>NW_027202826.1:23305548-23903048 GCF_024711535.1 Dipodomys merriami
GTGGTCCAGGAATGATATATAGCGGTTCTCATTCCCAGGGACATGGCGGTAGGGGTGGGGGGAGGAGGATACCCTATTTCCTCATTATGTCTTCTAGACTCAGTGAGATGAAAGAGAGATTTGTAATCAAATAAAAGTTGTATTGCAAACAGTACCACTAATTCATGCAGTTAAAAAGCTCAGGGTTGTATTCAGAACCAACCAGGAACACCCCACAAGATTTAATTTAGAAGGAAAGGGAGTCATTTCTCCTTGCTTTTCATTTGGGTAACTCAATTTACGTTGTGCCATGACTCATTAAAGGCACTGCCAGCTACACTGTGAGCACTGATGAACGGACTTGTGTCCATTCATGTGAACACGCCATTAAAACAGAACCAACTCCGTCAGGATGGAGGTGATTCACAAATCTGGCCTGTATCTTTTTCTGTCTCTCCTTCCTTCCCTCCCTCCATCCTTCCTTTCCTTCCTCTCTTTTGCCTGCCCCCCTCTCTCTGTCTCTCTCCTCCCCTCCGGTCTCTTTCCCCCTCCTTCCCTCCCTCCCTCCATTCCTCTTCCCTCTCTTCCGGTTGTTTATCCTCCCAGGTCTCCCGTGTCTCACCAGAAAGATTACTGATGAACGTACTACAAGTCATTTTCTTACCATACAGGCCACATGCACGAATTGACTACCATATGTACTGTGGCAGATGGGAAATACTGTGGCCACATGACAGCTAAAGCAGACAAACTAATCATTGGAATAATTCGTGCAGGGCAGGAAAGGATGGCCCGGGCATAGAGAGTACACGCTTAGTATATGCACAGTCCTAACTCTGCCACCCAAAACTATCTGACTTAATCAAAATGCTGTTGAAAAATGCTTTTGCAGTTCAAGTGAAAATTACATTGAGAAGGTGCCACATTTGGTTATGTGTATTTGGTGATGGTGGTGCTAGTAGGATTTGAATTCAGGAATTTCCACTTGGTAGGCAGAAGTGCTTCCACTTGAGCAATACCTCTGTCTCTTTCTTTTTTCTCTTTTTTGGCTTTAGTTATATATATTTTTTTTCAAAGGGAGTCTTGTAGTTTTTGTTTGTTGCCAGCCTCAGAGCACAATCCTCCTTCCTGCAACCTCCCATGCATCTGGGATCTCAGGTATGTGATTGAGATGAAGGTCTTGCTAGCTTTTGCTGGAGCTTGATCCTCCAGATCTCTGCCTTCTGGGTAACTGGGATGATAGGTGTGAGACACCATGCCTGGCTACATTGTACTTTACTCTTTTCGGAAGGAGGGGAACATTTCTTTAGGTTCCAAGTAGAACTTAAATCACAGGCAAAAAGAGGAGAACAAATACATGTACATTCTTCCTCTCATTCTCCCCTGAGCATCCTAGATGTGTTTTTGGACCCAACTCTCTATCCAACCTGCTAAATCAGAGAGATTTGACTTGCTTCTATTAGGAAGATATTACAAGTCTTTATTGTTTGACTGGAAATAGGCTCTTGATATAGCCTAGCCTGGCTTCTAAACTCTTGCCCCGTCCCTGCCACTGAGTACTAGGATTATAGACATGCACCATCATACCAGCTTGATGAAGGTATTTCTAACTATTGGGCCCGGCCAGCACTCTATAACTTGAGCCACAGTGCCGCTTCTGGCTTTTTCTATTTATGTAGTACTGAGGAATTGAACCCAGGGCTTCATGCATGATAGGCAAGGACTCTACCACTAAGCCACCTTCCCAGCCTCTAGAGACTCTTATCTCCAATTAACCACCAGAAAATCAGAAGTGGTGCTGTTGCTCAAAGTAGTAGAGCACTAGCCTTGAGCAAAAGAGCTCAGGGACAGTGCCTAGGCCCCAAGTACAAACCCCCATGCCTGACAAAAAGAAGGGGAAAAAAAAGCCATATTTTTAGTTGTCTGGAGTGGTTGTGAGTCAGCTAGGCCCATCAGGACAATGGTTGGGTCAGGCTCTCTTCTTGCTGAATTGTTCCTGGTCTCACAGAGTATCTTCAGTTTTCCTGGGTGGAGGAGCCTTGGTAAATGTGGAAGATGATTCTTCAGAGGTCTACAGAACCCAGCAATAAATTCCTTTGAGTTGATTAAGGAGAAAGCCATTTCCTTTTCTTTTTCTCTTTCAATCTCAGCAAAGTCCCTAGAGCTAGGCTGTGCTGGAGCCTTGCCCACATCTCTTCACCTTTATCAAGTCTAGGAATGCCTGCCAGAACTTCTTTTTTGCTTCTCAGTCCTGCTTTCTGGTCCACAAGGCAGCCCAGGAATGCTGGGGAATGTCCCAGATACCAGCCTTCAGGCCCTGGCTGACAGCAAGTCGTGTGTGAATGCCCCAGCTCTCTGGCACAGGCCATTCTGGCTCTGAGGTTTTCCCTGAGAGGTCACTCTCCAGTTGCCTAGAGGGATAGCTGGTGGGACAAAAAATCTCACTCATTTGCTTTCTGCTTTTTTCTACCTGCTTCCCAACTCCTTTATCACCTCCCCACACTTCTTTCAGCTTTCAAGCAAACTCCTTGCAACTCAATTCTGGTCTAAGTGTTTGGGTCTAGAGAAATTTAAACAAAGATAGTACCTGTTAAGTCTTTAGCCAATTCTAGTGCTTGTGAAGCAGAAGCCTTGAGTTAGAAGGTCATCATGCTGTCATGCTAGAATTTCTTTCTCTCTCTTTCTCTCTTTCTCTCTTTCTCTCTCTCTTTCTTTCTTTCTTTCTTTCTTTCTTTCTTTCTTTCTTTCTCTCTCTCTCTCTCTCTCTTTCTTTCTTTTTCTTTCTTTCTTTCTTGCTTGTTTTTTGTTTTTTTGTTTTTTGGTGGGGGGGTCAGTTGTAGGGCTTGAACCCAGGGCCTGGCTCTGTCCCTAAGCTCTTTTACTCACTTTGAGCCACAGCTGTACTTCTGGTTTCATGCTGGTTCATTGGAGGTAAGAGTCTCACAGACTTTCCTGCCCAGACTGGCTTTGAACCAGAATACTCAGATCTCAGCCTCATGAATAGCTAGGATTGCAGGCATGAGCCACTAGTGCCTGGCCATGCTAAAATTTCTAAGGTGGGATTTTTCCCCCTTTCATTATGGTTTTTTTTTAGTTACTGTGTATGTGTGTGTGTGCATGCATATGCGCATGTGTGCGCAATACAGGTCCTGGGGCTTGAAGTCAAGGCCTAGGTGTATGGTCCCTTAGTTGGTTGTTTTTTTTTTTTTTTTCCTCAAAGATGGTGTTTTGTCACTTTTAGCTCCTGGCTGGTTAATTGGAGATAAAAGTCTTGTGGACTTTTCTTTGCACTGGCTCTGAGCCCTGATTCTCAAATCTTAGCCTCTTAAGTATTTAAAATGACAGGCATGAGCCATTCCTGCCTGGCTTCATCATTACCTATTGTAACAGATCACACCACGATGGCTCAATACCTTATCCATACATATGTCTGTGCATTATTGAATAAGCTAGTAACCCTGGCCAGACTAGAAATTATCCTTAGGTTTTCCCCTCTATTCTCTGAAAGAGATGCCCAAGAGAGAGCAATGTAGGAGTTTACAGGATTGGGCAGTGTATATCAACCCTTGAATAGATTGAAACCCACAAGTGGATTGCTAGGAGTCATAAGTTATTTGCCAAACTCATTACTTAGGAGCTTGTTCTCAGGAACATATTTGTTGCAGAGTGAGGCTCAGAGGCAGGGGAAGGCTTTGGGGAGGGGACCCCCCACCTCAGAGAAACAGAGCTTCCATCTTCCCCTGCGCAGAGGGAATCTGGCTAGCAGAAAGGAGATTTTGCCCTGGGTCTCTTTCAGTACTATGAGGATGGGAGTTGGGTGCTCTATGAGTTTGTGTCTATGTGTGAATGTGTGTGTGTGTGTGTGTGTGTGTGTGTGTGTGTGTGTGTGTGTGTGTGTGTTGGGGAAGGAGGTTTCAAGGCTAAACCACAACTGGAGCCCTGAGTAAGGCTGGGTTGGCAGAGGTAGGGATGGTTTGTCAGCATACCCTGGATTAGGGCTCTGATGTGTGCACAACTTCTGTAAATGTTCAGTCTAAACGAGGCTAAGGAGAAGAAGCAATGTGCCAAGGAAAATGGAGACCCAGAGATTGAACACAGAGGACAAGATAGAGCCGCCTGACCCATGACACACCTCCAGTGATGGACTTCCTCCAGATGTGACATACCTCCTAACATTTCCACAATCTCCAAAAGACAGCGCCACCAACTGGGGTCCATGGGCTTGAACCAGGGGCACCCACCCATCATAGCATCCCAACCAATTAAGCACATCCTCTCTCTGTGTTACCCCAAGGCAACAGAGTGGCAGTGCCTGGATTCAGCTCTGTTCTGATGTCAGATGTATTCCATTCCAGCCCAGCCACCGTGGAAGGGTCATTTTTTTTTTTTGTCGGTTGTGGGGCCTGAACTCTGGGCCTGGGCGCTGTCCCTTAGTTCTTGAGCTCAAGGCTAGGGCTCTACCACTTGAGCCACAGCGCCACTTCTTCTGCTTATGTGGTGCTGAGGAATCGCACCCAGGGCCTCATGCATGCAAGGCAAGCACTTTACCACTGAGCCACCTTCCCAGCCCAGAAGGGTCATTTTCTGATGGCCACACCTAGTGCTTCCAGTGCTAGAGATCAGTGGAAGCCATCTGTAGTCAGGTTGCTGTTAGGGGTGTGTCTGTAGGGGAGCAAAGGCTTATGGTTAAGCCAACAGTGTTGCCTTTTACTATTGGAGATTTGGGCTACACGATACTTTGATCTAACATTTTTAGTAGACAAAGAATGGATATTTATTGTTTTTATGAGCATTGTTTTATATACAACAAATTTGGGGGGAATGGGAAGGAATAAATATCCAGGACAGCACACATTTAAATGCCAGGAGTTAATTTACTTAGCTACCTTGATTTACAATGGTAACACTTGGGTGGAGGGTTGAAAAGCCAGAGGATTCTTTTGTTCTTGTTTTACTTAGAATTTCTAAAGTCTAAAGGAATGTTTTTATTTCAAGTACATAAGCAAAAAAAAAAAAAAATCTTAAAAAAAACCAACCAAGAGTTTAGATGACATTACAGAAGTTTAAATTTGATATGTAAAAGGAGCCAGTGATATTCTAGCAGATTCCTCTGGAACCTTTTTCTAATTTTCTTTTCTTCTTAAACTAGCTTCCAAGTGTGAGTTTGTTGCTACATTATTTAAAAAATGAGGGAAGGGAGTATTAACAAAGAAAAAGGAAGCTGAAGTTTCAGGCCAACCCAGGACCTCATCATGAGGAAGGAGGGACTGTGGGTGGTTTTGTGGGGGGCAGTGGAGATAGTGGGTGCTCCCCTACATTGGAGGGGTTTTATTAACAGGACTCACAGTTCATCTAATGCAGCCAGCACTGCTTAGTCTGTGTCTGCAGACATCTGGTCGAGAGGACTGAACGGTTACCAGCTTCAGTCTTAGGAGCCTAAAACCCTAAAATCACACTTTGAGGTAATGTTGAGTGAGGGCCATCCAGAGATCATCTGACCAGCTTAAGAGAGACAGACGCTGGCCCTTCGTGTTTCAAACATACCATCAGCCTTCATCAGATGCTATTTTCAGGAAAGGGAATAGTCCCATCGTGGAGCCTTCACACACACACACACACACACACACACACACACACACACACACACACACACACACACACACACACACACACACACACACACACATGAAAAAGAAAGAAAGAAAGAAAGAAAGAAAGAAGGAAGGAAGGAAGGAAGGAAGGAAGGAAGGAAGGAAGGAAGGAAGGAAGGAAGGAAAAATGTGAAGTTTACTAATATACCAAAGATTCAACATCCACAAGGGCAAAACACCACAGCTTATATTTTTTCAAGGACCACCATTTTCTGTCAGATTTGATTTCCCTTATAGTTTATGTGCTTTCGCTCGTGGTCTCAGGCAGAATGGGGTAGCTATGACAATGCCGGTAGAATTTGGGTGCCGTGCCCTGGGCAAGCTCGCACACTCCAGAGCAAGAAAGCAGATAACTTCAAAGAAGAAGTCACATTTACTTTTCTGATTCAAATTACTTTGTTTGGAAAAGAGTAAACACAATTACCTTAACAACAGAGCTGCCCGGCTTTGAGGGTTTAGAAGGACAGTTTTCCTAGGAGAGGGTGGAGTCTGTTTAGGATCAGCACAGAAGCCTGAAGAATCTGGTGCTTTTATTTGTTTTTTGTTTTATGTCTTTTTCATAAATGAAGGGTGTGTGTGTGTGTGTGTGTGTGTGTGTGTGTGTGTGTGTGTGTGTGTGTGTGTGTGGTTATGGAGCCATTGATCGAATTTCTTAATTTTTTTACTCTATTTTCTTCATTTCAAATGGAATTAATGTCCATAGCTTGATAGATAGATCTCAAATAGAAAAGTTACAATGTTCTATCTGTTTCATCCTTACACCCCTCTCCCCAGTAATACTGTTCTCCTCCGCAGATTTTATATCCATTCATAAACACACATGCATGCCAAATGATGGCAGACCATCATTATTTGACTAAGTAGAACGTTCTAATCTGCAGGTCTTTGCTTCAGTCTTTGAGGTGGGGCATGCTATTCTGTGACCACCCAACGTTCCCCAGTTTCTTTGGCCTGTCTTCTTCATGTTGGTTACTTTGGTATAGTTGTAGCAATCTTTTGCTGTCAGCAAGAATGTGGCTGATAGTATTCTTGTGTGTGCCTGCAATGGTGAGACTGTATCTAAAGAGCTAGTAACAATTGATGTTGCTAAGTCAGAAGACATGAGTACCTGTGCTCTTGATGGAAATTGTATGGCACAATTCATTTCCTTGAAGGTTGCAGCAATTTATGGTTCCACCTTCCATAGTGGAGTCTTGTTTCTTTCTATCTTTAAAACCAAAGTATACCAAACCTCTGACTCTTTGCCAATGTAGAATATTGCCTTAATATTGCTTTAATTCATATATTTTGGTGATACTGGGGTGTGAACTCAGAACTTTAAGCTTGCTATGCAAGCAACCCTATTACTCGAGCCACACCTCTCTCCCTCATTTTTGCTTTAGTTATTTTTTAGGTAGTCTCTTGTCTTTCTTGCCCTGACTAGCCTGAACTGTAATCTTCTAACCTCATTATGCCTCCTACAAAGCTGGGATTACAGATGTGTACCCCTATGCCTAGACTTATTCTTTGAGATGAGGGTCTCATAAACTTCGTTGCCTGAGTTGGCTTGAATCCCAATCCTCCCAAGTAGCTAGGATTACAGGTGTGAGCCACACGCTTGGCTTTTAATGTACTTTTCAAGTATTCTTTTATAAGTAAGAATGAACAGCTCTGCATATTCTGTGATATTTATATTTGTTTTGATTTTTATTTATTTTTTGTTGGTTGTGGAGCTTGAACTCAGAGTTCTGTCCTGGGATCTGTTCTTGAGCTGTTTTGTGCTCAAAGCTAGCACTTTACCACTTTGAGCCACAGCTCCACTTCTGATTTTCTGGTGGTTAATTAGAGGTAAGAATCTCATGGACTTTCCTGCCTGGGCTGGCTTCAAACTGTGATCCTCAAATCTTAGCCTTCTGAGTAGAATTATAGGCGTGAGCCACCAGTGCCCACCTATATTTCTTTTTTATTGGATGATTATCCTTTTTCTTGTTGACTTGAGAAAGCTTTTTAGAAATTAACAATGCTATTGGGTGAGGGAGGCTTGACTCAAGCAGAGTCTGACGACTGTCTTTAGCTTTTCACTGACGACTGAAACTCTACCATTTGAGCTACAGCTCCACTTCCTGCTTTTATATTTGGTGGGTAATTGGAGATAAGAGTCTTATGGACTTTTCTGTAGGGCTGGTTTTGAACTTGCGATTCTCAGATCACAGTCTCTTGAGTAGACAGGATTACAGGCGTGAGCCACCAGCAGCTGGCTTTTTCTTAATTTGGGGGGTATGTCTAGGCTTGAGTTTTGTCTGCAAGTTTTTCAGATTGTCATAAACCCTCAAAAAATAATTCTCATGTAATTGAACCTCTGTAGTTCAAACTCACGTTGTTCAAGGGTCAACTATTCCATGTTCTGTGTTCTTTTCACCCAGTCCTGCCTTATCATTAATATTTTTCATAACTGTGGTATTATGGTGTATCTGCCAAGACTGAAAAATTATCATTGAAACATTATTTGTGTGTGTGCGTGTGTGCGTGTGTGTGTGTGTGTGTGTGTGTGTGAGCATGCGCACCTCTATTGGGGCTTGAACTCAGTACCTCATGTTCTCTCATTGGCTTTTTCTACTGAAGGTTGGATCCCTACCACTAGAGCCTCAGCTCCACTTCTGGCTTTTGGCTACTTAGTTAGAGATAAGAGTGTCATGGCTTTGTACCTCAGTCCCCAGATTTCAGCCTCCTGAATAGCCAGGATTACAGGTGGGAGGCACTGGCATCCAGCTAGACCATTACTATTCACAAAATGCCAGAATCTTACTAGGTTTTTTCATTCATGTCGTTTTTTTTTTTTTTTTTTTTTCCATCCGGGGATCCCATCAGAATATGACATTGGCTTTAGTTCTAGCGTTCTATGCTCAGCTCACAGAAGACAGACTTGGGCTTTTCGGATTCTAGGGTTAACCATGGCTGCTTCTGTCCCTGCTGACCATAGAATCAGATCATTTGATCACAGTGGTATAGGCTTTCTGCCCACCACAGGGCTTCTGGTGTTTGCACTATTCCATTAACTCAACTTAATGTGGCAAGTCAACAGTTTTTATAACATTTCAATGTCTTTCAAAATGCTGTTGTTAAGATTGTCAAAGTGCCTGGGGCCTGTGGCTCATGCTTGTAATCCTAGCTACTCGGGAGGCTGAGGTCTGAGGATTGGGGCTCAGAGCCAGAAGCAGCAGTAAAATCCATGAGACTCTGATCCCCAGTGAACCACCAAAACAAACAAACAAACCTGGAAGCAGAGCTGTGGCTCAAATGGTAGAGCACTAGCCTTGTGCATAAAAGCTTAGGAGCAGCACCCAGGCCCTGAGTTTAAGCCCCAGGTCTGGCAAAAAAAATTTTTTAAAAAGAAAAGATTGCAAGGAGTGTTTTGAGGAAATCACTGTCAAGACAAATGGATTTAAATGGGTGTCAAATCGATACGTGGGTTCTTTTTCATACTGTCCTACTCTTACCTTTAATCTACAGTGATCACCAGTGTATTCTGGTTCCATGATTAAATGGAACAGGACCTTAATGATCTAGGTTGGGAACTTAGCTCAGATTCCAGCTCTCTTGCAAACCTGAGCAAGCGACTGAATGTTTCTGAGCTTCCATTTTGTTCTCAGTACAATAGAGTGATAATAGAAATTTCCATAGATGATTTATTTGCAGTAGAAGTTCCTAACAAAAGATAGTTTTGGGGGGCTGGGAAGGTGGCTCAGTGGTAGAATGCTTGCCTTGCATGCATGCGGCCCTGCGTTTGATTCCTCAGCACCACAGAAAAAGCCGGAAATGGTGCTAGCCTTGAGCTGAAGAGCTCAGGGACAGTGCCCAGGCCCAGAGTTCAGGCCCCACAATGGACAAAAAAAAAAAAAGATAGTTTTTGTATACTAGCCATCCCCCATCCTCTTCTCAGGTAGGCTTTTATCCAACACATCCCTCAGGACCCTGGCTTGCAGGGAGCAGCCCAGATTCTATGCTGAGAAAGATCAGGTCTAGGAAGAAGTCTGGGTCATCTGAGTTCCTCTCAAGCATAGAGACCATCTCACTGCAGCCCAGCCTTGCGCACACATTGCTGCTTTCTTCTGTGCTGATTTCCCAGGCATGCTAGAAGGAAGGGCAGACCTGGCTGGACCACATAGAGCAGGAAGAACTACTTTCTTCTCTCAGGTGGCTGGATGTGTGTCTGCAGTGTCTGAGAGTCCCCAGCTGAGTCTGCCCCATAGGACAGATGGCCGCAGGCTGGGTGGTGGTCGCAGGCTGGGTGTTGCTCACTGGCCTGATTTTTTTTTTTTTGCTTTAATTTAATTGGTAAATTGTTATTGTAAAGGTGATGTACAAAGGAATTACAGAGTTACAGTTACATAAGTCAGGTAAAGAGTACATTTCTTTTTTTCTTTATGTATTTATTTATTTTTGCCTGTCCTGGGGCTTGAATGCAGGGCTTGTATTCAGTCCCTGAGTTCTTTGTGGTGCAGGCTAACGCTCTACCACTTCAAGCCACAGCTCCACTTCCAGTTTTCTGGCCGTTTATTGGAGCTAGAACTCTCATGTACTTTCCTGCTGGGGTTGGCTTTGAACTTCGATCCTTAGATCTCAGCCTCCTGAGTGGTTAAGATTATAGGCATGAGCCACTGGTACCTGGCTTGTTTTTGTTTTTGTTTTTTCCTGTCTTGGGCTTGAACTCAGGGCCTGGGTGCTGTCCCTGAGTATCTTTTGCTCAAGGCTAGCGCTCTATCACTTGAGTCATAGCACCATTTCCAAACAGTTCTTTCCTTTCCTTTCCCTTTCTCTTTTTTCTTTTCCCTTTCCCTCTTTCCTCTGTCTTTCTGTCTTTCTGTCTTTGTTTTTTTTTGCTAGTCCTGGGTCTTAAACTCAGGGCCTGGGCTCTGTCCTTGAGCCTCTTTGTGCTCAAGGCTAGTGCTCTACCACTTGAGCCACAGGGCCACTTCTGGCCTTTTCTGTTTGTGTGGTACTGAGGAATGGAACCCAGGGCTTCATGCATGCTAGGCAAGCACTCTACCACTAGGCCACATTCCCAGCCCCTTGCCTTTTTTCTTTTTGGTGCTGGTCCTGGGGCTTGAACTCAAGGCCTGGACACACATTCCCAGCCCCCAGGGAGTACATTTCTTTTAAGATAATGTCACTCCCTCCCTCCCTCTCTCCCAGTTTTCCCCTCCCACCCCCAACCACAAGTTGTATAGTTCATTTTCCACATAGTATCGAGTGAGTAACCCTGCTTCACTTGTTCATTCTTTGGCCTCCATTTCTGTGACACGCCTGGTGGTCGGTGAATCTTCTGTTTTGTTTCTTCCATGTCTGAGGCCGGGAGTGAGACCCTTAGATTCCTCTAAGGGTAACTCTGGGTCCTTAGTGCCACTTCTAGGCTCTGCTTCCAAGGCGGACATTTTCTGTCTCACCTGCAGGTACTGGGGAAGGTGATGTGAGCGGAGGGCAGAGGTTGAACTCTTTGGTCTGTCCTGCAGACCGCCTTGGGCTAGATTGAGAGTTTTCTGCTCATGAGATTTCTGGGAGATTTCTGTAATTAATGTTTTCCATCACTACCATTTTCTCTGCAATTTGACTCATTTTTGCAATGTTGGAAATCGTGTTCCTGGCTTTACATATAAATGCCTTCCATCTTGGTCCACTTATTTCTTTTCTTTTCTTTTTTTTTGGTCCGGTCGTGGGGCCTGAACTCTGGGCCTGGGCGCTGTCGCTCAGCTCTTCAGCTCAAGGCTAGCGCTCTACCCCTTGAGCCACAGCGCCACTTCTGGCTTTTTTTCTTTTTGCTTATGTGGTGCTGAGGAATCGAACCCAGGGCCTCTGGCATGCAAAGCAAGCGCTCTACCACTGAGCCACCTTTCCAGCCCTCAACTTCTTTCTTTACCTAGGGGTAATGCTAATAACTTCATATATATTATATATGTGTGTATAAATTTATTTGGGGGGGGGTGGGAATCAGGGTGTTCTGGTCCTGGGGCTTGAACTCAGGGCTTGGATGTTGTCCCTGAGCTTCTTTTGCTCAAGGCTAGCACTCTATCACTTCAACCACAGCTCCACTTCTGGGTTTTTTGATAGTTTAGTGGAGATAAGAGCCTCACAGACTTTCCTGCTTGGGCTGGCTTTGCACTACATTCCTTAGATCTCAGCCTTCAGAGTGAGCCACACAGCACTCAGCCCCAAATCTTGTTTTTCTATCAGGGTTATAAATCCTGCTCTGTATTTTGTCTCTCTATATAGAAATCTATCAGTCTCTATTTATCTATCCATCTATCTGTCATTTATCCATCTGTCTATAGATCAATCTATTTAGATATTAGATATCTATGTAGATATATGTAGGGTGTGTGTGTGTGTGTGTGTGTGTGTGTGTGTGTGTGTATGTGTGTGTGTGTGTGTTTGCTCAAGGCTAACATTCTACCTCTTGAGCCACAGCACCATTTCCAGCTTTTTGGTGGTTCACTGGAAATAAGAATCTCACAGACTTTTCTTCCCAGGCTGGCTTCAAACCAGGATCCTAAGATCTCAGCCTTCTGAGTATATGGGATTACAGGTGAGTCCCCAGCACTTGACTAAGTAGGTATTTTTTTAGGTAGTATTGTTTTAGGTTCTGAGTAGAGAGTTCTGAATGGGGAAAACAGAACCGGAGATTCCAATTGCTGCTCACCTCTTTAATGATAACTTTCTTTCTTTCTTTCTTTCTTTCTTTCTTTCTTTCTTTCTTTCTTTCTTTCTTTCTTTCTTTCTTTCTTTCTTTTTTATTGTGAAAATACAGTACAGAGGGGTTACAATTACATGGGCAAGATAATGAGTACATTTCTTATCAAGCATTGTAGCCTCCTCCTTTGTTTCCTCTTCCTATCCCTTCCCATCCCCCCCCCCTTCCACCAAATCCTCCCCGGGGGCCTCCCCCTCCCCCCCACCAAAGTTGTAAGGTTTGTTTTAGACATAACGACTTGTACTTCTCATTGTTGCAATGGGTCCACCGGTATCCTTATTTAAACAACTTGTTTTTCCCCTTCCCCTCCACAAATTATACCAACATCAAATACAGTGAAAACAGGGGTTATACTGTGGGGGAGGAAATACAAAGCAACAAAGAAATAATCTTATAAATGCGTTAGAAACAATCACATGAAAGAAAAAAAAAACATTTGAATACATATCTTAGGGTTCATTTCCCTAACATCACCTTATCTGACCTTTTCTGCTTGACTCAGACATATACTAGATATTGCAAATAAGGGAAACCATGGGACCTATGTTTCTTTAGGCTTGGCTTACTTCACTTAATATAATTTTTTCCATGTCTTTCCATTTCCTAACAAATGGGGCAATGTCATTCTTTCTGATGGCGGCATAGAATTCCATTGTGTATATATATATATATATATATATATATACCACATTTTCTTGATCCATTCATCTACTGAGGGGCTAATAACAACAGATGCTGGAGGGGATGTGGACAGAAGGGAACCTTACTGCATTGTTGGTGGGAGTGTAAACTTGTTCAACCACTTTGTTTTTTGTTTTTTGTTTTTTTTTGGTGGGGGTCCGGTCGTGGTCCTGAACTCTGGGCCTGGGTGCTGTCCCTCAGCTCTTCAGCTCAAGGGTAGAGCTCTACCACTTGAGCCACAGTGCCACTTCAGGCTTTTTTTCTTTTTGCTAATGTGGTGCTGAGGAATCGAACCCAGGGCCTCATGTATGCAAGGCAAAGCACTCTACCACTGAGCCACCTTCCCACCCCCACTTTTTTTTTTTTTTGATGTTATTGGTCATGGGGCTTGAACTCTGGGCCTGGGCACTGTCCCTCAGCTCTTCAGCTCAAGGCTGGCACTCTACCACTTGAGCCACAGTGCCACTTCTGGCTTTTTCTGCTTATGTGGTGTTGAGGAATTGAACCCAGGGCCTCATGCATGCAAGGCAAGGCTCTACCACTGAGCCACCTTCCCAGCCCCACTGTTCAACCACTTTGGAAAGTAGTATGGAGGTTCCTCAAAAGACTCTACATAGAGCTCCACTATGAACCAGCAATCCTACTTTTGGGCATTTACCCAAATGTTTAAAACAAGACCATACTAAAGCTACCAGCATAACTATGTTTATTGCAGCATTATTTACTATAGCTAAGATATGGAATGATAACATTCTTAATGCTCTTCTTGTTTAGGAACATCTTGTGGATAGCATGTAGTCTCCTTGGAGTCTCTTCAGCAACAGAGTAATCCTCAAATCCGTTAATAATAATCAACATGAAGCCAGGTGCCAGTGGCTCACACCTGTAATCCTAGCTACTCAGGAGGCTGAGATCTGAGGATCAAGGTTGGAAGCCAGCCCAGGCATAATCCCCATCAGACTCTTATCTCCAGTAAACTACTCAGAAACTGGAAGTGGCACTATGGCTCCAGTGGTAGCTTTGAATGAAGAAGTTCAGGAACAATGCCTAGGCCCTGAGTTAGTTCAAGCCCCACAACTGACAAAAAGAAAAGAAAATCAACATGCTTACCACATTCTTGGATATGTACACAGCTCTGTTTAGAGAATAAAGAAGTTGATTTCTTAATCATGATGCATTTGATATAAGATACTGTGTTACATTTTTACTGTTTCTCTTCAGGGTTAGTATATGGTTCTTCTTATGTTTGAATCTGAATACAAATCGCCATTCTGGTATTATGGGAAAGAAAGAGTTCTAACATATACGCTCCTCACACTGCTTTCTCGTTCTTCTGCCAGGAAAACCAGTTGGGCTATTAATGGAACCTCAGGACACAGCGGAGCAAGATAAGGCCGAGTTCTTTATAGAGAATAGCTGTTCACCGTCGAAGCACACTGCTTCCACACAGACATGGTGTACTCTCTGAGATGATGAAAGGAAATGTTCCATGGTTTTCATGAGTAATTTACTGCATGCCTGTGGAGGCACAGGAGCCCCTAAAATGCTTGCTGATCTGATTCCTTGCTTTGCTTTTGTAAAAATCAGTGAATGAATGAATAGCCAATTAAGCAAATATAATTAAAAAGTCAGGTGTCTGCCCCCCCAACCCCCCCTACTCCCCCAGAATAGCTTGGTGTTTCTGTGGCATCAACAGCTATCTGGCAGAGGGTAGTAATCGGTTCCATATGACTACCAATTCTGAAAATGTACTAGACTTCCATTTTCAAAGTGGTTTTCCCTGCTTAGGTTTGGTGTGTGTGTGTGTGTGTGTGTGTGTGTGTGTGTGTGTGTGTGTGTGTGTGTGTGTGTGTGTGTGTGTGTGTGTGTGTGTGTGTGTGTGTGTGTGTGTGTGTGTGTGTGTGTGTGCGTGCTGGTCATAGGGCTTGAATTCAGAGCCTGGGGCACTGTACCCTGAGCATTTTCATTAGTTTTTTTCTCTAGGCTATCACTCTACCACTTGAGCCACAACTCCACTTCTGGATTTTTTGGCATTTCATCCAATGTAAGAGTCTCACAGATGTTGGGCACTGGTGGTTCATGCCTGTAATCCTAGCTACTCAGGAGTCTGAGATCTAAGGATTGCAGTTCAAAGGCAGCCCAGGCAGGAAAGTCTGTGAGACTCTTACCTCTAATTAACCACCAGAAAACAGGAAGTAGTGCTGTGGCTCAAAGGGGTAAAACGCTAGCTGTGAGCAAAAAGAAGCTCAGGGACAATGCCCAGGCCTGGAGTTCAAGCCCCACTACTGACTGAAAAAAAAAAAAATGAAGTCTCACAGGCTTTCCTGCTTGGCTTGGCTTCAAATGGTGATCCTCAGATCTCATTCTTCTGAGTAGCGAGAATGACAGTTGTGAACCACTGGCATCTGGCTTTCTCTGCTCAATTTTTAAAAGCAAGGATTTTATTCAGAGTTCTGTATCTCTCAGGTTCATGTATATTTTAGAAATGTGTGAGATTATTAATTCTCTCTGTAGCTGTGTGGGTCCTGAAGCTTGTGTCAGAGCTGTTACCTGTGGCAGGGAGCCGTGCATGCTCTTTGATGCATTCTTCTTAGGGACCTGAGAGGATCCAGATGGAAGACCCATACCATCCAGCTCACCAGATGTACCAGAACTGCAGCACTGGTTAATACGCATTACCAAGTGACTCTCTACTCTACAAATCAATGGAAGACAACTGGAAACTTCAAAGAGTAGAAGCCTCAGCCCTTCCCACTCAATCTCCCTCTCACACCAGTCCTCAGACGTCCCTTCCAGAACATGCTTGGTTCAGTAAACTGGAAAAGGACCAAAGTGAATCATAGCTGGCCCCTGACACAATGGCAATATATGCTTGTTACTGTCCTGAGCACTTCATTTACATAAACTCCCTTACCAGTACAGCAACCTGGTCAGATGGCTTGGCTATTTGTGTTTTTAGTAAGCCTGGCTTGTAGAAAAGCACACTGAAGCACAGAGCAGTTACCTGTGCATTCCTCTTATTCGCTGGCAATTCATGGTACTGGGACTTACTAATGCTCTACCCCTTGAGCCATACCTTCACTTCTGGGGTTTTTTTTTGTTTTTTTGTTTTTTGTTCTTAATGGAAGACAAGAGTCTCATGGGCATTCTTGCTTGGGCCTCAAACTGAAACCCTCAGATTTCAGCCTCCCAAGTAGCTAGGATTAGAGGCATGAGCCACTATCATGCAGCAGAACTCATTTTTGATTTTTGCCATTGTATGAACCAGCTTTTCAGAGACTATAACAAATGCTTGAGCCAATCAGTGTATAAAGAGAAAAGGTTTGTTGTGGCTCAGAGTCTTGGAGGTTCGAGTCGTTAATGGTTTGGCTCTGTTATTTGGGATGGCGAGACAATAGATCTGTGGCAGGAGCGCAAGTCAGAGCCAGTCATTCACCTCATCAGTCAGAAAGCAAGAAGAAGACAGAAGGGATTGGGTTCCCAAGACTGGCGCCTACCACTTGACCCACATCCACATTTCCACTAGATTTTTGGTGGTTAATTTTGGCGATAAGAGTCTTATAGACTTTTCCTGTTGGACTGGCTTTGAGCTATGATCCTCAGATCTCAGCCTCCCAGTAGCTAATAGCCACCAGACCATCTTTCTGTACCTTTTTTAAAATGGGTGTTTTTGTTGTTTCTAATGTTCTGCAGACCTGGTACTAAAGTTCCACTGACTGTTCCTAAGTGGAGTACAGCTGTGAGGTGTCCATGGGAGGGGCATGTGTTGGAGTTGGGTTGTGAGTTACAGTGCTGTTGGCCTTGAGTCCAGTGTTCACAAGTCAACAATCTATTAAACAGAAGCATCAGTAAAATGAGGCTGTATATCCATCAGTTCATGGAACTATTGTGGCCTGAGGCTCGAAGGAACCTAGCCCCAACCAGAATCAAATGTACTTTCAAGTCAGGTGCTGGTGGCTCATGCCTGTAATCCTAGCTACTCAGGAGGCTGAGATCTGAGGATTATATTTGGAAGCCATTGCAGGCAGAAAAGTCCCCATGAGACTCTGATCTCCAATTTACCACTCAAAATCTGGATGTGGCACTGTGGGTCAAAGTGGTAGAGTGCTAGCCCTGAGCAAAAGAGTTTAGGGACAGCACCCAGGCCCCTAAGTTCAAGCCCCGTGACTGACAAAACAAAACCCAAAAACCAAAATGTATTTTCCTAAGGGGTATTTTCTTAACCATGAGTATATTTGCGTCACTTCCTACTGCCCACAGGAAGGTCCTCTGGACTGTGTCCAGACCAAAGAAAATACATTTGTGTTTCCAGGACTGGTCAGGGTTCCTTTCCCTGGAAGTTATTAAGATTTGGGTTTTTGTTTGTTTGTTTGTTTTTCTCCCCAAAGTCCACTGAGCAACTTTTGTTTTGTTTTATTTTGTTGTTCAGGTTGGTCTTGAACTTTTGGACTCAACTGATCTTCCTCTTTTCAGTCTCCCAAGTAGCTGGGACTACAGGTATGTCTCATGTTTGACTTGAGATTTTTTTTTTCTTTTAATCTTGCATTATATGTTGCTTGTAGTGTGCGCGTTCAGTTTCATCATTACAGAAAACACTGGTTTGTTAAGAGGTACTGAATAACTTTTAGGGAGGGAGATGAAGGGGATAGAGAAAGAGATAAAGAGAGAATCCCACCCTGATTAATGATGTTATGAATTCCTCAGGATTTAGGCAAAATTTTTCTTTTTTTTTTTTTTTTTTGGTCCGGTCGTGGGGCCTGAACTCTGGGCCTGGGCGCTGTCCCTCAGCTCTTCAGCTCAAGGCTAGCGCTCTACCACTTGAGCCACAGTGCCACTTCCGGCTTTTTTCTTTTTTCTTTTGCTTATATGGTGCTGAGGAATCGAACCCAGGGCCTCAGGCATGCAAGGCAAGCGCTCTACCACTCAGCCATCTTCCCAGCCCTGGCAAACATTTTCTTAAGGATAAAAATTCTTCCCTTTAAGGTCTACCATGTTCCAAGTGCTGTTCTAACCACTTAGTAGATATTATTTTATTTTGATTTTGATTTTTTTGCTGGTCTTGGGGCTTGAACACAGAGCCTGGGCGCTGTCCCTAAGTCTCATTGTGCTCAAGGCTAGTTAGTGCTCTACCACTTAAACCACAGCTCCACTTTGGGCTTTTTCTGAGGAATAAATGGAGATAAAAGTCTCACAGACTTTCCTGCCTGGGCTGGCTTCAAACTGCGGTCCTCAGATCTCAGCCTCCTGACTAGCTAGGATTACAGTGCCTGGCCAATATTATTTTGTTGTATCCTCACAACCAATTTCACAGCTGAGCATCTGCAGACCAGGTAGCTGGGATTATATCCACATCTGTTTGTCGTTCCAGTCTGAGTCCTTCTGTGGTACAATGTGCATCATTTGTGTTCACTGTTTCTTTCTTTTGTTACCTTCACAATGTATATCAGGATGATGTGGGCCCAGTATACTCATGCCAACTGAACATTGCAGCATCTCTTGACTCGAGGGAAGACAAACAATGTAAAAGCATGCCAGAGTCCACAGCTGTGACCTGTGGCTTTTGAAGAAAGGGAAGTGAGCAGGGCGCTGGTGGCTCATGCCTGTAAGCCTAGCTACACAGGAGGCTGAGATCTGAGGACTGCAGTTTGAAGCCAGCTCAGGCAGGAAAGGTCATGAGACTCTTATCTCTATTTAACCACTACAAAGTCAGAAGTGGCACTGTGGCTCAAGTGTTAGTGCACAAGCCTTGAATAAAAAAGTTCAGAGACAGTGCCCAGGCCTTGAGTTCAAGCCCAGGACCAGCATGAGACACATACACACACATACACACACGGGGGGGGGGGGGAGGGAAGGAAGGAAGGAAAGAAGGAAGGAAGGAAGGAAGGAAGGAAGGAAGGAAGGAAGGAAGGAAAGAAGGAAGGACACATACCAGATCATCTCTTTTATTTCTACCATATTAATTAATAATAAATTGAGCAATATTCTTATAGCATCTGCATTTTACAAGCTGATAAAAAGCACATTTTCAGCACTCCTGCAGCATGTGTAGCTACTCTATTAGACACAATGAACAAATCTCTGTGTCAAGGCTCTTAGGGCAATAGTAATTAAATAGACTTTTTTGGTTACTCCTGTCCTATATTCCGCACTAAGTTGATGAACCTGTTTAATTGGTATATGACAGTGACCATAGCTGACCTCACATCAAAGCGCCCCGTCGTTGCTGTGCGCTGACCTGAATTTTAATTGTGCCCTGGGTTCTTTAATTGCACAGAAATGTGTTAGAGAAGGGTGTAGTAGAGTTCTATGTGGCAGTGGGGTTCTCTCTGCCCCCCATGTGTTGTGTTTGTTATATCGTGCAACATTTGGTGCTGGATTCCATATCCAAGCTTTCCACACACCTTCCCCTTCCCCCTTCCCCCCACTCCATTTGCAAAGAGCGATAGATTTAAGTTGGGCACCATAGCTCATGCCCATTATACTAGTTCCTCAGTTGGCTGAGATCTGAAGCCAAACCCAGTCAGAAAGGACTATGAAACTCTTATCTCCATTTAACCAGCAAAAAGCCAGAAGTGAGGCTGTTGTTTAAGTGGCAGAGCTCCAGGGGTTGGGGATTTAGGTCAGTGGAAGAACATAGTTGTCTGGAAAGTACAAGGCCCTGAGTTTGGTTTTCAGTTCTGCAAAACCAATCAATCAGACAACAACAAAAACATACAAGGCAACAAGTGGTAGAGTTCCAGCGACATTAGTTAATACAACTAAGGGACAGCACCCATGTTTAAAGCCAAGTACTGGCTTTGAGCATGAAAAGAGTCATAGTTTAACAGTTAACTTCAACAAGGTGGTAGTCGTGATCAGTTTAATATACCTGGTAAGATTTACAATTATGTATTACTCAGTATCACAAAGGCATTACGGGCTACTCTGTCACTAGGATTCAAATAATCTTGGGGATTCTCTTACAGCCTTCAGCCTCCATTTCTAGAGTCCCCAAGAATTCTGAGTAAGCTGTAGCTTCTTTATTGAAGATTGTCACCAAGAGCCAACTGTTAACTTCAGGCAGTTCCAGACAGTAGAGAAAAATAAACTAGTGCTTAAGTGATAACAGTGGTTTTAAAATCTCACTAAGCTAGGTATTGGAGGCTCACACCTGTAATCCTAGCTACTTGGGAGACTGAGATCTGAGGATCCTGGTTGAAAGTCAGCCCAGGCAGGAAAGTCTGGGAGATTTTTATCTTCAATTAACCACCAAAACAAAAACAAAAAGAATCCCACCACCATTAGAAACAGCTAGTGGAGGCTCCAGTGATAGAGCCTAAATTGTATGTGTGTGTGTGTGTGTGTGTGTGTGTGCGTGTGTGTGTGCGCATGCATGCATACACACACATCTCATTAAAACTCAGTAATATTGACTTGCAATCTTTCTTTCTTCCAATTCCTTTTTCATTTATTTTTATAGGCAAGTTAAAGAAGGTATTTTAGCCATCCACTTACCAGCTGATGAAAACATTCAGAACTAAGCTTTCATTGTATATTTTTTTTACTTATACTTTTTATCCAGTTAAAAACAATCACATAGAAAAAATATATATAGCTAAAAGTGTCATAGATAACAAGAAAATAGTGGATGTATATACATTGAATATATTTACACATAAATCTACAATATTTACCTTGCCCATGTAATTGTAACCCCTCTGTATATTTTCACAATAAAATAATAAGTAAATAAATACATAAAACAAAACAAAAAAATCTACAATATTTATCACTGTTGATACATATATTTTTGGAGCAGCTCAAGTGCTGGTATCAAAAACTAAGTTGTATGGATCAGTTTATTTCAAGTCACAAAATCATAGTTTAAAGACTGGAATGAATATCCACAGCTACATTTTTGTACATTTTTCCACATGATTTAAATCAAGGGCCCAGCTATTTTGGCATTGAGTTGTTCATTGAGTTGTTGTTGTTGTTTTAACACTGAAGGTCATTACTTCTGGTGTTTAAGTCTTAAGAAAATAAGTATCCTAGCTGGGTGCCTGTGGCTCAATTCCTGTAATCCTAGCTACTCAAGACATTGAGATATGAGGATCGTAGTTCAAAGCCAGCCAGGCCAGTAAAGTGTGTGAGACTCTGATCTCCAAGTAACCAACAAAAAAGCTGGATGGAGCTGTGGCTCAGATGCTAACCTTGAACAAAAGAAGTTCAGAGAATGTGCCCAGGCCCTGAGTTCAAGCCCTCAGATCAGCACACACACACAAAATAAAGAAAGAAAGAAAAAGAAAATAAATGTCTTAATTGTTTTGGTCACAGTGTGTGTGTGTGTGTGTGTGTGTGTGTGCGCGCGCGTGCAAGTGTGTGCGTGCACACACATATATTACATAAAGATAAACACAGAGACCACTGCAGTTTCTTAGCTCCACACTTGCCCTGTGTTCATTTGGGGTACAAGGTGGTCCTACTGAGGACAAGAGGGACTCAAATGACTTATCAATTATGACAACACCGTTCTCCCGCCCCCACCCTATCCAGTACAGGGGTGCCTAAGAGGAGGTCTGAGCCATGGAGACTCCCAAGGGGAGTACTAGTGCATATGAGGACTTGAACCTAGCACCTCATGCTTAGTAGGCAAATGCTCTACCACTTAGGAGGTTACACACACCCCACCTCATTTTTTTTTTTTTTTTTTTTTTTTTTGTCGGTCGTGGGGCTTGAACTCTGGGCCTGGACGCTGTCCCTCAGCTCTTCAGCTCAAGGCGAGCGCTCTACCACTTGAGCTACAGCGCCACTTCCGGTTTTCTGGTGGTTTATTGGAGATAGGAGTCTCACAGTCTCTCCTGCCCGGGCTGGCTTTGAACCGCGATCCTCAGATCTCAGCCTCCTGAGTAGCTAGGATTACAGGCGTGAGCCACCGGCGCCCGGCTCACCCCACCTCATTTTGTTTTTATGTTTATTTTTGAGATAGTCACATGCAACCTGTGCCCATTTGACCTGGAACTCAAAATCCTCCTCGCTTCTACTTCCTGAGTCACTGGGATGACAGGGGTATACCACCATGCTCAGCTTCCAAGCTGCTGACCTTGACTATTTTTTCCGTCTGCTCTCTTGCTCATACAGTTTTTTTTTAATCCTAACACAAACTTGCACTATGAACTTTGTATACTCATTTAATTTCTTTGATCTTTGATGCCTTCATCCATAAAAATGAAGATTAGCACATTATCTCCAAAGCTTGCTCCAGTAAATGAGTTGCCTGCTATCCTGTGGTAGTTTTGTTCAGAGTATTTGACTAAGAAGACAGTTAAACTATTTCCTCACATGCCTTTTCTTTTTTTGAGGGAGCTCTTACTATTTATCTTTCACACATATTAAAAGCAAACACAAAAAAATAACCTTTTGGTTTGGGATGGTTTAATGGATAGCCAAAGTAGCTGGATTCCATATAGACTCAAAATGATGTTAGATTTCTTTTTCTCCTTCCAGAACGGTGATGAATTTTCTAAAGAAAAGCGCCTACCTCTGCTTCTGTTGGTACATTATCACAGCCAGAGACAAGCCGTGTTAGGCAGGTCAGAAAAGACAGGGACAGTTTTTGCATTTGTTTTTGTATCACTGGCAGAATCCCATTAGTGGTAATTCTGAAAAAAAAAAAAGTGTTGCGATTGTTTTCTTGCTTGGGGAAGATGCTGGCGCATCAGCTGGACCTCTCCTCCACATAATAAGCCAGCAGGCGGCTGAGGGATGTCTGCTTCTCCCTCGTCTGGAATAGCGCTAATCCCACATCTAAGTGGACAGCATTGTGTTTCTTCCTTGTGTTGATGGGAGTCCTGCCGTGGGGCCTTGTGTCGCCCAGGCTCTGAAGCTCCCATCTGGAAGGGCTCCTTCCTCAGGGCTGCTCAGGTAGGGAGTTGTCCTGGTAGAGATGGTGGCAGGCATGGCTGAGACGGGACAGGGGCTGAGGATGGAGGGGGCAGAGGAGGAGACCAGGGTGTGTGGAGGACAGTGAGACTCATGTCCCTGTTCAGAAGTGACTATCCCACACATGACCTGCCTTTGACACCTGACTCTTCGTGATCCCCCAGAAATCTCTCTGGCTGGCTTTTTGCATTTTTATTTTATTTTGCAGATTTTTTTTTTTTTCAGGAACCTATGTTTGCAAGCTGTGAACCTCTGGGTTGACATTTTGGTTCTGACCTCACAGAGGGGGGTTTAGGGCTATGTGGATCTCGGTCCACCTGGCTCCCCGGGCTCTGTGTGGACAGATCCCCCATCACTATGGGAACATGTTCCCCAAGCTACTTCCCTAAGAGGTCAGCCAAACCCCAGGCATTTATAGTAAAGATGGGGAGAGGGACTTTCTGATCGTCACCCCACCAGCCCTGAAGGCTGGTATCCAGGACTGAGCTATGGAGAGGGTAGAGGGGAAGTGTGACTTCAGTCATCAGGAATATAGGCAAGTGACCATCCCACTGCACAGAACACGAGCTGTACAGTCCAACTCCCATTTCACACGGCTGCTGTCTTCCTTCCTTCCTTCCTTCCTTCCTTCCTTCCTTCCTTCCATCCTTCCCTCCTTCCTTCCCTCCTTCCTTTCCTCCTTCCTTCCTTCCTTTCTTCCTTCCTTCCTTCCCTCCCTCCCTCCTTTCCTCCCTCCCTCCTTCCTTCCTTCCTTCCTTCCTTCCTTCCTTCCTTCCTTCCTTCCCTCCTTCCTTCCCTCCCTCCCTTCCCTCCTTCCCTCCCTCCCTCCTTCCCTCACTCCCTCCTTCCTTCCTTCCTTCTTTCCTTCCTTCCTTTCTTCTTTTCTTCTATTATCATTAAAGAGTCATGCAAATGGCTTCCAATTCCATAAATCAGGAAATGAGTACAATGAGTCCTGGACAATGTCATCCCTTCCTTCATTTCCTCCTCCCATCTCTGCCCAAAGTTGCATAGATCATTTTTTACATAGTGTATATTGAACATCATGGCTGCATTTGTTCACCTTTCCTCCGGTACTCCCTTTTGTCCTCCCCCCCAGCCATGACAACAACAACAAAAACTCCCTGCAAAACAAACAGCAACACCATCACCAAAAAAAAAAAAAAATCCAAAACACGAAACCCAAAAACCCCAATGTTTTCATTTCCTGGAATTTGTTTTGATAAATAGTACTTCAGATAAATAGACCTTTGGGCTCCTCCTCTAAGTGCACCTCCTTTAGTCTGTCTGTTTGTGGGTAAATGCATAGAGCCTGTATCAGTTATGTCTAGTTGTATACTTATTTTTTGTTGTTGTACAAAGGAGTTTCAATTCCACAAATCAGATTATGAGTACAATGCATCTTGATCAATGTCACCCTTCCACTGTTCTCCCTACTTTCCCAATCCCATCCATACTGCTATAGTTCTTTTTTTTTTTTTTTTTGGTCATGGGACTTGAACTCTGGGCTTGGGCACTGTTCCTGCACTCTTCAGCTCAATGCAAGTGCTATACCGCTTGAGCCATAGCACCACTTCTGGTTTTCCAGTGTTTTATTGGAGATAAGAGTCTCATGGACTTTCCTGCCTAGGCTGGCTTTGAACTGTGATCCTCAGATCTCAGACTCCTGAGTAGCTAGGATTACAGGTGTGAGTCACCGGCACTGGGCTGCTATAGTTCTTTTTTTTTTTTTTTTTTTTCTGATCCTTGGGCTTGAACTAGGACCTTAGCACTGCTAAGCCTTTGTGCTCAAGGCTAGCACTCTACCACTTGAGCACAGCACGACTTCTGGCTTTTTTGAGTATTTTATTGGCAATAAGAGTCTTACAGGGACTTTTCTGCTCAGGCTGGTTTTGAACCTCAATCCTCAGATCTCAGCCTCCTGAGTAGCTAGGATAACAGGCATGGGCAACCAGCACCCAGCTCTGCTATACTTCTTATTCAACTTAATTGTAGGTCAAAGGGACACATAATACTTGTCCAGAATTGTGGTAAATTACTTTCTCCTACTGGTAAGAGATGGCTTAGTTGAGGTTGAATGGTGTTTCTCAAAAAACAGGTTGGGGACTTGCTTCTCTCCCCTAAGAGTCCAGCCCTAGTCCCAGCTCCCCTGACTCAGGAGCCAGTAAAATGAGTGCGGTTTCCTGATCTCCTTGAGCCTTGGGCTTTTCCCTTACAACTTGTCATAGAAATGTCAGCTGTAGGGAATGGGCACTTTGTGGAGCCCACCAGTGTCTTTGTGAATGCACATGGGAGATACCATAGCTCTTTCAGCTCTATATTCTTCCTATTTTTGTGCCTATTATTGTTTTTTTTTCCTTCTTTCCCACTTCCAATTTATCAATATGCTGAATAATCAAACACCTTTTTTTTTTTTTGGAAGGGGAGATAGGGTTTAATTATTATTTTGCTAATAAGGGACTTAAAGAGGTAGAGACATAGGAACTCCAACTTTCTCTGTGTTACCATCAACCTAGCCTCAGCCTTGCTAACTGTCACCGAATGACTGTATGCCGTGTATCATCCGTAACCCCTCATCCATCATCCCTTTCTGGCGGAGGCGGTACTTGATCCATGATTATTCCATTACAGAGGTCAGTTATGTCCATGACTTTCTATAGCCCAGGAATGGACAGATATGGGATTCAGGCTGAGTACAATCTGAAGCCTGCAGTAGCTGAGTAGGCTCTTTCCTACAAACATCCATCCATCCATCTCACATGTGGCAAACAAGTCCCTACCATGACTGATCATTCTCACAGGTTCTCTGGGTGATGTGAGGATGGAGAAAGCAATGATGGCTTCTGTCCCTTGGGAGTGGTCCAATGGAGAGACGGCTGTGTAGGTCATGAAGCAGCGTGACCCAGCAGTGTATGACACTCACAGGTGCTGGCCTGCAATCACTGGGCAGCTGAGGGACTTGGGGCACCTATCTCTGAGTCTCATTAACTGTACGGTGGGCATAAATGTGCTCCTTTCCCAATAAGGTTGTGATGAGGATTTCTAGAGTTCACGCACCTCATGCATGCAGAGCAGTACCTGGCCTCATAGAAAACCCTCAAGAGAGAAAGAAGATGATGGTGAGCCAGATGCCCTAGCCCACGCCTGTTAATCCTATCTAATCAGGCAGCTGGAGATCTGAGGATCTAGTTTCTAAGCCAGCCCAGGCAGAAAAGTCCATGAGACTCTTATCTTCCGTTAACTACCCCAAACAAACAAAAACCCCAAAGAAGTAGACCTGTGGCTCAAGTGGTAGAGCAGCAGCCTTGAGCATAAAAGCTAAAAGGACAGTGCTAGGGCCTTGAGTTCAAGTCCCAGTATGGGTGCAAACAACAACAAAAAGAATATTATAGTGGTAGTAGGTGTTACAGTGTGGGAGTGTGGGAAAGGTATGCCAGCCCATCCAGGAGGCTGGAGAGGGCACTGCACCATTGGTTCCCTGGGCAGAGAAGGGGGCATGGCCTCTCCACCTGAGTGATTCCCACAAAGGATGCTCTGAGAGTTTTCCAGTCAGCTCTGGGCTGAGATTGAAACAAGCTGGGTGAGCTTCTGTCTCCAGAATATTCTATTTGTTACCATGAGAGGAAATTGGCTGGTCTGGAAAAGGCTAATTTAGAAGCAAACGCTTTGTCTGATAGATGCAACCAGTGTCTGCAGTGTCAGGCAGAGGACAAAAACACTTCTTTAGTGACTTCCAGGGTGGGGAAAACCCTTGTTAAGAAAATGAAGGGTTTAGCGGCTGGGAAGGTGGCTCAGTGGTAGAGTGCTTGCCTTGCAGGCATGAGGCCCTGGGTTCGATTCCTTAGCACCACATAAGCAGAAAAAGCTAGAAGTGGTGCTGTGGCTCCAGTGGTAGAGCGCTAGCCTTGAGCTGAAGAGCTGAGGGACAGTGCCCAGGCCCAGAGTTCAGGCACCATGACTGGCAAAAAAAAAAAAAAAAGAAGGGTTTAAACAAATCAGAATGAATGACACAAGTTGGTAACGTGGTCTGACGTTAGCAAGTTCTGTTTTAGTCCTCTACTCGCCTCAAGACCCAACACAAAACACAAATCCATTAAATCTCCCAGGAAGACAAGTAACTCACAAATGACACCAATGTTGAGCACAGATCCATGTAAGATTCCTGGCCTTGTCTACCCTTTTCACTCCCAGAAAACTATTCATTAAAAAAAACTATAAACAAAGTTCCCTTCGGAGTCCTCATGCTTATAATCCTAACTATTCAGGAGGTTGATCCCAGGATTGTAGTTCAATGCTAGTCAGGGTAGAGGAGCCAGAGACTCCAGTGAACTAACATAAATGTTGGACTGGAGGCATGGCTCAGGTGGTAGAGCACCAGCAGTGATGAAGAAAGCTAATTGAGAGCTTGAGGTTCTAATTTCAAGTCCCAGTACTGGCATAAGAGAGAAAGAGAGAGACACACAGAGAGAGAGAGAGAGAGAGAGAGAGAGAGACAGACAGACAGACACACACACAGAGAGAGAGAAAGAGCGCACAATGTGAGCATATGTTGGGAGGGAGGGAGAGGGAGAGAGAGAGAGAAAGAAAAAAAGAAAGAGGTGGGGGAAGGTCCATGAGTCTACAAAATGACAGAATTAATTCATACCAACTATAGGTAAGTGAGCAAAAGCTTCACTGTTGCCTGTATGTAAGTCAGTTTATTTATGTATAATTCCGGATATTCTGTTCAGAAACACTGGATTCCCCAGCAGAAGAATCAGTTTAAAATTCATGTGATTTATTAACAATTAAAAGTGATAACCCAAGCTGAAGAAGATTGGAGGTGAAACGTTGGGTTGCCTTTGATAGGTAGAGTAATTACAAAGTGTGCTTTTGAAGTTCAGGAAGACAGCCTTAGGACACAACCTTTTGAAAGTAAAAATTGGCTTGCACTCGGTTCAAGTGATTTATTTTGCACTAAGAAATGGGTGTGAGGCATGATGTGATTTAAAATGTCATCCCTTGATGGAACTGCTTGAGGGTTGACATGACATTTTTTTTTCTTTTTCTTTCTTTCCACCTCTCCCCGCGCCCCCCGCCCCGCCCCGCCCAGCCCACATAGCCTTATGAAGTTTCCTATCTAAAAGTTAATCTGAGATTCCCGAGGAATTTAAGGAAACCTAATCTTTTGGTATATAAACAAATATACTGGGCTGGGACTATGACTTAGTGGTAGAGTGCTTGCCTAGCATGCATGAAGCCCTGGGTTAGATTCCTCAGTAGGAATTTTTCTGTTGATGTTCCTCATATCAACAGAAAAAACTAGAAGTGGTGCTGTGGCTCAAGTGGTAGAATGCTACCTTTGAGCAATAAGAAGCTCAGGGACAGTGCTCAGGCCCTGAGTTCAAGCCCCAGGACTGGAAAAAAAAAATCAACCAGCCAACCAACCAAACAAAACCCACTTAGCTGGGCTGGTAAAAAAAAATGGTTGGAAGTTAGCTATGAGAAAGACTAGGAGAGAGGGGTGAAGGTGTGGCTTACTTGGTAGAACACTAGCCCAAAAGCAGAAGTGTCAAGTACCAAGTTTGAGTTCAGGCGTGGCACGTTAAAAAACAAAACAAAAGGAAGTCTAGGAGCTAGCCTCTGACGGCCGTGCTGTTAGCAGAGTATATGTCTCGCTGTCTCATTGATGAGGTATGCCAGGGGAAGGTGCGGGGGAAGTGGGGTCTGGAACCAGTGCCCTTGGGGAGAACCCCCATCTGCACAGGTTTGAATTATTCTGCAATGCTGTGGCTTGAGTAGCTACCTTTCACATCACTCTGCGCTGAGTGGACACTAGTTTCTAATCCGGTGAATGAGGAGGTAGTTCTTATCCAAGGTAATAGCATCACTTTGATTGTGTTTTTCAGTTATAAAATAGTAGCTGAATAGTATAGAAAATTTAAGAAAGAGAAGTAAAGAGAAAAGGGAAAATGAGCCATTGCGGATCCTACAGCGTACGATTTTCCATTTGAGGTGTTGTTTTGTATATGTGCAAACAGACATACATATAGACACTTTCAGTGACATCATCTTTCGTGACATGGAGGTAGAGGATAATAGATTCACGAGTTTGGATTGGGAGCCAGATGCTCAGTTTGGAATTCTGGCCCCATCCCTCATTAACTCTGTGACACTCCGAGCCTTAGGGAAAGGAGAACAGTAGAATCTGACTGTTGTGAGAATGAAGCGTGTGATTATGTGTGCAATTGTGTAAAGCAGTGCTTGGCACATATCTCATATATAATAGCTATTCTATTTGTGTATGTGTGTATGTGCACATCCACACGCTAGAACTGGGGCTTGAACTCAGGGCCAGAGTGTGTCCATTAGCTTTCTGCTCAAGGCTGGCACTCTACTACTTGAGCCACACCTCCTCTCACAGCCTTTTGCTGATTAATTGGTGAGAAGACTCTGACTTTTCTGCCTGGGCTGGCTTTGAACCAGGATCCTCCGATCTCAGCCTCCTGAGTAGCTAGGATTAAAGCATGAACCACTGGGCCTTGGTATAATAGCTATTGCAATAATCTTTAATGGTATCACTGTACCATCGTTGATGAATGCCTTACTACTGGACCTTTATATGACCTCCAATATTTCACCATTAAGATGAAATCTCATAGAACTTAACATACATTCACAGAATGGATTCTTAGACATGCAGTGGCTGGGTGTGAAGATTTTAGGTTTTAAACACATATTATGTAAATTAAAGCCCTCATCCATTGCCAAACAAGCCTGTGTATAAGTGCATGAATGCGTCCCCTCCCTCCTTCTTATCAATGCCAGTGAATGGGCTGGGCTCTCACATTTCCTTATCAAAGTGACGACTCTGGTCCATTTCCATAATATATACAAATCTATGCTCTCCATCTTAAATGCGGAAACAAATGCCCTGAGATACTATTAAACTGTGAAAATTAATTAAATTGAAAGGCAAGAAATTCTTCTTCTGGAATTAATTCACTAAGTTGTGTTTAGGTGTGGAAATACACTAACATTAAGCAAGTTATCTCCTCTCCCCCGTCTCCTCCTACATGCTTAGTTCCACTATGGGGCAACCAACCAGAATAGAAAACCCCAGCTGTGGCAGAATAGTAATGTTCCCTCAGGGAGGAGAGCCAAAGGCCCCCTTGGCCCCACACCCCCAGCCTTATGGGACCTGTAGCGTCCATCACTTTTCCTCTGCATGGAGGCAGAGCCTTTAACCTGACTGAAGGAAGGTATTATTGACATTCCAGCTGGCCATTGACTCTGTTTAGCTACTTGGGAGGTTGAGATCAGGAGGTCTGTGGTTCAAACCCAACCAGGGCAAAAAGTTCTTGAGACCTCATCTCAACCAATAAAAAGCTGGGTATGGTGCACCTGTCATCCCAACTGCATGGGAGGCTGACATTGGAAGGAGGGAGCTGTTCCAGGCCAGCTTGAGCTGTAGGATTGCAGCTTCCTTGGCTTGCAGCCTCTTATTATCTTACTGGTTCAGTTCTTTGGGGCTAGCTTGCATCCAACATTTCTTTGATGTGATGCATCCATCAAGGGGACAGTAAGGTAGATAAGATGTCTTGACAATAGAATTTGAATTCAAGTAGCTCACATCTGTAAATGCTACTACATGGGAGGCTGAGATCTGAGGGGTTATCATTTGAGGCCAGAAAAGTTCAGAGACTCTTTCTCAACCAATAACAAACTTTCTTCACTGGTGCACCCCTGTTATCCCATTTCTGCAGGAGTTGTAAATAGGAGGATTGAAGTTCAGGTCAGTGTGGACAAAACAAACAAAAAAGTGAGACTCTCTTTGAGAAAAGGTAACAAAAGCAGAAAGGATTGAAGGTGTGGCTCAAGTGATAGAGCCTCACAAAGTTCAAATCTCTGTTGTGAAAGTATAAGCAGATGTTTCCTCACATTGATATTGGACATGGACTTGAGCGTTGCTCCTTTCATGTTTCTTTGTTTCCAGCTGCTGCCTTTTTGGCCCCTTGCTTGCTCATAGGGCTTTCCAGGGTTGGTCATTCCTAAGTCTTAACTTCAGCAGCTCTGATCAGGATGGAAGTAGGTTCAGTTTCTTTGGCTCACCAGATAAAGGGGAAGGAACTTTGTCTTGCAGACACACGCTGTGTTTTGGAAATGAGTACTGACCTGCTCATTCAGTTGTAGCCTTTCCCTAATATTGTCTATCCTCCTACTAATTTCTACTCCAGTCCCCTTTGATGTTTAAATTTCCTCGACATTCTTCTTTTAGATCTCTTTGGAGCCTCTCTAACCCTGTGGGAGTTAGTCATACAGGAACGAACACCTACTCCAAGCAAAATGGACCCAACAATAAAAGTACACTTTCCTGAAAAGTTAGCAAAGACCACCTGCAACTCTGTGAATGGCGATGGTTTGCAATACATGCTAAAGGCTACTCTGTGCGGGTGCAAATCCTGTACCCAACACTTGGTAGTTGTATGATTTTTGGTAAATCATTTCCTCTCTATGGATGTCACTTAGCTATAGGAAAGCTATATGTATTCATGTGTATGAATACATATAAACACTCATTGTCATAGTGAGGGTTAAATGAATTATGAATTGTGAGGATTAATGAGTGAATCCTAAACCCTTAGAGTGGTATGTGCCACATAGTAGATAGTCCAGAAAAGCAGTTATTGTCATTACTATTATTATCTTCCTGACTGAGCTAAGGGACTCTCAGTTCAGTGGAAACAGAACTCATCCATATGGGTTCTGGAGGAAGAGAACACAAAGGCGTGGTGAAGCCCGTCCGCACTGCTACTCACACATGACATGTGCAGACAGTTCAGTGATGGCCCTGAACATGTTCACTTCCACATTCTGCTTGAATATTTGTGCAGTTAGAAGTTCAAACGAGGCCAGGTGCTGGTGGCTCATGCCTATCATCCTAACTACTCAGGAGGCTGAGATCTGAAGATTGTGGATCAAAGCTAAGCCAGGGCAGGAAAGTCTCCAACAAACGACAAAGAAAAGAAAAGAAAATGCTGGAAGTGGAGCTGTGGCTCAAGTGGTGGAGCACTAGTCTTGAGTGAAAAAGCACAGGACAGCAACCAGGCCCTGGTTCAAGCTCCAGGGAACATTACGCACACAGACATAGACACAGACACAGACACACACACCACACTAAGTTCAAATATGGTGCACTGTAATTTTGAATGTGAAGCAAAGCTCTCCCCACAACCCTGGGGAGCGGGGAGCAGGCAGCTCCCCCACTTACAGCCCAGTACTCCCTGGGTGGGTCCCCCACCCCACCTTTGAACATCAAGCTTTGAACTGTTGCCTAAGACTCTTAACACCTTTGCTTTAAGCAGACTCCTTAATTTGACTATATTACCCTCAGGTTATTCTACTTGCCAAAAATTCCAACAGTAACTACTGAGATCTTGGGGGTAAATTAGTATTGGAGTTCTGGGCAATTTGCCCTAAATGCTAATGTATAAAAATGCACCTGGATAAGGACATTTTTCTTCTGAATCATAAATGCATAGGCCTAATTAATTTTTATTAACAAGAAGAAAAATGCTAGCTTTCTTTTCACAGAACTCAGTACCTGAGAGAGGTGTTACTTAGAGAATAAGGGCAAGAGGGGAACTTGGGGGCCTTGATCTTTATAGCCCTCATGACCTCTAACCGGGTGCTGGGATGGTGTCCATGCTCTACATGCGATCAGAGCATCTTGGGTTCAAGTTCTAGCTCTGCTGCTTATTTACCAGAGCTGAGGTGTTGAGTAACGGTTTCACATCTCTGAGAACCAGTCTCCTTCTCCAACAGCTCCAACTTTCAGGGGTTTTGTAAGCTTTGGAGAAAATAGCATGCATGAAGTACGGACACGGCATCCTCCCTTGGTAATGGCTGCCTGATGGGATTGGTTTTTTCCCTCAGTTCCAGGGGTCCTTGTGGACTCTTCAGATATGTATTTTCAGCACTCTAGGCATTCACACACTGTGGGACCAAAGGAGGATACTCTCAGGAGAGGAACACAAAGGCAAAATGCCTTCGTGCCTCTGATTATATAAAATATTATCTACACCGGGCGCCGGTGGCCCATGCCTGTAATCCTAGCTACACAGGAGGCTGAGATCTGAGGATCATGGCTCAAAGCCAGCCTGGGCAAGAAAGTCCATGAGACTGTTACCTCCAATTAACCACTGAAAAACTGGAAGTGACACTATGGCTCAAAGTGGTAGAGCACTAGCCTTGAGCAAAATTGCCCAGGGACAGAGCCAGGGCACTGAGTTCAAGCCTCACAACTGACAAAAAAAAATATCTATTGAAATGAACTTCAGGTAATGGAAATACGAGTTTTTTACTTTTCTTTTTGTCTTCCTTGTTCATGTATCTGTCTTTGGGAGAGTAAGGGGAGGCACAAAAATGGAGGAACAAAGGGTGAACAAATGCAGCAGTGGTACTCACAAGACACTATGTGGAAAATGAACTATACAACTTGGGGGTGGGGAGAGAGCAAAAACCTGGGCGCGAGTGAGGGAAGGGGTGACATTGTCCAAAGAGAAACTTACTCATTGCCTGACTTATGAAATGGTAACCCCCGTACCTCACCTTTATAACAATAACAAATAGTTAATAATTTAAAAATGTATTTTTCAGTACTTAATTTTACAGACTTTTTTATTGCCATTAGAAAATAAAAAAAATTTTTTAAATTGTTTTGTTTAGGTTATTCCTGCTTGTGTGTGTGTGTGTGTGTGTGTGTGTGTGTGTGTGTGTGTGTGTGTGTGTGTGTGTGTGTGTGTGTGTTTAACTGGGGCTTGAACATAGGGCCTGGGCTCTGTCCCTTGTCACATCGCTTTTTTCTCAAGGCTGGTGCTCTACCACTTGAGCCACAGCTCTACTTCTGGCATTTCGGTGGTTCAATGGAGATAAGAGTCTCATAGTCTTTCCTACTGGGCTGGCTTTGAACTATGGTCCACAGATCTCAGCCTCTTGAGCATCTAGGTTTAGAGATGTGAGCCACCAGTGTCTGGCAATCACCAATGCTCAACTCTATTATTTATCTATTATTTTTATTTTTGCTGGTCCTGGTGTTTGAACTCTGGACCTGGACTCTGTTCCTCACTTTTTTTCCCTCAAAACTACCTACTCTACTATTTCAGCCATTGCACCATTTCTAGCTTTTCTCTGAGTTGTTTATTGGACATAAGAGTCTTATGGACTTTCCTACCTGGGCTAGCTTTGAAGCATGATCCTCAGATCTCAGTCTCTTAAGTAGCTAAGATTACAGGCATGAGCCACTGGCGCCCGGCTCCTATTTTTTAAATTATAGAAAGAAGTCAAATTTACTGAACAAGCATGTAGTAGTTATGCAGTGGTATGGTTTGAATCTGGAATGACCTCCAAAGGCTTCTGCATTGGGGCTTAGTTGCTCCCATTAGGCCTTATGAAAGTGATTGGATCCCAGGGCTCTAACCAGTCAGTGAAGGAGTTGATGGAAGGTGGTGGCAAAGTAGGAGAAGGGACACAGTTCAAGCACGCAGGTGACTCGGGTTTGCCTTATCACCGTCCCTCCCTGCTCTATTTCCTGGCTTCGTTTCCCACCATGCCACTCTGCCTCACTGTGGCCCAGAAACAATGCCACAAGTGATTAAAAGCTCTAAATTGTGAGTCAAAATAGACCTCCTCTTCCTTTCTCATCAGCATCGGGGTTTGAACTCAGTGCCTTGCTCTTGCTCAGCAAGCACTCTGCCACTCCAACAATCATCTTTCTTCCTTTCAGCCCCACCTCCTCAGGGAGTTTGTCAGTGATGTAAAGTGACTGACGTTGTATGCCCTTGGTAAAAGTTAACTGTTAAATCACTCTTATGAAATCATTAAATCCGTGTTGTAATACTAAGCAGATATCCACTTTTTGAGTAATCTTTCACTTCATAGCATTTGAAAATTCACTATCCCAAACTTCTGGGCAGAATAAAACCAGCTTATTTACCAAGAAAGATGATCAGACTGGAATCTGGCTTTTTTTCAGCAAGGGTTGTCTGCTAAGGATGGTAGGTTTTAAGGAAGGGTATTGTGACCACTCCGAATTGGAGACCCTCCCTTCTAGCTGTTTAACTCGCAAGTGTTAAAATGTGAAAAGACACAGAAAAAAAGAACACCCTGACATTTTTTTTTTCTAATCACAAAAAGTGATAGGTAGGTGTCAGTGGCTCACACCTGTAATCCTAGCTACATAAGAGGTTGAGATCAGAGGGTATTGGTTTGAAGTCAGCCCAGGCAAGAAAGGCTGTGAATCTCTTATCTCCAATAAACCACCAAAAATCTGGAAGTACAGCTGTGGCTCAAGCGGTAGAGCACCAGCCTTGAGCAAAAAAGTTAAAGGACAGCACTCAGGTCCTGAGTTCAAGCCCCAGTACTGGCAAAAGAAAGAGAGAAAAAGAAAGAGGATGTGTTCTGCCAAATAAATAATAAATCAGAATAAGTTAGAAGGGAAGCCATCATATACAGGATAGAAAGGTGAACATAAAATTGACAATAACTAACAAGATAAAGTTGTAAAGTTTAATGTAAATTTTAAGTAATTCTTATATCAGAAGAGACAAATTTTAACAACAAAGTAGTCTATAAGTCACTAAAACTTCATTTTGCTTCAATGAACCCTAACAGGTGGAAGAGGAATTAACATTCTGAAGATATAATTTTGATAGCTGGGTGGAGATAGGGTATACATTCTGAATAATTCTTTTTTTTCTTTTTTTTTATTGTGAAAAAAACTGTACAGAGGGGTTACAATTACATGGGCAAGATAATGAGTACATTTCTTATCAAGCATTGTAGCCTTCTCCTTTGTTTCCCCTTCCCATCCCTTCCAAGCCTCCCCTCCCCTTACCCAATCCTCCCCCTGAATAATTCTTGTCTTGGAACTAAATGTCAGTCTTATTTGTTAGAGTGAGAATAGGGGAAAGCTAATGAAAGAGAAAGAAATCAAAAAGTAAATATTGTAAATCGGAAGCAGAGGATAGATAGCACCAATGAGAGAGTAGTGAGGATTCAAACTTCCTGGGCGGGGCTCTGGTGGCTCACTGCTGTCATCCTAAGCACTTGAGAGGCAGAGATCATCAGGATCACTGTTCAGACTAATGCAAGTATAAAGTTCATGAGATCTCCAATCCATACCTGGGCACTGTGATTAAACCACCTGAGAGGTTGAGATTAGGACAATTGTGGTTCCAGGTCAGCAAAAAGTTCATGAGCTCACCATTACAACAGAAAAATGCTGGGCATGGAGTATTGTTTCTGTCATCTCAGCGATGATGTAAATAGGAGGACTGGAGTCCAGGCCAACACAAGCAGAAAAGCCTTGTCTCAGAAATTGCAAGAGCAAAAAGGGGTAGAGACGTGGCTCAAGCAGCAAAATGCCCAGCTAGCAAATGTGAAACGTTGAGTCCAAACCCTAGTACCTCAAAAAATAAAAATAAATAAAAATAAAAAGAGAATGAAAGACATCTTGGAGAAACTGCACAGGTCAGTGGTTTGAATAAAGACGGATGGTTAAAGGTGATCTCCAAACGGAACTTCTGCATGGAGAGTTCATGACATATTCCAGCAACTGACAGGAAAATCAGAGGACAAAATAATTTTTAAAAATTGGTCATTACAAATGAAAATCTTAACACTTAGAAGCATGTATGGAAATAAATAGGTTAAAAAAATAAGCTGGGTGCCAGTGGCTCATGTCTAGAATCCTAGCTACTTAGGATGCTGAGATCTGAGGATTGCATTTCAAAGCCAGCCTGGGCAGGAAAGTCTGTGAGACTTTTACCTCCAATAAACCACCAGAAAACTGGAAGTGGTGCTGTGGCTCAAGTGGTGGAGTGCTCACCTTGAGTTGAAGAGCTGAGGGACAGCGCCCAGGCCCAGAGTTCAAGCCCCACAACCGATCCCCCTCCCCCACCAAAAAAAAGATAGATGGTTCTTTCTCTGAACTACTGAAGATCAAAATCTTCTTGATTTGAATGAACAGTCAAGACCATACTTCAAAATAATTATCAAAAAGATACCTGAAAACACATGTCAGATAAATGTAAAAGAGGAAATTAGAAACCTTCTTCCCCTTTTCTCCCCAGACAGGGACTCAAACATGATATCCAACCTGTGCTTTTGCTCATTGGCTGGTGCTCTACCACCTGAGCCACACCTCCAACCCAGGAACAGAAACATTTCTGTGAGAAGATTGTAAGACAAAATGTATTGAATAAAACAAAGAGGGTTTTGTTGTTGTTTTATTTGTTGGTTATGGGCCTTGAATTCAGGGCCCGGGCACTGTCCCTGAGCTCTTTTGCTCAAGGCTAGCTTTCTACCACTTTGATCCACAGTGCCACTTCTAGTTTCCTGGTGGTTAATTGGAGATAAGAGTTTCAAGAGCTTTCTTGCTTGGGCTGGCTTTGAACTGCAATACTCAGATCTCAGCCTCCTGAGTAGCCAGGATAATAGGCATGAGCCAGCAGTGCCCAATGAGAGGGTTGTTTACTATTAACAAAAGATACAGATAACCAAATATAGCCTTTATGTACTATCAAGAAATGCTTGGCCCTTATTTGCAATAACTAGTATATGTCTGAGACAAGCAGAAATGGTCAGATAAGTTGATGTTAGGCAAAATGAACCCCAAGATAATGTTTTTTCTTTCTTGCTATTGTTTCTAACATATTTATAAGATGATTTCTTTGTTGCTTTGTATGTCCCTCTCCCACAGTATAACTCCTGTTTTCACAGTATTTGATGTTGGTATAATTTGGGGAGGGGAAGGGAAAAAACAAATTGTTTAAATAGGGATACAGGTGGACCCATTGCAACAATGAGATGTACAAGACGCTATGTCGAAAAATGAACTTTATAACTTTGGTGCGGGGTGGGGGGGGTGAGGATGGGGGTGGGATGGGGGGTTGGGAGGGGCCGGGGAGTGGAGATGGGAAGGGATGGTAAGGGGAGACAAAGGAGGAGGCAACAATGCTTGATAAGAAATGTATTCATTACCTTGCTCATGTAATTGCAACCCTTCTGTACGGTATTTTCACAATAAAAATAAATGAATGAATAAATAAAAATCTACAGAAATATCAAGGCAGCATTAAAGAAGAAAAGAGGAAATTAAATAAAAAAAGAAACGCTTGGTTGAATTGAACTATTTGAAATATACAAAAAAGATTACCAGCCTTACACAACAAATAGAATTAGCAAATTAATTGGAAACCTATCAACACTTCCAAATACATGCAAGCAAAGCATGCAACAGGTAGTTCATGAAAGAATAAATACAATGTCCAAGCAAAAAGCTAGAAGATTCTGGACTTCTTTATAGTCAAAGACATGTAGATTAAAATCACAGTGATGGGTTTCTCACATACCCAGATGGCAAGGCCTGAAAAATAACACCTCTAGTATCTAGTATTTGTCAAGATGTGAATAAATCAGTCTTTTCCAGCACGTTTGGTGGAAATGTGAATAGGTAAAATATTTAGTCAATTAAAAATTATATCTAAATCATGTTCAGCTGTGAGTCAAATAGGGCATTGAGTTTCTTGGCTTGAAGACAAGAAATTGCAACTGTATAGAATGTTCTAGACCGGAAAGTGCCTGAGAGTGGGTGGCAGAGGTTTACTATAGCCTGTGCAGCTGGTTTAGGATGTCTTTATATCAAAGGATAAAAGTTACCGAACTTTTTGTACTCTTTTCAAAGAAGAAGCCATAGGCTCCTATTTTGAAGGTTTATTTATAACTACCTTTTGCCTTATTTAGGGTACAAAAGGCCAGGTTCCTGTCTAACCTATTTAGGACGGTATGCATAGCAAAAAAAAAAAAAGGAAGCACACGCAAGATTTCTAAACAAAGATGGTTTAAAAGGACAGTTTCCTTCTACGCAGACAGAAAATGGAGCAGGGACATTGGCCCATTTCTCCTAGGGCTCAGGGCCCGAGGGATGAATGTGCCTGAGGGATGGGGAGGGCAGGCTGTGTCCCGCGCAGCACAGGGCATCAGGGCAGTCATCTGCGTGCTGGGAGCGAGGCAGCCGGGCAGACTGGCCTGGCTTCAAGCTGTCATCCTCTAGGTACAGGCATGAGCCACTGGTACCTGCCCCAGCTTTCTGTGTGTGTGTGTGTGTGTGTGTGTGTGTGTGTTTCTGGTCATGGGGCCTGAACTCTAAGCCTGGGCACTGTCCCTCAGCTCTTCAGCTCAAGGCTAGCACTCTACCACTAGAGCCACAGCACCACTTCCAGCTTTTTCTGCTTATGTGGTGCTGAGGAATGGAACCCAGGGCCTCATGCATGCAAGGCAAGCACTCTACCACTGAGCCACCTTCCCAGCCTGCTCCAGCTTTCTTAATCTGCAAAAATGTCAGTTTACGACTTGACTCTTCTGCAACCTGGTCATTTTTTGCATCCTACTTCCTTTTGCTTTAAAGCTCCTTCCTCTTCTCTCCAACTTGCTGATTATTATTTCACAATTCGGGTGCAGTCACCTCTAGCAAGCCATTGTGAGATAGAACTCTTCAAGCGTTGGCCCATATAACCTTCTACCTGTTAGCACAGGAATCGCACTGCTGGATTTTTTTTCTTCTCCCCAGCCTAGCTCCTTCCTTAGAGCTCAGCTGTTAGAGAACACCTTTGCCTCCAACAAAGGTAGAGCATGGGGCAGGAAGGGGGTCTTGGTAACACAGAACCCTTTTGGTAGCGAGCAGATGATCAGGGTCACCTTTTTATCTGAGAAAGTGGTGGTACATCGGGCTGACAGAAGTCAGGGCGGAAGTAGAAGCTGTTTTTGCTTCCAGGCACCTGTTATCTCAGCAAAAGCGAGGGGTGGGGTGGGGGGGGAATCAGACCACCTGCCAGGAGCCAGGGAGGCTGAGAGCCCGTGGGACCCGTGAGGAAAGTGATAAAAGCTTGAAACAGCTGGTCTGGAGAACGGAAATGGAGTAGATGAGAAATACTTGAGGGCCCAACTGAGATTGGAGCTCATACATTTCTAATGGAGCCCAGCAACATGAATATGCAATTTCCTGCTGAAGAGCTTAGCCATTCCTGAGCGAGGAATGGGGAAATAATGCCAAGTGCTAGTTATTCACGTCTCCTAGAAGCCAGGACCTATGCTATGTGCTTCAGTTGCCCCTCTGTGTCCTTAGAACAAGCCTCTGATACGGGTATCCTTATTTTGGCCACATACGGAGAAAAATGGAGCGGGTGGAGCTTCATCAGCATCATTATGCAGCTGGCAAATGACAGAAACAGATGAAAACTATGGACTGACACTGGCCTCCCTATCCCCCGCTGCCTCCTCCTACCCCCCCAGGCCTGACTTTATCTGGGCCATACCATTCCACTTCCTCTGTGAGCCCTTTGGGTTGAGCTGAGCAAAGGATGGCCACAGAGAAGACAGTGAAGGAGCAAAGGAGACCAGAAGGGAGGATGCTGACCAGAGCCCTGTCAGTGATTAGTAATGGCTCCAGACAAACTGGTGCCTGAACCTAAGCGTGTGTAGAGATGTGCAAGTGATGAGGAGCTAAGGGGCCAGTGATAGCAAACAATCGCTGTATAAATCAAAGGGACTGGAGAGCGGCATAGGCAAGATCATGTGGCTTATGTATAGGAGGCCAGTTCCCAGTAATGATAAAGCTCCAGTGTGTTCATAGGATGAACATGAACACAGTAGAATAAAGGGACATAGAACCACAGGTCCTGTGCATTGTTTCTTGAGATGTCCAGTATTTACTTCCTTCCTTCCTTAATGAATGAATGAATAAAGGGTGACCACAGTGGGTTCATTTCTTCCTCCTCTCTCTCCTCTCCTTTCCTCTCCTCTCCTCTCCTCTCCCCTTCCCTCCCCTCCCTTCCCTTCCCTTCCCCTCCCCTCCCCTCCCTTCCCCTCCCTTCCCCTCTCCTACCCTCTCCTCTTCTCCTCTTCTTTCCTCCCTTCCCTACTCCTTCCTTCCTTTCCCTTCTCTTCCTTTTCTTTCTTTTTTTTTTGGTATATATTTTTATTGTAAAAATACTGTACAGAGGGGTTACAGTTACATGAGTTAGGTAATGAGTTAATTTCCTTTTTATTTATTTGTCAGTTGTGGGGCTTGAACTCTGGGCCTGGGCGCTGTCCCTCAGCTCTTCAGCTCAAGGCTAGCGCTATACCACTTAAGCTACAACGCCACTTCTGGTTTTCTGGTGGTTTATTGGAGATCAGAGTCTCACGGACTTTTCCTGCCCAGGCTGGCTTTGAACCGAGATCCTCAGATCTCCGCTTCCCGAGTAGCTAGGATTACACGGTGCCCAGCTTGAGTACATTTCCTATTGAGCATTGTTACCCCCTCTTTTGTTTTTCCCTTACCATCCCTTCCCTCCCCCACTCCTCAACTCATCCCTCCTCCCCTCCCCAAAGTTGTAAAGTTTGTTTTCAATGCAGTGTTACAACGGGTCAACCTGTATTCTTATTTCAGCATTTTGTTATTTCCCTTCCCCTCCCCAAATTAGAAAAATGTATATACAAGATTCAGGGCACCTGAATAAAATACAGTAAAAACAGGGGTTATACCATGGGGGAAGAACATACAAAAGAAAAAAATCACCTGGTACCTTATAAATACATTAAAAACAACAGCCAGAAACCTTCCTTTCTTTTCTTTTTCATTTCCTTTCTTTTCTCTTCCTTTCCCTTCTCTTCACTTCCCTTTGTTTCCCTTCTCTGTTTCTCTCTTTCCCCTTCCTCTCTCCCACCCCCCCCCCTTGCCCAGGCTAGCCCTGAGCTCTTACACTCAAGTCATTTTTCTTCCTCAGTAGCAAGCATGTGCCACCAAGCCTGGCTGGCATTCTCGTTGTGTGATTTGTAAGTATTTATTGCAATTAAAAAGTCTCAACTAGGGGCTGGGAAGGTGGCTCAGTGGTAGAGTGCTTGCCTTGTATGCATGAGGCCCTGGGCTCCATTCCTCAGCCCCACATAAGCAGAAAAAGCCAGAAGTGGCACTGTGGCTCAAGTGGTAGAATGCTAGCTTTTAGCTGAAGAGCTGAGGGACAGCGCCCAGGCCCAGAGTTCAGGCCCCACGACCGACAAAAAATAAAAAAATAAAAAAGCCAGGTGCCGGTGGCTCACACTTGTAATTCTAGCTACTCAAGAGGCTGAGATTTGAGGATCACGGTTCAAAGTCAGCCCGGGCAGGAAAGTCTGTGAGACTCTTATCTCCAATAAAGCACTAGAAAACCAGAAGTGGCACTATGGCTCAAGTGGAAGAGAGCTCAACTTAAGCTGAAGAGCACAGGGACAGTGCCCAAGCCCAGAATTCAAGCCCCACGACTGAAAGAAAAAAAAAAAAGCCATATAAATTGAAAACAAATTACTACCATGAAAAGATAATGTATATGCAAGATGCAGGGTATCAAAATCAAAGACAGTGACAATAGGGGTTATACCCTAGGGGGAAGAACATACAAAAGAAACAAAAAAAAATTCATATAGTATGTTAAAAACAACAGCAAAGAAAGACCTCTTGTGTCCATATCTGGGGGTTCATAGCACTGTCTTATATGGTCCTATGTACATACATAGCTTTTGAGCTTTTCTGCTCATCTGATAAGATTATCCTATTTGGGGAGGAGAAAGGGAATAACAAAATGCTGAAACAAAGACACCGGATGACCCATTGCAACAATGATACTCACAAGATACTATTGGAAACTAACTATACAACTTCAGGGTGGGAGGAAGTGAGGGAGGTGGGGGAGGGAAGGGATCGTAGGAGATAAACAAAGGAGCAGGTAACAATGCTTGACAAGTAATGTACTCATTGCCTTACTCATGTAACTGTAACCCCTCTGTACAGCATCTTTACAATAAAATAAAATTTAAAAAAAGATTATTTGATTCCAGAGGGTAAAGTTGCAGAGGCTCAGACATTAACTAGAAAACTCTTTTCAGTGAAAAGAAAAAGCAAAATTCCATGAAAATTAAGTTATGATTTCTACGGCTGTGGAATACAGTGATAAAGTTCAATCTTCTCTGTGCTCTGTTGTTTGTGTATCACTTATGAGCTAAATCCTATAGGGCCTTTTAGCAAAGATAAATATGAATGTTCTGCTTTGTATATGTTACACCAGGGACTTAGGCTCAGTCAACACTTTCATGCTTTGAAACCTTTAATCAAGGCACACAGTCTTATTTCAGCTAAGTCATGATTATGCTCCACAAGTGGACTTGTGAAACAGAATCCTGATTCATGAACTAGTTTATTGTTTTTCTTGCTGATGTTTGTTAGATATAACATACAAGCACGCCAAGTGGTGAGAGATGAACAGGGTGATGTCATCAAGCTGTGTTTCAAAGTAAAGCCTTCAGGGTATTGGTAAACACCGGGTTAAGTAGAGCTTTGCAATGCACTTCTGTGTTTTATGGTTTTGTCAAAATCAAAGGAAACATATTTGCTTTGGAACAAATAATTGTGGGAAATTTCTATAGTGTCCTGAGCCTTGTTTTTCAAGCAACTAGAATTTCCTTTGGTGGATGAATGGCATCACATAAATAAGCCGTGTTGGACAAAGGTGAAGATGGGTTCCAGACTTAATTATGGTATAGAGGCATTTTCTCTTGGTTTCATTCCTCAGCTGCCAGGAAATAGCTATGAAAAGTGTATTATTGTTCCACAGTTAACAGGGACCTAACTGCGCATGCTCCTCGTGAAGCTCAAGAGGGATGGTAATTTCCCAACTCTGCATTCTTAGATCCTTAAAACTAAGAGATGGATCTGGTTATGTGTACTTGTCTAACTTGATCTTACAGACTGCTGCAATGTGGCTGTCTTGCTCATGCTTCCTAGGTAGGTTTAAAAAAAGCATTTGCCCCTCTTCCCTAATTAATTATGAAAAGGAACAGTCATTATAATGAGCTGCTTCAATGACAGAATATACCCATACAAGTAGGACTCTAGGAATAAAATCTAAGACGATAACCATCCAAGATAATTAAATATCAAAGTTTTTTTTTCCTTTTTGTTGGCACTGGGATTTGAATCCAAAGCCTGGTGCCTGCTTCAAAACTTGTTGTTTAAAGCTGGGCATGGTAGTGCACACCTGTAATCTAAGTAACACAGCAAGCAGAAGTAGGAGAATCAAGGTTTGAGGTTAGTTCCAGACAAAAAATTTGAGACCTGGATAGAAATATTAAAACTGAATTCAAAATAGGCTGGGGACATGGCTCAAGTGGTAGAGCTCAAGTTTAATAAGTTGGAACCTAACCCCTGAATTCAAATTCCAGTACTCTAAAAGAAGATACATAAAGATCCCCATTTGTAGATGATTTCAGATGTCACCCTATTTTGCATAAGATCTCATGTAAAAGACAACACAATAATGCTCTTAGTGGCCCAAGACACTGGGCTACTTGGAAGCAAGGCCACACCTTCAGTTTTATGAAGGCTCAGGTGATTCTTACACTATGATTGGATGCCATTATACTAATTATAAAGCCTTCATGCAGACTGGAAGGCATGGAGTTAATTGATGACACTCACATAGATATGAGACGGCAGAAGTAATGATAGACTTTGCAAAGCAGGAATACAGTGCAAGAGATGGTCAGCAAAATCTCAGGGAAGGTGAATATTTAAAGGCTTAGAAAAGCCCTGTGCTGGTGGCTTATGCCTGTAATGGTAGCTAGTCAGGAGGCTGCTATGTGAGGATCAAAGTCAGCCTAGGCAGGAAAATCTGTGAGACTTTCTCTCCAATTAACCACCAAAAAGCCAGAAGTGAAGCTATGGTTCAAGTTGTGGAATACCAGTCCCGAGCCTTGGTCCTTGTGGCAAGGACTAGTGATTATAAGAACACAATTACAGGGCTGGGAAGGTGGCTCAGTGGTAGAGCGCTTGCCTTGCATGCATGAGGCCCTGGGTTCGAATCCTCAACACCACATAAGCAGAAAAAGCTGGAAGTGGCACTGTGGCTCAAGTGGTAGAGTGCTTACCTTGAGCTGAAGAGCTGAGGGTCAGTGCCCAGGCCCAGAGTTCAAGCCCCACAACTGACAAAAAAAAAAAAAAAAAAAAGAACACAATTACATCTTCATTTTAAATCATGTGTTCTCTCAGGTTTTATTTCTTATCTTTCCTGCATTAGTGGAGGAATTAGTTAAATTAATTCATTACTGTTCCTGGGAACTACTTCCATAAGACCTGATATGATTAATTTGTGGCAAAATGAAAAAAAATGTCACCCATTATAAATGAAGATAGTTACATAAAGCACCCCTTATGTCATTATGTTCCAGAAATTAGGGTATTGTAGAGAAGAGGAAAGAGAGTCACATGTTTTGTAATTTACATCCTGTAATTTCTTCCTCTTCTAGAAAAACAATTAAGAATGTTTTGGTTTTTTCCTATTTAGACAACAACACTCCACCGTGAGAATTGGGTGGTATTTGATTCTTGTGAGAATTTTACTGAGAAGATCTAACTCAGTCCTACTTCAGCCTTGGGTTGAAATACCTCTGTTGCTTTGCATCTCCTTTGGTGATCTATACTAAAATGCTGTTATTGGAGCCAGAGAATTGGAAGCCAAAATATCTGGACATAAAGTAAATTATAGCCAGGCGCCGGTGGCTCACGCCTGTAATCCTAGCTACTCAGAAGGCTGAGATCTGAGGATCACGGGTCAAAGCCAGCCAGAGCAGGAAAGTCCATGAGACTCTTATCTGCAGTTAACTACCAGAAAACTGGAAGTGGTGCTGTGGCTCATGTGGTAGAGCACTCCCCTTGAGCTGAAGAGCTGAGGGACAGCGCCCAGGCCCAGAGTTCAATCAAGTCCCACAACTGACTAAATAAATAAATAGACAAACAAACAAAATTACATAAAATATGAGTGTTGGTAGGTTCAGGAAATGGAAATCAGCAAGGTTTTTTGTTTTTCAAGAAGTCACAATGAAACACAGAGGAAAGGATGGGAGGCAGTTTGAGGAGCAGTATGACAAGGGAATACTCCTCTAGGACAGAACAGGAAGGAAGATAGAGCCAGCCCATAGACTAGCACGGAAGACCCTGGGTAGAGGCAGACAAAGAGTTCTGGGGACTGGGGACTGGTATGATTGCTTGGGGAGAATGGGATGGATAAAATCAAGGTCATGTAACGTGGCATGACCTTGATTAAAAACAAGGTCATGAAAAGCAGAACTTTCTCTAAGGAAAGAAGAGAAATAGGTTTTAAAAATTCAGGATATTTTAGAGGAATAGAAACAAGCTATAGTTTCCAAAAAGACAATATGGCGGCAAGATCTGGAAGAAGAGAAGAGTGGAGAATCGGCTTTATGGGAAATGATTGAAGATGGCTGAATGAAAGAATGGTTGAGAATGTGAAAGAGCTGTTGAGAAGATAAAAGAACCAGGCTGGGAATGTAGCTTAGTGGTAGAGTGCTTGCCTAGCATGCATGAAGCCCTGGGTTCAATTCCTCAGTATTAAATAAACAGAAAAATTCAGAAGTGGCACTGTGGCTCAAGTGGTAGAGAGCTAGACTTGAACAAAGGTTAGGACAGTGCCCAGGCTCTGAGTTCAAGTCCCAGGACTGGCAAAAAAAAAAAAAGAAAAGAAAAGGAACCAACCAGTTGAAACTGGATATATAAATTTCAGCTCCAAAAATGAAAACAAGTAATGTCTGTAGTAATGGTTAGTATCTTAAGAGGAAGAAACTTGAATATGAATGAAGATTCTTAAAATGTGGGCTGGTAAATCAATGGCATTTGGTAAAGAGCACAAAGGACCAGAGGGTAGTAAGAATGGGGAATGTGTTAGGCACAGGAAGAAAAAGAAGAGACAGAAACGATTTAATGGAGGTTGGGCGCTATTATCTAGCAAATAAGCTCTTCTATGTTATGAATGTGCCAGTCGAAACTGGGGGTCTGTTTATAGGCAGAGCACAAGGAAAAGTGAAAAAGAAATGATTGAGGATGTTGAAGACACAAGGTTTAAAGGGATGATACGTGAACGTTGATATCCCACTCTCCCAGCACTTGTTTTCTCCATGATATCTCTCTCTCATTCTCTCTCTCCACCCTCCTTCCTCTCTGTATATACTGGAACTTGAACTCAAGGCCTAGATGCTGTCTAGCTTTTTTTTTTGCTCAAGGCTGGCACTCTACCACTTGAGCCACAGCTCTACTTCCAGCTTTTTGATTGTTAATTGGAGATAAGAGTCTCATGGACTTCCTTGCTTGAATTGGCTTTGAATCTCAGCTTCCTGATTAGCTAGAATTAGAGGCATGAGTTACTGGCATCTGGCTATTATATTACTCTCTTACTGAATGCCTACCTTCATGAGACCCTAGAGGTTGTAGATATTCCTACAATTCAGAATCAAGTGTTAACGATTTCATGCTCAATGAAATTTGGTTAAGATCAGATAAATTAGGAGACAGCTATAATGAAATCATTTTTTTTTTTTACCATTAAAGGAATAACAGAAATAGCTGGCAGAGGAAAACACATTCATAGTTTTATCTAAGAACCCAAGAAGACACATGGCTACTAGTATTGAAATACTCCCCAAAGCCACTGCAAAACTTCTTGGCCAAAACACTTTGCAGTAACCACTTGGAAAAATATTTGTCTGCACAGCTAAAGCTAAACACATCTAAACCCTATGATCAAGTAATTTCCCTCCTGGGTTCATGCCTATAAAATAAGTTCCAGTGTCTGTTGGAAGACCTGCTTGCATAAGGATGTTCATAGCTGCTTTATCCAAAATAGCTCCCAAACTACAAACAACCCAAAAGCCCTTCAACACTAGAACTGGTAAATAGTTTGTGGCATTTGCAAATAATAGGATTCTACATGGTAACGAAAACAAAGAATGTACTAGTAATACACATCACATGTATAAATGTCATAGAGTGAGTGAAGTTGGGCACTTGTGGCTCAATCCTGTCGTCTTAGCTACTCAGGAAGCTGAGTTCTGAAGCTAGCCAGTTTGAAGCTAGCCGGTTCAAAGCTAGCCGAGCAGGAAAGTCGGTGAGACTCTTTTCTCCAATTAACCACCAAAAAATGGGCAGTAGAGTTGTGACTCAAAGTGTAGAGTGCTAGCCTTGAGCAAAAATGCACAGGGACAGTGCTCAGGCCCTGAGTTCAAGGCCCATTACCAACACCACTGACAATAGAGGAAGAAGAAAGAAGAAAGAAGAAAGAAGAAAGGAGGAGGAGGAGGAGGAGGAGGAGGAGGAGGAGGAGGAGGAGGAGGAGGAGGAGGAGGAGGAGGAGGAGGAGGAGGAGGAGGAGGAGGAGGAGGAGGAGGAGGAGGAGGAGGAGGAGGAGGAAGAAGAAGAAGAAGAAGAAGAAGAAGAAGAAGAAGAAGAAGAAGAAGAAGAAGAAGAAGAAGAAGAAGAAGAAGAAGAGGAATTTGAGCCAAAAAAGCTAGAGTTAGACAAACTAATCTATGTTGCACTAATGAAGTAGAAATGCCCAGTACGTTTGCAGTTCTCATCAGGACACAGTCTGTTCACTCACCCCTGGGTATGGGCTGCTGTTGGAATTTCTTTGCCTGCAGCCTGTGGGGAAGTGACCATATCTGACTTCTCAGGTTAGACCTCTGAGGCGAGCAGCTCTCAGCCTCTTATAGCACAAATACCATTGAAAAACACCAGCCTACTCTATCCACAATGCACTTCCAGACACTTGTTTTGATCTTATTAGATCTGAAATCACCAAATTTGAATTGTCAGAAGACTGTAGCCACACAAATGACTTGAGATGCATCAAAGGGAACAGCCCAGCTGAGCTCAACACAGTAAAAAATGTACATTCAAAAAAAAATAAAAGAGAAAGACTGAGGTCCCACAACCCCCCCACCCAGGACACACCCTCAACTACCTAAGGACCTCCCTCTGGGCCCTGCCTCTCAAAGTTCCAAGTTCCAAAAGTGTGGTCCTAGACTAAGCATTTCATAGATCAGCCTTTGGGGAACATGAAGGATCCAAACTAGGTAAGTGAATGTCATCTGTTAGTAATTAATCTCTTACCTTATATATCTATATTAGATAAACGTAGTTTTCTTTGAAACTAGATAGGCCAGGAGAAGCTTGCCTGGCAGTCTTCACGTGGCATGGCTTGCATCATTACGACGAATGTCTCATTCAAGTTGTATTCCAGAGCTTTGTACACTATCTGGCGTAGTGACTGTTTTGTTGGATTGCATCAATAGCATCGCAGTGTCCTTAATTCAGTTAACTTTATAAATATGTACTATATTCATCTCTGGCTGCCTTTCTGGGGCTCAAAGGAAGCAAATAGATTCTTATATCCTGCTTTTTGCTTTTCACATACACTGGGCATCAGTCTAAGCAATGGACAGGTGCAGGGGCTCACAGTTTATAGGGACGGGCAAGGTGTATAGCCATGGGTTCAGCAGGCCTGAGAAACAAAGTGAGCCCAAACCTTGAGGAGAGGTCCAGGATCTGGGCTAGCAGCCAGCATGGCTTGAGGAAAGAGTCAAAAGGGGCCACGAGAAGGGGAAGCAAATTCTCCTGCAAGGCTCTGGTCTAGTCAAGAGCTATGCTTTTGAGAATATGACCCAGTGTTAGGACATGGAGGTGGTGTGTGTGTGTGTGTGTGTGTGTGTGTGTGTGTGTGTGTGTGTGTGTGTGTGTGTGTGTGTGTCTTGAACTTGGGGCCTTACACACTTGCTTGGATTTTTCATTCAAGGCTGGTGCTCTACCCTTTGAACCATACCTCCACTTCCCCAAGATGATTATTTTAATAAAATGGGACCTCACTCTGTATTTTTTGATACTATTATTAGAGTCTCATGCTTCTAAACAAAGGGTTATCTTTCACAATACTTCTATAAACAGGATTTTAATGAGTGAATTCATGACTAGCCACTTCCTGTTTATGTGTACTAAACAAGGTTTACTTGTACATTTTATTTTAAGCCTAACTTCAGTCACACATCTGGATACAAAATATATATGTGTGTATGTGTTTACAGGAAACCCTCACACATATCCATGCAAATATACAACAGAGAGAAAATGTGAACAAGATCTAAAAAATGAGGAGTTATTAGTTATTAGTCATTAGTACTTTGAATCACAGTTTCTGGAAATAAATATAGGTTTTGTATCAAGAACCCTAGATTCACTTCTACGTCTTGGAAATCTGGGTCAGAATGAGGATTAGTAGAAACTTAATATAATTCAGATTTCTAAACTTGGCATTAAATCCTGTGAGTCAGAGTTCCATACTAAACTGTGATAAGTACCAAGGTCTGGGTTTACTCCTTCTACCTTAAACTATTTTGATAATTTTGTTTTGTGCTGGTTCTGGGGCTTGAACTCAGGGCCTAGTCACACTCAAGGCAAGCACTCTACCATTTGAGCCACAGCTCCACTTTTGAAGTTTGATATAAAAAAAAGAACAAGAATATATGAAACAATAATGTCATGTTTTTTACAATAGATGGCACAGGGCAATAACCTATAAGAGAAGGGATGCAAATGAGGTGAGCTCTGTGATTGGCTCTGCTCAGTGCCTGGGGGTTGTTTCCAGGCTGCGGTAAAATCTGCCCTGAATGTGAACAAGGAACTTCTGGCTCGAGGAAGCCACACTGGGGAGAATTCCAGAGGAAATGCCTTGGAGACAGATATACAGATGGTGTCCTCAGGCCTTATCTAAGTACCAAGCAACACAGGTCTGTGTGGACAGACTGCACTGCGAAGATAAACAGGATAAATAGAAAAAAATAAAGAAGGAAGGAGAGAAAGAAGGAAAAAGGAAGAAGAAAATGGGAGTGGGGTGGGGAAGAGGACAAAACAGAGCACCAGTAACCTTGAGACATTGTGACACTGTTTGTTTGTTTGTTTATTTATTTATTTATGTCAGTCACGGGGCTTGAACTCAGGGCCTGAGCCCTGTCCCTGAGTTGTTTGTTTTTTTGTTTTGTTTTGTTTTTCAGAGCTAGCATTCTACCGCTTTGAGCCACAGCACCAATTCCAGTTTTTGAGTAGTTAATTGGAGATAGCAGTTTCACAGACTTTCCTGCCCAGGCTGGCATCAAACCACGATCCTCAAATCTCAGCCTCCTGAGTAGCTAGGATTACAGGTGCAAGCCATTGGTGCCCAGTTATGATACTATATTTTGAATTTCTCTTTCTTTTTTTCCTTCCTTCCTTCCTTCCTTCCTTCCTTCCTTCCTTCCTTCCTTCCTTCCTTCCTTCCTTCCTTCCTTCTTTCCCCCCTTCTCTTTCTATGTATTTCACAATGCTGAGAATCAAACTCAGGTCCTCACATATGCTAGGTAAGCACTCTACTGCGGAGAGACTTTAGCTCTGTATCTTCAAAGATACTGAATTTATAGTTCAAAATTTTCTGATAAGGAAAAACTTCAGGCTCAGATGACTTTAACTGTGAATACTGCCAAACCTTTAAGGAAGAAATATTACCAGTTCTGCACAAACAATGTAACAAGTTCATAAAATCTTTAACACATACCCATCATATGAACTCACCATTCTACTCCCACCCAGATATTTATTCAAGAAAAAGGGAAAGCATACTTCCACACAAGTCCTTGAATGTAAGCATTCACAGAGGCTTTATTTGTGAGACAGCTCATCAATAGATGAGTTAAGAAAACTTATATATCCAGTTAGTGAAAACTACTATAAAAAGGGGCAAGTGTTGACACACAGAGCCCAGGAAGAATCTCTAAGTCTTTAAAAGTCAGTGAAAAGAAGCAAGGTAGAAAGGAATGTACACTGCACTATTCCATTTAGATAGAATTCTAGATAATACAAACACATTTTATAGTGACAGAAAGCAGACCGATGATTGGGGATGGGGGAGAAGGATGGGTGGATGAGAAAGGGCCACAGGATAATTTTGGAGTGATAGGAATATCTAAGTTGATTATGGTAGTTTATAGGCATCAAAGCTCATTGAATTATATATCTTAAATGTGGCAACTTATGGTGTAATTGTTTTTTGATAAAGTTGGGGGGGGTAGGAACAGATGGAGACAAAGGAAGGGAGAGAAGAAGGAAGAGAGGAAAAAGGGAGAAGAAGAAAGAGAGAGAGGGAGAAGAAAGGAGAAAGAGGAGAAGAAAAGGGAGAGGAAGAGGGAGAGATGAAGACGGGCAGTTCTAGAAAGAGCATGGTGCAGTTCCATCTTTGATATACCTGCCTATTGCTACTGACCTGCTCAGCTGAGGGACGTCTCACTCTACCATGGCAACGTTGTTAAGAATGGTCTAGGTCAGGGGGATAAGCAGTGGTGCAGGAGACGTTGCTGTCATCTTGAAGAGTTGTTACATCTCTCAAAATACACTAGCACCGAAAGAAAGTATCTCTGTCACCATAGCTTCAGCAAAAGTCTTAAGAATGAATAGTATTGGTCTAGGAGAGGCCGCATGCCCACCTCCAAACCATTCACTGTGATCAGGCCTGAGACACATGTTCCATTTGGACTGAGGTTGCATTCAGCTCCCCGTACCTTCGTGAAATGTGACATGGGAAGAGATGGTTTTTCAGGGGGGACATTGGGATGCTCTGGTGACAGGAAAGGAAATGGATTCTCTCCAGGAAAAAAAAACCAAGAGAGGAGTATGATCACTTTTCAATGATAACTTGACACTAGATCTGCTACTTTTAGAATTCCAATTGGAGGCCTAAATTTGAGTAGTCTTAAAGTGTTTACTCAATTTTTTAAATAAAATGCTTATGAAATTATAAATATGTCTTTATCTGCTTAACCAAAGAAACTTCAAGGTGATTAAATTGACTTCAATCACAAAGATATTCATACATCCATTCCAGGATCTCTTTTGAAGTGTTTGCTGTATTTCAGACACTGTGTTAAATGCTGCAGGTAGAAACTTTTTAAGATGAGGTTACACATTTGCTAGTCACATGATCGCCCACATGTCAAAGCTGGCTATGCAAGAGCTCTCCTTGATAATGTTATGTCTTACATTAAAAAGTATATGTATCTTAATTTGTGTGTGTGTGTGTGTGTGTGTGTGTGTGTGTGTGTGTGTGTGTGTGTGTGTGTGTGTGTGCCAGTTGTGGGGCTTGAACTGAGGGCTTGGGTGCTGTCCCTGAGATTTTGTGCTCAAGGCCAATACTCCACCAATTAAATCAGAGCTCACCCCTGGCTTTTTGGTGATTAATTGGAGATAAGAGTCTTATAGACTTTCCTACCTAGGCTGGTTTCAAACTGTGATCCTCAAGTGTCAACCTATTGAGTAACTAGGATTACAGATAGTAAGCCGCCTGCACCTCCCCCAACACTTAATTTCTTTAAAAAAGAGTTTTGTAACTTAGCATTTTCAAATGGACTCCTCTTGGTTTGGCTTTTACTAAATCAGCCATTTCACCAAATAGTCCATTTCTCTAGCTTCTTTTTTTTTTTTTTTTTTTTTTTTTTGGGTCCGGTCGTGGGGCCTGATCTCTGGGCCTGGGCGCTGTCCCTCAGCTCTTCAGCTCAAGGCTAGCATTCTACCACTTGAGCCATAGCGCCACTTCCGGCTTTTTTTCTTTTTCCTTATATGGTGCTGGGGGAATCGAACCCAGGGCCTTAGGCATGCAAGGCAAGCGCTCTACCACTGAGCCACCTTCCCAGCCCTTCTCTAGCTTCTTATGTCCGGTAAGTTCAAGAAGATCTTATAAAAAGAAATATTCCTAGGAGAGTATCACAAAGGCTCAATAGCTATGGCATATGATGACATAAAATGATGTTTGTCACAATGAGCTGCTAGAAATGGAAAAAAGTTCTGTTATTTTGATTGTTGCTTTGTTTCTCCTCTTCTGGCACTCTTTTTTTTTTATTTCTGTACCTTTTGTCTTGCATGCACAATGGTGGGACAAAGGGTGAACAAATACAACAGTGATATTCACTAGACACTATGTTGAAAATGAACTGTACACCTTGTACAGGAAGGGTGTCAGGAGGCAAAAACCGGGAGAAAACAAGGGAAGAGGTGACCCTGTTCAAAAAGAAATGTACTCCTTTCCTGACGTACGCAACTGTAACCCTTCTGTACACCATCTTTACAATAAGAATAGAAAAAAGAGCTATTTATTGATGCTATTTGTTTCTTTGTGATTGGGCTCTGATAGACATGACCATACTTATGGCTGGCCTTGTTTTCTAATTGTGACAAGTCCTCTTCTTTGGGAATCAGTAATGCTGAAAACAAAGGCCGTCTTTCTTGCCTCCATGACACTGAATCTTCACCTTATTTATTAAAGGAGGATTATGTAACATTTAAATGAAGGCTCCGACCCATAAAATACCTGTCACTGATGAAAACCACGTACGTGGATGGGCACAATGCTTTCCTTTACAGGCTGTGGACCGCTAGGTCTCAAGGAATGCCATCCATCCTCACGGTGTCCCTGGGCGTCAGGGTTTGGCCACAGCGTCTGTAGCTCTAAAAGCCAGGGCAGCCTAGGAGCCCTGCACTGGCCACACATCTGAGCGGTTTCAAAAGTACACGTTTCCCCCATCAAAGGTTTGGAATAAATCACACTAAAACATTGGCACCAGCAAGAGTTACTTTGGATGGGACAAGGCGAAGCTCTCATGAGCTATGTTAAATGAACCCCTCTGTGCAGTGGGTGTCTGTGGTAAGGTGGTGGGGTTGGTTAGAGGCTGGGGGGAAGCGGAGAGACGCTAACCCCACACACACTTGGTCAGAGATGTGAAATCGACCCACTGAATAAGGTTTGTAAAAACTCATTTCATTTTTGTTTAAAAAAAAGAAAACCAATGGCCTTGTAGCATGACATGAAATACTAATTATGAAATAGGAATCTTTCTCCCCAATACTTCATTTTCAAAAGAATTTCTCTTTACCCAGAAGAGAGGTAAAGCTAGATCTTAGAGATGCTGGTAAGTTTTTGGTTTTGTTTTAGGAATTTTGTGAACCGGGTTTTAATTGTTTTTTAAAAAACCATTTATTCTCTGTATGTATTGTACAGAGGGGTTTCGATTCAACATGACAGTTTGTGAATACAATGCATCTTGATCAATGTTGAGCCTGCTTTTAAACATGGATGCTATTCAAAGTTAACTTAGAACTGGACACTGGTGGCTCATGTTTGTAATTCTACTCTTGAGGCTGAGATTTGGAAATTTCTGTTTGAAGCTAGTCTAGGTAGGAAAGTCTGGGAGATTTTTTTATCTTCAGTTAACCAGCAAAAAGTCAGAGTAGACCTGTGGCTCAAGTGGTAAAGCACTTGAGCTTGAGCAAAACAATCTTAGAAACAGTACCTAGGCCCTGAATTCAAGCCTGAACCTTCCTCTACCCTACGCCCTCCCAGAAAAAGAAGAGAGTTGGTGTGACGATCCTGGTTCCTCTCTCTGTTACTAATGAACCTTTTGGCCTTGGACAGGTTGTTTTACTTCTCTGCTGCATGGTTTTCTCTAAAATGATGTAGAGTCATATCTTCTAAACCTCTTATTCCCTACCTATATCTCTTTTTCTTTATGGCTAGAGTAAATTAAGTCCACATCTTTGGTCACAAAAGTCAAGGGCAGCATCTAGCATCTTGGTCCTATCAGTTCTTTGAATCCTAGGCCTCAAATCCTTTATGGCAGTAGGCATAAATCATAAATAATTCCAGGCTACTACTCCCAGATTTCTTAGAAGGATCAGAGCACTGACATTCTTTGGCAGATGAAAAAAGAAATTCAATTATCTGGAATGCCAAGAAAAAAAAGAGAATATTCTGTCTTGTTGAAAATCTTTCTGAAGGGCAATAGCAGTTTTTCTTGCTTTAGTAAGAGCAGAGAACATTACAATATTTCTTCCATTATTGTGGCTCTGTTACGCTTCAGGATTAAGATTCTAAGTATTTATCTATCTATCTATCTATCTATCTATCTATCTATCTATCTATCTATCTATCTATCTATCTATCTATCTATCTATCTATCTACCTTCAGCATCTTTTACTCTGCTTATAGAAATCTTAAGACCATAGCCTGGACAGGCATTGTCTTAGGTTTATCTAGAGAGATATTTTATTGATTATGTAAGGCTCTCATTGATTATATTTGTGGTCTCCATGAATCCCTTAAAATTTAAATCTTCCTCATTAAACTAGAATGCCATAAAAAGTTTCAAGTGTTTTTTGTAGGGGTGGTTTGTGTATGTGTGTGTTCTATTTTGTGTGTCCTAGTCAATTAAGATGCTTAAGGAATTCCAAATATAAAACATTTGCGCTAGGTTCTGGGTATCAAAGACTACAGTTGTTACTTAGCAAAACAGTTGCTCATAAACAAATGTTTTTAGCTGGACCTACTCTGTGGTAGTAGCTACTTTCTCTCTAATCATCTACTTCCTCAGTATTGTCATAAGGAGAGGGAGTCATCGTCTTATTTAATGAAAGCATTTCAATTAAAAGTGCTTGTTTCCAAGTTCATATTTTTTGTGTTCTTCTTGACTAGTTTCTGCCCTCAGAGAATTTGAACTTTAGGATTCATGTAGAAGGCATAACCCCTACCCAGAGTGTCATCATTTCCAAGGCAGGGAGAGAGGTAAAGAGAAAGATGACATGAAATAAAGTGGGAAGGAAAATCATCGAAGGAAACAAAGTAGGGCTTATCTGACAGAGCTTGTACTTAATTTTTTTGTACTGGTTCTGGGACTTGAACTCAGGGCTTGGGCCCTGTCCCTAAGCTTTGTGCTCAAGGCTGGCTCTGGGTCATTTGAATCACTACTCCACTTTCTGCTTTTTGATGGAAACCAAAGTCTCATAGACCTCCCTTCCCACACTGGCTTTGAACCTTGATCCTTAGATCTGTCTCCCGAGTCACTAAGATTATAGGTATGAGCTACAAAGGCCTCAAAAAACATTCTTTCTTGTACCAGTGCTTGATCCAGCCATACCATTCTTATTTCTACATAGGTTATGAATTTCTTTCATTATTAAGAGCACTCTTCACTTCACTCACCTACCTCTTAGGAAGGTTAGCATTGTTTCAGCATCTTCACTAACAATGAGAGATGGGGTCTCAAACATGGCTACACATGAGCCATGCTTGAGTTAAAGTGGAGAGAAGATTAAAACTGACAAAGTGAGGATTTACCTTATTCTCGTGTTGGGATTATTAAGATTAACCCAAACCCACGTTTCTACAAGCGTTTGAGAAGTGATTCTCACTTTTGTTTATTTATTTAGATGTGAAGATCAGTTCTGTAAATGGCTGAGATCTAGCCCCTACACTTTGGTGGAGACGGTGAAGTGCTTTACCTTGTGGCTTCATTTTAGGTAAACCAATCAAATAACAATTCTCTTGAACCATTCACCTTTCCATTAATTCTACTGGAGAAAAGTTTTGGTGGAAATCTGTCTACATCACGCATGGGTTCTTTTTTTCTTTTTGTGAAAAGAGTAATGGAATACAGAATGCAGTACATGGGTTATTCCCATTATGAATTAGTCTCTTTTATCTGACTCTGACCAAAACAGATGTTGGCAGCCTTTCTACCCCAACTCTCTAAGTCAGAATAAGACTATCAGTTCCGCTCAGCAAAGCTTAGGGAGATGATTTAACTCTTTCAGTAGAACCTGTTTCATTTCCCCCCTCTTGGTTCTTTTTATTTAAGAAATTGCAAATGACAAACAAACAAAATTAGAATACATCTCTGTGCAACAATAAAAAGAAAAATAGCAATATTAAAAATACATCAAATACAACTCCAGAGGGAAATGCATCTTTATTCAAGGACTCTTAAGCATCCTGACACTGAAGAGATGTCTGCTTGAGGAGACAGCTGAATTTACTCAATTTACAGGCAAAGATCATTTGCATAGAATTCCAAAAAGCTTTTTTTAAAAAAAAATTCAGAGAAAGAGTATCTATCGGCGTATGGCAGGATGCATCCTGCTGTGGATTCTAGTCTTTTCTATAGAAACTGACCATTCAAAAATGAAAAAAAAAATCATTCTGTGATTGAAGTCACCGTAAAGCTCTTGTGCCAGGAGTCTGCAACAAAATGTAAATTAAATAACTATGAGAAACAGGGAGACAGGGAAAGAAAGGATCAAAGGGTGAGGACAGAAAGGAGGATTATTATGGGGGAAAAACACACCACAGAACTGTTCAATAAATACATGGCATTCTAAGACTATCGTGGGTGAAACAGAATCATTCTAGGTTTCAGGTAGGAAAACAATGGCTGAAATACAACAAATAAACACTTGAAGTATTTTCCAAACCACCTGAAGCAAAGACAGTAGGGGAGTGACTTCTTAGACTTTAGATGTTTTCATAATGTATCTCACTGAACTCAGAATTGTGCAATAAAGCAGCATTTCTATCTTTTTCCCGCCTCTCCATATTATGACTATGCCAGGCTTTTTGCATTTGGCTCCCAGGTATTTAGTTCTGGGGGGTAACCCTTTGTGGGAACCTACTCTCCCTCTTTTCTAGCCCAGCCTTCTTTACTTTATAATTTTACTATTTTTTTTTGCTTATGTGGCCCTGAGGTATTGAACCCAGCACCTCAACGAAGCCCCATTCCCAGCCCCAAGCCCAGCCCTTCTAACAACCCTGGAAATACAGAGCAGGAAGACCCTGCTGACTTCCTTACTCAAATCTTTCCAATAAAGTCATCAGACCATGAGTATTACTAAAGCTTATCTGAAAACTCAACATCTCCATATTGCCACAGCGATGGCCAAGATTTATTGACACACTCACCAGAAGCCATGAACTATGCGCAATCTTTCACATGCATTACCTCCGTTAATCCTTTTCGGTAGCCTGAAGGCAGATGTGTTTAGGTTTTCATTTTCAGGAATTTGAAGCTAAGATTATTAGTTGTCTGATATTATGTAAGAAAAAAGTCAATAGTTTTGATTCCATAGTGTGACTTCTCAACTACCTTACCTTTAGTCCAACATTCCTGGATGGCTTTATTTCACTCATGGGTCCCCAAAGATCCCCCTTGTTTAACGATCTCATTTCAGAGCCTTAAGATGGTGCTCTTCTGATCATCAGCAGCTGTGCTATGAAACACAGGAGACAATGGAAAGATATTTCTTGGACCTGGGTGCTGGTGGCTCATGAGATCTAAGGAGATCTAAGGATCCTGGTTTAAAGCCAACCTGGGCAGGAAAGTCTGTGAGATTCTTACTTCCAATTACACCGCCCCCCCCTCCTCAAAAATAAACCTGGAAGTGGAGTTGTGGCTCAAGTGGTAGAGGGCCAGCCTTGAGCAAAAATAAAGGGCAACTCCTAGGCCCTAGCACACACAGGCATGCATGCACACATGTGCGCACACACACAAAAGATACTTCTTGGGGCATGCAGCATTTTTGCTTATGGTAGGTGAGGGCCAAACTCACTTGCTAATTGTAGAGAAGTCCAAAGCAGAACCATTAAACACCAGGAGACATGTGGATCACAGAAATTCATCCACTTGTGTAGGTCATATAGGTATGCTTGGACAACAAGGAAATTATGCATGATTCCAAAGTCCATGTGTTTGCTCTATATACGTAAAAGCAAGAAAGAAACCAAAATAAAAGAAATATTTCTGTTCTTCCTCCCTCGTTCCATTCTCCAACTAGTGATTGGAAAGTTGTTTATTAAAAAACTATGCTGGCCACCGGTGGCTCATGCCTGTCATCCTAGCTATTCAGGAGGCTGAGATCTGATGATCATGGTTCAGAGCCAGCCTGGCAGGAAAGTTCATGAGACTTATCTCCAATAAACCACTAGAAAACCAGAAGAGGTACTGTGGCTCAAGTGGTAGAGCGTGCCCAGGCCCAGAGTTCAAGCCCCATGACCAACAAAAATAAATAAATAAATAAATAAATAAATAAATAAATAAATATATATATATATAATATCCTTTTTTGGGGGGAGGAGGAGGAGGTGGTAGAGAAAGAATTGTGAATCTTTAGATTGTTGTCTCCCCAGTCTAGGAGTTGAGCGAATCTTGGTAAATCTGTAAGGAGTTACAGCCACATCCATGCCCTCCTCCTTACTGCTTTGTCAGCTGCTCTGATAATTCCATATTGATGAACAATCATCATTTGTGCATGATATTGTGTTAGGTTTTGTATTGATCAGCGAAATGATCTAAAGTGGTGGATGGAGTTCATTGTGAGATGAGACTTGAACTATTTGGGGGTGTACACACATTCTCAGAAGGTACAAAGTCAAAAAGGGGGGCCCTGTATCAGATCATAGTTAGAGAGACAAGAGGCAAATATTTACATCTACTACTTGTTGGAGACAAATAGTCACATGACCCAGATTTGGGTGAAGGTAGGCTCAAGACTGTATTTACACAATAATAATCCTGCCTTCTATTGTATGGAGGGGTTGGGTTTTATTTGATAAGGAGTATGTTTTGGATCTGCTGCAGAGGTTTTGACTAGAAGATTCTCTTCATTGAGATCCCTTACCATGTTCCTTTGAGCAGGTCACATGTCCAACATAACTGTGTTGGACCCACAGCCAAGTTGGCTAACACCTGTTCTACCAGCATACCAACAAACTTCAACGCTAGGCAAGTCACAAAGCCAACAGATGCCTATTTGTCACTACGTTGCTCTTTGTGTATACGCTACGCTTATTCTAGAAGCTGACAATAGAGAAAGCATGCATCCATGTAAGTCACTTCTTGGTGATGTCACATTTAGTTTCTCCTCAGCAGTGTTTTGGTCTTGTTTTCAGGATTCCTCTCTCTCTCTCTCTCTCTCTCTCTCTCTCTCTCTCTCTCTCTCTCTCTCTCTCTCTCTCTCTCTCTCTCTCCCTTTCTCTCTCTTTCTTTTCTCTCTGACTCTCTCTCGGTCGTGGGGCTTGAACTCAGGGCCTGGATGCTGTCCCTGAGCTTTTTCATTCAAAGCTAGCACTCTACTACTTTAAGCCACAGCTCCATTTCTGGTGTTTGGTAATTTATTGGAAATAAGAGTCTCATGAACTTGTAGTGACATGAAACACATTTTCATCTAAAGCTTTGATGGGGTAGGGGTGGGGGATTCTTCCCCACACCCACCCATCTTCTGTCACAGACAGAATTAACAAAAACTGAACCTAAGTGGATTATTGCAGCATAACTATAAACTATTTCCTTTTATGTAAAAAAAGTTCCCAAATGGTAATTATAGGTAATTACTACAGCCTCAACCCAGTCTATTCACCTTCTAACCCAAAGCAGGTTCAGCTGAAAGTCACCTCCTGTACACGATAGCTTCAATTTAAGCAGATGGTGTTTTCCCCCGTTATTTTGTTTGCTTGTTTTGTTTTATTTTTTTATTGATTTATTGATTTTTTTTTGGTGTGTGCTGGTCCTGGGCTTGAACTCAGGGTTTGTCCCTGAGCTTCTTTTGCTCAAGGCTAGTGCTCTACCACTTGAGCCATAACTCCACTTCCAGTTTTTGTTTTTGTTTTTGGCTGTTGTTGTTGCTACTATTGTGAGTGGAGATAAGAATCTCACAGCCTGGGCTCCTGAGTAGCTAGGATTCTAGGCATGAGCCACCAGTGTCCAGGTTTCTCCTATTCTTTATGGTTGCATTTGTAACCATTTGCTTTTCAATCCCTTCTTGGCTACAGTTTGTGTTACTGTCTTTTCCCATTACAACCCTTACTGCCCATTTCTTCCTCTCATTCTAATGACTCTTTCAACACAGACGTTTGAAGATTAGGGAAGAGATTACCAAAATGGAGCTTTCTTACAATGGAGAGTAACGTATTTGCCAACCACCGCCCAGTGTATGTCACAGACACTCAGTGATTCTTTTAGATCTCCTGGAGCTTGCACAGAGCAACGTGATCCTAGCCAAGACAAAAGAAAAGCACGAGTCTTAGTCGCCTTAGTCTCTAGAAGTTGGACCAGGGATGGATGGACTGGGAGAGGCTTCTCAGAAGCAACAAAGAATGAATACCTCCTCACCTTCCAGGTGAGCGGAAGATGAAAGTTGTTTTTCTGATGCCAACTTTCAGCAGACTTCCTGCCAGGACTGTGCAAACACATCCACTAAAAATATAAATGACTTTCCTCAAGCAAGTTACGCAAACCATCTGATTTCTCAAGCTGCTAAATGAAGGTAATATCCCTTGTACAGAGCTGCGAGATTAAATCAAAGCATGCATGTTACCAGTCCAGAACAAAACCTGGAATAGTCTTAGTGTGAGGCATATGTTAATTGTTTTCCTATTTTCTCTAACCCAGAAGCCTTAGTTTTGAAGAGCTATTCCTGATTCCAGAAGTTTCCAAGTTAAATCATTAACTTCAACAACCAATTAATGCCATCTAAGAGATCACTATCACCAGTAACACATTTGACAATTTATTGTAGTTAAGAAAATATTAATGGCACTCCGGTTTTGTCTGACATTCAGGTTAGGTAGTCATTTTGCTATTTTAGTGCCCTAACCCAGTTTGATGGAAGTGGAGAGAGAAACAGGCGGACAACTTCCAGATCTATGTTCCCTGTGACAATTCCTTGAACTCTTGGGAGTGGCACAGATGATTTTGATGAATCTCCAAGATGGAAATGTCTTTTATAGTCTCCTGGCTTTCCTACAGTTATCTATTTTGCTGGTAAATCTTCCTCTGTATTATCCATGTCCTGAAAAAAAAACCAGTCCTTTCATTGGTATTTTAAATAAAGAAATAAAGTCTTAAAAAGGAAGTCCAGTCTAGTACAGTGGCTCATGCCTGGAATCCCAGCTATGTAGTTGGGAAATAGAGATGAGGAGGATCACAGTTTGAGGCCCAACTCGGGCAAAAATTTGAACGTTAGCTAGAGCCCCATCTCTACAAACAAACAGCAGCAACAGCAACAGGTCATGCACCTGTAGTCCCTTCTAGGTAGAGGTATAAACAGGAGGATCATGGTCCACTAAGAACGTGAGAAAAATAAGTGAGGAGGGTTGTGGCTGTGGCTCATGTGATAGAGCATTTGCCTAACAAGCACAAGGCCCTGAGTTCACATCCCCACACCGCCACAAAAATGCAATCAGAGATAGGGCTTGAGTCCATAGAGGAGCTATGCATGTAGAAAGGTGGTGATATATTTGTATTTTTCCCACACTCAGTTTATGCTCCTCAGTAGCATTCCCCTTCTCCAACATTGTCCCCATATGTAGAGTGAACAAGTTCTTCTGATTGGTCCCAGGGTGGGCTCCCATGTTCTAGCTATGTGGTCTCCCCTGCCACCAGCCTGGCAGAGTTAGTTATAAACGATGGCATGGCATAGATCACGAAGGATCTCCCCTGCCTCCACTGTAAATAGCTAACACTGCAAATGCCAGCGATCTCCGGGGTGTAAGCCCCCACCAAACCACATCTGTCAGCCACTGACTGGCTCCTCCCAGATGGGGGTCCTCCACCCTTTCAGCAGGCTGACTCCCACTTCGTTCAGAAGGCCTCCCAGCATTTGAGGCTTTTTCCTATCACCATGTCCTTATGGCATCAGAGCCCAGCCTGAGAAGCTCTTTCTTCTGCCCACATGCTGTATTGTTGCTCAAGTGTGCTTCTTAAAACAATGAATATGTAACTCATTAAAGGCCTTGAAAAAAGGGAGATGGAAGGATCTAATTTTATTGACTGGCATGGACTGCAGAGACACATAGAGCCTGCTCACATCCTTTGTGAAATTGGGATTCACACACACACACACACACACACACACACACACACACACACACACACAAACCCCCCCACTCCTACCTCCATGTCATTACACACACACAAACCCCCCCACTCCTACCTCCATGTCATTATTGACTGATACGTGGCGGATCTGCAGGCCATATGCATGCCAGTCAAGCAACATTAACCTTGACACAAGATGGTCTTTTTTAGGGAGTTGCATCTAGAGAAAATTTCTCTCTGCAATGCTGTGTGGTCACAGAATTACTATGAAGGGATCTGGCTGGGGAGAGAGGCCTCTGAGGGTTACCTGCCTGAACTCAGGAAGGCCAGAGTTCTCATCAGCCCACACAGCACTGTCTTAAACCACAAATAAACCAAAACAGCCTGCAGGATAAAGTACCCAGTCTCTTCTGGGTACCAGTAATCTAAGGTAAGGCAAGTGGCTTATGCCTGTACCCCTAGTTACTTAGGAGGCTGAGATCTGAGGATCACAGTTCGAAGCTAGCCCAGGCAGGAAAGTACATGAAACTCTTATCTCCAATTATCAAACAAAAAGCCAGAAATGGTTCTGTGGCTCAATGGTACAGCACCAACCTTGAATGAAAATGTTAAGGGACAGTGTCTAGTCACTCACTTCAAACTTCTAGTACCCAGCATGCGTGAGTGTGTGTGTGTGTGTGTGTGTGCACACATACACACAGAGTCTCTAATCTCCTCATAGTAGCAAACTTCCACTCTATCAACATCTCTCCTCAGCTTCATGCACTTATGAATTCCCAAACTTCTTTTTTTTTTTTTTTTGTTGGTCGTGGGGCTTGAACTCTGGGCCTGGGCGCTGTCCCTCAGCTCTTCAGCTCAAGGTGAGTGCTCTACCACTTGAGCTACAGCGCCACTGAATTCCCAAACTTCTTATTCTTAGTGGAGACAGTACAGCAGGTGTTTATAATTAGTGTAAAATGAACAAAACAATAGTGAACCCACAGTGCTGACTGTATAATCAGAGACTGCTTGTGGCATTTCACACAGAGTAACAACTAGGGAAACTGAGGCTAAGAAACCCCATTCCTGCAGCCAACTAATGCTGGAATCCAGCTTGAGAGTCTGAGCAGCTAACTGTGTGTAGACTGACTTGTAATGTTCTAGAAGGAATCATAGAGTCACTGCTCATAAATAAGAAGCATCTCCGATGAAGGTCCATGTTGCTTTACTTTGTGCACGTGGCTGGCAGATCCATCGACCCACGCCTGGCGGTCATCATTTCCGTCTTAGGGATGAGTGAATGCATCTCTGTTCTCACTGAGCTTCCCTGAAGACACAGCATATCTATATCCTTTGCCTTCTTTTGCTTTAAGAAACCTTGCCCAAGCATTCAATCGTATGGATGGTTCTCTCCAAGTATCCTAGATTCTTTTTTTCTTTTTTTCTAGTCCTGGGGCTTGAACTCGGGGCCTGGGCACTGTCCTGAGCTGCTTTTGCTCAAGACTAGCACTCTCTACCACTTGAGACACAGCACCACTTACAGCTTTTTCTGTGTATGTGGTACTGAGGAATGGAACCCAGGGCTTCATGCATGCAAAGCAAGCTCTGTACCACAAAGCCACCTTCCCAGCCCCAAGTACCCCAGATTCTGTTCCATCTTGAACTTTGACTCATGGGGCCTCAGCTCAGTACATGAAAAGCAAGAGGGGTTTCAGAGGAAACAGGAGAAACAGACCTTGAGAGATCAGACTCTCCAGAGTCATTGACTATTTTACCAGAAGGTAGCCTTTCCTTAATGCCCTTCTGGAACCAGAGGAAAGATAGATAAGACAATTAGGTTTCCAGGGAGAAGGATTCCCACCAATACAGTTATAATCCCATTTAAAGCAAAACAAAACAAAGAAAAACCCCAGCTAGGTGGCTCACACATGTGATCCTAGCCACTCAGGAGGTTGAGATCTCAGGATCATGGATCATGGTTCAAAGCAGCCCATGTTCAAGTGGTAGAGAGCTAGCCTTGAGCAAAAACAGCTCAGGGACAGCACAACTAGATCCTAGGTTCGAGTCCCAGGAGTGGTATCAAAAAACAAATCAAATCAAAACAAAACAAAACAAAAAAGCAAACTTCCTTGGTTACCCAGGCAACTAGCTACGCTGATGAGAAACATAAGCGAGTGTACCTTAAGCAAATAAACAGATAAAGGAGAAAACCACACCACGACTCCAAACAGCTACCACACTATTATGAAACCTCTCCCATCTTTAGTAAATGCTGGAAGATAATTGATGGTTGTTTTTTTTTTTCTTGTTTCTTGTGGTATTGTGGTCTTCCCCCTCAGAGGATAGTCATCCTTTCAAGTGGAATCCAACAACCTTCCTCAAAGGTTGGAAGTCAAAACGGAGCCAAAACTACTTTGCAATGGTATTTAATATCAGGTTGTCAGGGTTTGGGAATATAAAGACATTTACATTAAGAGCTTACTTGCTTGGTTACAGTATCTGGTTTTTGTGGAAATTCCATGTCCCTTTTTGAGATATTTTATATAACTGGCACACAGGTTTCATTCAATAGTTGTTTTTTAAAAAAGATTAATTTCTTTCTACCATAGTAAGTTGGTTTATGCTCTAGTTTTTTTTCTTTGTTGTTATTGCTATTTTGTTTTGCTAGGGCTTGAACTTGGAGCCTGAGTGTTGTCTCTTAACTTTTTCTACTTAAAACTAGTGCTCTACCACTTGAGCTACAGCTCCACTTCCAGATTTTGGTGGTTAACTGGAGATAAGACATACCCAAGTTGGTCTTGGACTACAATCCTCATACCTCAGCCTTAGCTAGTATTACAGGTGTGAGCCACTGGTTCTGACTCTACTATGGCTTAAAAGTGCCATCTGGCATCTCCATTCTCACATTTCATGTTTAGTCTTAGTTATCATGTGTGACCTGAGCATGGACAAATGACAGCCTTTCTCGTGGTTGGTTAGAAGTGACTGTCTCCAAAGAGTAGCATTTCCCATGATCAAATATGTGTCCCTTTCTTGTCTTACAGAACATCAGGTGATATATCATTTAGTAGAGCCAGCATTTTATTTTCTGAATATTGATTTAATATGTATTAGGAGATTTTCCTGGCATATGAAGCCTGCTGGATATTATTCTAGCAGAGAAAGCTGAAAGAAAAAGGAATAAACTTAAAAATTTTAGTTAGGCACTGGTGGCTCACACCTGTAATCTTAGCTACCCAGGAGGCATTTTGAAGACAGCCCAGGCTGAAAGTTGGTGAGACTCTTAATGCCAATTAACCACCAAAAAAAAAAAAAAGCCTGAATTGGGGCTGGGAATGTGGCTTAGTGGTAGAGTGCTTGCCTAGCATGTATGAAGCCTAGGTGTGATGCCTCAGTACCACATAAACAGAAAAAGCTGACAGGGCACTGTGGCTCAAGTGGTGGAGTGTTAGCCTTGAGCAAAGCAGCTCAGGGACAGTGCTCAGGCCCTGAGTTCAAGCCCCAGGACTGGCAAAAAAGCCAGAATTGGAGCTGTGGATCATGTGGTAGAGCACCAACCTTGAACAAAGAAGCTCAGGGACAGCACCTAAATTTAACCCCCAGAACCAGCACACACACACACACACACACACACACACACACACACACACACACACACAAATTTAGAGTATATATGCCTATAGGCTAGTATCCCAAGATTTTAAAGAGAAATCTGTGATTGTACAGCATTGAGATGCACAGTCCAAGGACATCTAAAGATTCAAAGAATGAATCTCAGCACTCCTCTTCCTGTACCTGGTCTCCAGGAGAAAATATTTAAGTCTCAAATCTTCTTTCTCATTTCTGACTCCTAGCCTTATTCTTTCCTACCTTTGGAATTCTCTTTTTATTTGACTTTAATTGTGTGTGTGTGTGTTTGTGCACATGGGTGTGCACGCTAGGGTTTGAACTCAGGCCTCACGCACCCTTGCTTAGCTTTTTTACTCAAGGCTGGAGCTGTACCACTTGAGCCACACTTTCACTTCCAGCCTTTGGCTAGTTAATTGGATAAAAGAGCCTCTGAGATTTCTCTGCCTGGGCTGGCTTTGAATCATGATCCTCAGATCTTAGCCTCTTTAGTAGGTAGGATTACAGTCAGGAGTCACCAGTGTCTAGCTTGGAATTCTCTATTTAATTCTCTGAACTCTCCATTTCTTCCTATTGTTTGAGGCTCATTTTCAGGCCGTAGTTGTCTGAGAAGCAATTCATATCCATGCATTCGCACAGCTGTTGGTTTCTCTGTGACTCAGCCTTAGCTTTCCTTCTCCCCTCCCAGGCCCCTGCAACTGTAGTTTAATCTGAACTGTAGTTTGCTGAATGTTCAATCACTTGGTTTTTTTCAGGATGATCATTCTGGGGAAGAGCAAAGGCAAAGCCAATTCAAGCAAGTCACAGATCAAAGTAGCTTGGAATTTGTTATTAGCTCTGCTCATAAATATTCTGCCAAGTTGACCTGTTATCCATCAAGCTTGCCCAAGAATGCTCACATTTTCCCTACTTCATTATGAATTGCAACATCAATTATCTAGGAACAACAGTGCTCATTTTTAGGTGGCTTGCTTGCTTGTTCATTAAGTCAAAACCCTGATTTTTGTTTAGTTTTTGGATTCCGGATTCTGACCAAATTTCAAAGTCAAAGGACAGATGCACAGTAAATTTTGACATTTTGCCATATTGTTCTGGAGAAAAGTTGCATAATTAATCTCTCACCACATACTAACATGCTTTCTTTAATTTTTGACTGTACACTAAAAGGGTATTCTTCATCTTGGGGCTGTTCATTTAAATTCTAAAGATTAAGAATGACATTTATATTTTTAAATTATGAGTGACAAAATTATGGCTAAACTTTTATATTTGTCTCATACTAATTTTCCTTTTTACCTCTCCCTCTCTCTCTCTTTCTAGCTTTCTCTCTCTTGTGACTTAAAAGAGTATTTTGGATGAAGCACTATGTATTGAAAAACTTTTATTCAAGTTGTCCTTTGTCTTTGTTTGTGGTACCTTTTTGTTTCCTTATAGGAATTTTAAACTTTGAGACCAATTCAGTTGGTCAAATTTTTATTCTATGGTTTCTGGATTTTATTGTTTTCTTAAAATCACCTTCTTCACATCCTGTTTGTAAGTCCCTCTATTTTGAAATTCAGATTTCTTATTTTTAAAAGATTATATTTGTTCTGCATATGGCATAAGCCAGACAAGCAAACCAAGCCATTTCACAGGGGACTGGCCAGCCTCATGGCTTTCTTGCTGCTGTCTTTCTGTGACTTCAGACTTCAGCGTTAGCTACCGGCTTTTGAGTCAGGCCCAACTTGTTTGGAGGGTTTCTTGAGACTCATTTGTTGGGACTATAGACCCAGCCTGGTATAATACTCTTTGTTGAATGGGTGTGTCAATAGGCCTATAATAAATGAAGCAGAACCTGGGAATCAAAGTGACAGTTCCACATGTTGAGTTGAATTATTATTACTTTTTTTTTCTTACAGTTCAAAAATAGTCAAGTAGTTGAGGCTGCAATTATGAGAACAAAATTAATTTTTAAGATACAAATATGAAGTATTATCAACAAATACTGTAGTATAATATTTTCTTTTCATTATAAATGAATACACATATTTGGGTATCATAAACAAATAGTATAAGTAAATAAACATCCTACAGTATTTGTAAAGGTTGGGTTGTAAACAATTCCTTTGAAATAGTACCCATTGTCTTGGGCTGAAAGTTTGTCCCGAGGCATTCTGGGAGGAAATTTATTCTCATCGTGTAAGCAATGACTTTTCTGTGGAGTTCCTGAGCCACTTCCTCATCTGGCTGAATGTCTGCCATGTGGCATAGATATACAGTTGCATTTGTTTTTGTAGGGCTAATTTTACATTTATTACAAAACAAGACATTAATAAACTTGTATGCTGTACTCATTAAGATTTGTGGGTTTTTTTGTTCTTGTTTTTTGTCAGTGTGGGGCTTGAACTCTAGGCCTGGGCACTGTCCCTGAGCTTTTGTGATACGGCTCTATTATAAAAGCTTCACTTCTAGTTTTCTGGTGGCTAATTGGACATAAGAATCTAACAGATTACCTCTTGGCTGACTTAGAACTGCAGTCCTCAGATCACAGCCTCCTAAGTAGCTAGAATTACAAGCATTGAGCCACCAGCACCTGGCAAGATTTGGTTATTTTTGTCAACACAGTAGTTTTCTGTAGTAGATGAAGAGGGGTTTTCAAGTAGAGATAATTAGCTACCAACTAGTGGTGCCTCTGTTTTTTTGTTTTGTTTTTTTGTTTTTTTCAGGGCCATTCAAATCCAATCATAAGAATGAGAATTATGGTATAACAATCTCCCTGGGAATCCTCTATGTTCTCTATGTTGAAAACAAAAATCAATTGAGAATGGACCTAGAACAAATCATATTAAGTGAGGTAAGCCAAGTTCAGAGAGACAAATAACACATGTTTTTACTCATATGTGGAAGCTAGATCTAACATACACCAGGACATAATAAATTATACAGGTCTCGAGGCATTCATGCAAGGTGAGAGCAAAGGAGGACACTCTTCAGAAGAGGAACAGAAAGACACAATGCCTATGTGCCTCTGATCAGACAAAATAATATTTATCGAAATGAGCTCCAGGAAATGGAAACAAGAGGTCTTTTTCTTTTGTGCTGGTTTTGTTTTGTTTTTGTTCTGTGTACTCTTTTATATGTCTTTGGGAGTGTAAGGGGAGGCACAGAAATGGAGGGAGAAAGGTCAAGAAAATGCAGCAGTGGTGCTATGTTAAAAATGACCTATACCACTTGTAGGTGGGGATAGGAGAGAAAAACTGAGGGAAGGGGTGACATTATCCAAAGAGAAATATACTCTTTACCTGACTTATGTAACTGTAACCCCTTGTACATCACCTTTATAATAACACTAAGAAAAAGAAAAAAAGTCCATTGATAGACTTAATACTAACTACTCTAGGGGAATTGAGATAATTAAATATTTTTTATACTGAGTTTTAAATCCATAATCTTTTTTTTTTTTTACTATATCTTCAGATGAAGACATCTGAGCTTATTTTACACAGACTAGGGACACGTATTAAGTCTGGCCATATGGCATACGATAGCCAGAAGGTGCCAACTCTAGGGAGCAGACCATGTGCACTGCATTCCTCCCTGACTCTGTGTTCAGTGATTTCATGTTGAAAGCTTAAAATCGGCCATTATGCATGTTTTTACACCACGGCAATTGGCAGATGCTGTGTGCTAGGGCTTGAGGTTGTTTTTTTTGTTTTGTTTTGTTTGTTTGTTTTTGTCAGTTGTGGGGCCTGAACTCTGGGTCTGGGCGCTGTCCCTCAGCTCTTTAGCTCAAGGCTAGCACTCTACCACTTGAGCCACAGTGCCACTTTGAGCCTTTTCTGCTTATGTGGTGCGGAGGAATTGAACCCAGGGCCTCATGTATGACAGGCAAGCACTCTACCACTGAGCCACCTTCCCAGCCCAGGCTTGAGATTTTGAGACTGCCATTTCACCAGTGTTCTACTGGTTTCTATCTACAAACATCCTACAAAGGGAGGTGAACAGCAGGCTATTATTACTTGAATAACCATCCCTTGTCAATTTCAGTGACTGTCTAAGGGATTAAGTATCAGAGATGATCAAGCATTTGACTTCAAATTACAGAACCAGTACCCAGTATTAACTACAAGAGGCTACCCAAGTTTGGCAGGACTGCCTACTATCCTATGGGAAACTTCACAGAGAGTAGTTAACAATTTTGTTCCTTCCGAACCCTTTCCCTCTTCTGCTGATATTAGCATCTCATTTTGGCCTTCCTACAATGTAGGAAGGCAGAGTGGATGCTCTTTTTTTTTTTTTTTTTTTTTGGGTCCAGTTGTGGGCTTGAACTCTGGGCCTGGGCGCTGTCCCTCAGCTCTTCAGCTCAAGGCTAGCACTCTACCACTTGAGCCACAGCACCACTTCCGGCTTTTTTCTTTTTGCTTATGTGGTGCTAAGGAATCGAACCCAGGGCCTCATGCATGCAAGGCAAGCGCTCTACTACTGAGCCACCTTCCCAGCCCAGAGTGGATGATCTTATTAACCTATATATCAGGGTTGTCATCTCATGCCTATCTCTTCTAGTCTAAGGATGGGTGCATGACCCAGACCCAGCCAAAGATAGAGCTCTCCACCTGTGCCACCAAGATTTGAGTAAGAGTAGCACATGGGGCTGGCACCAGTGGCTCACAGCTGTAATCCTAGCTATTCAGGAGCCTGAGATCTCAGGATCACGGTTCAAAGCCAGCCCAGGCAAGAAAGTCTGTGAGACTTTTATCTCCAATTAACCACCAGAAAACCGGAAGTGGCACTGTGGCTCAAGTGGTAGAGTGCTTGCCTTGAGCTGAGGGACAGCGCCCACGCCCAGAGTTCAAGCCCCACGACCCACCCCAAACAAAACAAAACAAAAGAGTAGCACATGGCTCTTCTGTGGTCTCATGACAGGTCAGGTGAGGCTCTTGGCCCTAGCTAGAGTGAGCTCCAGGACTTGAGGCTATAAGAAGAGGCAGGTATTGAGCTGCAGGGAGTCATTTTTATTACTATTCAGAGGCAACACTCCTGAGTAGGAAACAATACAGAGGCAAGCTTAGTGAGCTATGATTGGTTACACTCAACTGGCAGAACCAATTCAGCTCCTTTTTGCTTAAAGTCATCAAAGATAATATTTTGCTAATTGAAAATGAGAGCTTTGATGGATACAATACTCTCCTTTAATAACTCTAATGAAACTGGGTGCCAGTGGCTCACACCTGTAATCCCAGCTACTCAGGAGGCTGAAAGCTGAGGATCAAGGTTTGAAACCAGCCCAGGCAGAAAAAAAAATCCATGATCTCCAATTAACCAGCAAAATGCCAAAGTATTATTTCATCTCATCAAGTTTACTTTCTTCTTTGACCCCCAAGGGTCCTTTTTCCCCCTTCATTCCCTTCTATCTATTTCACCAATGCTACTATTGCTTTCCACCCCACTGTTGGAACCCACAGTAAGGAAAGAACTTGACTTGTGAACTTAGTGGTTACTAGGCTCAGGACTAGGGCTCAATCACTTGAGTCACAGGGCCACTTCTGGTCTTTTCTGAGTCATTTACTGGAGATAAGAGTTTCATGGACTTTTTTTCCCTGGCTGGCTTCAAACCACGATCTTTAGATCTCAGCTTCCTGAGTAGCTAGGGTTACAGGCGTGAGTCACTGGTACCTGGTGGGTTTTACTTTCGACATTGCTGAGAAGTTATTTGTCTCTCCCTCCTAACCCCACAGTGGTGGCTGTATCCCAGACACTTGCCCAAGGCCTGACTTTCAAAAAAACTCCAAAAAACCCCCACAATTTGCAGTTGTTTATTTTTTTTAAAGGATGTATCTATCAATATCCAAAGCTGTACCTCAAATCTACTGAAAACTACTGCTCTTGAACTAGTCTAATGGAGTTTTTCTGGAAGACCTACTGATGGAGGAAAAATTTATGATAATGAATGTCCATCCGGTACTAAATCCTGAGATATTAATTTCTCAGAAGTAACAGAAAGACCTCTTTATAACTCAGCATCTCTACGTCAGCATGGAGGTAGACCACCAGGCCAGTGTTATAGCGGTCGCCCTGTGCGTAACTGAGCTGACATCCTAAATCAATAGATGATTTCCTCCTTGCCCAGCTAGCTCCTCAAGAAATTGAAACTGAAATGGTTTTCTCTCGGTTAGTTTTCATATTCAGAACCTTTTCCAACTCACTTTCCAAGTCTCTCTCCATGAAACCACCTCTGGTGAATGGAACCCTCCGATCCTTGCTGGAGTTGTATAAGGACAGATCCCTTGGTCTACTTTCTTCTTTGAATCAACAGGGTCTTTTCTCAGGGCACTGCTGGTGGTTTGATTCTTGGCAGTTTGTTTTCTCAAAAACGTGTCTAAGGAGAGCAACGGGTAGAATGAACACCTTTCAGAGCCCTTTCTGTTTGTTTAGTTTCTTGATTATATGAAGTACATTAAAACCAGCCCAAAGCCCATTAACATAATTTTCATGCATGTTAGTTCTGGCAAAACACACTCAACAGGAACTGTATGATAAATGAGATAAATAATTTTGATGGAGTAGTTGAAATAAAACAAACTATTGCTGTTTAAGCAAACAAACCATGACTAGTGGTGTGTATGGGAGTCCGTCTGTATTAGGGTGGTATTCCAAGGGTGGCCTCTCATCCTCAGGATGTTCTGGGGAGAAAGAATTGCTCTGTGATTCCTACAAGGTCTACTTGTAGCCTGAAAATAAATGATGGTACCCAGCGCCCTGCATTAGCATTGGTTATTCCAGCCCTGGGTTATATGAAGTGTCCTTATGTTTCTTCTCCTTGGCAAGACTTTTTGCCTAAAGAATGGGCCAGGAAGACAGAAGAGATGAAATCTGTATGTGTTTATATCTTTGGGAAAGAAAGGATCTGGAGGCCAAGTGGTTCCATTCTAACAAGTCTAAATTTGCTTAGTTAGACATTTGCAGTCATGGATTACCTAGAAGAGTCTATCAGAGTTTGTAGTAGAATAAGAAGTTCATAGGATCTGGAGACTAATGGGGCTGTTTTTGTCAGATGGTCCTGAAAAGCACATTTCAAGATGATTTCCAGTCTTTTGTGCCTCCTTGCCCCCCCCTCCCACTCCCTTCCCCTAAATCACACAAGGTAGATAGAGCCTCAGGTGAAAGTTTGAGTGTTTGGTTTGGGTTTTAGAAATGACTCCTGGTAAACTGGGCACTGGTGGCTCATGCCTGTAATCCTAGCTACTCAGGAGGCTGAGGTCTGAGGATTGCAGTTCAAAGCTAGTCCTGGCAGGAAAGTCTGTGAGACTCTTATTTCCAGGTAAACACCCGAAAACTGTGGCTCAAAGTGTTAGAGTGCTAGCCTTGAGCAAAAGAGCTCAGGGACAGTGTCCAGGCCTTGAGTTCAAGTCCCATGACTGCCAGCACTTTCCCCTCCCCTCCAAAAAAAAAAAGAAGGAAGGAAGGAAGGAAGGAATGAATACTGGGGCAAAATTACACTTGTGTACGTGACTTACTATTCAATGTTATAGCAATTCTGTTGTTCTACCTCAAATTGTCAATGATTTCTTTTCCTGATACATCAAAATATAAACTTGGGACAGATCACGGCTGCCATGTGCCATGTACAGCTGTCTCATGGAATGTTCAGATCAGATTCAATCCATCTCCCCAGACACCTGTCCTTTCTTTATGGTGAAAACATTCAAAATCCTTAGCTTTTTGGAATGCATAGTACATTATTGTTTTAAACAAGAGGCCCTCTGCTCTGCCATAGCACATGAGAATCTTTTTTTTTTTTTTTTGGGTCCGGTCGTGGGGCCTGAACTCTGGGCCTGGATGCTGTCCCTCAGCTCTTCAGCTCAAGGCTAGCGCTCTACCACTTGAGCCACAGCGCCACTTCGGGTTTTTTTCTTTTTGCTTATGTGGTGCTGAGGAATCGAACCCAGGGCCTCAGGCATGCAAGGCAAGCGCTCTACCACTGAGCCACCTTCCCAGCCCTGCACATGAGAATCTTTTGTTCCCATCTTCGCTGTAACTTGGTACCTGTTGAGCAACCTTTCCTCATCCCTCTCTCCTGTAGACCGCCCCAGCCTCTGTAGCGACTGCTCCACTTTCAATTTCTATGAGATGGACTTTTCAATATTCCACAGATGTGTGGGCAGTGAGGGACATGCCTTTCTGTGTCTGTCTTACTTCGTTGGACATTATGGTCTCTAGTCTTATCTATGGCATTACTGGAGCTGCTGTGGTGGTTATGGGTGCTTGTTTGGGCTTTTGACTGACTGGGGGCAAAGGTCTGTGCTCTGGATCCATCCCAGCAACCTTGGTTTAGAACATTCAAAATGAATTGACCAGTTCCCTGCACACTTTAGATCCCAAAGTACAATACACTAAATAGATAGTTCATTGGGATGCCTACATATTTTCTGGAGGCAGCTAAGTCCCTTCTTTGTATATCTGTGCAGAACAAAGGGTTAAAAGGTAAAGGAATGTCTACATGCCATTCAAACTTCAGATATAGTCCTTTCTTACAAAGGCCACAATTGCTGTGTTCTGATTTCATTGCTTCTGAGCTGTTTATAGAAGCAAAACTCAGTCATTTCAGGGAGAAAAATTGGTGGCTACCTTTTAGGGCCCTGAATCCACCCCTGTCATATACCTGTGGCCCTATGCTGCTCTAGAGAATGGAAATCATTTAGCTCTTGGGCCAAACATAACATTCCTTTTATTACTTCTTTGAAGTGAAACTTAATTCTGTGTGTGTGTGTGTATGTGTGTGTGTGTGTGTGTGTGTTTAAAATTCAGAACCTCAAAGAGGAAATTTCACATTATGTGAAACATGAGACTGTTACTATTGATCATAATATGTAGGTGTCCAGATGAGGGCTTATGGGTCTGGACTAGGTATATGGCTTAGTGAGAAAGTTTTGCCAAAAATCTGCTAGCGCATTGCTAATTTCAGTGGAAGACTAAACATATGTTGATAAGAAACAGAACTTACAAGAACAATTTTGCTATAAGCATTACTTACAGCACGTATCGGTTAGCACTAACCTCATGCTGTCTTTAAAGCTTAAATTAAAATATGCATCAAGAGTCATTCTCGTAAACATTGAATACCATGATGATTTTGGGAGGCCCTTCCCTTCCTCCTTCCCACCCTCCTCCCTTCCTTCCTTGTATTTGATGATTTTTTAAAAAATGAAATTGTCCAAGCTAAAGAAAAGAACACAGGGTAGGAAAAGAGGACATTCTTTGAGTCCTTAGTTGGACTACTTGAGAGAAAAGTAGGAGTGGAGAAACTATCCAGAGAGAGGTAACCAAATAACCAAGCAAATGGAAATGGGCTATTTAAGAAAATACTGGTGGAGATGGAGTTATTTGACTTGTTCTAGGAGTTGCTTGATTCTCATTTTAGAAACACAAGGTTCTTATAAGGTAAAGAGATCCAGTTATTCTCTGTCTTCACAAAGACCATATTTACAAGTATAGATTTGACAGATAACCTCGCTTAAGTGCTCCCAAGAGCTATCATTTCATTTCCTTTCAAATAGTGTAAGGACAACAGGGACTTCTTCTGGCAAAACGTGTCTGTGTTTATTGTGGAATGGCGTTGTTATTTTCATGAGCTAGTAGTGATATTTCCTAATGTGCGCAAGTAAAGTTTAGTTTCACCATAGTTGAAAATAGAGACCGACTGCTTATAGGAGAATTGAATCTCCACACTTGGTAATTTGTTCTCTTCTTTTGAAGTCCTTTATGAGCTGTGCCCTCTTCCATTGGATTACCACTGAACCCCCATGCTAATGGCTATAAATTATCATGGTGCCAGTGTGTCTTACCTTTGTTAAATGCGTGCCAACTGTTTCACAATGAACCTTTACTTTCTCTTTTATGACTGGCTGTAAAAACTATGCTTGGAGTCAGTGAGTGGACAATGTGACAATCTCAAAAGTTCCTACCCAAGCCAATGGTTTACTCTCCAGGGATAATTCCTGGTATTTTCCCATTTCTTGATGTGTATTTTCTTCAATCTCTCCCTCTCTGTCTGTCTGTCTGCCTGCCTGTCTGTCTCTCTCTTTCTTTCTCCTCCCACTTTCCTTTCATTCCTTCCCATTTCTCCTTCTCCCTCTCCTCCTCTCTTCCCCAAACAAATAAAACCAGAAATTTTACTCTCTCACACTTCTAGATATGACACTTCCCAAATCAAGGTGTCAGCAGAGTGTATTCCCTTTGCTTTATTTTCTTCCCTCTCATCTTGATCATTTTTCTCCCAAAAGCTGGGAAGAAAATTGATAAGGAAAAGGGAGCATCCATCTGAACTTGTCTTTTGCATGTCACCTCTGTGGCACATGGGAAGGGAATGATAGCATAAAGGCAGCAATCTGTGGTTTAATTTAACACAGAATGCTCTTCCTTGCCATTTTTACCAGGGGCTAATGGAGCGCTGTCTGTCTTTTCATCAGATGGCTCAGTGGGGTAAAGTTAGGACCAACCAGACAAGGATCTCATATCGCATAGGTGTTTTTCTTCGTTTGTCATGGAGTTTGAACTTGGGGCCTGAGTGCTGTCCCTGAGCTCTTTCACTCAAGGTTAGTGACGTAGTGGTGCTGTGGTTAATTGGAGGTAAGAGTCTCACGGGGTCCTTTTTACCCTGTCTGGTTTTGAACCATGATTCTCAGATCTCAGCCTCTTGAGTAGCATGAGCTATCAGTTCCTGGCTTAGGATCTCATGGTTTTACAAGTAATTATCTTTTAAGAAACAATGATGTGGTTCCCAGTTTATAAACTTACTAAAATTGTAATACAATTTTTGGGGGAGGGTAGAGATTAGAATCAGATAACAAAAGAATATATTCTCCCTCTCTTTTTTAGCCAGTCCTAGGGCTTGAACTCGATGTCTGGGCACTGTCCCTGAGCTTCATTCTGCTCAAGACTGGCACTCTACCAATTGAACCACAGTGCCACTTCCGGCTTTTTGTGTTTATGTGATACTGAGGAATCTAACCCAGGGCTTCATGCATGTTAGGCAAGCACTCTACCACTAAGCCACATTCCCAGGCCTAAGTATGTGTTCTTTTTCATGAATAAGAAGACAAATAAAATAACAGCTTAACAAAGGGGTGACATTATCCAAACAGAGAAATGTACTCCTTACCTGACTTATGAAATGGTAACACCTTAATAATAACAATTAAATTATAAAAAAAAAACCTTAAAAAATCAGTATTTTGAAACCTGGTATAACTTGTAAAGAACACAAAAATATATAGGAAAGAAAAACCAAAAAATGAAGACCCAAATAGTTCTGACAAATATTAAATGTTTTGAACTTGTTTGGAATGAGGAAAGATGCAGAATATGAAGGAAAGAAAATTACAGAATACTTGAAGGGCAAGTGACTTCTAATGTCTTCAGCCAATCAAGAAAAACACAATGATCGTTGCTGATTCTTGACAGAGCTAATGAAGACTCTCCGAGGAATTTCCCACATTGGCTCTTCTTGAAGGAAATTGGCAGATAAACGAAGTCTTTGACCTTCAGAGTCCTGGGGCCTTTGTGTTTTCTTAAAGCATGGAAACAGTTTTCTGCACCTCATAGTTTGAATTATGATGCTGACTGACCCTGCAAGCCAGACTGATGTAATTAAACTCCCCTAGAGCACAAAGCATAATGAACCCTCCATAGGCATTTATGATTTCCTTGTTGGAGAAGCATGTGAGTAAATAAAGAGTAATCTAGAAATTACATACACCCCTTTTTAATTGTAGAACAAATGGAGAACTAGCCCAGCCAGTGATCATAATGCCCAGTTGGTCTCCTCTTGTGTTCTCTTGCAGGAAAGCATGCAGTGGGAATCTTCACAATCTTTATTTGAAGATGTTGGTTAACATGAGCATGGAAGAGGAAAGCCATTTGTTCACATCTGTATAACATCAACCCAGTAGCAAAAGGCAAGGGGTGCACTCTCTCATTCAGAAAAAACAATTCCCATGGTTTCACACTTCAGAGCAAGCCAGGTGTCTTGTAACCAGTGGAAGAAAGGCATCCGCTGGGCCTCAGACAAAACACAACCGACACAATCTTCCCAGGAGAAGGCATTTGACATCAGGAGGCTCCTGCACTGACTCTGAAATTGGCCCAGATCACTCCCAATGGTTTTTCAAGAAAGATGGCACAAAACAAGGGAACAGCAACAATATCGGTAGTGTGAAGGAAAGGCAAGACAAAGGGTCTGAGTTTGCAATGCAAAAACAAAAATCAAAAACATGGCTGAAAGCTGGGCACTGGTGACTCACACCTGTAATCCTACTAGGGAGGCTGATCTCTGAGGATCACAGTTCAAACCCAGCTCAAACAGAAAAGTCTATGAGACTCTTAAACCCAATGAACTAGAAAAAAGCCAGAAGTGGAGCTGTGGTTCAAGTGGTAGAGTACTAGCCTTGAGCAAAAAAGCTAAGGGACAGTGTTCTGGCCCTGATTTCAAGCTGTAGTACCAATACACAAAAACTTAAACACATAAATAAGTAAATAAATAAAAGAAACAATTCTTCATATTTCTGAGATGCAGGGAATAGCGTACAGATAATATGTGCACGTGTTTCCCCTATTAAAACTTCAAAATTAATGGTGTTCCACAAAGAATATGATTTTCAGGTGTTTCACAGTCTGAATCTGTTTAAACACTACCTTCTCTTGCCAAATCCTTCTAGAGCAGTAGTTCTTAAACTATAACATGCACCAGAATGATCTAGAAGGCTTGTTAAAACTCACGTTGCAAGATGCCACCCTCCAAGTGTCTGATTCAGTAGGTATGCAATTCTCACAAGTGCTTAGGTGGTCTATAGACCTCACTGCAAGAAACACTGTTTAAGGGCATAGTTCTTGAGATGAAACCACGTTTTATTGTTTTCTGGTCACTTCTTACCAATACCTTCTGAGAGATATTGTCCATAATAAAACTACTGGTATACAGATGAACTCACCAAGCTTTATAAAAACCCTGTGAGGCATCTACTATTATTCTCTCTCTGTGTGTCTGTGTGTCTGTCTGTTTTCTCCCCTCTTCTTTTTCTGTCTCTTTTTGGTGCTGGTCCTGGGGCTTGAACTCAGGGCCTGGGGAAAGGAGCATTTTTGCTCAAGGCTAGTGCTTGCTCTACCATTTGAACCACAGCTCCACTTCTGGCTTTTATTTTCGGTAGAGGTTTGTTAATGAAGATAAGAGTCTCATTGACTTTCCTGCCCATGCAGGCTTTGAACCTTGATTCCTAGATCTCAGCCTCTGCCTCCTGAATAGCTAGGATATAGGCATGAGCCACCGGTGCCTAACTATTCTGCTAATTTTGAGGTAGAATTTGAACCATTAATTGGGAAGATCCAGCTCTTTGGCTTAGGTAGCTTTGCCTCATAGTCTTTATCACAACATTGTACTGACTTTAAGAAAAAGACTAAGAAAGTGGGCACGGGTTGCTGAGGAACGGAGAAAGAAAGGGTGAGCAAATAAAGTCCTTATATTCAATGTGCATTCTGTAAATGCTGAACGACGCAACTAGAGGGTATGGATGGTCAATGACAATCAAGGAGTTACCTGTGGAGAGTGTCTTCATTTTGAGTCTATTTTCCCTTCTTTCCCAGCTTCTCAAAGGTCTCTTCCCCTGCTCAAAAGTCCACAACTTCCCAGAGAGCTATGTTTAGAGATTGTGCAGGGTTTGCTTTTTAAAAGCACATGCAGGACTTTGTGTGTTTCAGTGACTTCTGTGGTTGTTTTTGCATTTCACCTAAGTGACAAAACATAAACAATTTGGAAGACATTTTTTAAAAGCTTATTTCTTTTTGGAAAGAGGCTACTTTAGTAATAATATGTCTTACATCTATATACCACTTTATAGTGTATAAAATCCTTTCACATGCATTAAGTCATTTAGCCTTGACAAGAGCTCTGAGAGGTAGCTATTATCACCCCCACACAATAGATGAGGAAACCAAGGTTCAAAGCGCTTCAATGATTGGTCAGAGGTCACCCAGGTTAAGTGCCCAAGTATTTTTGCTTCCAAAGCCTGTAAAATTGTTCTTTTGCCCTTTCTACAATTAGAAAGAAAAAGGGAGGGAGGGAGAGAGGAGGAGGAGGAGGAAGAGGAGGAGGAGGAGGAGGAGGAGGAGGAGGAGGAGGAGGAGGAGGAGGAGGAGGAGGAGGAGGAGGAGGAGAGAAGAGAGAGAGAGAGAGAGAGAGAGAGAGAGAGAGAGAGAGAGAGAGAGAGAGAGAGAGAATTAGTAGCATCCTTTAAAAAGAAAGAAAGAAAAAGACTAAAGTCTCTATGATGCATGACAACCACCACCACCACCAAAATAAGAAAATCAAATTTCCATACTAATTTCCTGGGTTTGTCCATGTGCTTACCGGTGCTATCTAGATATTATGCAAACAATTATGCATGCTTTCCCTCCACTTTGCTCTCTTTCCTGGAGCGTTTACCGTGTTGCAACAACCTTTGTCTCATTAGCAAACTTAATGAGCTTATGTTTGAGAGCAGTCTGCTTCTGTTTCACATGGATTTCTTTGATTCATTCACACATTTAAGAAATAATTACTAAGCCCCTACTATGTGCCAAGATGGTCACAAACAAGAGTTGTCATGGAAGAGACCTACAGGTGAGGAAATACCCACTCAGGAAGGGAGACAAAGCACAAATGGCTGCAATTGTTGCCAAAAATACAACACCCTGTGTGTGCCTCTGCACTTCCTTTTCTCTTTTTCAAAAAGGATTTTTAAACATACAAGGTGAATTCTGTTTTTATAGATTAAATGTTTGTATTTCACTTCCACACAGCAACCAGAAATAAATAAATAAATAAATAAATAAATAAATATATGTATAGCTTCATTATAACCTCACACACTGAGTATTTCTATTGAGAAAGAATGTTGCATAGGTGCTGATGAATCATGCCTGTAATCCCAGCTATTCATGAGGCTGAGATCTGAGGATCGGAGTTCAAAGCCAGCTACTTCTAGCAAAAAGCGAGAAGCGGAGAGGCATGGTTCATGTGGTAGAGGGCCTAACATGGGTGAAAAACCCAAGATGGTTAAGAGCAGGAGGCTCTCCTGAGTTCAAGCCCAAAAAAGGAACAAAAGAACGTCAATTTTACAGTTGGAAAATACAGTCTTATTGTTATTGCAATTTGCCTGTCTTTGATTAATACGTAACAATGTTACTATTTTCCCCAAGGCTTGTCTATTAATTGATTTTTTTTTTTTTGGGTCCGGTCGTGGGGTCTGAACTCTGGGCCTGGGCATGGTCCCTTAGTTCTTCAGCTCAAGGCTAGCACTCTACCACTTGAGCCACAGCACCACTTCTGGCTTTTTTTTTTTTTTTTTTTTTTGGGTCCGGTCGTGGGGCCTGAACTCTGGGCATGGGCGCTGTCCCTCAGCTCTTCAGCTCAAGGCTAGCGCTCTACCACTTGAGCCACAGCACCACTTCCGGCTTTTTTCTTTTTGCTTATGTGGTGCTGAGGAATCGAACCCAGGGCCTCAAGCATGCAAGGCAAGTGCTCTACCACTGAGCCACCTTCCCAGCCCCTGGCTTTTTTCTTTTTGCTTATGTGGTGCTGAGGAATCGAACCCAGGGCCTCAGGCATGCAAGGCAAGCGTTCTACCACTGAGCCACCTTCCCAGCCCTATTAATTGATTTTTTTTGTATGAATTGTCTATGTTTGTGCCTCATCTATTAGTCTTATTATTTTCTTAGCTATTCATATAACTTAAGTGTTATTGTAACATCATTAAAAATCAACTTCAATTGTTTTTTATACTATGAAGATGTTATAAACATGATGACTTGTGAGTTTTACTGATTTTTTTCCCCTTAGTGTACTTTGTACCTTTTTCTTTTCTTTGCACTTAAAAAAATATTTTTAACAGGAAACTATCTTGTTATTAGGTGATTTTGCTTCTTTTTCTTCTCAAGACTGTAAAATTATTATTCCACTTGGTTTGTTGTCAGATCCTTCCTCAATTCCTTAAAATTTTAGTAGCTTACATTAGTCTTTCTTTTTTTATTCTGATATTGGGGTTTGAACTTAGGCCCTTGCACTTGATAGGAGGTTCTCTACCACTTTGACTCATGCCTTCAGCCCTTTTATCTTTAATTTTTAAAAACATTTGAGTTTAAGGTATGGACTGAAATGTGTTTCTTCTCCTGGACAGTGCAATACCAAGTATAACAGTTATTTCATAAGCCAGGTGCTGGTGGCTCACGCCTGTAATCCTAACTACTCAGGAGGCAGAGATCTAAGCATTGCCGTTCAAAGCCAGCCCTGGCAGAAAAAGTCCCTGTGAGACTCTTTTTTCTGTTTTTGGTCAGCCGTGGGGCTTGAACTTTGGGCCTGGGCGCTGTCCTTCAGCTCTTCAGCTCAAGGCGAGCGCTCTAACACTTGAGCTACAGCGCCACTTCCGGTTTTCTGGTGGTTTGTTGGTCTCTCCTGCCCTGGCTGGCTTTGAACCACGATCCTCAGATCTCAGCCTCCTGAGTAGCTAGGATTACAGGCATGAGCCACCTGCGCCCGGCTCCTGTGAGACTCTTAACTCCAAGACTGGAAGTAGATCTGTGGCTCAAAGATGTAAAGCCCTAGCCTTGAGCCAAAGAGCTCAGGGACAGTGCCCAGGCCTGAGATCAAGCTCCACAACAGACAAAATAACCCCAATTGCATAAATTTCAATATTATCTATTACAGTCTTACACATAATTAACTTTCTATATTATTCCACTGGTATTAATGTCTGCTTTTATATTAGAATTAACATTGTTCTGAGTCTGCTGTATACTGTCTTTTGTCATCCAACAAAAACTCTTTATCCTTACCCAACTCTCTCAAGATATTTTATATTTTTATCAATTTGTTTTTCAGATGAATTTTATTTTGATCTTGTTAAATTCTAAGATAAGCTGTACTGTGTTGTTTTTTTTTATTATATTTTAGATATGCTTGATTTTTTTTTTTTTTTGGTGGAGAACCAGGTATCACTGATAGATCTAAATTTTCCATTTAAAAAAAGAAATACTTAGCCGGGCGCTGGTGGCTCAGGAGGCTGAGATCTGAGGATTACAGTTCAAAGCCATCCCGGGCAGGAAAGACCATGAGATTCTTATCTCCAATTAACCACCAGAAAACTGGAAGTGGCATTGTGGCTCAAGTGGTAGAGCACTTGCCTTGAGCTGAAGAGCTGAGGGACAGTGCCCAGGCCCAGAGTTCAAGCCCAATGACTGACGACAAAAAAAAAAAAAAAGGAAAGAAAGAAATACTTCTCCTACCAAAGCAGTTATACTATAGTATTTCATAACATGTAAGTATTTTGTACTACATCTGTAAATATTTTATTTTTGTAACTATTTAAGAAAAAATTAAGTAAACACTATAATTGGTACATATATACATTATAATTGGTACAATATAATTATTATTGGTACATAAGCCTGTTACTTTGTGTTCATTGTGCATTTATAGTGTCTTAGTGAATTTCTTGGCTTTTCTAAATATTACCAATACATAAGCCCTTTGCATATGCAGTTGGCTCTTCCTTTGTATCCATGAGTTCTCCATCGGTGGCTTCAAATAACTGTGGACTGGAAATACTGAGAAGGAAAATAACATCTGTATTGAGCATGTGTAGACTTTTCCTGTCATTATACCCTGAACAATACTATAAACTTGTTTACATCATACTTGGTATTGTAAATAACTTAGAGATGGTGTAACTATACAAGAGGACGTGCACAGGTTATATGTAAACACTGTACCATTTTACCTAGAAGATATACATCTAATGATTTTGGTCTGCTGATGATACCAAGGGACAAAGGTAATACCTCTTTTAATCTCTTTCTGATACTAATGTCTGACTAATAATTTCTTAAGATGGTGCATCTAGGAAATACAGAAATTGGCACTGGGGTCTGTCGGAGATCTGTTCACTCAAGTATGTTTGGGCAAGTTCAGGCACAGGGGATGTATACGGACCTTCTAAGTTATTCTGGGCAAGTCATGCATTCTTCAGGGTCCCTTGGGATCAAGTCAGCTGATTTCTAAGAACCAGACCCACTTTCAACAATACTTGGAAATGGAATTACAATGAAGCAAGTTATCTGGAAGACATCTGTGTGGGTCAGGTAAAAGAAATGGAGTGAGAGTTGCTAGAGGAAGGAAGTATGGGAGGTTGTGCAGAGTGACAGTTATCATAGAGAACAAAGAATTGATTTCTATTACACCTAATGCTTCTTTTGTGATACTGTGTGCCAGGGCAAAATAGTCACTTCTTTTTTTTTTATTGTGAAAATACTGTACAGAGGGTTACAATTACATGGGCAAAATAATGAGTACATTTCTTATCAAGCATTGTAGCCTCCTCCTTTGTTTCCCCTTCCTATCCCTTCCCATCCTCTGCACCAAAGTTGTAAAGTTCGTTTTCTACATAATGACTTATACATCTCATTGTTGCAATGGGTCCACCTGTATCCCTAGTTAAAAGATTTGTTTTTCCCCTTCCCCTCCACAAATTATACTGACATTAAATACAGTGAAAACAGGGGTTACACTGTGGGGGAAGGACATACAAAGCAACAAAGAAATAATCTTATAAATGTGTTAGAAACAATCGCAAGAAAGAGAAAAAAACATTTGAATACATATCTTAGGGTTCATTTCAGTCACTTCTTATTTAGGGGTAAGGTGATGGAAATTGCTTGAGAGATTTTGTCTAGGTCATCTTTTGAGAAGAATAAACATTGCCTAATGCTACTGTTATTGGCACTGTTTTGTTTTGGTATAGTTTATTGTGACATTTATGCACCAGCTGTTGGAGGTCTGTATAAACAGCACAACTCAAAGATAATAATGGTAGAAAGACAGAGTTGGAGGATCAATGGAACAAGCTAGTGGGAGAAGAAGAGAATTTAAAATGATCAGTGTGTGACTATAAGTACCAAACCCAAACATTCTGATTGAGACTATGAAACTGCACAGACACTGTGTGTGTGTGTGTGTGTGTGTGTGTGTGTGTGTGTGTGTGTGTGTGTGTGTGTGTGTGTGTGTGTGTGTGTGTCAGTATACACACAGGGCTTGAGTACTGTCTCTTACCTTTTGTACTTGAGGCTGGTACTTTGCTACTTAAACCACAGCTCCACATGTAGCTTTTTGGTAGTTAATTGGAGATATGAGTCTCACGGACTTTCCTGTCAGGGGTGTCTTTGAACCTCAATCCTCGTAACTCAGCCTCCTGAGTAGCTAGGATTATAGGTATGAGCCACCAGGGCCCAGCTGGCCCATCTAGATTCTTATTCTAGTTTTGCCCTTCACGGTTGTATGAACTCTGTCCCTCAGTTTGTCCCTCTTTAAAAAGACTTATTTCATAGAATTGTTATAAAGAGTAAATGAGTTTAAATAATGTTAAGAGCTTGGAAAGGTCTCTGGCACGTAGTATAAACTATCTCATTTTATTGCTATAATATATTCCTAAAAGTCATTAAAGCTACATATCAGATTAAGTACTTTTTCGAAATGTTCCTAATGATTATCCTGTCCCAGCCTTCTCGGATGATGCCTTTTTGAGAGAGCTACCAGGATGCCTGATTAACCTAAAAATTAGGTTAAACATTTTCCTGTTAGAATTCAAAGAACTGCATGCCTTTGGTTCTTTTATATTTATGAGGCTTAACTCCAGTTTATGTTTGAACTTGCACATTACATTCTTTACCTGATTTATTGCTACTTATAATAATACTATTTATAATACTTTTCATCCTTCTCTTAAAGTTTTGCATACTTCAGTTCATTCCAACTCACAGGTAAGTGGGTGGTAAGTGGCAGAACCTCTCAGTTTTCAAGAAAAAAAACCCAATACAACTAAACTAAAAACTCAAGGCATACTTGAGAGGTGACGTCCAACAAATTAGTGGTAGGGTTGGCATCTGATGCAGTTGAGTCAGGAGCTGGGTTTCCCAGAATGGAGACAGAAAATAGCACGGTTCTTCAATGAAGGAGGGCAGGTGAAGGCCGCAAGCTCTTGGCTATCATGTTCATTTGCTTGTTTGCTTGTTTATTGGCTGTGGGGCTTGAACTCAGGGCCTGAACGTTGTGCCTCAGCTTTTTTGCTCAAAGCTAGTGCTCTACTACTTTGAGTCACAGCTCCATTTTCAATTATCTGGTGGTTAATTAGAGGTAAGAGTCTCACAGGATTTTCCTGTGCAGGATGGCTTTGAACCACTATTCTCAGATCTCAGCCTCCTTAGTAGCTAGGGTGACAGGCATGAGCCACTAGTATCTGGCACTATCATGTTTATATAAGAACCTGCTCTACAATCCACGAAGTCTGGGGTCTTGGTAAAGTTACTAGAATGTTCACAGCTCTAGATTTTTCTGTGACCAGAGATGATCATTTTTACCATTGTAAGTTTTTAGGAATTTTAGGGGAGTTGGGAGAAGGGTGAACCTATAAAACGTAGGAAATGATTGATGACTGAGATTATCTTTTGGTGTCAATACTGGGCATGAACTTGGGACCTCATATTCTCCTTTATCTTTTTCTACCCAAGGCTAGCTCTCTAACCCTGGAGCCACACTTCCACATCTAGCTTTTTACTAGTTAATTAAAGATAAGACTCTCTCAGATTTGTCCAGCTTGGCTGGTTTTAAACTGAGATCCTCGGATCTCAGCCTCCTGAGTCGCTAGGATTACAGGTGTGAACCATCAGTGCCAGGATGATTGTGATCATTTCTGATCTTTCGAATTCATTTCCTTCAAGCCATCCTCACTTGAGCTGGTGGTGTTTTGTATAAGGTCTATGGCTTAAATATCGGAGTCGGTAACTTTTGTAAAAGGGACTGTAGTGTCAGACTTGAATGAGATGCCTTAGAATTGTGATCCTTCAGATCACAGCCTTTTGATTAGCTAGGTGTGAGCCACTGTGTCTGGCAATGAGTGCCATTTAAGAGTTCATGTTCACTGTCGAGTCCCCTTTCAGCTCTACCGGGACTAAGATGGTTTTGTGTTCCCCCAATTATCAGTATCTCATGACTAGAAAAAAGAACAGCTCTGACCTAAAAAATACAAGTACGCATTGGTTAACTTAGTTTCATCACAATCTCGAATATTTTCCTCAGGAGACCTAGGCTGTCGCTTGGGCTTTCCAACTAACTCAATGGCTGTGGGCCATTTCTTTAACTTCCCAGGGCCTCACCGTTTCATCTTTGAAACAAGGGACTTCCATTCATCTCTGTGGCCATAAAGTTAATGAGCTTTGATTTAGCCTGTGAAAAAAGACGCAATAACATTCATTCATTCTATAAATGTTCACGGAATGCTTATTCTGGACTAGATAGGAGGCAAGTCACATCCCTGGGCCCTTTCCCCAGGAGCTCGGGGCAGTGTGCATTCTACACTGAGAGAAGCATCAGATACCCGCTAAGAGCACAGGTTTTGAAATCCATCTGTTCAATATTTGAATCCTAGCTTGGTTATTTTCTGTATTTATCACGCTGGGCAAATGTCTTAATTTCTATGAGTCCTAGTTTCCTTATATTCCAGTGGAGTCTATCTTAGTTGAATGGGATGACAATTAATAAATACGGATCATTGTCTGGACATTGTCGCTGACCTTTAATGCTCAAGGCTAGCACTCTGCCACATGAGCCACGGCTCCATGCTGACGTTTTGGTGGTTCATTGGAGATAAGAGTCTCATAGACTTTCTGCGCAGGCTGGTTTTGAACTGTGATCCTCCGATCTCAGCTTCTTAAGTAGCTAGGATTATAGGCATAGCCCCAGCACTTGTATAAAACAATTTCAATGGCCTAGTTGAATGACTATTTTAAGGGTGCTAGTTGGTGAAAGGTTTATAAATTAGGCACCTCTGTAACATTGCACTTGAACAAAAGAGTTGTGCTGCTTTTACAACCACAAAGAAGCCAGAAGTTTGAATATCGAGGCTTTTCCACACAGTCAAAAGGTATTTCTCTTGATTGGATTTAAGCTCAGGCAGATTGGATCATACCTGGCTATAATGTATCATTTTATAAAGAAACAGCATGAAGGATGACACTGCTCTTCAAAACACAGAGTGGCGAGTGGCCATCATCCCAAAGGAATCTCTAGGGAGCAGGGCATTGGAAAGGATCCTGCCCAGATTCTTCTGGAAGGGGAGGGAATCACACAAGGTCCCCTGCATTATTAAAGAATGACTGTGTTCTGACCACTGTAATCCTGTAATGACCTATTTGGGGTTTGACAGGATTGATTGACTTAATTTTGATTTGATTGATTGATTGATTGATTGTCTGTCCTGGGGCTTGAACTCTGGGGTTGGGTGCTCTCCCAGAGCATTGATTTACACAAGGCTAGCACTCTACCACTTGAACCATAGCACCACTTCTGGATTTTTCTGTGATTAATTGGAGATAAGAATCTCATGGAATTTCCTGCCTGGGCTGGTTTCAAACTTCGATCCTTATCCTCAGATCTCAGCCTCCTGAGTCCTTAGGATTATAGGCGTGAACCACCAGCACCAGGCAGATTTTATTTTTAATCAGTAAATGTTTTGTAAATGTATCTCTGGAAAAGAAGCACTTTTGAAAATAGCCAGAATACCTTCCTCACACCCAAACAAACCGTGAGTACAAAGCAACTGAACATGATAAAATAGTTGGTCACCATTGAAGTCTAGCTTTTGAGACAGGGCTGGAAATGAAGCTGATGTTGCTTGTATGATCTTTGGATCTTCCCTGGCTCTTCCATTCCTTGTTTGTGACCGGTGGAATGATTCTGACAGCACTAGAGCTGTGACTATCAGGTGATATTTGTACATTTCTAGTGTAGTGCAGTATACATAAAGCATTTAATTAGCTGCTGCCAAAACAGTGAAAAAAATTGCCTGGCACACGGAAGCTACTTAAAGAGTCCTGGTCATTATTAGTAAACAAATGATTATAAGAAATAGTCCACATATGTTTATTTGCATGCATGAAAGTAGAGTAATGAAGCTGGGTGCTAGTGGCTCACACCTGTAATCCTAACTACTTCAGGAGGCTGAAATCTGGAGGATTGAGGTTCAAAGCCAGCCTCCATAGAAAAAAAATCTTTGAGACTTCATCTCCAATTAACCAGCAACAAGCCAGGCCAGTCAGATGGGGGAAGGGCATGTGAGAAAGAAGCAGAAGTGAATTATAGGCTGGGCAAGCCACCAGCTCCCAGTTTTCTTTCTGGAAAGAACAGGAAAATAACCTAAGGGGAGGAAAATTGAATTATGGTACTGTAGTGTTAGCACATGGTTCCTTATGCAATCGGTGAGATGCAAAATGTTCACACTCTTGTTCTGGGCAAGTAAGAAACTGCTAGTTTCCTGGTAAAGAAAAACATATATAAACCCACTGTCACAGAGAAAGGTAGATCTTGGGATAACTAAAGGATCTTTTATGGAGGGATAGTGGTTCATTCTTGTAGTTCTAGCTACTTAGGAGTCAGAAATAGGAGGATCCAGGATTGAGGCCAGCTGGGGCGAAAACTAATGCGAAGAGGGCTGGAGGTGTGCTTGGGCCATATTGTCACTCCTTATTTGTTTCTGAGATATGATCTTCTGCTTTTGCTCAAGCTGTCCTCAGGCCAAGATCTTCCGACCATTTCTCCCTTCTGAAGAGCTGGGATTATAAGCATGTGCTACTACACCCAGCTTATAGCACATTTCTTTGGTAGGAGAAAGGGATGAGTCGTTGCAGCATAGGCAGTGAAACTGCTATTATAATTGTGGACACATGACATCACACAGAATCAGCACCATCATGAGCCCTGAGGTAAGCTGTGGAATTTGAATGACAGTGATGTGTCAATACTAGTTCGTTGATTGTGACTAATAGACCTGCCGATGCAGGACGGTGCTAGTGGGAGGGGCTCTGTAGGGAGGGCTTCACAGAGACTGCAATTTTCACTCAGTTTTACTATATAACCCATATAACTGCTCTAGAATACTCTATTAAAAATCATTTGTGAAGCCAGAAACGGCTGGCTCACGCCCATCATCCTAACTATTCATGAGGTTGAGATCTGAGGATTGTGGTTTGAAGCCAGACAGGGCAGGAAAGTTTGTGAGACGCTTATCTCCAAAAAAAGTACCCAAAAGTGAGACATGGAGCTGTGGTTCAAATGATAGAATACTAGTCTTGAGGGAAAAAATAAAAGGCTTTTAGGGACAGTGCCCAGACCCTGAATTCAAGCCCTAGGAAGTTATGCATACAAAAATCATGTGTGATACTATAGCACATACACTTCTTTATTCAACAAGATCTAACACCGACTCTGATAACCTCCATGATTCAAACTATTGCTGACCATGAATAATATTTCAAAGTATCTTCAATGCCCATACTGTGATAAGAGAATGACTATTTTTGATTGGTAAAAATAAATAAATATGTCACAAATACTCCCAATACGATTGCGGTTTGTCAATGATATTGATCCTTGAAAGAAAATAGGGAATTTTAGTTTCTTATCCTTTACATAAAAGTGTGAATGATTTTCTATCCAAGCTAAAGTTAAAGATCTGGCCCCCAAATTTCATCTAGGGGATTCTTCGAGGAAGAGAGCGTGATACAAACTCCTGATTGAGGATGCTTCGCCTAGACCTTGAAATACAGCCTGTCCAGTGTGTCTGTCTTGAAGTCTGCTGCTCTGCTCCTATATGTGATATGGACTGTTCTCTCCCTTCTCCTCCTCTCCTCTCCCTTCCCATTTGCTCCCCTCCCTCCTCTTCCCCTTCTCTCCCCTCTCCCATCTTTCTTCTCCCTTCTCCTTACCTCTCTCTTCTCTCCGCTCATCTCCTTCTCAATTAAAGCCATGTCTCCAGAAGTCACAGTGAATGAGGAATGGAGGGAGAACTCACACAACCTTTAAACCCACTAGTTGATCTTTCAAGTTGGATGCTGGAAGGATGTCTCTTCTTCATTGGCTACTAATAGCAATGTGTAGTGTGTTTATGGTCCTTTTGAACTTCAAAGGAGTTGGCCGGTATTATTAACAAATGATACATCCATGCTGGTGTTGAGTTGATTAGGGAAGAACGTGGCTCCACCAACTCCTGAGATCTCATTGAGGTGAAGAAAAGAGAGATATCCTTATGGGCAATTAAACCATTGCTTTCCCAGAGGATTTCTACTATTCAAACAGCAGTGCTCTTTGGGCTTTTGCTGGCATATACATGAATAGATAACTGAGTCCATTTCTCTTCGTGGAACTCAGAATCCTCTCATTGTGTTTTCTATTGCTTTAACAAGATATCAGAGGCTGGGTACTTTATAAATAAAAGAAGTTTATTTGGTTCAGTTTTGGGAGCTGGAATCCAAAGATCAGGCAGTGATACCTATTTGGCCTCTGGTGTGCATGTGGTGGAGAAACAGAAAAGGAATGAAGAAGGAGAGAGGGAGGAAGGGAGAAAGGGAGGGTAGAAAGGGAAGAAGGAAGGAAGAAGGAAGGAAGGAAGGAAGAGGGTAGGAAGGAAGGGAGGGAGGGAGGAAAGAAGGAAGGGAGTAAGGAAGGAAGGAAGGGAGGGAGGGAGGGAGGAGGAAGAGGAGGGAGGGAGAGAGGGAGGGAGGAAGGAAGGGCAGAGGGAGGAAGGAAAGGATTTGTGGGATAGGAAAGGCAAATTGCTTAAGCCTATAATCGGGGCCAGAACAAGTTATGTGTTCCTTCTGTTAGAGTTTAATGCCAGAATGGCATAGACCAAGCTCATAATTTGGCTTATAGCTGATCTTTATGGCAATAAAAAAAAATCTAGAAAGAAGCTACCTGGCACCGCTTGCTGAAGATATTTTTAAATACTGTCAAATGATTCATAATTATCAAGGGTGAGCATTCCATACTGGCTCTGTAGTCAAGACGATGTGCTCACGAAGCACCTTCTGCGTCCAGGAAGCCTCTTTTATGTAAACAAGACGTCTGAGGAAAATACAGACGGGTAATAAAGATGAAAGGACATGAGCTATATTAACGAGAGAACAAATTAATAACGGCCTTGCCATCTTTTAACAGGAAAAAGTTTGCTACGCAATAATTGAACTTAATCTGAAAAAAAGCGAAGCAAAGAATCCAGACAAGGCAAAAAAGAAGAAAGCTGAATTCAGACAAGGCTCCTGCATCAAACTGCTTGTCTAGCTAGGCTTCTATACAGAGCTATATAGAAAGCTTTTTTTTTTTTTTTTTTTACCTGGACATAGAGAAAATCACCATCAGTGTGATGACTTTGCTTAGTTGTTTAGTGAAAAGAGGAACCCCCATTCTACATAGAATAGTAGGAGACTATGTATAGAAGTGTGTGTGTGTGTGTGTGTGTGTGTGTGTGAGAGAGAGAGAGAGAGAGAAAGAGAGAGAGAGAGAGAGAGAGCGCACACTTGTGAGCATGTGTTAGTACTGGGGCTTGAGCTCAGAACCTCATGTTTTCACCTAGCTTTTCCATTCAAGGCTGGTGCTCTACCACTTAAACGATTCCTCTAGTTCCTGTGGAGGAGTTCTGGATGAAATGAATGTCTCACTGGTAAACAAGGCTGAACAAACACAGTTGGGACTGTTTTTTTCAGCAAGTTTGCTGTTTGAATCCCTCGATCAGTGAATCAGCTGCATTGTAACTGACCAGGGCCTCTGCAGGTCACCTCCGTACTCAAAGGATAGCCCAGTGCAGATGCCTATGGCCTAGTCAGGTCTTTACCTGCCTGTCCAAGGATGGCTGGAGGATGGCTTGAGGGTCTGCTCCAAGTCTCCACCCCCAGACAAGTTCTCCTCTCTTGATCTCTGGGCATTACTCAGCCCTGGGACAGGACTGCCATGATTATTGGTTCCATTCCGGGTGAATTGCCCTGACCAGGGCTGGGAGTTGGATGAAGTTAACCAGACTCCCAAGGCATAAAATTTAAGTTCGTTCTTCATGTCAAGTGCTAAATGAATGGGTACAGACTTGAGAGTAAGTAAGTGACTCCCTAATGTTGTACCTGGCTGTACCCCACGGCTCACCTAGGGCCTGACTCCTGCTGGAAACAAGAGAGAGATCTACACACTAGAGTAGCTCAACCCCTCCTCCCCAGAGCCGGCCACCCTCATTCTGCTTGATGGACCTTCTGTGTGCTTCAACGTTCCTGTTTTTCTTTACTTATATTAAAGAGTTAGAATAGTGTGATATTTTCAATAGGCGGCAAGTGGTCCACTTGCCTTTCTTGAGATGCTCAGAGCAGACTTGACTAACGTGAAGACAGGCCTGGCACAGATTCACTCATGGACCACAGGATGGCTGGACCTGGAGAAGTTGTGGCTGCTCTTCCTGCCTTTCTGGTCAGACACACGATGGTGCTGATGGTGCCGTGCAGGCTCCATCTCTGGATCTGTTTCCCAGGGAACCCATCCTGCAACGTCAGCCAGCACTCTCTTGATGTCCACTCTTGGATCCTTCCCCAAATAATGTGGCATCTCTGGACATCTACCACATTTGCCTGTGGTTTCTCTGACCCTCTGTTGGCTTTTTAAAGGCAGGGGAATTGTGGCCATCATGATAACTTCCTTACAATGCTCCTGGCAGCACCTGGTATATGGGAGGAGGAAATACTGATTGAAAAAATGGATGGGAAGTTGATATTGTCATTGCTGTTGGAATTCTCCAACAGCAGTTGAGGAAACCAAGATTTGGTTTCAGTTACTTGTGATCAGGATGCCCAAGGCAAGACTTAGAACTACAATGTTGTTAGGGGAAAGCTTGTGTAGTGTATGCTAATAAGCAAACCAGATGAACGTCAACTAAAAAGACAAGCACATCGGCAGGGAAGAGTTACAATATATACGGGACTAAGCAAGCGAAAAGAAGCATTTTAGCAACCTGGTGAAGGGCTAAATATTCTGGACTCCTGAAAAAAAATCATTAGCACCAAATACATCCCTAAAACCAGATCCAAAGCCATCTAAAGTTAAATGTATTTCCACTAATTTGTGTGTATGTGTTTCTCCATTAAAAATAATCTGTTTCAGCCAGATGCCAGTAGCTCATGCTTGTAATCCTAACTACTCAGAAAGCTAAGAGCTAAGGATTGTGATTTTAAAGCCCAGACGAGGCAAGACCATCCCTGTGGCTCTTATCTCCAATTAGCCAACAAAAAGCCAGAAATGGAGCTGTGGCTCAAGTGGTAGAGTGCCCGATTTAAGTGAAAAAAAACTAAAGGAAAGCACCAGGCCCTGAGTTCAAGCCCCAGTAACGAACAAAAAAAGAAAAAAAGGAAAAGAAAAAGAAAATTCTACCATTGGGCAACCAAATAGTTGTTAGAAAAGTTACCATCTCAGAAGAGAGAGTGATAAAGGAGGTAAATGTGATCAAAGCACATTATTATATGTGCTTTAAAAATTATTTTTAAGGGCTGGGAAGGTGGCTCAGTGGTAGAGCACTTGCCTTGCATGCATGAGGCCCTCTGTTCGATTCCTCAGCACCACATAAGCAAAAAGAAAAAAGCTGAAAGTGGTGCTGTGGCTCAAGTGGTAGAGTGCTAGCCTTGAGCTGAAGAGCTGAGGGACAGCGCCCAGGCCCAGAGTTCAGGCCCCACAACCAGACCCCCTAAAAAAATTATTTTTAAAAAGGAGGATATAGAAGGGAAAAGACAAAGAAATAGAAGGGGTGAATATGATCAAAGTACATAATGAGCATGTATGGAATTATTAGAAGCCCCTTATTTTGTATACTTAATATATGCTACTTAATATATGCTAATAAAAAGAATTCCACATCGAATCTTAAATTTGCATAACTTAGGATGTCCAATATTGCTTATATACATCAGGTTGTGTGTAAAGTTGTCTGCTCAACATAGTTCCTATTGTCTATTTTTTAAAAAAGTTACCATCTCTTCATCTCTTATTTTCTCTTGCAAGATGAATAGTTTTTTTTTGAATGATCTGAGACTCTGTCACAGAGAGAAGCAATAGAATGAATCCCCTTTTACCCCCCCTTTTTTTTCCTTAGAAGCAAAGAGCTTTGGGGATCTAAGTGAAATGGTGTGTGTGTGGGTCAGTGGGGAGGGATTTAGTGACAGTTGAAAGAGAGACAGGTATATTCCAGCCAAGAGAAAGCCTTGACTTTCTTTCCCCTGCCCAATAACAAATAGAGCCACTTGGACCTTGGGAGGGAGGCATTTCAAAGATCACACATTAAAAAAAACAACAATAAAAGAACAAGCAGCATAGAAGGAATCAAACAAGAGTGTATGACTTTCAGTGGCTTGTTCAGAAAAGATAAAGGCAGTAAAGAGACAATATGAGCTATACCAGAGAGTCAAAAAATAATAATAATGCTTTTGCAAACCTATCAAAGGGAATAAAACCACCAACGGGAAGTAGACCATTAAATAAAGGAAGCGGAGATAAGATGCGGACCAAACCATTCAAACGCTTCGCCAACTGCAATGCTGACTGGGAGATCGCATGCTTATGAGAGTGGTCTATTTTGTTCTAAATATTGAGAGATCAAGGTTGGCCATCAGGGAACTAAATTCAGTGGGATTTAATTTTGTTCCTCCATTCTCTCTTCATCAAAGTCTAGATCAAAGGTGACTTTAGATTGGGGACATTGTGGGGAAGGTCTTAGTCTAGAAGATCATGGTCAAAGGGGCCATCTTCCCTCAGCCCACCTTCCACTTCCGGTCTTCTCTCTCTAGTCCTCTGAAACACATTCTCTCTCTCTCTCTCTCTCTCTCTCTCTCTCTCTCTCTCTCTCTCTCTCTCTCTCTCTCTCTCTCTCTCTCTCCCTCTCCCTCTCCCTCTCTCTCTCTCTCCCCCTCCCTCTCCTTCTCTTCCTCTCTCCCTCTCTCTCTCAGTATTATTCTGAGCTTCTTTTCATTTTACAATTAGGTATCAAGTGGCTAATAAGAATCTGAAACTGTTCAGGCATTGGCTTTATAAGAAGTCCCCTCCTAACATGAACTCTCACATGGAAACAGAGATCAGATAGCTGTGCAAAGACTGAATAGCAAAATGTATGGTAAAATGCTAAAGGAGTTCTGGAAACATGGATGGATCAGGAAATGAAGGAATAAGGTCAGAGATCAGAGTTTAGTTCCTCAGGAAAAGCCTTCTTTAGGGAAAGGGGTTCACTAGAGTATTCCCAATAGAAGAAATAGCTTTTGCAAAGGCCCTGGAGCCAGGGGGAAAGTGGTGCATTGAAGTATTGCAAGGTGGCTAGAATGCAATTAGAAAGAATCCTGTGGCTCACACATATAATCCTAACTACTCAGGAGGCTGAGAAGTGTGGATCAAGTTCAAAGTCAGCCCAGGCAGGAAAGTTCATGAAACTCTTACCTCCAATTAACCACCAAAAAGTTGGAAGTGGAGTTGTAGTTCAAGTCGTAGAGTACCAGTCTTAAGTGGAAAAGCTAAGGGACAGTGCCCAGGCCCTGAGTTCAAGCCCCATCAGTACCAGCACAACACACCCCAAAGTGCTCCTAAAATACTTAGTTGTTCAAGGTGAAGCAATTAAAGCACTCCCTGAAAAACGGATGACTAGTGATGACTTGAATAAACTCTTCCATCTTGGAAGAATACTTTTAGAATATATATATTCCTCTTGTATTTTACCTTTAAAGAAGAAAAAAAAGAATTGGATCTGTAAGTTATATTGAAAAATAGCTGAATCATATGAAATTTCCTCTCTCAGCTGGTTTTGACATGTGAAAACATCAAATTTATATAGTCAACCTTCTCACTTATGTTAAAGTGAATGATAGTCTTGGATATTGGACTTGGTTCAAAATTTAAATGTCTAGCTGGGTGCCGGTGGCTCACATCTGTTATCCTAGCTACTCAGGCTGAGATCTGAGGATCACAGTTCAAAGCCAGCCTGGGTAGGAAAGTCCATGAGAGTCTTCTCTCCAATTGACCACCAGAAAACCAGAAGTGGTGCTGTGGCTCAACATGGTAGAGTGCTCAGGGACAGAGCCCAGGCCCTGAGTTCAAGCCCCACAACCAACAACAATAAACATTTTTTTTACATTAAATTTCTATCACTTAATCATAAGTTGCTTCTGACTAAATATACCATACATTTCCAAAGTGTCACTCTCTTTCTCTCTCTTTTTAAAACTTTACTTCTTATGTCTTAGTTGTTTTAGTTTTAACTTTTCTGCAAAGAACAGACATCAAGAGGATTTACAGAGAAATAAGAAAACTCAAATCTTTTTTTAACCATTGCTTTTAGCAGTGACTAGTTAGTGCCATTAGCAGAATTTTCTCTCTACTTCTTAAGAACTTGGTCAAAATAACTTTCTTTGCCAATGTAAGCCCCCTGGGTAATCCTCCATCCATTTGGACTCTAGGGAGCAGCTGACTTTGGTTAGAAATTAATTTATTATTTCCTGTTTCCTTTACATCCCCACATCCCTCCCCACCTCTTAACTCTAATAATGACACATAAAGTTAATGAGCACTAGTAATTAAGGGGGCCATTCAGAATGAGCAAGTTGGGTATTGAGTGCCCTTGACCTAAACTGTATTTGAAAAAAGGATAGCTGAATAATTAGAAAGTAGAATTCCAACTCAGAAGCCAAGAGTGTTCTTTTTTCCCCCAGTAATTTGTCCATCAGCTAAATAGTATTCAAAATCATTTATTAGGAGTTTTTGGGTGTCCAAATGAAAATTACAATAAGTTGGCCACAGACCTTTTTTAATGTTAGAATAGCTAAGCAGTACAAATATTTTTACTCATTATGAAATTCAACATATTTTCCTTCCCTTTATAATTTTGCTTGCCTAAATGAACAAAAGGTGCCACTTAAATCTTTTAAACACCCTAAAATAATAAGAGAAATTAAAAGCATACTTCATAGTCTCTTATATGTTTAAATTTATCAGAAAATTTTAAAATAAAAAGTAACCTTTTCTTTTCATAGAAGTAATTGATTGGAAGGAATATCAGGAAATGTAGATAGACAAGAAGAAAAGCACAAGGGATAACGATGTGTTAATATAGGCTAATTAGTTGTCACTCACGTGCCATGTTTGTGGGGATGTTGGCATGTATTGAGGTAGGAGGATTATGGGAAATCTGTTTATCTTTTGGCCTTCTAGAAGGGATCATGAATAACCTTTTTCCCCTTCCATTTATGAGTGTTTTTAAAAAATGTGTGTCTGATCCAAACAAAGAAACTGTAGCAGATGCTGTGAAGTACTGCCTTGCTCCTTCTTTGGGTCTAGACTTGTTTACCCAGCTGGTTGATACTGGCCACAGTCCTCCATTTTCAGCTCCTTTTAGAACAGTTGGATGAAGATACATATTTGCCTTGCCCAAGGGAAAACCCATAACCTGCTGGTTTCCAACAGGGTGGAAGAAACAGCTGTATAAAGGCCACATCCTTTGTCAGGATTCCGGACAACAACAATTAAGAGCTGTTATAGCTGGGTGCTGGTGGTGTAGTCTGTAATCCTAACTATTCAGGAGGCTGGAGTTTGAGGATCAAGTTTCTGAGCCAGCATGGATAGGAACTCCTCTTATCTCCAATTAACCACAAAGGCTGAAGTAAAGCTTAGATTCAAGTAATAGAGTGTCCGCTTTCAGCAAAAAGAAAGACCAAAAAAAGCCTGGAGTTCAAGTTCTAGTACCAGCGCACGTGCGCACACACACACACACACACACACACACACACACACACACACACACACACACACACACGCAGATTTGTTCTAGCTTCCAAATTCTCCTGCGTAGATAGAAGCCTTCTTTGAGACTGTATCAGAACCCACTTTTCCTTCTACCATTTCTGTCGGGCTCATTTCATCCCTGCCAGAGCCTTGATCTTGAGTGTTTCCTCATCAAACTCTCCCGAGCTAATCTCTATTGCAGAATCTGCTCTTTGGGGAGGGAAAAAAAATTGAATTGGCATTTAGAGTCATTGGAAAAAGCAGTCCACAAGCACAGTGTACATGAATACAGATGTTTGGAGCTGGCTCATATGTCCTTAGCAGCAAGGACTCCATCAGAAATGGTGAGTAGACCATCAACAACACCTGGCCAAAGGAAGATCACTGCTAAAGATTTCACTGAATGGTGAACTGAAGTGAGATCCTGGGAAAAAAAATGTACCAGTGAGTGAGATACATCAGGCGTTAATATCTATGGGAGAAATAACCTAAAGTCAGTGAATTTGGGTGGCTATTTCTAAGCTCAACTGACATTTTAGGAGAAGGCAAGAAAAGGCCATAAATGAGCATGTGGTGATTAAGTAACAGTAATAGCCACAGGCTTCCTCTATCATGTAAAGAGTTCTAGTCTCTAGCCAGAGTCCAGGATTTAACCATTGATACATATTTGTTCAGTGAGGCACCTGTGGCTCATACCTATAATCCTAGCTACTCTGGAGGCTGTGATTTGAGGATGGAGGTTCCAAATCAGCCTGGGTAGCCAAGTCTGAAAGACTCTTATAATCCAATTAATCATCAAAAAGCCAGAAATAGAGGTGTGGCTCAAGTGGTAGAGTGCCAGATTTGAGCAAAAACTAAGGGAACGTGTAATGTCCAGAGTTCAAGCCCCACTATTATTATGTGTGTGTGTGTGTGTGTGTATGTGTGTGCATAGGCTCAAATTAAGTTGAATTCTCATCCTAGGCAGACAGGCTAGCAGAGGATGGGCCCCTAATACATGAGTTGAGGAATTCCCAAATCTTGGATTGTAGAACTATGGCCAAAGAACCTGGGTGGGTGAAGGAACTTAAAAGGGAGGGAATTATTGATTTTGTTCATGGTTTAGGAGTTTCAGCTCATCATGGTAAAGAGGGCTGAGCAGGGTCAAGAAGTTCACACCAGGAAAGAGGGAAAGCAGATGTCTCCCTGAGGATGGGTCCCCAGTGGCTCCATACCCTTCCAAGAATGCTGTCTTAGTAGGAAAGTGTCAAGGGATTCGTCCACCCATTCACAAATCAGAGCCACGAGATACAGTCATCTCTGTGAACTCCAGCCCAGACATACCCAGGGGAATGTCTTACCTTCTCAGCCCAATTAAGTTGAAAATTAAGATGAACTAACACATCCCCCTAAAGAGAATCCACAGCCTCTTGCTTGCTTTCTGTCTTTGAGAGGATAAAGGATTTTGCAATTTTATGACAAGTAGACATGATTGTTGTTTCCTAATCCTTCAAAAAAGAGTCCTGGGCCAGTTTATTTATGAAGGTGACTAGGTACTAAGGAGAGACAAATTATCCTTCCACTAGATTGAGACTAGCATTCGAATCTAGAGACATGAGCCATTTGCCATTTGGTCACATGGAAACCAAGTCAAATCGACTCCTGATCCGAGTCTGACTCACATGGGGTCTTCTTGTTCCACAGACCTCACCTAACAACCATTTCCTGTATAACAGGAAGAGATAAGCTTTACCTTTGGCATTACCTTCACATTAGTTCCCCTGGCCTAATGCGGATAAAAACCTGTCATCAAGGGAAAGCCTGTGGAGACTGTAAACCATATGTAATGCATTCTCCACTCTGAGCCAAAATACTAAACCAGAAAAAGTATCAGGTTAGCCACCCTTAGAGATTCAGGGATGGCCGAGGGCAACTTCATATGTCTCTACTTGATTCATTGATCTGGTCTCTGAAGAGCTACATTGGCTGGGTGAAAGGTGAGTGTGTCACACAGTAGCCTAGTCGCTAGCCGCGATGTCAGAAATGGCATCGTTTGGCTGCCACTAGATGAACAGGATAGGAGACCATCCATCTGGCAGGTGTGTTCTTTTCCTTCTCTATCAGGAAAGAAGATAACATTCATTTAGAATGGATTACAGATTACATTTATAATCTTGCCCTGGAGCTCTATTAACTCTCCAGCCCTCAGTCATAAACTAAGAGTCAGGAATGGCTGAGTATTGTGCCAAACATCATCTCACTGGTGAATTGGTGTGATCTAATCAGATCACTGAAGGAGAAGGGGCTGGTCTGTTGGCAAGATACATGCCCTCCAGAGGGTGAGAGGTAATGAAGTACACGTTTTGAGGATTCAGGGTTTCGAACACTGAGATTCCTTCCAAAATAGAAGACCTATGATTTCATCTTGCCTCTCCAACCACAAAGAAGAAAACATGGTACCTTTTTGGGATCTAAAAGGAGCATACTTCACAATGTCTGCTGACACATAAAGCTACTAGACAGAGGAGAAATTGGGGAAGAGTTCTAGAACAAGGCCAGGCTGTGGTGTAAGCTGTGGTGAGGGAAGAGAAAAGTAAGCGTATCTGCTGCTGGACTGGAGGAGTCTCAAGGGAGGTCACTGCCCGGGGTGTGCAGAGGTGAATAAGGTGTCACTAGGAGAGAGCCATGGGACTCTCAAGATCATTGGACAGCCTGTGGCCATAGCAATCTAATGAACCAATCAGAGGCTCCACACAGCTGGCCTAAACTCTCCATATGTGATTGTGAGATTGTGTGTTGGGATTGGGCCTGAACTCAGGCCATTGCTCCTGGGCTTCTTTGCTCAAGGCAACTGCTTTACCATTTGAGCCACAGCTCCACTGCCAGCTTTTGGTACTTTATTGGAGATAAGAGTTACATAAACTTTTCTGCCCAGGTTGTCTTCAAACTGCAATCCTCAGATCTCAGCCTCTTGAGTAGGATTATAGGCATAAACCACAGTGTCATGTGGCTTCTCCATGCGTTCGTTAGCTCCAAGTGCTCCAGTTCCTCTCGAACTGTAGCCACCAAGGGAAAGCATAGTGTGATAGAAGTCTGCAGCCACGTTTCTATTATTTGGTCTTCCTTTTAGTAGGATTTTAATATTTTTCCCATAAGTGTTTTTGCATTCATTATAAGACTGACCCCCAAATGCATTACAGTTCTTCGACTTTTGTGATAGGTACTTTACTCTCCATTTCACTGTTGTGGGGATGGAAAAACACTATGTGTTTTATATGTTGTTCATGCATTAGGCAAACCTGCCCAAGACTAGCTAATTTTAATAGTTGTTTGGTTCTGCTGAATTTTCCATGAAACTGATCCTATTGTCAACAATCTATAATGAATTAATATTGTTGATCCCTATATTTGAGTATTAATCGCTGCAAACCAATTATCCAAAAAGTTAGTAGCTTAAAAACAGACATGTTTTTTTGCATAAAGTCATTGAAGCCAGAAATCCCAGAATCTGATCTAGTATTTGAAGTCACACAGAATTATTTCATCTTATTCTATTTGTTAGAATTAATCCACTAAGTTTATTTTGAACCAGATTCTACCTCTTGAAGAGATGTTCAAAGATTAGGTGTACTTGCAACCTTTTCTTCTTGCAATCTTTACTTCTTCTTGTCTTCTTTTTAAAATTTCTTTGGCCATAACATCCAAATACAAGTTAAATGTTAGCAAATCTTAGAGGACTAAGTCCAAATTTCTCTATGAGCTATCATGAGCTTACTTTTGGGTATAAAGTCTCTATCAGTCTCCTTTTCTGGCTCTTCAGACCATTATTGAATTATAATAAGTAAATATAAACTTCATTGCATACATCTGCATAGATTCTGTGTGTGGGGTGGGGGGGCTAATACTGGGGCTTGAACTCAGGGTTTGGGCATTGTCCTTTAGATTTTTCACACAAGGCTGGCCCTCTACGACTTGAGCCACATCTCCACTCCCAGCTTTTTTGGTGGTTAACTGAAGATAAGAGTCTTGGGGCTTTCCTGCCTGAGCTTGCAGTGAGTGAACTTCGATCCTCAGGTCTCAGCCTCCTGAGTAACTAGGATTACAAATGTGAGCTATGGATTTTTTTTTTTAACTGTCTTGTACCCATTCCAGAACATTCTCCATCTTACCCAGCTGCAGTTCCAGCAAGGAGGTAATCAATTACTACATTTTATTTGCTCTCTTCACTGGTTTCTCTGCCACTTTGGCTCAGGAGCAGGTTGTGCTTTGCTAACTGACAAGGCCATGGTGGAGTTAGAGTCGGGGCCTGCTCTAGTTGGCTCTTTCTTCTCTGTCTCTTACTTCTTGTTCATCAAGAACAATCCTACGGGCACTCCAGACCCACCAGGCTCCACCTCACATAGCCAGTGTGGCTCTCAATACAGGATCTTAAAAAATCAAAAGCACCAAAGCCAAAGCTTGGTTGGATCTCGATGACATAGTTAATTCTCCTCACAGCACTGTTTTTTCCAATAGAACACAAATCTGAACAAATGAATCTACACAATCACTTGTCCTGTGGTGGATTCGTTCTTTTTCTTTCCTTTCTTTTCTTTTCTTTTTTTCCTGATGCCTGGTAGGGTTATTTCCCATCTTCCACCGCCTGAGCCCTAATGAGCTCCGGGGGGACAGAAGTCTGTCAATCACAGGGATACTTTTCAAGTATAGTCATCTCCGCCCCGTCAGAGAACCACAAGGCATGAAATAATTAGAAAGCCCAAAGTATCTGCTCTGTTTTACAAGAGCAAAATCCATCCGTGGATCATTTACATAAACGTGTCACTTCCCATTACAGTTTCTAATGCAGGCTAGGTAATAAGTGCAAGCGTGCAGGGGGAGGGGAGGCCAGGATAAACTACTCCTATACTTTGTAAGCCCACGTTGCGCATGTGCGCCCCTCCTCCTCCGTCCCCCGCCCCCATCCACAGCCGTTGACTGACTGAATTAATGGAATGTATCTTTTCGTTTCCATAAAATAAAACCTATGCATGTACTTCTAGGACTAGCAGACCTTGTACTTAAGAGAAGGGGAAAAAAAAGTAAAATAGATCAGTAAATTTTAAAAGGGCTTTTGCATCAAGCTATTGTTAAGGGAGAATTCACTTTGTGCAGCATTTCAAAGCTGATCAGATTTGGGGAGAGAATCACTTACACATATTTACTATGAAATATTTATAAGAAGACAAAAGCAATTGCCCACGTAGCCTCGGGTGTGGGGAAGGGGTAGAAAAAGAATTTCCCCTCATTTAGACAATTTAGGTTGGGGTTTTCAATGCTCCAGGGAGAACTTAAGTCAGTGCAAGTACACAGGTGATTGTGTGTTCACAAACAGGCGTGTGCACACATATGACAACACACTCACCCACATGGTTGAGTGGGTTGATGGGATTTAGGCCAATCTGCATCTGAATGCTGTTTCCCAAATCCAGCAGGAATAAGAGGTCACCGAAGACCATCTTGATTAATTGTGTTTGAAGAACCACTGTATTCCTGCCAACAGAGCACCAAGCCCTGGCGGCCACCAGGATGGGGCAGGCAGCCAGTGTATAGGGGGAGAGGGGGTGGAGGGGATAGGGGAGTATTCTCACACTATCACACTGAGGAAAGGGACTCTTGGAGGAGAACCATTTCCATCCACATGATACTTGCCAGACTCAACTGTACGTGTTGAAAAAGGGTGTGGGGGTGGGGGAAGGGAGGAGATAACTTCTTTGATGCCAGAATAAATGTTATCAAAGTACAGAGTTTCCATCTATGTAGCTTGTGGATTTAAACATATATATATATATATATATTTATATATGCAAATATATATATATTCCAAACCTTGTCCACCTGAACATAACAATTATGAAATAAAATGTGGCAAATGATTTATTGACTTATAGAGTTAAAGGAGTACTATATCAACTCTTGGCTCATTTCAACGTCTGTGTCAAGTACTGTGTCAATGAAGTCTCTAGGATAAATACATCACAGATTTAACTCCATATTGGCCACATGAACTTTGTGATCATTTTTATGGGATGGCTTCAGACTATTGGGAAACGAATGATGAACATAAAACAAAGATCCCCATAGGTAGGTTATACAGAGAATCGTAATTGATGCTCTTTTTAATCCTAGAAAGTCTAGTGAGAATTTGCCTCTAGGCCAGATCTTCTTAATCAACAAACACATCTTCAGATTCTGGCCAGAAGAGTGAGAGTCCTAAAAGATCAAGTGTGGTCATCACCATAATATTTGACTTAGTCTGACAGAAACCAAGACTCTGGTGAGGTAAGATGTGCAGGCATGGTAGGGGTCTGAGCCACAGCCAGGCTGTTTCTTATCTCAGAGATCGCCAAGTGAGAAAGCATTGTAGATGGATTTGCATTGGCTTTTTTTCTCCATCCCCCCTCCCTTGCACACAACAAAAGTCTAAATCCCTTTTCAAGCCAGATTGCCCCATTTCCCTGCATGGGCCAGGCAGATTGGAAACATGCTTGTCATTCAGCTGTTCTCCGGGCTAATCAGGAGACTCAGGGGTGGTGGGATTCTGCCTTTCATCTGCAGAGCCTGCCTCTAACGGCAGCAGCGGAGAGGCCTCTGGGCTCACTCGAGAGCTGGACTGCCTGTCATCTCCACAGACAGAGAGAAAAATATTGTTAACCACGAGCCTAAGCAGAGGGTTTAACAGGGATTTGAATCTAAAATGTGATACTCCACATAGACCAACTTGATTTGGTCCAACAGAGCCGAACCCCTTATTCTGTTCTAACAAAGTGTGTCACATAATAGAGGGAGATTTTGATGGGATTTACAACGTCTCTGTTTCAGACCTGCTGCTGAATAGATCTAAACTATGAATGAACACTGCTGCCTCCTGAGCTGTCATCATGACAGGCCCGGGCCGGCTGACCTGACTCTTGAGTCAAGGTTCTGTTGGTAGGACAGCTTTTCAAGTTCACAGCCACTGTATTGTCCACCTGGGTAGCCGGGCTGGGCTGGGGAGGTGTAAAGAAGCAGTGATTGTGCCAGAAGGAGACACAATCAGGGTCAGAGGTCACAGCCAGGGCCAGGGGTCACAACCAACATCAGAGGGCCACAGCCAGGATCAGAGGATGGCAAGAGTGGGAACGCCAATGGTCCTTTGAGCCTGAAAGTTCTGGAAATTTATTTACTTGCAAAGGCCATGGTCACCATAGATGGAGTGGTGGTTAGACTCCAAGAGCAAGGAGCTGGGTGGATTATTGACATTTCCACATATGAGGAAACTGTGGCCTATTGGTTCTCAACACCTCATTTTTTTTCTCATCCATAAAATGGGGATAATAATAGTCTTTTCTCCCTGGAACTCTTTCAAGGAGCTAAGGCATGTTAAATGGTCAGTCATGTCCAACTATCACCTACTGTGTACGGTGCTAAAGCAGGCTGGGTAGCTCCTGCTTCCCAGCACCACCAGGTGCTGGCTTATTCCTGTGGTCAGCCCTGTGGTCAGCAGGAAGGAGGCGTGTGATGTCTGGGCAGGCCCATTCATCAAGGCATCTATTTGGGAAAGATTTGTATTTTCGGCACAAGCAAAATCCACCACACTCATACATGTTCCATAGAGCTTTGATGAGTTTTAATCTTATGCCAGGCCTATTCAGATGTTTTTTGGTAAGAAAGAGAGCATTAGAGCCAGGTGCTAGTGGCTCATGCCTGTCATCTTAGCTAAGCAGGAGGCTGAGATCTGAGGATCATGCTTTGAAGCCAACCTGACTGGAAACACAAATCCAAGAGAATTTTACCTCCAACAGAAATGTGAGAAGTAGAGGTGTGGCTCAAGTGATAGAGCATCGGCCTTGTGTGGAGGGGCAGGGCGGGGGGGGGGGTGTAAAGAAAGGGGGGAGAGGGAGCTTAAGCAAGACTGAGAGGCACTGAGTTCAAGTCCCAGAACTGGGAAGAAAAGAACAAAATGAATAGGAGATAAACCACTAGAAATTTCTTTGAGCTTCTGACTGGGCAGTGTTGCTGGAGCCCATACCTGCTCCCATCCCCCTACCTCTGCTCTGAGATAATCACTGTCCTAAATTTGAGCTTTAATTACTCCAGGTATGTTTTTTTTGTTTTGTTTTTTTCTCTTGCCAGTCCTGGGGCTTGAACTCTGGGTCTAGGTACTGCCCCTGAGCTTCTTTTGCTCAAGGCCAAAGCTCTACCACTTCAGCCACAGCACTACTTTTGGCTTAATGGAGAAAAGAGTCTCATGAAGTTTCCTGCCTGGGCTGGCTTCAAACTGTGATCCTCAAATCTCAGCCTCCTGAGTAGCTAGGATTACAGACATGAGCCACCGGTGCCTAGCTCTCCGTTCTTTTGTGTGTAAACATTTAGACTGTTTTTCCTATGGAAACAATGTTGCTGAAGTGTGGATCAGTGTCTACAGAGTACAAATGTATGCGTGTGGAACACTGACTCATAGAGATGCACAGCTTCATCTTTATTAGACACTGCCAGACTGATTTTAATAGCAGCCGACTCTGGGATTTGAGGAGCATTTAAAGGGAAGGGAGGATAGGAAGCAGTGTTTTCTGGCCCCGTTTCCTCTATGTCTCCAAGGACTTGATTTAGGGAGTGACTTATCAGTGGCTATTGAGAATGGTTTAAAAAAAAGTTTTTTTCATCTCTGTGTTAATTAACCCCTCCATAGCCCTGTGGGGCCTGAGAATACCTCATCTTCCATAATAGGATGTGCCTGGAGAAAACCAGACACTCAACTTAGGTCAAAAGGTTAGGAAACAAATTGTCTCCTGTAGTCCACAAATATCCTTCTTCCTGAAGAGCCCCCACTAAAAGTGAAGCTCCTAAAAATAATCACAGCCAAGCTAAAAACGGTTTATTAAGGAATGTCAGGTCTGTCCTTGGCTTTATTTTTACAATGGGTGCATGTGCAGAAGAAATAGGGCGCAAAGGAGTGATGGATACCTTAGAATCCTAGGTGCTATTTTGTATGTGTGTATGTGTGCCAATATTAGGACTGGAACTCAGGGCCTCTAACTCTCACCTGGCTTTTTCCAATCAAGGCCAGCAGGCATTTTGCTAGTTAATTGGAGACAAGAGTTTCTTGGATTTCTGTTCCCCAGGCTGGCTTTGAACTGTGATCCTCAGATCCCCACCTCCTAAGTGAATGACTAGCATGAGCCAGAGGTGCCCATCTAGATCAGAGCACAATTATCCTATAGGGAGTACATTTGCTATTTTCAAGAAAGCCAATGGGTTTCATTAAGATTTAAGAGATGATTGAATACCAGTTCACAAGTGATTTTTTACCATAGTAACACTAGCCAGGAAGCAAATAATTTTATTTTTGTCCTGTGGGAAGTTAATCACAGCAATAGAAAACAACAGTAAAATAAAGAGGTGGACCCACTGTTCTTGGTAGTTCTTGGGGCGGAGTACAGTCATGTACAGTGGAGAAAATGGAAGCTATATGTGTATGCAGTTCTTACATGCATACAATCCCACAGCTAAGAAAAAAGTCATTTTTGTATTACTAGCTATTTTCAACCATGAATGCCATTACTTCCCTTCATTATTTTGCCTAATTGCAAGTTGACTGCATTAGGAAATGGACTATAGTGAATTTAATGGCCGGCTAGTGTGCAAAACTGAAGCTGGAAAGGGCAGATTGTTAGCATTAATTAGAGACTTTTGTTTGGCTTTTAGATTCTTATCTATTTGACCTTGGGTCTTCTGTAATCTGGCAGAAGGTTTTATGGGTCATATGAAGCCTTCTGAGCCAAAGGACTGCAAATGTAGTGAGCCTCGTGGCTCACTTAGTCCTACTGTACTAAGTAGAGCCATCGAGACTCAAATATAAGCAACTTTTGTTGTTGTTGTTTTCATGGTGCTGGGATTTGAACTCAGGGCCTTATGCTTCCTAGGAAGATGTGCTATCATTTGAACCACATTCCTAGGCCTTTCTCTCCCCCCCCATCCCCCCAGTAGGGTCTTATCATTTTCCCCCAGAGCTGGCCTTGAACTCTGGTCCTCTTGCCTATGCCTCCCAAGCTGGGATTACAGACTTAGATTGCCACACCTCATTTGTTTTATTGAGATTGAGGGTGTTGGGGATGTCATTCTAACTTTTTGCTTGACTAGCCTGGAATTAAGATTCTCTCCATCAATGCCCCCTGAGTAGCTTAGATTGTGGGGCTTGGAGCTACTCTGCTCAGCTGAAAACTAAGCAATTGGAGGTTAACAATTGAGCATTTAGATGCCATCTATCCCAAAGGTCTGAATAATTAATTTACTGGCTACTCAGTTTTCTCTAACTGGATCCCCACTGTGAGACTCTACTTAACTCTGCTGGAAGAATGGGGTAATCAGGAATTTCCATTACGGAAGCAGTGGAGAGGAGTCTAGAGAGTTCCATCCACATTGCCTGAATTCAGGAGGCTCCAAGCTGCGAAGATTATGATTAGAAGTGAGGTTTCTGTGGTACAGGTAAGAACTTCAGGATATTTGTGGTTAAAAGATATTAAGTGACAAAGCAAAGTATTACTCTAAGTCTTCACTAATTAGGTGCTTGGTTTAACAACAGCCAGTCAAGAATATTTTAAGATGATGCTTAAAACAAAAATGAAGGCAAAAAGCTGCCTGGGCACTGGTGGCTCATGCCTTTAGCTATTAAAAAAAAAAAAAAGGCTGAGAGATCTGAAGATTTCAGTTCAAAGCCAGCCTAGGCAGGAAAATCTGTAAGACTTTTATCTCCAATTAATTACAAACAAAACAACAAACAAACAAACAAACAAACCAGAAGTGGAGCTGTAATTCAAGTGGTAGAACACTAGCCTTGAACAGAAAAGCTCAGAAGCAAGAGCTCAAGTCCTGAGTTCAAGCCGCTGGACCAACACCAATAATAATTTTTTTAATTGCTCTTTAAGTATAACTCACCATTAAACACTTGGTTGAAAGGTATTTTGAAATTGTGGAAACCATAGTCTACCAGTTCAACGATGTATGCCAAAATAAGACATGCAAATCAATATTTGACTTCCATTTCAATTCAGAGAGATTTAGTAGAGATGGAGGAGGAGCAGTTTGGGTGCAATAGACAAGAGGCAGGAAAAGAATTTTGCAAGAAAGGTCTATGTCAACTTGACATAATTAATTGAATGCTACTAATTAATTTTGGAGTTTCCAAAGTGAATATTAATTGTGTGATTCCCTATATAGGTGACCAAGCTCACTGCTGTCATAATGCAAGCAGAGACTGTTCTTCAGACAAGACCGTGATCTGGAACCTGCTTTGTTTCATGAGAACTGTTAGGCAATTTTCTAATCCTAGTAACTGGTTTTATCTGTAAAATGGGCATGGCAGTTTCTTTCTTTTTTTTTCTACTGAGAGATGTTATTGTAAGGACTATTAGAGAATCCTTGTTGTTGTTGTTGTTGTTGGTCTTGGGGCTTGAACTTTGGGCCTGAGTGCTGTCCCTGAGCTCTTCAGCTCAAGGATAGTGCTCTACCATTTTGAGCCACAGCGCCACTTCTTATTAATAATTCATATACCAACATTAGCATTATATGTGGTGAGTACTAAGTATTATGACTATTGTCTGCCTAGCTGCTCTTAATTGCTGGTGGGTTTTGGGGACAAAGGGAACAGCTAATTTTGTAACATTATAAAATCTGCTGGGCACCAGAGGCTCACATCTGTAACACTGGCTACTCAGGAGGCAGAGATCTTAGGATCATGGTTCAAAGCTATCCCGGTAAGGAATTCTATGAGACTTTTATCTCCAATTAACCACCAAAAAAAAAAAAAGCTGGAAATAAAGCTATGGCTCAAGTGGTAGAGTGCTAGCCTTGAGCCAAAAGACTTAAGGATATTGCTCAGGCTCCGTGTTCAAGCCCCAGGACCAGCAAAAAATTATATATATATATATATATATATATGTGATATATATCATTGATATATATCATATATATATATATGATTGATATATATTATTGAACAGAATAGAAGATCTGGAAATAAAACCACACAGCTACAGCCATCTGATTTTTGGTAAAGGAGACAAAAATTTCACTGGAGAAAAGACAGCCTTCTCCAACAAATGGTGCTGAGAAAACTGGCTCTCTATATGCAGGAGACAGAAACTTGACCCCTATCTCTCACCATGTACAAAACACAAATTCCAAATGGATAGAAGATATAACTGCAAGATCAAAGGCTACTGCAGGAAAGCCTGGGGAAGACTCTGCAAGATACAGGTTCAGGTAGTTCTTTTATAATTCCAATTGCCCAGCAAATAAGAGCAAAAATTGACAAATGGAACTGCATCAAATTAAAATGTTTCTGCTCAGTAAAAGGAATAATAACAAGAATCAAGCAACAACCTGTGAATGAGATAAAATCTTCACCAGCTGTCCAACAGGTAAAGGATTAATATCCATAATATAGAAAGAGCAAAAAAAAACTTAAATAGCAAAAGAACAATAGCCCAATTCATAAATGGGCAAAAAAATGGAACGGATAATTCTCAGAAGATACATGAAGAAAGGTCTATTATTTTTAGCCATAAAGAAAATGCCCAGTGAAACTATGTTAAGATTCCCTCTCACCCCAATCAACATGGCTATCATCAAACAAACAAGCAACAACAAATGCTGGCGATCATCGTTGGTGAGAATGTGCACCAGTGCCACCACTATGGAAATCAATATGGAGGCTCCTCAAAAAGCTAAAAATAGAACTACCTTTTGACCTTACCATACCACTCTTTGAGAAATATATCTGAAGGAGTTGTAAATCAATATATAGAAAGATACCTGCATACCCATGTTTATTGCAGCTCTGTCTATAATAGCCAAACTTTGGAATCAGCCAAGGTTGATATCAACTGATGAAAGGATAAAGAAAACATGGTACGTATATACTATAGAATATTACACTTCCATAAGGAAAAATTTAATTAGTTTCATTTGCAGGGAGAATCATATTGAATGAGATAATTCAAGCACAAAAGCCAAATATGCCTGTGTTTACTCATTTGTGAAAGCTAGTTCTAAAAGACACACATATTCACAGGCATATTTACATTATGTTTTATATACTATAAATGCACATGGAACATGACTGAAACTATGGGATAATTTGGACGGATGAAGAGAAGGGGAGAAGGAAAGAGAATGATGGAGGATGAAACATATCAAAATGCACTAGATAGATAGATATAGATGGCATAAGGAATTGCACTGAAAGCTGTTGAACAACAAAGGGTAGAGGAGTTGGAGAAAAAAGAATAGAGAGGGATAATCTGACCAGAATATAATATAGGGGCATGTAAAATACCGAGGTGAGACCCTTTGAAACAATTAATGTACATGAAAAAAAAATAAAACAAGCAAAGAAATGGCAGGCAAGTACAACAGGTTCCACATTTGTGGAAGGAACACAATTGATGTACTGTTTACGCATAAATGAAAATGGAACATTGAAGCCAGGCTCAGTGGTGCATGCCTGTAATCCTAGCTACTTAGAAGTCTCCAACTAACCACCAAACGTTGAAATAGAGCTGTGGCTCAAGTGGTAGAACAATAGCCATGAGCTAAGAAGATCAGGGATAGCACCCAGACCCTGAGTTCAAGCCCCAGGACCAGCAAAAAAGAAGAAAAGGAGAAGAAGGAGGAGGAGGAGGAAAAGGAAGAGGAGGAGGAGGAGGAGAAAGAAATATAGATAGATAGATAGATAGATAGATAGATAGATAGATAGATAGATAGATAGATAGATAGATAATAGAACAATCAAACCTGTAGAAATTGTTCTAAGAAGAGGGGTGATAAGGGGGTGATGGAGGGAGAGCTTAGGGGGTGGTGTGCATTGTGTGCGTCTGTGGAATTGACATAACAACTCCCCACCCCTTGTAAATCAATGGAGGCCAATAAAAAATCTTAATAATAAAATGAAGTCTGGGAATGCGCTCTGTTGTCTTCTTCCCACTTGCTGGCCATCAAGCCATGTCCCATTCAGTTTCTTCACGTGGGACATAATTCCTTCAGCTTTCTTCCCTTGCAGAGATGCTGTGATGATTAATGAGGCTTCTTAGAAAGGAGCGATAGGCTCTGTCCCTTTGAAGTTTCATTCTTTACAAGCTCTTGCTATACAAGGCTATAAAAATTCTGTTCTCCTTCCTGCCCTTTTCTTTGTCTAACCCAAAGGTCCAGGAGAGGTTATCTGGCCTATGAAACTCCCATTTCCTAAGTGCCAGTCTCCATTCCCCGTGGTATAACCTGCCATGCACTCAGTCTGGATCATCCAAGCCCTCAGGACTTCAGTGCTCATAATTCAATCTGTGAGTCTCCAGCATGGAGGCCTCAGATGGCTGAAGCGTCATCAGCAATGGGACTGGAGGAAGACATGGGTATTCACAGGTGCCAGTTAGCTCCTGCCTTCCCTACAAGGCTGCCCAGCTCTTCCCTGAGATACCATGAGCGAGAGAGCCTTGCAAGGCTATGTTCTAAGATACTACAGTGGACAAGATGGGTGAGTTTTGACATCAGAAGATCATAAGCCACAAAGAAAGAGGTGTGTGCAGATATGTCGGGCTCAATAGATGGTTCAGAGCTAGGGGTACTGTGGAAGTCAGCTGACAGGATAGGAAGTCATGTCAGACAAGGAGATAGTACCTAAGCCACTGTGAAGATGGAAGAGGACTCGAGCCTTGTGGTGCATCACAAGACACACTGAGCTACCAGGCACCAGTGGCTTACCCCTATAATCCTCCCTTCTTAGGAGGCTGAGATCTGAGGATCACAGTTTGAAGCCAGCCTGGACAGGAAAGTATGTGAGACTCTTATCTCCAATGAACCACCAAAAAAGCCCAACGTGGAGCTATGGCTCAAGTGGTAGAAGCTAAGAGACAGCATAAAACCTGAGTTCAAGACCCAATAGCACCAAAAAAACCCCCAAAACTCAAAACAAAACAAAACAAAAAATCTCACTGAGCCCCCTGCTTCTACAACATAGAATAATGACACTGAGGTTAGTAAGGATAAACTATGAGTTGTTATTTGTGTTGTTAGCTGTTTTCATAAGATAAGCTGGGAAGCAACGGTGCTTAAGACCTGCTGGACTGAGCTGATGTCAGCTCTTGGTGAGGCCACTGGGGAGGAGAGAGAAGGGAAGGCAAGGAAACCTGGGGAATGGTCCTTCCATGCGGATTGTACCTACCCAAGGTAGTCTGCAGTGGAATCACAATGAGAATGCAGAAGGCCAAAACAGCATGGGGCTTCAGGTCACTTTTCATATCCGTAAATAAAACCTGGAAAGGGGCAAGATCTTTTGCTGCAGGGTTGGACATGTTCTTGCCTGAGTTGAATTTCTATCAACTGTTTATCTCTGAAATCATAAATTCAGGAGTGTTACTCACCCAATGTCCAAATTAATTCATCTTCAAATGAACCCCAAATTCCAAAATACTGGACCCTCTAGCCTCCTATCTCTCCATTCATTGGTAAGTACTATCTTGCCAATAGACTCAACCATTTTGCTCCTTGCCTTTTTTGGGTCCGGTCGTGGGGTCTGAACTCTGGGCCTAGGCGCTGTCCCTCAGCTCTTCAGCTCAAGGCTAGTAGTGCTCTACCACTTGAGCCACAGCGCCACTTCCAGCTTTTTTCTTTTTTCTTATGTGGTGCTGAGGAATCAAATCCAGGGCTTCATGCATGCAAGGCAAATGCTCTACCACTGAGCCACCTTCCAGCCCTGCTCCTCGCCTTTTCAAAGAACTTGCCTTTTAATTCTTAGCCTGCATCAGTCTGGGCTGAAACTCAGTCTTCTGAATGTTTCTGGAGAAAATCAGGCAACTGTGAAACCAGCATTGCTTACAAGGCTGAGATGTTTCATGTCAGCTACTAACTGATGTTCTTCTTTAATGGGGCCATATTGTAAAATAGCATTGGAAGTATTTTCCTTTCCCAGCGATTCCTGCTGACACCCACTGAGGCCAAAGCTACCATCTTGCTTCAGGGGCTGCTTAGGGGAAAAGCAGAAGTGACTGGCTAAGAACAAAGGAGTCACTGTTGAAGTTCAGATTCCCAAATAGCCTCTTGAAAATGTGTTTCAGGGAAAAACAGATGTGAAAGCTCAACTTTTTTTTTTTTTTTTACTTTGTAAGATCTAGGCTTTTGTTGAGAGAAGAGAAGACGTGTGGATTCTAAAGAAACAACATGGAGGATAAAGGATGGTTCATAGAGAGAGCCATGGACTGGGGAGAACCAATGATATAGGGAAGTGTCCTGTCCAGCCAGAGGTAATCAGCCATTGAAAACACAACAAAATAGAATCTTCCTGGGCTGGGGAGATTGTGGGCTGCGGGGGGGGGGGGGGGGGGCTCAATCTGAGGGGAGGAACAGGAACACCTGAGTGAGTGAGGCTTGGGTGTGGGGTTGGCAACCTGAATGGGATGGGGAAAGGGTGAGAAAGGGAGAGCAAAGCTCTCCAGAGGAGAGCTGGGGGTTGAGAATCCTGGGGCTGAGCGGATCAGCCTAATTCTTCTCAACTGGGATCTGGAAAAGGATTGTTTCCAACGTTGAGTGTCACAGCGAAGGGGGGAAAATACCATATTAAGGAAGGAAAAGAGTTGCCTTGGGCTGGGTGAACTTCCATGGCACATCTGTCCAGATGTTGCAAATGCCATCACAGGGAAGGTGATAGGTAGAAGCTTCTGGAACTGGGATGTGGAGGATGTTCTTCTCCAGCTGTTCCTGTTCTGTGTGTGTCCCGGGGCTGATGTTTTCTTCCAAGTCATCTTTCTTCTGGCCTTACATACTCTGTGCCTCAAATATGTGTGGCTGGGTCTTGCTTCTTGGCTTTCTTCATGGAGGAATGGCTCATCTTTGAACCTCTGGGTGTATTTTTCAGTGGAACAGATTCACGTTTGTGCTTCTGTACTGATAATATGATGTATGATAATATGATGTCCCCTATCTGTTCTGCAAATACTTTTACCTTCGAGTCTTAATGCTTTCATTAGGATATTATTGATTCCGAGAATGTTAAGTTTCATATTTTAGATACTAACTAGTGTATAGGAGATCTAAGAACAAATAATCCAATATTTTGAAATAACATAATTTAATTCAAGGGTCTCTTAAAAGTCCCTGTCCTGTAATAATAGCCTTTTTCACAGTGTCTGAAGGTTAGTTTGAGAAATCCCTAATGGGGGCTGGGAGGTGGAGGGGGTGGAGGCATGGCTCAGTTGGTAGAGCACTAGTCAATGAGTAAAAGCATTCGGTACTGACTTTGAGTCCCAGGCTTGGACCTTAGAAAGCAAGAAAGAAAAGAAATCCCTAGAGGGTGCATTGCTTATACCCACAAATCAGAATGTCACATATTGTCACCAAAGTGACACTTTTCTCTTGCTTTGGCTCCAAACTGTCCAGTTGTGCTGACCATGAGGCCCTGTTATTTCTTTTGATTTTTTTTGAATTAATTTTTATTGGAAAGGTGATGTCCAGAGGGGTTGCAGTTACATAAGTCAGGTAATGAGTACATTTCTTTTTGAACAGTGTTTCCTCTTCCCTTGTTCTCTCCCCAAATTTTCCCTCCCAACCCCTCTGCCCCACAAGCTGTATAGTTCATTTTCAATATAGTGTCTAGTGAGCATCACCTGCTACATTAATTCACCCTTTGTCCCACCATTCATGAAGCCACTTTGAAGAGCACCATTCTGCTGCTGTCTGGGATGGGAACAGCAGTGTCTGACAAACCATCATCTTTGGGATGTCAAGGTTGTGTAGCTCCGAGCAGAGGCACAAACCATAGCTTTCTCCACTACTCTAGGACACATTTTATCACTTGCTCCTCAGCCTCTGGTCTCTCAGTTTTGAGAGCTTCCAATTCCTTCTTCTCATGCAAAAGGTCTGGAAATGAATCACACATGGCCCCCTCCACATGCCTTCTAGCCAAATCCTCACCCAAACTCCACTCTCTTTTTCCAGTTATCAAACAAACACCAAGCATGAAACTCCAGTGCATATTAACAGAAGCAAGCAGAAAGGTTTCATGTGCTATGGAGAGAGGAAATAAGAACATTGTCATCCCCGGAAGAATTTAGGTATCAGTTCTTCTTCCTGCAAATGCTCACTTTCAAAAGTGAAATATATGACAGCTGGAGAAGGAACTTACTCCTTCCTTAGGAAACACGGAAAGAAATGGGAGCCAAGAGAGTGAAGAAAAAGCACAGGTGGACTGGGAAGGTGACTCAGTGGGAGAGTGCTTGCCTAGCTCGCATGAAGCCCTGGGTTTGATTCCTCAGTACCACATACACAGAAAAAGCCAGAAGTGGCGCTGTGGCTCAAGTGGTAGAGGGATAGCCTTGAGCAAAAGAAGCTCAGGGTCAGTGCCCAGCCCTGGGTTCAAACCCCAGGACTGGCAAAAAAGAAAAAAGACAATAAAAGAAAAAGCACAGGCTAGGATGTATCACTTTACAAGACATTCTCATTCTGTAGCTGCACAAAAAATGACGGGTAGATGGCCATCCATTGAGGAGAGGACCTGCCATGGGACTTGTCTACTGCACCTTGAGCCTGGACTGTCCCTAGGGGTTTTCTGCTTACTTCACCACTTATTCTTCATCATATTCTGCTGTGCCCCTTCGACACTGACAGTCTAATTGTTTCCTCTTCCTCTTCCTCCATTTCCTCCTTCTCCATCTTCCTCCTCCGCCTCTTCCTTTTTTCAGTATTGGAGCTTGAACTCACTCTTAGCTCTTTTCCTCAAGGCATTACTCTAACCACTCAAACTATATCCCTACTTCCTACTTTCTTGCTGGTTAACTGGAGAAAAGCGTCTCAGAGATTTGTCTGCCCAGGTTGGCTTTGAATAGAGATCCTTAGATCTCAGCCTCCTGATTAGCTAGGATTATAAGGTATGACCCACAGGTCTAATGGCCCTCCTGGTCTTCTGCATGGAGACTTAGCTGCATTTGACCACATGTTTGCATCTCTTTTTTTTTTTCAGAAACAAACTTGTGTGAACTGGGTCCAAACTTCAGGCTCTGAACCAGGGCTGCTCTCAACAAGTCTTTTCAGGCCTTCCTTTCTGGGATCTGAAATGCTCAGTGTGGTGTCAAGAGTCAGGATAATTATATGGGATTAGAATTTTAAACTTGGTGTTTAAATACTATAGTGTTCTGGAAATGCATGGTGGTATTGTATAGACACCACTGTGATGATTAATGTGGTTAAATCATAGATCTATAGACTATATCAAACATATTACATACATGAAATGTTCTATATACATAATAGAACATGGTAGAAATGTGTTAATTCAATCTGGGAAGTTTAAAGGGAAGATGGTAGGCATACTTTAAAGAATGTTTTGAATGGCTTAGGTAACAAGGAAAGAGAAATAGAAAATAGAGAAATTAAAACAGACAAACAACAACAACAACAACAACAAAGCAGTCTTTGAGCCAGATGTCTATGACTTACACCAGTAATCCTAGCCACTCAGTAGGCTGAACTCTGAAGATCATGGTTCAAAGCCAACCTAGGCAGAAAAGCCCATGAAACTCTAATTTCCAATTAACTACCAAAAACATCCAGAAGTGGAGCTGTGACTCAAAGTGATAAAGTGATAGTTTGAACACAAAAGCTCAGGGACAGTGCCCAGGCCCTGAGTTCAAGTCCTAGGATGGGCACAAAACCAAACCAAACACAAAAACAAAACAAAAAAGTCTTTGTGAAAGTCTTCAAAACTATTAAATGAATTAGATCGACTTAAATCAAATACTTTTGCCTTCCATGCTTGGATTTCCATCCATAGTTTCAATTTTCGTCATTATGAATTTAAATACTTCTTCCCCTAGTGAAAAGTCACAGAAACAAACCCAGGCTTTGTGCCTTGTGACAAGGACAGATTTGTTTTTGAAAGAATTTCAAGTTGGGAGTCTGAAAACTGTGTTTTATATCATTTGTAGTCAAGTTTTCTGTCACCGAGGGACCACATTTAGCAAATAAAATATAGTTCTTCTTTACTAATGTGAATGAATCTATGAGAAAAGAGGAATTTCATAGCATGTAGCAAAATCTCATGGCCCACACGATCCTCAGCTTATTCAAAGGCCTTGTTTCCAGCGGGCCAAATACAAATTCTTCATTTACCACAAACCCCAAAATGTGGGAAGAAGATAGCTGAGTCAACAGGAAATAAAGGAGACAACGCTCAAATTCTCTGTAGAGAATTCAAATGCTACTCTCCACCCACCCCCCCATCCTCCCTCTCCTCCCAGAGAGACTTAGACAAGCAATGGCTTTTAGGAGCTGGAAGCTTCCTAACTTTCTGCCCAACTTAAGTAGAGCACAGAGACACATGGTACACACTGTTAAAGAACTTTGTCTTTAGGAATAAAGATTTTTTAAAAATCCTACTGCTACAACAGACTAAATATATACTAACCACTTTGAATGAAAAGCAACACTGTCTGGTGAACACTTTGGATTTTTTTTTCAGAGATATACATGCTAATCCAATAAATAATAACCTCACCTACTAATCAAATACAGAATCTCATGTTAAAGCTATATCCAGAGCACAAGAAGCCCTTTAGCCCTAGCCCACTCATTCCCCAGGACATGGTTACAAAATTGTTATTCTACATTCAGACACCGAACCACAGAGGTTTAGTGATTCACTCATGGGGATGGAAGTCGGCTTCTGCAGGGTGATAGCATTGTCACAGCTTGGGATCTCCACGAGCCTGTCTCCCTCGAGGAGACCTTCCTGTGAAGAATTCAGTCCCCAGCCTTGAGAGTTAAGTTCTATCTCTATTCTAACGAGGCCTTTTCTGAATCAGATTCTTCTTTTGCTGAGATCCCACTTGGCTGCACTTTAGGCAGTTGTCCAGGATGGTGAAACCTGCCCATTTTCCCATCATGCTTCACTGGATGTCTTAGAGTCATCCTTCATTTGTTTCCCTTGGCTAATCTTAAAAATGATCACCATAGCCTTCCAATAACCTAATGTAAACTATAATACATCCTTAGTAAGTTGTTTCACAGCGTCTGGGAAATATAAAGGAATAAATATGAAAGGAATAAAAATGGCATCTATAGCCAGGTGCTGGTGGCTCACACCTGTAATCCTAGCTACTTAGGAGGCCGAGATCTGAGGATCATTGTTCAAAGTCAGCCCGAGTAGGAAAGTCTGTGAAACTCTTATCTCCAACTAGCTACCACAGAAATGCCTGAAGTGGAGTATGGCTCAAGTGGTAGAATGCTAGCCTTGAGCAAGAAATGGTCAAGGACAGTGTCCAGACTCTGAGTTAAAGCCCTAGGACTGATCAAAAAATGTTCCTATATGTTTTAGTAAGATTCTTATTTTTTGAGATGTAGACAAAGTCCTAACAAACACCAACAAGCATATAAGCAAAAGCACATTACGCGTGGGTAACTTGCCTTATGATTGTATTTAAACCAATTAATAAAAAGCATAATCAGCTTAAGGATATTTTCTTCCAACCCAAGTATTGAATTATTTAAGGATGAATACCTTAGAATGCCATTCACTGGTACAGTAAGACAGTTTCTTGCTACTGCCAAAATCTACTTCATAAAAAGCTTGAGTTGGAATCAATGTATGTGAGGTCTATCAGGCACTAATATTCATCTATTTGTTTAATAAATTTAGTTCTCATAATTTGTAGTATGCATTTATACAGCTTTTGTCACTTCAGAGTGTAATTGATGATTAAAAATCATTCTGGGTTTAGCACTGATGGCTCACATCCATAATCCTAGCTACTTAAGAAAGAGAGTTCTTGGAAGAAGGGAACCTTACTGCATTGTTGGTGGGAGTGTAAACTTGTTCAACCTCTTTGGAAAGTAGTATGGAGGTTCCTCAAAAGACTCCACTTTTGGGCATTAACCCAAATGATCACAAACAAGACCATACTAAAGCTACCAGCCCAACTATATTTATTGCAGCATTATTTACCATAGCTAAGATATGGAACCAACCCAAATGCCCCTCAGTAGATGAATGAATCAAGAAAATGTGGTATAGATATACAATGGAATTCTGTGCCTCCATCAGAAAGAATGGCATTGCCCCATTTGTTAGGAAATGGAAAGACGTGGAAAAAATTATATTAAATGAAGTAAGCCAGGCCCAAAGAAACATAGGTCCCATGGTTTCCCTTATTTGCAATAACTAGTATATGTCTGAGACAAGCAGAAAAGGTCAGATAAGTTGCTATTAGGGAAATGAACCCTAAGATATGTATTCAAATGTTTTTTTTTTCATGCTATTGTTTCTAACACATTTATAAGATTATTTCTTTGTTGTTTTGTATGTCCCTCCCCCACAGTATAACCCCTGCTTTCACTGTATTTGATGTCGGTATAATTTGTGGGGCATAAGGGAAAAAACAAATCGTTTAAATAGGGATACAGGTGGACCCATTGCAACAATGAGATGTACAAGTCGTTATGTCGAAAAATGAACTATACAAGTTTGGCGGGGGGGGGGGGTGGGGGTGGGGTGGGGGGGCGGTGAGAGGGTGAGAGGGTGAGATGGGTGGGGATGGGAAGGGTAAACAAAGGAGGAGGCTACAATGCTTGATAAGAAATGTACTCATTATCTTGCCCATGTAATTGTAACCCCTCTGTACAGTATTTTCACAATAAAAAAAAGAAAGAAAGAAACAGAGATCTGAGGGGTGAGGTTCAAAGCCAGCCTGAGCAGGAAAGTCTGTAAGACTCTATGTCCAATAAACCAGCAAAACAAATAAGCTAGAGACATGGCAGAAGTAACAGTACCAGCCATGAACAGAGCCTCATGAGAGCTTAATGGCCTGAGTTCAAGCCCCAGTACCAGCACATACCCACAAAAAATCATTCTGAAAGGGACCTATCACTATCGAGTTTACATCTGTCGTACTTTCAGATATTGGCAGTAATAAGATTATTTCTGTTTCTGCTAGGGAAGGAATAGAACATCATTGTACCACAATATTCTAGCTACCATCCCTAAAAGCAAATCAAACACATATGTAATCTAGATGTTTTCTATGTGTTGTGTATTCTTGGGATTATTCCTGGCAGGGACATACATCCCCTGTTGAAAACCCATTCTATGTACCATTCCCTTAGGTGAGTGGGATCACAGACCTGAGAGAGCATGGGAGACTGATTATTTCCTTTGAAAGATGCCACGGCAGCCAAAGCTTGAGATCTCAGAAGTGGAGGTGAATATTTTTCCTAATAAATGTCCAGAAGGAAAAGATATTTTGTTTTTAACTTTTTACTATTTTTAGGCTTCAAATTCAGCTATAGGCAGAGAGCTCTTCCTAAAGCTTTCAAAAGAAAGTCAAGCCAGAATGAGCAGGCATGCTACCAAACTTCTGTAATTTCTCCAGATTGTGGGCACTGAAACAGAGAGAGGAAGGACGGAGAACTGGCAAGATCAATGGCAAGCTAACTAGACTTCCCTTCCATTTCTGTGTGGTCTGGTATCCTCTGTCACTCAATATTTGAGTTAGTGAAAAGGCTAATACACAAATGAAAGAAGTTGATAAGATTTTGATTATACCCACTTAAAAATAGATGTGAATACTAAAGTACAAAATTACAACGTATATGAGATTTAGAAGTGCACTAAACTGGATTCATATTTTATTGAAACGTCTTAGTCTCTGACCACAGACTCTTTAAACAACATATGAACAAAAGTAAATAATCTTTGGTTTTTATAATGCCAACATTTTATATTACAAAAACCAAATTCCTAACTAAGTCAAAGCTATCAAGGGAATAATTACACAGAAATAGAGAAGATAGAAGTAATCTCTCAGGCTAAATTAAACATACTTCAATCCATGGCTGGGCATAAGCAATCCAGTATCAACAGAGTCCTATGCTAACAATTAGTATTAGAAAACTTAATCTATTAGAGAAGGAAAAGTAATTTATAATGGTAAACCAAGCGTGTTCGTGAGATATTTGCACATTAATAGAATAATACATAGCCCCTGTGGTCCCAGAAGTTACCAGTGAAATCCATTTACACTTCTTTGCGGGGGGGATAATCTTCAGAAGGTATTGGGGTTATGAGTAAGGTGAACCAGGTGTGTGAGCTCTTGTACTGCCCAGTCTGCAGCCGCTGCTTGGGAGGATGTGGTTTGGTTCCGCCCTTTGTAGACCCATCTTATTATGTGGAAAGTATAACGGGGCATGGATTCCTGCTTTGAAAAGCTTGCCTTGACTATTTTCCACCAGAAAAAAAAAAAAAAAACAACTGGGAGAATTGGGCAAGGATAGAGAAGAAAGACAGCCGTCCAGGAGAGAGAGAAGGCCAAGCAAGTGCCAACGTGTGTACTTGTAACAGCTCAAAAGCCATGCAGAAACATGGTGCTGGTGGTGCACACCTGTCATCCTAGCTACTCAGGAGGCTGAGATCTGAGGATCACAGTTTGAAGCCAGCCCCGGCAGGAAAATCTGTGAGACTCTTTCCTGAGGAGCTAGGGTTGCAGGTATGAGCCACCGGTGTTTGGTTCATTCCTCACTTGGCCTTTGACTAAGTCTTGCTGCAGGTCTCATGTGATGGGTAACAATAGGAGCTGGATACCCAGGGTGCCCCAAGCCAGGTTCCCAGTTCTCAGCGTCAGTCTGAGCTGGAGCTGCAGTGGTGAAAACATCTAGTGTGTGTCTGACTCCAGAGCCTTCGGCCTAGCCCTTGCTGACTCTCACTGCTCTGCTCCCCTTTTATTCGCTTCCTATATTTTCACTCAGATGTGGTTTAATGTTTTCTTTGCAAGGCATATTTTGCATGGAAGAATGCTTTCAGGGAGCTGAGGCCCTAATTGCCAAAGAACGGTTGCCAAAACATGCTATTTTGGCTCAGGATGGTAGGGAGCAGGAGGCATTTTCCCCACATTAAAAAAAAAAGAAAGAAAATCCTTCCTCAGCAGCCCAAAGGCCATTTCCAAGCTCCCAGGACAGAGGTATCCATGACCCTTCCCTCCGAGAGAGAGGGTGACTCTGGGCATCTCTTCTCACGAGCCGCCCTGAGCCTCCTTTGAGTCTGTGGAGCTCCAGGGGGAGGTGTGTCTGTGTGTCCGACCTTTGGCTGGAGGCGCTGGGCTGAAATGTAGCTGCTGAGACTTGCCAGGCGGGCCCAGGGCGGCCTGCTCCACCATCGGGAGTGAGAAGTGTTTGTGCCTAGCCAGGGCTGCACACTAGGAAGTGTCTGCCAGCGTATTGCAAACACAAGCCGCCCAGCAAGCACGGGAATTCCAAATAGAGACGAATCTGGAGCCCTGAGGGAGATCGCAGGGGGGTGGGCGGGAGGGGGGGGGGACTGGATGGAACTGATCAGTATGAGAGATAGATCACTGCTAATTAAGTCCTGATCCCCTGGCTCTACTTGAAACAAATCAGAGAAGGATCAAGTTTTGAGAGCAGGTGCTAACTGGTTGCAAAAAAAAAAAAAAAAAAAAAAAAGGTCCATCACTTTAGAAAAAGGTTTTTTCCGTGTAGTTTAGAAAAGAACACAAGCCAGAGAGCCCAAGGCTTTTCTGAGAAAATTCATTACTGGCCAGAGCCCTGAGCTCCCTATTTTGTCTTAGAACCTAAAGAAGCTAGTGAAAAACAAAAACACAAACAAAAATTTGTACTGCTATAACAAAGAACTACGTGCCTGCGGTACCACCCCTCTCCCCCCAACCCCTAGCTGCTGTATTTTCCCCTCACATGGACAATGGATTTAATTTAGAGGTAAGGAAACACTTTCCTGGGCATGCCAGAAGCAGTGCCATTAGGGCCTCGGCAATATGGGATTTGTTGTGGCTCAGATGCTGGCCCAAAGCAGACCCCACAGCTCTACCAGCACTGCCCCTTTCCCAGAATGCTTAAGGAAAGCCTATGATGTGTACAAATGGATAAACAAACTTAATGGCAACTATTTAGTTGAAGGAAGAAGGTGTGAGGCCTGTTAGAATCCTGTGTGTTTGTGAAGAGGAAATAGGTTCAAGTGAAATTTGGGTTACCCTGGAAATGAGTGCCTTACACATGAAAAAGAAAAGAAAAGAAATACCGGACTCCTAGGGGTTGAGGGCTTGGTTCAGTTGGTAGAACATTAGCCAATGGGGTGGGGGGGGGGGAGGAAGGAAAGGAGAAAGAAAGAAAGACAAGGAAAGAGAGGAAGAAGAAAGAAAATGGAAGAAAGAACGAAAGGAGGGAAGGAAGGAGAAAGAGAAAGAAAGAAAGAAAGAAAGAAAGAAAGAAAGAAAGAAAGAAAGAAAGAAAGAAAGAAAGACAAAGAAAGAAAGACAAAGAAAGAAAGGAAAGACACAAGGACAAATCCATTTGTCATCTGGAATCCTGTAGAGTGTTTGGCTTATCTCATTTCATCTTTACAGCGATACTAAGACTGTGACTTAGAAACATGAAATCCACTGACTAGCCAAAGACTGGAAGGCCACCCTGGCTCATCTTTAAAAATAGGATGTGATTTAAAAATAGCATCTCTGTCTCCTAACACTTCTACTTTGCACATTGTAAATACCTGGCAAATAGATTGAGCCAGTGAGTGAATGAATGAATGAGTCTCAGATGATCTATTGAGGATGAGTTCCACAGTCATCTGAGAAAATGGCCTCCTCATACAAGCTAAGTCTACCATTGTGGAGAACTCCTATTTTGGGAGGTGATATTTGTATTGACTAGAAATGTTACTCGGAGGGTCTTCCTTTGATCTGCATGAGAATGTTCTTAATCCTGACAGCCTTGGGTCTATACTTGGCTCATGTCTATGAACCTGCAGGCAAGTTGGCTGAAGTTGTTGGCAGGGATTCCAGGAACCATTATCAACCTAATTTCCTTTTTCTTCTGACATGTAATCCTTTCCCTCTCCTCACACCCCAATCTTCCAATTCCTCTTGATACTGGAGGCCTGCTTCTTTGAATCGAGTACTAAACACGGGGCTTAAGCTTTCTCTGGAATGTATCCTGTGTTTACTGCTCTATTTATTAGTTTTATAGCAACCGACTTGAGACCGTCTTTGGTGTCTGTCTTTGGACGGTGCGCATTATTCAACCCTACACAAAGAATAGTTTGGATCCTTGTTAGCACCTGATGGGACTTGAAAGGGAGTTGAGAGCTAAATGTTTCTAAGGCATCAATGCATCTGGGAAGCATTGGTTTGCATATGCTTATGAAATGAAGTGATAGATGCTATGAAATGACACTGCAGAAAGTGTCATTAGTGAAAGCCCAGCCTTGGAGATGCTCAGGGGAAGGGTTAATGGTTGGATTTATGGCTGATGAAGGCACTATCCTTTTGCTTCATCTGGAGTAGCTGATGAATTGTTCTCTGACTCTATTTCATTGTTGCTGTAATGAAGAAACAGTGCACTCACTCAATTAAAAATAAATTATGTGTGTGTGTGTGTATGTGTGTGTGTGTGTGTGTGCGTGCGTGTGCATGTGCCAGTACTATGGCTTGAACTCAGAGCCTGGGCCCTGTCTGTTAGCCTGCACCCAAAGCTGGCACTATACCACTTGATCCACATTTCTATTTGTAGATAATTGATGGTAAGAGTTACATGGACTTTCTTTGCTTGGCCGGCTTTGAACCATGATCTTCAAATTTCAGCTTCCTGAGTAGCAAGGATTTGAGGCATGACCGCGGGACAGTTGGTTTTAGTTACTTTTTGTTTTTTAATAAATTAAAGATATAACTCAGGTAAAGAGCAAGGATGTGAGATGAATCTGTATATTTACAGCCTCTCTATGATCTACTGGACTATGATTTTGCTTCTTCAACTACTCTCTTGCTTTTGGCCCTGTGCATTCTTGTTCGTGCAAACAGATTGCCTTCACTCTAATAACTTTGACCTTTACAAGGCTGCCTAAGCAATGTTAAGAGAATTGCACATTGAACAAAATTGATGTAAGATTTGTTTAGAACTTCAGTTTAAAAAAAACACACAACAGGGGAGGAATGCACATTGCATTTTTACAAGAGGCCCATTCAATAACACAGGATGTGGTGAAAATAAAACAGGATTGGGTGGGATGCAGGGTTAGGGTCTCAGGGGGCTGAAATCAAAGAGGTGTGCAAACCATTCTGCATAAATCCTGGCTATCCACTTTGATAAATGAGATTATGGACTTGAAAGATCAATTAGATATTCTCAAGGCAAAATGCCAGGTTCTTGTTAATGTTTGTGCTGGACAGGATCTTAAAATAGTCTTCAGTGAGCTAATCAAATTGATGACCACATACAGTAGTGGGTAGGAGCTTAATACAATTTTATTACCTCCTATGGGCAAATATTTGCCGTATGAAACACACCCACCCCTTCTAGAACAGTCTATTGTAAATAGCTGGCTCCCCTTTATAAAAGCTGGAATCTTTATTATGTTTGGGAATGCTGAAACTAAAGGTTAAACAGCTTATTTGAATCTTGTCTTTCAGCCAGGAAAGCTCACCAGTTGATTTCTTCTTCATTTTCTTTCTTACCAACAATGCCCAAGGCATGTTCTAGAAAACTAACATTGGCAGGAGTTCTGTTCGCCTTTCCCAGTTTTATTTGCTGTGAGGACAAATGGTGGGTCTTGTAGAATTTCCCAGGTGGTTTCTGCAGACAAATGTCCTTCCACCATTTTCTTCCATCTTCCTTTAGCAGGGAGCATGACTTCCAAGTCTTACATTGCTGAAAGAAAGAAGTGAGAGTCACTTCTGAGACTTGCTGGCAGGATTTCAGCTTACAAGGCTTAAGCCTGCCTGCTTGGATGGCTTATGGAAATGTTATGAATTCCAAACTTTATTTCAATTGAGTATATACTAGGTTGTTAGCATGACTCCTAATCTGTGCAGTTGTTAGCCATGTGAAGTGTTTGATTTTAATTACCTCTACTTGATATACAAAGGATCAGATGAAAAAAAGGAAGAGTATCTTTTATCCTTATTAATATATGAATATTCACCTGGATATATTATATTAACAATTACATTTTAGAGTTACATTTTAGGGTTATTCTCATGGTTAAAATTGACTTATTCTACACCAAAGTAAAACAATTTTGACCCAAACATAAATAATCTATGTGACAGTTTAGATTTTAATATGAAGAAGGCCTCGTGATTCACATGTAACTTCTAAAAACTACTCTGGCTTATTAATCATGCTTCAATTCTATCAGAGGAAACATGGCTTACTATTGTAAGCTTCATTACACAATGTTCTCATACTCTTAGAGCCTTACACGTTACCATTGTGCCATACTGACTATTGAATTTAAAATCTAAATAAAAATAGGACCTTCTCCATCATTCAGAACCACCAGAGCCCACATAAGGAAATAGGTATGATGAAATGTAGTAGATGATTTGAAGCAGCCATTTTTACTATATGTACCAAGTTTTCTTATCTATAATTTGTAAAACTGCCTTGCAAAAAATCCTATGTTGAAAATAAACTATACAATTTGTGGGTGAGTATGGGAAGGAAAAAATAGAAGAGAATGAGGAAAGGAATGATATTGTCAAAAAAGAAATGTAGTCGTTCCCTGACTGATATAACTGTAACCCCTCTGTACATCACCTTGATAATAAAGAATTAAATAAAAGAATAAAACAATAAAAGAATTAAATAAAAAAGAAATTAAAAGGTAAAACAAAAATTAAAAAGTAAAAGGCAAAACAAATGGCCTCATATTTAGCTCCAGAATATCTCAGTGAAACAAAAAAATGTTCTTACAGGGTAAAAGAAAATATACAAAATGTATTTGACGGTGGGAAATGCTCATCAGAGGTCCAATATTAGAGCACCAAATGTGCTTCTAAAAGAAGCACCAGAGCTAGGAAGGTGGCTCAGTGGTAGAGTGCTTGCCTTGCATGCATGAGGCCCTGGGTTCGATTTCTCAGCACCACATAAGCAAAAAAAAAAAAAGCTGAAAGTGGTGCTGTGGCTCAAGTGGTAGAGCACTAGCCTTGAGCTGAAGAGCTGAGAGACTGCGCCCAGGCCCATAGTTCAGGCCTATGACCGGATCCCCCCCCCAAAAAAAAATAAATTTAAAAAAGAAGCACCACCTTTAAAGATGGCTGCTAAAGTGGGTATGTGTGTGTCTGTCTGTGTGTGTGTGTGTGTCTGTGTGTGTGTGTGTGCACGTGCGCACGCACGCATACGCTATATTCAAATAAATGCAACTGTAGATATATTTGTTCAGTTAGGCTAATCTGTTGTTAAAAGTAGAACCAAGAATGTATTATAATCTGGAAAATAAGAGTAGAATTTTTTGCTCATATAAGAGTCCAAGGCGAGTGTCCCTGGTCCATGAGTATCTTTCCTCCACAATGTGTCCAGCAGCATGTCTCCAGAGAGAAAGAGAGAGGTGTGTAGTAAATGTCTACTATTACCACTAGGCACATGTTTGTATGTAATGAATGTACATACTGCATTTCAGATAGCACGTGGATATCTACCTAGAACAGAGATCAGTAAAAATAAACACAGACAAATATGCGAACAACCATGCCAGTTCTTCTTTTCCTAAAAGCAGTCATGTGTGTTAGGCTTAGAGATGACAATTCCCTAGCAGAGTATGCTGTAATAGCACAGGATGAAGCCAGTTAAAGAAATCCATGTCCAAGTCAGGTGCCGGTGGTTCACACTTGTAATCCTAGCTACTCAGAAGGCTGTGGTCTGAGGATAATAGTTCAAAGTCATCCTAAGCCCAAAGACCAGGAGACTCTTCTTAACTAGTGAAAAAAATAGAAGTGGAGGTATGGATCAAATGGTAGAGCACCAACTTGAGCCAAAAAGATAGAGCTTGAACTACTGTTCAAGCTCTACTACTGGCATAAAATGAAGGAAGGAAGGGAGGGAGGGAAAGAAGGAGTGAAGGAGGGAAGAAAGGAGGAAGGAAAGGAGGAAGGGAGGGAGGGAAGGAAGAAGGAAGAGAGGGAGGAAGGGAGGGAAGGAGGAAGAGAGGGAGGAAGGAAGCAAGCTGGGTCTTGTCTTTTGTCCTCTTCAAACAGCCTGGGGCCATCAAGGGCTTTAAGAACACCTCCTGTAGTTCCTTCCTACATGATAAACACACCAGATGAACCTAGATCCCAGGAATATTATCGATTTAGAATCATTACAAGATAAGTCAATTGAAGACAAAGGATATGACAAGGGGCTTTGTCATGTTGTTGTTGTTTTAGAATCTATTTAAGGCCACCTGATAAACCTGCTACATTTAGAACGTTTTATCTTTGAAAGAGACTCTAGCATTGCTCCATCCTTCAGACCATATAGAGAGTGGAAAAGAAGCCACCATACAGAGAGTGGAAAAGAAGCCGAAAGCCACAACTGATAGAAGGAAAGGGGAAAACCCACAAAGAAGCCAACCCGACATTGATCAGAGTGAGCTCTTTTGTTTTGGTGACTTAACATACCATGTCAGTTTCTGGCATGCTCATTTTTCTGGCTTGCCTGAAGTAACAACAAATGCCAGTTACTCGAAGCACAGGAGCTATAAATGGTAACTGATAATATTATGCATATTTTTTAATGACTTGAAAAGTGTTTTTCAGGAAAACTGCCTGGAAGGCTGCAGTTCCAGTTGGATAAAGTCAAGGAGGGATAAGATGAAGCTAGAGTCTGTGCTTTCTCATCTGCCCGTGGTTCTGGCACAGTGCTGGGCCATCTCTGGCCTTGTCTTTGAAACAGAAGTTTGAGGGAAGCCCCAGAGGGAAGAGGGAGGGCTGGATTAGGCCGGAATGGCAGCCAGCCTTCAGCTGCAGCTGGCCTTGGCCTGTGATGACTGGATCTGATGGGAGGTCTTTTGGCACAGAGGGCTGAGATGAAGTCAACTCTGGGGTGCGATCGCTGACCCCTGACACTACGTGAAGGTGAGTAGTAATCCAGCAAGTATCTACCTCCAAATACGACATCTAAGAACCCCATCAAACTGACCAAGGGGAGGGTGGGGTTGGATGCATGGCTCAGGTGGTAGAGTGCCAGCCAATAACTAAAAGTGTCAGATACAGAATTTGATTTCAAGTCACAGTCTCAGACAAAAGGATACATAAAGAAACCTTACAAAAGGGGCCTTGCTGCTTGCTAATCTCACAAAGTATCAGCCTTGGGTTTTCTAGAGTACAGAAGTATAGATTCCTTCTACAACAGGAGAACCTGTGGAAGCATGGGAAAGTCCAATGCTGTGAGCTGAAAGTGAATGGAAAACACTAGAAATCCTTTGCCTTGACCAACCAAAGAAACTTGATTTCCTTAATGTATTTAAAGTGCCTACATGGCAACTTTGATTAAAATGACACTAATCAAAACAACTGGCACGTGTGTTCTGATTCTCTGTGCCTACCTGTGACACAGTGACATTTTACAATGTATGCATACTATATGTATATATATACTTATATATTCATTAGAAAGCCTCTCCTCTTTCTTTTGACCCTTCCTACTATGTGTATTCCAAAGGACTAGCCAACTTTTAGATTTGTTCTCCTTTGTGATAATCAAAATTTCCATTAACCAGCCAGATACTGGTGGCTCATGCCTATAATCCTAGCTACTCAGGAGGCTGATACCTGAGGATCACTGTTCGGAAGCCAACCCTGGGCAGGAAAGTCCGTGAGACTCTTATCTCCAATAAACTACTCAGAAAAATCCAGAACTGGCACTGTTGCTCAAGTGGTAGAGCGTTAGCCTTGAGCAAAAGAAGCCCAGGGACAGCGTCTAGGCCCAGAGTTCAAGCTCCAGGATTGGCTTAAAAAAAGAAAAAATTCTATTAACCACAGTAAAATCTATAAATTTAGGAAACAGATCAAACTTTCCACCAAGCTAAAACCATTGTAGTTTTGTTTTCTTTTGTTTTGGTTTCCAACTTTACTATGTGGAGTAAATTCAAATATCGTGACAGTGAATTCTACTAGAACAATGTAGAGGATTCATTTACATTGGCTTTAAGAAGGTGAGATAAAGTTCCTGTTCAGAAAGAATACATTCTTATATGGGGAAGCTAGATCTAAAACACATCAGGACATGATAAATTATATAGGACTCTAGTCAGCCATGCACAGTGATACCAAAGGAAGATACTCTTAGAGGAGAAATGAAAGGCGCAATGCGCCTTTATTTATTGAAATGAACCCCAGGAAACCGAAACAAGAGGTTTTCTTTTTATATTGTTGTTGATTTTGTTTTCTTTTCTTTTTGTCTTGTTTCTCTGTCTTTGGTGAGTTACAGAAATAGAGGAACAAAGGGTGAACAAATACAGCAATAGTACTCACTAGACACCTTGCTAAAAATGAACTTGTGGATGGAGATGGGAGGGAAAAATTGGGAGAGAGCTAGGGAAGTGGTGATATTGTCCAAAAAGAAATGTACTCTTTACGTGACTTATGTAACTGTAGCCCCTTTGTATGTCATTTTTATAATCAATTTAAAAATTTATTATGCAAAATAAGAAACAATACAGAAAGAGTTTAATTTTTATAACGTTTATCCCAAATTGGCCCAGCATGGTAGCTAACACCTATAATCCTAGCTGCTTAGAAGGCTAAAGATCAAGGTTCCAGGCAGCTCAGACAAAGAAAAAAATGCTAAAGATCTCATCTCATCCAATAAAAAATGTATCACTACACATGTGTTATCCTACCTGAGGAGGAAGCATAAATAAGAAGATCTAGTTCCAAGTTGTCCCACCTTTAAAGGTGAGACCCCTATTAGAAAAGTAATGAAGGTAAAAAGGGCTAGGCAGTATGACTCAAGTGTTAGAGGACCTTCCTAACAAGCACAAGGCCTTGATTCCAAACCCTAATATCTCCCTCTCCCTCAAATTAACCAAAGTAGGAAATATTGCAACACGTTTTGTTTTGTGTGAGATCTGGGGCTTGAACTCAGGGTCCAAGTGCTGTCCTTGAGCTTTTGTGCTTAAGGCTAGGGCTCTACCACTTGAGCCACAGCTCTACTTCCGGCTTTTTGGTCGTTAATCGGAGTCATTTAGACTTTCCTGCCTGGGCTGGCCTAAACTGCAAGTCTCAGATCTCAGCCTCTTGAATAACTAGGACAGCAATGTGGTTTTTTTTTAATATCAAATTTTATAACTCTTAAGACGTGGTGGAAGTGGGCTGGGAAGGTGGCTCAGTGGTAGACCGCTTGTCTTGCATGCCTGAGGCCCTGGATTCAATTCCTCAGTACCACATAAGCAAAAAGAAAAAAGCCGGAAGTGGCACTGTGGCTCAAGTGGTAGAGTGCTAGCCTTGAGCTGAAGAGCTGAGGGACAGCGCCCAGACCCAGAGTTCAGGCCCCAGGACCGGATCCCCCCCTCCCCCCCAAAAAAAAGAGGTGGTGGAAGGAAAATCTAGTGAGACTATTCCAACCTGCTTCTCATTGTTTCCTTGCAGATGACCTGCTTGCCATTTCACTAAGGGTCAACTGCAAGTTGGTGGAATTCTCTCTTCAGCTATTTTATACTTGTTAGTAGCAAACTTGGGGGTGGGGAAGGGCGGGAAGAGATCATTGGTGGGGAAAAGGTTAGAAATTCATAGTTTAAATACAAACATTTATATTCCTGACTTCTTTCACTCAATGAGGGTTGCCACCACAGCTCTTCAAGAGTCCTGTGTGGTGCTTCCCTCGGGCTCCATGGCCCAGCATAGAGGTCAGGATGGAGGCCCGCCCACGGGAACCTTTGCTGTCAATCACTCATTTCATCCCTTCCTTATCATCACTCCTGCGTGTGTTTCTTCTCTCCCGCTGAACATCAAGACCACGTCAGGACTGCTTTGTCCTCTTTAGTGTTGACCACAGAGTTCTAATTATAGTAGGTGCTCCAATGCTGGTTATTTGGATACATGATGAAACTCATGAAATTCTCCCTGACCAATTGCTTAAAAATAATCCCCATTGTCATATTTTACAATTTGTCTTTTAATAAGAACTTAGAACTTTTTTGTTTTCCTGATTGGGAACAATGAACACAATCCCAAGACATATGAAGACAAGGAGTCAAAATAGCAGCTGTAATCGTGATGTCATCTTTCATCATTGGGTGCATTTCCTAGCCTTACTTTTTTATACATGCAGTTTCATGTCTATATACACATGTAAGGGGAGGGATCTATTTTATTGCGTACAATAATGCTGTTTTTGTCACTTACAAAACAATTAGCATTAAGACATTTGGGGTTGTATTATATTCCATCATATGAATACATTGTAATTTATTAACTATTTAGGCTCTCTTCTAAATCACAAAGTTATCTCAGCCTAGCAGAAGCAGAGTGAGAAATAAGGTTGTGGGCTGGGAAGGTGGCGCAGTGGTAGAGCTTGCCTTGCATGCATGAGGCCCTGGGTTCAATTCCTCAGCACCACGTCAGCAAAAAGAAAAAAGCCGGAAGTGGTGCTGTGGCCCAAGTGGTAGAGCGCTACCCTTGAGCTGAAGAGCTGAGGGACAGTGTCCAGGCCCAGAGTTCAGGCCCCACGACAGGACACCCCCCCCCAAAAAAAAAAGAAAGAAAGAAGGTTGTGCCAAGTGCTGGTGGCTAACACCTTTAATCCTAGCTACTCAGGAGGCTGAGATCTGAGGATCAATGGTTCAAAGCCAGCCCAGGCAGGAAAGTTCATGAGACTCTTATCTCTAGTTAACCACCAAAAAAAAAAAGCTGGAAGTAGTACAGTACTAACCTTGAGCAAAAAAGCTCAGGGATAGTGCCCAGAACCTAAGTTCAAGCCACAGGAAACCCCACCGCCCCCTGCTCCTGACATATACAAAGAAAAAGGAAAAAGTAGGTTGTCTATTCCAAGGTAAGATAAAATATGATATGAACTAGTATAATTCCAGATAGGATGTAGTAACTGGGAAAAGCAATTACAGAATGACCATATAGGTTTCTAAAGACAGACTGGTTCTGTCTGAGACCTTACGGCTTCATAGGAGAGGTGGTTATTTGATCTGTCTACAAAAGAGATGTAAGTGATGCTGAATGACATATTCCAAGTACTGACCACACACAATACTAAACTAATCATTTAATATGTATTGTTTGATTTATTCTTTAAAACCTCTCCCCTTTTTGCTTAACAATTATAATATAATATTTCCCTCACATTTGCCACATAAGAGATTCTTTTTATTGGGCACTGGTGGCTCTTGCTTATAATCTTAGCTACTTAGGAGGCTGAGATCTGAAGATCTCTGATCTTAAACCAGATCTCAGATCTCTGAAGATCTCAAAGCCAGACTGGGCAGACAAATGGGAAAGACTCTTTTCTCCAATTCACCAGCACAAAGCTTGAAGTGGAGCTGTGGATCAAGTGGGCTAGCCTTGAGCAATTAAGCCAAGTGAAAGTACAAGGAACTGAATTCAAGACCCAGTACCAACATTAATCAGAGAGAGAGAGACAGAGAGAAGGGGGGGAGAGAGAGAGAAAGAGAAAAGAGAGCTCTTTGTCTACCATAAAAAAAGATAACACATCATTATTTACTAATTAGGCTCTTTCAAATTGCAGAATTAATCCAACCAATGAAAAACCAGGTGATGTCCTTGAGTATAAGGTATTTCCAGTCCCACATCACAGATAGGGAAACCAAGGTTAAAGAGACTGCATCAGCTTGTCTTGGCTAGGATTTGGCATGTGAAGAGGAGGAAAGGAGGCTGGATGGGCCATGGGAACAGAGGAAGCCAATCTGCCAAAATGAGTCGGCTCACAGAAAGTGTCAGTAGCCACTTGACTACACAGTGTCAGCGTGAATCTGCTGCTTGGGGGTACATTTCGTTAGGACCAGCCAGCTGGAGAAGACAGGAAATAACTACCTTTCACAGTGGCTCTTTCATGTGGCTCCTTCAACAGCCATCTGTGCTACCCATTGCAAAGAACTGAGGAGCTCAAAACTTCTGTGTAACAGTTTCTCTCCTAACGGCTCCTTGGAGATCAAAGACTACCAGCCATATGAACAGCAAGCCAACTTTGCCTAGATGATTTTTACAGAGATCGAGGGGACGTCTGAGACATATATACACATATAGAGTTTTAAAAAAACACCTCATTTTTAGGTCTTACAGTGTAATATCTAGCCTGTTATTTAAAAAACAACAACAACCAAGAACACTGGCATAACTAAGCGGCTATGACAAGTTCTTCCCATTATCAGCTTAAGATAAAAACGCATCATTCTGAAGCTGGGCTCTGGTTCTCATGGCTTTTATCCTGGCTACTCGGGAGGCTGAGATCTGAGGATCATGGTTTAAAGCCAGCGGGTGCCGAAAAGTCTGAGACTCTTTGTCTCCAATTAACCAGCAAAAAACTGGAAGTAGAGGTGTGGTTCAAGTTTTAGAGCACTTGCCTTGAAGGTAAAAGCCAAGGGACAGCACCAGGCCCTGAGTTCAAGTCTCAGTACCAGCACACACACACACACACACACACACAAACACGCATTGTTGTGGACTTTGTAGAAGTCTCTAAAGACTCCCTTGGCTCCTTCCTTCCTTCTTACATCCCACAAGTTTAGTCCAAAGGACAAAGACCTTGCCTCTTCTGGCCACTGGTTGCACACAGGGAAGTCACCCACTGAAGACTGCAGCCCTGGGCAGTTGGAATGGGTGCAGTGGGTCTTTGAAGTCATACCCTGCAGTTATCTCCTGCACCAGGCAGGCTGCAAACAAGCCCATGGCCTGCAGCTGTCTCCATTTAAGCCAGCAGCAGGCGTTTGAAGATGTGTTCCCTCCACCCACACCCTATCCTCCCCCACCCCCCCCACCCCCGCCCCCTGTGAGGCAAGCTAGAATAGAACAAAGTTGTGTTCCCATGAAATCATTTGAGAGCTTGATAAGTCTGTGAGTCTGCACCTTTTCCCCTTGGTGGCAGGAGGTAGGGGGAAGGCTTGGGGGTGGGGGGTGGGGGAGGGGAACAGGTGGGTTTTACCTCCTCTTTTCAAATGTCAAAGCCCAGGTAGCTGGAACTCAGCCTTGGTGTATGGTTCTTGATGATAAAAATAGCATGTAGTAGAGACATTGGTGACAGCGGTGAGAGGAAAGAGGAGAAAGAAAGGGAAGATAGGCCTCACAGTGTCTGGTGGGACCGTTGTGGATGGTGCATGCCTGTCATCCCCACACTCTGGAGGCTAAGGAAGGAGGATGGTGAGTTGGAGGCCAGTAAGATCTTACCAGGCACTGACATTCCAGCTGCTCCTGAGGTTTAGATCTGAGGACTGGGCTTCAAAGCCAGCCTAGGCAGACACATCTGGGAGAGTCTTATCTCCAATTACCCAGCAGAAGGCTAGAAGGAGAGGAGCAGCTCAAGTGGTAGCGTGCCAGTCTTGAGAGAAAAGGCTAAGCAAGAACACGAGACCCCGAGTTCAAGCCCCAGTGAGGGGCACAAAATAAAGATTCAAATAAGATTAAAAAAAATAAGAATGGTTCCAGGGTATGTCCCGTGGGGCCTCTGCATGCAACTGCTCCACCTCTCCTATGTGCTGGGGCAGGTGGGAGGGGCCCAGCTGCGATCCAGTCCTTGCACTGCTGCGAAACATACGTTGCAAAGAGCTGGTGAGATAATGTGGCAGCCGTTGAGGCCCTCAGCCCTGCCGGGGCTGTGGTTTGCAACTTCCTCCCTATGTCTTTATCACTTGATGAGTGCGTAGGTTTCTTTTACCCCTGTGGTGTGAGCTGTGGGACATATTTCTGCCACCTCTTCTCCCTCTCCCAGGCCTAGAAGAGGAGGAGGAGGAGGGGGACGAGGAGGAGGAGGAGGAGGAGGAGGAGGAGGAGGAGGAGGAGGAGGAGGAGGAGGAGGAGGAGGAGGAAGAAGAAGCAGAAGAAGAAGCAGAAGAAGAAGCAGAAGAAGAAGCAGAAGAAGAAGAAGAAGAAGAAGAAGAAGAAGAAGAAGAAGAAGAAGAAGAAGAAGAAGAAGAAGAAGAAGAAGAAGCAGAAGCGGAAGCGGAAGCGGAAGCGGAAGAGGAAGAGGAAGAGGAAGAGGAAGAGGAAGAGGAAGAGGAAGAAGAAGAAGAAGAAGAAGAAGAAGAAGAAGAAGAAGAAGAAGAAGAAGAAGAAGAAGAAGATCTGTCTTCTGTTGGCTCACAACTGTAATCCTAACTACTCAGGAAGCTGAGATCTGAAGGTCTTGGTTTGAAGTCAGCCCAAGCAGAAAAGTACCATCTCCAATTACCACTCCCACTCCCAAATAAAATTTTTTTACAGCCAGAAGTAGAGCTGTGGATCAAGTGGTAGAGCACTAACTAGCCTTTAACATAAAAGCCCAGGGACAGCAGCCCAAGCCCTGAATTCAAGTACCAGGAAGGATCATATCGGTGCGTGCGCACATGCATGCATGCACACACAGGCACGCGCGTGCACACACACATACATGCACACACATGCACCTGCCTGGAAGGGAAAGGTCACTGCCTCTCAAGTATTTCATCCAGCACCCCTTCCTTCTGGATAGATGTCTCTGATGCTCTAAGGCCCACACTCAGGAGAACTGGCACTTAGCTTCTGAAAGGTACTTTGTGTGATAAAAGAATCTAAGTACAGGGTGAGGTGGGGGGGGGGTGAGGGAGTGGGGGGCGAGGCAGGCACTTTTGCTTTCATTGACCAGCTACCCAGCTTGATGACCTGCTCTTGAGGCCGATTTCACAGAGGAGTCAAGCAACCAAGCACAAATGGTTTCTTGTACAAACAAAAACGCGGACAGTTGGAAAGCCCCTGTAAGACCCGTTACAAATTGCTGTCAGGCCTGGGTGAGAAGCTGGCAGTCAGAAATGGAGCCTCAGGTTGTTTGCTTGAGGAGGAAAGCAAGGGAAGAGCCCTGTTATTCCCGCTGGATGGTCCCTGGAGGAATTCCTGGTATGGGAATGGTCTGCCTTGCCCAGCTTTTGCATCTGCAGACACCCTGTGGCTGGCCCTTTGGTGGCCAGGGAGATTACATAAAGGGCTGGAATATTTGCAGTCTTCGTGAAGGATAAACAGCTTCTTCCTTCTGCCACCAGAGCAGTAGCAATTGTGGTTCTGAGATTGGAGGTTTCAGAATAAAAATAGGCTAATGCTTGTTGGCCATTACATCGCCTTGAACAAGATATCATCAGCTCCGGCCAGAGACTAGTTTTCTAACTTGTAGATTACCCAGATCTCTATTTTGTCCTGCTTTGCTCTGGAAGAATCAATAAAAGGAAAGGGCATTTAACCGGGATGGATTTTCTACTTGTAAGCACTTCATCCAAAAGGTTTGGTGGCAGAAATGATTCATGCCACTGACCAAAACTGTTTTCAGACTATGTCTATAAGTGTCTCTGCCCACCTTGAAGAGAAGTCTGAGAGCCATGAAAGTCTGGGCCAAGTGAGTCCCAGATCTCCCCATTCCTTTCAGCTCAAACCACTGGAAGGCCAGAACAGGGTGAAATCTGTTGCTATTTTGGCATTTTGGGCTTTACAGCTCTGGGCAGCATGAGGCACTGGTGAGACTCTCTTGCCACAAAGTGTGTCCCAGTCTTCATGAAAATAATCCTCCGAGTTAAGAAATACTTGGAAGGCCAGGTGCCCAAGGCCCTTGCCTATAATCCTAGTTACCAGAGAGGCACCAAGTGGAAGAATTATGGCCAAGACCATCCTGAGTAAAAAGCTTGAAAGGCACTACCTCAATAAAGTTGAGTGTGGTGGTTTGAGCCTGTTATCCCAGCTATAATGGGAAGTTTAAATAGGAGGATCACTGTTCAGGCTAGCTTAGAGAGAGTGGAAAATGAGACTTGGTCTCAAAAATAAGCAGAGCAAAAAGGCCAAGAGTCGTAGTGGGAGAGAGCTTTCCTGGCACATGTAAAGTCCTGACTTCAAACCCCGGTACCACCAAAAATAAAGTACTTTGAGGATTAGGAACTCCCAGGAAAAATAAGTGAGCATTTGAGATATCTATCTATCTATCTATCTATCCATCTATCTATCTATCTATCTATAGATAGATAGATAGATATGAAGTTGAGATCTATAGATAGATAGATATAGATAGATAGATATGAAGTTGAGATCTAGAGATAGATAGATATAGATAGATAGATAGATAGATAGATATGAAGTTGAGATCTATAGATAGATAGATATGAAGCTGAGATCTATAGATAGATAGATGATAGATATGAAGTTGAGATGGTTATAAGTTGGTTTTTTGGGAGAAATGACATGAAAACTGTGTGTTGCTGATAAGATGATTTATTGTAATGCTGAGAGACACCTCCAGGACAGTGTAGCTTTCACTAGCTCACCTCTCCAGATCTTTCAGTCATCCATTTGAGTTCTATTAGCCATGATCAACCAATCCCAAAGAAGTCAGATTGGGGAAACTTGGGGTATGAATTGTAGATTCTCTACTTCCTGGATATTGTTTCTCTTTTCTAAGATACAGTTGTCTCATCCTTGAAGTTGAGACGATTACCTTTACCGCTGACCATTGAGAAGGGAAATTAGATAAAGCTGGTTATGTGTTTACCACCATTGTTAGACATCTAATCATCACCCACACAGCAAGTGCCATCTGTTTCTTTTTGTGCCCTATTCTCCCATATCCAAGATCACTTAAGAAAATAATCTACGCAATGAGCTATATCTTTGTTTTTATTAATTACTAGAGGTATAAGTCTGTAGTTGAACTAGACAGTCCCAATCTGAGTGGAAAGGAATGGGGGATGGGTATAAAATCACCCAATAACCTGGGTCTGACCTCCAATGCCTGTATTGGAAGCAACAACTAGACAGGTGACATAGAGGCAGATGGTTTTCATTAGGCATAGTTGGTTGTGTGATCTGGCAAAAGTTCACAGTAGGTTGACCAGTCACCTGGGGGTGAAGAGGGTGGAATTAGAGTAAGAAGCTAACCCTTAGGAATAAAAAGGGTATGAGGTAGGGATTATTCACAGGACAAAAACTGCCAGAGCCTAATAATGGGGGAATTTGAAATCAACCAAGACAGAGCAATCATGACCTTATAACATAGAATTTCCAAGTGCAGACACACACAGGAAATGAGGGGAATGTGGCTTTACAACAGTATGTAAAAGAAAAGAAAAACGGACTGGAGATTCTCCTTGATTTGACTGTGTGTCCCTGGTAAGGTGAATGAAAAGAACCAAATCTAGATCTAGAAAGACATTGCTTTGTTAGCACCTCCAGAGACAACTGAGCTTGTGGGTAGATGAGCAATGTAGGGAAAGGACAGAAAACTAAAGTACATGGAAAAACACTGAAGGAACTAGGGGGGATTAGCCTTTAAAAAAATCAAAGAAACAAAGCACATCACCGTTATCTCCAAATGCATGAAAAGAAAGTGCATCTGTTGGGTCTTGTGCATGCAACAATAGACACAGACTCTGGCTAACTTCTGTGTGGAGGTTCTGGGACAACTTGTGGGATTGTTGGAAGACAGAAATCCAGGTGGAGAAAGCATGCTGAGCCAAGCTAGGTTGGCAGCAGAGGGCAGAGCTGTGGTTCCACCACAAGAACCAACTAGCCAGGGTGCCACCCTAGCATGACATCCACCCCATACTTGTGGTGGGCCTTTCTCTGCTTCCACAAATAGCCTTGGACTGTGTCTCCCCTTTCCCATATTAAAAATCCTACTCTAAGCTTCCAGTTGGCTCCAAGTCTACACCACTGGCTGTCAGGAAACGAGCAGTAGGAAGGTCTAGTCCCTTCCAGCCTCTGTCATGAGAAGTAGGGCCCAGCTTCCCCGCTGAGATGCAGGGGCCAGCTAGGGTTCTGGGTAGACATAAACAAATAAGATCAAAAAGGCAAAGCCAGCAAGCAGTGTATACACATTCAAGCGAGACTCTAAGGGATAAGAAAAAGATTAATGCAATTGGGAAGCAGATCTTTATTTGATATGCGTATATATAATTATATACATATATATGTGTATGTTATATTTGAGATTGAATCTCACTATGGTCTTGTTTTGTTATTATTGTTCCAGTACTGAGGATTGAACTCTGGGCCTTGTACTCTTTCTTAGTTTTCAAGACTGGCGTTGTATGGGCACTAGTGGCTCATGCTTGTAATCCTAGCTAATCAGGAGGCTGAAATCTGAGGATTGCAGTTCAAAGCCAGCCCAAGCAGGAAAGTCCCTGAGACTCTTATCTCCAATTAACTACTAGAAAACTGGAAGTGTTGCTATGGCTCAAGTGGTAGAGTGCTTGCCTTGAGCTGAAGAGCTCAGGAACAGAACTGAGGCCCAGAGTTCAAGCCCCATAACTGGCAAAAAAAAAAAAAAAAAAAGGTATTGTACCATTTCAGCCACATCTCAACTCAATTTTGCTTGTTAGTTGGAGATAAGAATCTTTTCCAGACAAGCACCAGTAACTCATGCTTGTGATCTTGGCTACTCAAGAGGCTGAGATCTGAAGATTGAGGTACAAAGCCAACACTGGCAAGAAAGTACGTAAGACTCTTGTTTTCAATTAACTAGCAAAGAACCAGAAGTGGATCTGGATGGCTTCAAGTGGCCAAGCACCAGAACTGAAGATGAAGAAAAGCTACAGGACAGTGCCCAGCCCCTAAGTTTAAGCCCTAGTACCAGCATTTAAAAAAAAAAAAAAAAAAAAGTAAGTTCTTGGGCTGGGAAGGTGGCTCAGCGGTAGAGTGCTTACCTTGCATGCATGAGGCCCTGGGTTCCATTCCTCAGCACCACATGAGCAGAAAAAGCCAGAAGTGGTGCTGTGGCTCAAGTGGTAGAGAGCTAGCCTTAAGCTAAAGAGCTGAGGGACAGTGCCCAGGCTCAGAGTTCAGGCCCCATGACCAAAAAAAAAAAAGTTCTTTGGAATTTTTCTGCCTGAGTTGGCTTTGAACCTCAATCCTCAGATCTCAACCTCCTGAGTAGTTAAGATTATAAATATGAGCCACTAGTGCCTGGCCCAGATTGGTCTTGAACTCCTGGGTTTAGGGATACTCCCACGTAAGAATCCCTTCACACCCTCCCTTCACAATATGTTTCTAAAGAACAAAACTGGGCCAATCTGATTGAGTTGCGGTTATGGGAGTAAGTCATTCCAATTGCCTGCAGAATTTAAGAATGGTAACTACGTGAAGGAGATTATCCTCTAATAATACATGCCTAGTAACAAGTCAGTGCATTTATTTCTAAAGATCTTTGTTGAAATTGTAACAGAGACCATTCCAGAGATGTTCCTGGAGATTTTGGTATCTCGGCTCTTAAACTTCAGACCTTGGAAGAAATCACGTGTGCTTTAACAAATGTGGAAAAAGCCATGAATCCCTTGGTTTTGGGTAGGGGTGGAGTTGGGAGGGGGAAGTATGTTTTGTTGTTGGGTTGTTTTTTTTTTTTACTTCTTCCAAAATAAAAGCCAGGCACAGGTACGCTGTAGATGTGGAGCCTTTGTAACTACTATTTAGTTCCTAAAGCCTTCAAAAGGCTGGCAGGAAGGAGTGCAGTGGCAGCAGAGGGAAGGGAGCATGTCCCAATTGCTCCACACATCTGGGAGAGATGGCCCAACCTCCCTCCCACCCAGAAGGGGCCCACTGGTAGCTAATCACATCTGGCGCCCAGGAATCAGGGATGTCTGACCATTCCTCTGTTGACTTCTATTCCGTGTTCATGGATCAATGGCTTCTCTATCACCCATTAAATATTTACAACTACATTACTTGAAAATTGAATTAATCTTAGCATATTTCTGGGAGAGAGACATTCCTGTCCAACCTTAGATCTTAGGTCTAGGCAGAACATTATTTTTATGTATGAAGTGAACTCAAGAAGGGGTGGAGGGAGAAAGGGGAGAGAGAAAGAGACAGAGAGAAACAGAGACAGAGAAACAGAGAAGGGAAGGAGGGAGGGAAGGAGAAAAGAGAGAAAAACGGACAGAGAGGCATAGAGACAGAAGGGAGGGAGAGAAGGAAGGGAAAGGAAAGAAGGGAGGAAGGGAGGAAGGAACAGGAGGTAGGAAGAAGGCAGAGAGACAGAAAGAGAATAAATATTAATATGTGGGGGAAATGAGGCTTGCTGCAGGACAGTACCAAGGAAGGAACTGCAGAGACCGGAGTGAGTGGAAAAAGAAATTGTACCCTAATCTGAATTCCAGAGGTGAGTGTCACCATCTATTAAACCTTCCTTCCCAGGTAAAAGGAGGAAGGCAATGCCTGACAGTCCTTACCGTGTGCTAGAAGAGAAAGCAGTGATAAAGAATACCCCAGCAAGGTTATTAGTGTGGATAATTACCATAATCATTGGGGTTTTATTTCGATTCACACAGTACCTTCAGAAAAGGAATTTTAAATCAGTTGAACGGTGAGGCAGGTCTTCTTTACACATTTTTAAACTGCCCAAGGTTTCTATCTTTTCACCTATTTAGCATTTTCTGTGAAGAAAATGTCTTCCTTGAAATGTTGACTGTTAAGGGAATTTATCTCCCCCTTCTGTCTCCACAGGAACGTAGGCGATTAGCCACAGAGCCCTGCTCTGAGTAGCACCAGGCATCAGACACCCAGCTACACAGAGGCCATTTGAATAGAACTGTGGAATAATCTCCAAAAGAAAAAAAGCCAGCTCCCAAGCGAGCAGTGGCAGCTCATTGTGTTGAGTTAAACACATGGGCCAGAGGAAGGTAAGCCATTCACAACAGCAACAGGACAGGGTCTGGGGAGGTTCAAATCAGCTTAGTGGAAGTTTTTTTTTTTTTTTTTTTTTTTTTTTTAACAATGTATTTTCTTTTTTTTTGTGGTTAGATTTTTTTTTAGTGTGAAAATACTGTACAGAGAGGTTACAATTACATGGGCAAGATAATGAGTACATTTCTTATCAAGCATTGTAGCCTCCTCCTTTGTTTCCCCTTCCCATCGCATCCTTAATGAATGGTAGTCATTACCTCCTGGCTAAAACCCCTGTATGTCTGAGTATCTTTGTGTGGTTGGAAGCAAGAGTCATTTAAATCTTTAAAATGCAAACATGATGAGGAATGTCAATAGAGAATACTGAGAATAATTCAGTTATATGGAATGTTCCACATACCTGATTTGATATGGATTGGTTTCTCAACCAACCACCTTGTAAGGAAGTATTATTGTGATCTCTATTGCAGGGAAGGAAACAGAAAATTAAGTAACCAAGTAGCAGTAAATGGGAGGGCTGGGCTGTGAATTTGGAAAACTCTTTGGCCTCCTTGGGTTGGAGAATGGACTCTGGGCTCCCTGTACTTGACCTTGACCCTTCCCATTTAGTTCTAGAAAATACCTCAAGCTTTATTTATGTATTTATCTTTTGTTGTTACTATTATTTGTGCTGGTCCTCGGGCTTGAACTAAGGTCCTGGGTGTTGTCCCTGAGCTTTTTTGCTCAAAGCTAGCACTCTACCGCCAGAGCCACAGTTCACTTTCCAACTTATTTTGGTGATTAAATTGGAGATAAGGGTCTCACATACTTTCCTGCCTAGGCTGGCTTTGAACCACAATCCTCAGATCTCAGCCTCCTCAGTAGCTAGGATTATAGGCGCCAGGCCCTGGGGTTTTATAAAACAGCTCAGAAAGCTATTTATCCAGTCCAGTCCAGTCCAGTCCAACTCTGTCTTTTTAACTTGAAACTCAGAAAAAGAGTTGGCCTAAAAATCTCACCTTAAAAAAAGGTGACCATTTATATCTATTGTCTTTCTTAGATTAAAAGACACACAGGACTATCTTCTCAGCCTGTAGGCAGATTCTGTTTTATTTCCTGTTTTGTTTTTTTTTAAGCCATAGTCACCACTGGTGGCTCACGCTTGTAATCCTAGCTGCTCAGGAGGCTGATATCTGAGGAACCCCATTCAAAGACAACCCAGGCAGGAAAGTCCCTCTGAGACTCTTATCTCCAATTAACCACCAGAAAAGTGGAAGCTCTAGGGTTGAACAGAAGAGCTCAGGGACATCACCCAGGCCCCGAGTTTAAGCCCCATAAGGGACAAAAACATTTTAAAAGCCAGAAGTAGAGTTGTGGCTCAAGTGGCAGAGCCCCAGCCTTGAGCAAATAAGCCAAGCAAGAGCACAAAGCTTTGAGTTTTAAGTCCCAGTGTGGAGACACAATGGCACACCCCACAATAGTGTGCCATTATACAGAGAGGTCAGAGGTTTTATGTATTTATGCTCCCAACATATGTGTCAGGATTAGAGAAGGTACCTCTGGGAGGTGCAGTGGGAAAACTTACAAGTTTCTTACTCGATTCTGCTTAGATTTTTTTCAATGAAAAGCAATGTTTCCATAATAGAAAGGATGTATTTCCATATTTAGGTAACTGGAAGGTTGGTCAAGGTGATTGTACTGCGTGTTATGCCCAATTGTTGAGCAGGCTGATTTTGCCTGGGTATAGCAAAGCAGAGAAAGTGAAGATGGGAAAAATACTTGGCTATAGGGCCAAGGTGCCTGGTAGTGTTCTCTGCAACACATTTTGTCTACAGTTTTCTGGCCTCACAGCTGCTGACAGTTACTGAAGAGACCATCACAATTACGGCTGGTCCAATGAGAGGTAGAGGGCATCCATTGACCTTCCTCTATTCAATATCCTTGAATCTGAGCTATCTGAGCACTCATGACCTGCCTTTTATAGATTTCTAAGTTACATGATGCTGTAATATAAATGATGACCTTTGTCTTATTCACAGTCTTTTTGGTGTGTGTGTGTGTGTGTGTGTGTGTGTGTGTGTGTGTGTGTGTGTGTGTGTGTGTGTGCGTGTGACTCTTGCTTGGCCTTTTCTTTTGTTTAAAGTTGGTGCTTTACCACTTGAGCCACAGCTCCATTTCTGGCTTTTTGCTGGTTAATTGGAGACAAGAATCTCACAGACTTCTGTCCAGGCTGGCTTCAAACTGGGATCTTCAGATCTCAGCCTCCTGACTAGCTAGGATTACAGGCATGAGCCACCAGCCTCTAGCTTATTCCTGGTCATAGCAAAGACTGACAGAAAGAAGCTCCTGAAATTTGATGTTCTAGGGTGACATAACATCAAATCTTATTTAATTAGGCTCAACACAATTTAGTTCCATCTTTAGTCCATTATTACTGTTATGATGCTCTTACTTCTACGAAGTGCACACAGATTGTTTATCCCTGAATATGTGATTCTTAATTTATCCCTGAATTTTTCATTCTTAATTTCAAGAGGACTATAAGCTGGGCTGGGAAAGTGGCTTAGTGGTAGAGTGCTTGCCTAGGATGCATGAAACCCCAGGTTCCATTCCTCAGTACCACATACACAGAAAAAGCTAGAAGTGGTGCTCTGGTTCAAGTGGTAGAGCACTAGCCTTGAGCAAAAAGCTAAGGGACAGTGCCCAGGCCCTGAGTTCAAGCCCCAGGACTGGCAAAAAAAGAGGGGTGTGGGGGGATCTATCAGTTTGTGAAAAGTTAGGTAGTTGAGGTTGCAAGGGAGAAAAAAAGAATAAAGATTTTGCCATGAATATTTATTAAATTTAGTTTAGGCCAAACTGTGCTTCTCCCCCTGCATCCCATTAATGAATCATCATTATAAAATAGACAATTTGGTATAGTGTTTCCCTTTTACTGACAGAAATAAGCAAGTGGACCTCCGAGGACTCCACGCAGGAGAAATCTTGTCACAGAGGGAAATAAGGTACATTTCACTGCCCACTGAAACACAGGCTGTATTTGTACTTTCGCATGAGTGATGTTGTAACTGTGTAAATGGTCCTTGGCAAAATGAAGGTTTCCTACCTTGCTGGATAACATAACTATAGATACTCTCAAATACACAATGACATGGCACTCTTCTTGGTTAAATATACTTCAGCATTAATCTAGAAATTCTTTGTTGCTAACCAATTTCAAAACATTACAATCAGGTGTCTTTGAATAAAAAAGAAACATTCATAAGATAATAAGTTAGACAAGAAATGTAATCACTGCCTTACTTATGTACTGTAACCCCTCTGTACATCACCTTGACAATACAATTTTTAAAAAACTGAGCAGAGCTTTTAAAGCCATGACTAGGTACTTGTTCAAGATACATAGTGACCCAATCCTGTGGTCCTACTTCAAGTAGAGAGGATCCTCTAGTCTCATTGGAATTTGTACTAAGACTATGAAATGTGAAGTTTGTTTAGGCGTTTTCAGGTGGTGTGTGTGTGTGTGTGTGTGTGTGTGTGTGTGTGTGTGTGTGTGTGTGTGTGTGTGTGTAAGAGAATGTGTCCTAGGGCTTGAACTTCGGGCCTGGGCAATGTCCTTGAGTTATTTTGCTCAAGGCTAGCACTCTATCACTTAAGTCACTGCTCCATTTCTGGCTTTTTTGGAGATAAGAGTCTCCTGGACTTTGCCCATACTGGCTTTGAACTGTGATCCTCAGATTTCAACCTCCTGAGTGACTAGGATTCTAACATAAGCCACTGGTGCCTGGCATGGGGGATATGTAAGAAGTTTTATTTTGTTTTGTTTTTGTGGTGGTTGCTGTTTGTTTTCCCTTCCAAAATAAAATGTCAGTGCAATTGCTTTAGAACAGGGCAGTGGGGAAACAACATTAGGTGAACAGATCAACCAAAGCAAATTCAACAGGATCTCTTTGCAGGGCGAGAGGGAGCATGTGGCTTTTCCATGTGGTCCTGCGGCTCCACTGAGTTGCTCTGCCTGTTTTGCAGGGGTTTGTGGTGTGTGTTCACCAACACTTCAGGGGCTGGAGGCTGAGGATGGCTCTTTCTTGGCACACGCTCAGCTCTGGGAAGTCCGTCGTGTTTTACAAAGAGCAGGTGGTCCAGAACGCCCAACACTGCAGGGCAGATTGTGCAGCTGTGAGAGGGGGAATTTCCCCTGCAAAGGATCGGCACTGCTTTGAAAATAAATTCATCATTAAAACGGAAGGATTTCCGAAACAGTGGAGGAATGAACCACGGGGCTTGATTGGGTTTCAAATGAACTCTTAGCATTCATCTTTCATTCATCCTTTAGGAGACCCGTCTCTGCTTTTTTTCCAGAGTCACACAAATAATCCTTGACATCTTTTCTAGGAGAGTGAAGTGCTGGCTCACTTAGGCCTCTACATCTGCTTTCCATTCCGCCTGCATCTAGCTTGCTAAGGAAGTCTGGCCGGGAGGGGTCCTTGCTGGAATTCAGGTGCTCAATGCTATCTTGCTTCAGGTTCTATATTTATATATTTTTTAGAAAAGATTTGATTTCCCCTGGAAGGAGGGTCTTTACTTCTGGATGGCTCGAGAGGAAAAGGTGACATGCCCCCTATTTCCTTTCTGTGTCTCCCCTTCCGTCTGGATCTTTCTTGCCCTTCCTGAGCAGTTAAGAATGGCCTCCCTTCTGCTCTTGGCTCTGCGAACTTAAAGCCCTTTCCCTCCAAAGGGGACTATCTGTTAAAAGTGTCATCCAAAAGCCCCATAAACAATTAAAGGCATGGCAGACTGGCCCTAAGAGAGCTTTCTGGCTGCTTAAGTGAAGTCCCCTAATCCTTTTCTACAGCAAGCCAGACTGGAGCAAGTGAGCAAAAGCACTGGAGCCCATTCATCTGCTGTTGCTTCTCTCATACTTTGATCTTCGGGCTTCATTACAGCTCATTTCAGCATTGAGGATGATCTGAATTCATGAGCTCTTCCCTTCCTAATAAGTGCCATTCAGAGCCGTCCTCGGGAGCGACCGCCGCTCACAGGAAACTGGCTCAAACCACACGTGAAAGAATAATGGGTGAGCCTCAAACACAAGTGAAAATGGAGGTTTTATTAGCCGAGCAAACCTCTCTGAATGAAGTGCTTCATTAAACAGAGGAGTCTCATTTCCAGGGGCACCCACCAGTTGCCATGCTGAGATTTAATAAGTGTGATTATTTCATTCCCCCCACCCCCATTCCAGGTGGAAATCCTGAGGTAGAGAAGAGATGACTGCAAATGTTCATCCAAGGATCTTAGGCAGGGCTAGAGTTGATATGAGGTTGATTTGGTGCATTGTGGGTTTGGAAACCATTGATATATACATGTACATATATATAATATATAAAAATAAAAAGTATATACACACATTAGAGGTCCTTTAGTCTGTTTTTTAACATACACATTTGTTTGTTTGATTGACTGGAGTAGAATATGCTCTTCAAAATAAAATAAATCCCCCCCCACCTCTTCTTTTTTCATTTCCTTTTTAAAAAACAAGACAGTTAATTTGGATTCAAACAATGCTCTTATATCTTCTAAGGCTTTCAGGCAAAGGGATGAAGGGGTAATTAGAAGCTGAGAACCAGCACCACACCGAACGGAGCAAGGCAGGCACACACATGGTAAGGCAGCAAAACCACCACCTAATCCATAGCAGCCTTTGCTATAATTATGTTTTGGGCTGGCATTAAGCTGGTGAAGGCACGAAGGACACACTATTAAAGTCTTAGTAACCACAAAAGAAAGCCCATCCTGTTAAATGCAAGGAGTGAGTGTATACGATGGCAAGTTTTAGTGTGGATCTTCCACAACAGGGCAAAAATAAAGGAGATGAAAGAGTAGATGTGGTTCTTGTCAGGTACTTCTTGTTCTTTTTTCTTTTTTTGTCAGTTGCAGAGCTTGAACTCAGGGACTGGGAGCTGTCCCTGCTCTTTTGCTCAAGGCTAGCCCTCTAACACTTTGAGCCAGAATGCCACTTCTGGTTTTCTGGTGCTTCATTGGAGAGAAGAGTCTCATGGACTTTCCTGCCCCGGGCTGGTTTTGAACCACGATCCTCAGATCTCAGCCTTCTGAATAGTTTGGATTACAGGTGTGAGCCACCAGCACCTAAGCAAAGGTATTTCTTGACGTGACTCTTGGTTCACTCTCTACCACCACCTTTCTCAATCCTTATTTTCACCCATTCCACCTGCAGTCACAATCTCTGCTTTCCCCAATCCTCAACATAAAATACTCGGTGCTTTGATGGTACTGAAAGCTGAGAGAAAAATGTCTGGCCTGCCTTCTCTGGTGGAGGGAGGGGCAAGTAGACCATGGAAGGGACATGGGAGCCTCCATCTGAGCACCTGGGTGCACAGGGACTTTGCAGATTTCAATGAAGAAGGCTTTGGATTCTTTCTGTGAGACCACGTGACTGAAGGGGCTGCCCCGCCCCCCCATCACATCTCCTGTCCATCCACCCACCACAAGAGAGCTAAAATGAAAATTAATGGCAAGCAGGAATGCTTCAAGATCCCTCTCACTGAGCCTTTCAATTAAGACCACGGATTAGATGTTAAATTTCCTTACCACATTAAAAAAAAAAGAAAAGACTAAGGATCACTAAGGTGATGGGTTTTTTTCTCTCTCTCTCTATTTGGCTCAGCTTGCTGTTTTGAATTTTGGAGTGCCACGTAAGTGAGTATGGATGCCTCGCTGTGGTTGGAACAGACCCAGAACCACGAGATGCTCCTGCTATCCGCATGGCCCAGGCCTGGAAGCTACCACATCTGCCCCTCTCGTCTCTTACTTCCTGCCCCATGGGCCAAGATCTAGACAACCTTGGTCTACTATATGCCAAAGGTGGAAACAACTTCCCATTCAACAGCTGTTTTAAAAGACTATCAAGATATTTGTACGTCTTTCCTGACAAATCACTGGACCAAACTGTTGGGTCTCTTTCTCTCTAAGGCTTACAACACGACTGCTTACAGCAACACTTGTTCTGGCTAAATTCTTGTCCTTGAAAGGCAGAGGGCTCCAAAACAAGTATTAGACCAAGACCGTAAAGCATCATCAATGCAGTCGGTCCTGAGTAAAAAACCAGTTAAGTTTGCATGTGGTGGATCATGCCTGTAATCTCAGCTATATGGAGACGCATAGATAGAAGGTTCTCAGTCCAAGACTATTCCTGGATAGAAAGTACAAGAATGTTTCTTAAAAAAAAAACTAAAGCACAAAAGGCTGAGGGCATAGTTGAAATGAAAATGCCTGCCTAGCAAACTCAAGGTCTTGAGTTCAAGCCCCAATACCGCTTTAAGAAATCAAAATTAATCTAGTTGTTTAGCAGTCACTCCATGGTCTAAATGCCTTGGATTGATTCTATACAATTTATACATGAATGAGCTCCATGACTCTTCTATTTTTGCTATATAACCTTGGTATATTACATTCAAATTGGTCGTAATGGGCTGAGAAGAGTTCTGGGCAGTGGGACCATAAGTTTAGCTTTTTGTAACTTGTGATGTTGTTCAAAGGCTATCGGCCTTTTTATCTCCCCTAGTTGGTTCTAGATCTACCACATATAAAGGGACAGGCACAATTTTCCATTCATTTCCTCCTCTTCTGTTGACTTTCACAGATGCAGCATCTAAGAGGTAAGGCGGGTGGATGTTATTATTACTATTTTAGAGATAAGCTACAGCAGAGCAAATCAGCTTAACCAGGTCTCCTGCCTTTTGTGAGGGTTCAAGGTCAAGAATGTGAACCCCACGGCATAGAGTGAGCCTAATAAACAGTGAACACCAATAAATATACATGCAGAGTTACTATGATTACATTATATTATTGTTAGTATTATTATATTATATCCTATTATTGTTGATGAGGAGACTAAGAGCCAGAGGGTTTGAGGGACTCCACAAGAAAGGCACACAAGGTTAGAATCACTTCCTAGTTTTTGTTTTTGTTTTTTCATGTGCCAGTACTGAGGTTTGAACCTGGAACTTGGATGTTGTCCCTTAGCATTTTGCTCAAGGCTGGCACCCTCCCACTTGAGCCATAGCTCCACCTCAAGCTTCAAACTATGATTCTCAGCTAGATCTCAGCCTCCTGAGTAGCTAGGATTGCAGGCATGATTCATCAGTGCCAGGCCTACCTTTTGAGTCCACTACTTGGTAAGAGCTCTGATTTCTTTTCCAAATACAAATGTGAATTTCCTCTGAGCATCATCATTATTGAAATAAATACCCCCCCCACACACACACAAATGCCTATTTTAAAACATTAGAAGCAGTTCTAGAAGCAACCAAGCAGTGAGCTGGTAGGAGGTGGGCACCCAAATTCTGAACCAAACATAAATCAAACATACCAAGACCAAATGCATGGTAGTACAAGGACAATATTCAGTTGGGTACAAAGTAATTTCAGCAAGATATTTTTCTCCTTAAGGGGCTGACAGGCCAATGCAACTTCAATTTCTCTCAAGCACTCTACCATTTGGAAACAAATGAGCAGTCAGGTTTGCCAGTGTGCATGTCTGTGATTCCAGAACCATCCTTCTAGCTGAGCTCATCCATCAAGGCCCAGATTTATTTTTTCCACTTGGTGTTTGTTCTGTTCATTAATTATATTCCTAGCTGCTTCTTTGAAGTTATTGAGACTATTGGGAAATGTAAAAGCAAGCTGTATTGATTTCAGTCTTAATACCCTCTCCCATCTTTATTTCCTTCATCTAGGAACTCTCCGGCCTATTGAGTGACATGTGGTGCTGGGGATAGTATGTCGGGCATGGCATAAGGCATTATCAACAGAGCCCAGGCGCCTCCAGATCTGCAGTCTCTCTTTAGTGAGAGGGTTTAGATTTAGAATGTCTGGATTGTATTCTACTAAAATCTCTGCAGCCTTTCCTTTCAAAATCAATTTCAGTCGTCAAAAAAAAAAAGAGGCAGGGGGAGGGGTGTTGGTGAGTCACTTTGAAATCATATAGCTTATTATTATCGTCATTTTTTAAAAGCTTATTACTATAATTTTTTCCCCAAGGGAGCTGAGTTGATTTATAACCCCACCCTCCTTATCTCAACATGTGGTTGAGTTCAGAAAGGAATTAAAATTGGGGGATTTTTTTCCCCTTCAGGGAAAACTGATAGAACATCCCCTAACCACAGTTTTTAGGTTTCTTTTTTAAGTACAGCAGGAACTTTTTTTTTATAGCCCTTTGCACTTAATTTTTTAAAATGCACATATAGGAAGTAAGCTTAGACCTCTCCTCAAATTTACAGATTTGCCCTGACTAAATAAACATTTGGAAGCAAGGGCCTAACTGACCTGAATGGCCAGGACTCATATCTGATTTGTCCCCTGTCATGTCCCACGCAGCCTACAATAGTGTCTGGCTCATGGTAGGTGCTCAGCATGTGCTAGGAAAATAACTGAACGAATGGGGAAAAGAGCAGTTGTAATTATGAGCCAGGGGTCTGGGGTTGGGCAGATAGAACTGGGTTCAGATTATGGCTTTCTATGGAGAAGAATCATAAAAGACCTGACCTTGATCAAGACATATTGTACCCACAAACTAACTTGTTGAACTGAAACCCCTTCATACAACTACTTAAAGATAACAATTAAAACAAAAAAGGGGGGGCTGGGAAGGTGGCTCAGTGGTAGAGTGCTTGCCTTGCATGCATGAGGCCCTGGGTTTGATTCCTCAGCACCACATAAGCAGAAAAAGCAGGAAGTGGCACCATGGCTCAAGTGGTAGAGCATTCATCTTGAGCTGAAGAGCTGAGAGACAGCACCCAGGCCCAGAGTTCAAGCCCCACAATTGACAAAAAAAAAAAAAAAAAAAAAGCCTAGTACGGGTGGTTCATGCCTGTAATCCTGGCTATTTAGGAGGTGGAGATCTGAGGATCACAATTTGAAGCCAGTTGGGGCATGAAAGTCCATGAGATTCTTATCTCTAATTCACCACCAAAAAAACTGAAGGGTAGAGCTGTGGCTTAAGTGGTAGAATGCTAGCCTTGAGCAAAACAAAATGAACAAACAAACAAAAAAGTCAAGGACAGCACCCAGGCCCTGAGTTGAAGCCCCCGGACCAGCACGCATGTGCGCACGCGCGCACGCGCGCGAACACACACACACACACACACACACGCGCGCGCGCGCGCACACACACACACACACACACACACACAAAATGGCCTTTTACTCATGAGCTTGGTGACTGTTCTTCCTTAGCTTGTTCACCTGCAGAATCCCCATTTATTAATCTGGTCTAAAAACAGTGCCCGCTGCTTCAGACTCTTGTGAGATCACACCTGGAGCAGACCTAGTGGCTTTTGAGAAGGTATTTCTCAATACGTGATTGCCACTGTTCTTGTGAATACCCCAGATTTGGGTTTGCAGGCCTTCTGGAGTCCAACTATCAGGGGCTCATGAAGCAGAGCCTGTCTTCCAAAACCATTCATCATGGAAACACCTAGGACAGTGACCTCAGCCTCTGGCAGGAGGAGTTGCTGTCCTTCTCAGCATCTCCATTAGTGGTAGCAACAGCCTCTTGGGTGTCTGGGCCAGATGTCCTACAATGCATGGGCTTGAGGCTTGTGTCAAGTCCTCTCAGGTACAGTGAAGGAAGAGGGAAAAAAACGGTTCTCAGCTTAGATGACTTATGGCCTAGGACCACTCCATGTGAGCATCCAAAACACATGGCTCTTATTCCCAGAGAACTTTCCTTTATTTTCTCAAGGCTGAAAGCTCCCACCAATATGGTCGTCTAAAATTTCATACCTCATATACATGAGATGATCTGATTTTGTTCTTCTTTCCCTTAAACAGGGTACTACTGTTGAAGAAAGGAAGTTCCATTAGTAGTGATTCCCCTGGGTGACTCGAATATGGCCAGCTGAACAGTCTTAGGCAAAGAAGGCTTGGAAAAGACTTTTGGCCGAAACCTGGGAAGTGCCATTTCCAGCTGGCTTGTGTGTTCGTCCCAACCCATATCCTGCCTCTCACCCATGCCAATGGCTAATCTCCCAGAAGCAGACAGATCTTTCCTTGAGCTCCCTTTCCTTCTCCTACATCCTAGGCCCTATGGGAGACAGATATGAAAAGAAGAAAAATTGTTTGATGGAAAACCACAATGTTGTACACACTGGCAAAGCCAATCAAACAAGGAGGGTCTAGTGACTTGGTGTAGAGGCTCAAATGCCAAAAAGGGCAAAGGAGAGTTTCCTAAGTGGCTGAGGAAGGTAGGATATAGGGCAAAAATATCTGGATCAAATCTAGAGATTAGGGAAAATCTTAGGGAGAATGCTTGCCCCAAGGGGACAGGCATTACTGAATCCCAGTGGAGTAAGATTCAAGTCCAGTGTGGTTACCTCTGATTTTTAGGGAAGCAACAATCTATTTTTTATTGTTAAATCTCTGAAGTGTTTAATACATAGTTTTTTTGGGTTTTTTTTGCTGTGTGTGTGTGTGTGTGTGTGTGTATGCCAGTTCTGGGGCTTGAACTTAGGATCTGGGCACTATCCTTGAGTTTTTGTGCTCAAGGCTAGCACTCTACCATTTGAGTCACAGATCCATGTCTTTTTTTGTTTTGGTATTTAATTGGAGATAAGAATCTTAGAGACTTTCTTGCTTTCTTGGCTTCCAACCACGATCCTCAGATCTTAACCTCCTGAGTAGTTATGAATGATTACAGGCATGAGCCACCAGTGCCTAGCCAAAGCCATTGCTTTTAAATGGTATGTCAACCAAAGACAACATGTCTAAGGACCTTCAGATTGCTCTGAGATAAACATTTCCATTTAATTTGCTGAATACTTGTAATGTACCTGGCACACTGTCAGGAATCAGCAGCTATAAAACTGCAAACAACATAGTTCATGTTTTTGAATGTTTTGTTAGAGTGCAGAAGAAAGCGAGCAGAGGTAGAGTGAATGGTAAATGCTGGAACATTTACCTAAGTCGATAATGAGGAAAGAGGTTGTCTTGGATTGTGCAGTAAGAAAACAAGAGCACCATTTATCTGGGGAGCTGGGGAGAAAGACATTCAGGAAGGAGAGAAGAGCATTGCCAAGGGTAAGTAGATGGGGGCCTGCCCAGCACATCTGGAAAACCAGGAGTGGCTTGCACTGCCGGGGCAAAAGGCAAGGGATGGACAACAAGGTGAATCTGAATATCCTCTACATCCTGCCCTAACCTGTGCTATCTGACATTTCTGAGTCTCAGGTTGATGCCAGAATGGTAGTACACATTTCCATTCACCTCCAACACACGTTATGGAGTGTGAGAGCTGAGGATCAAGGTTCCATGGAAAGCACAAGCTCTACTGGGGGATGTACTGTAGGTATACTGGGCTTTTTCCATGGCCAGCCCACATCTGCAGCTGTTCCGTCTTTCCACACATCTGTACCTCTCGTCTCATTGTAACTGTACCCACCCAACATCTGGGTCATCAATACCCACACAGGGCCTCCAGCTGTTGAGTAAATGGAATGGCAGCAGATTTCACCAGTGGCTGAGATTTTCACATTAAGGAATTGTTCGTTTCCTTCAAATTTCTTTTAAAGCATACAGCTGCCAGATTCATAACAGACATCCTTAATAATCTGTGAATATGATTCCATTTTAAGGATCTTGTCTAAGGAAGTGTTTGTTTTAAAAGATTACCTTTCTCCTCTTACTCAGAGTTGTGTAGGGACTTGACCATGATCCTGATTCCAATAGGCATAATTTGCTTTGCTTTTGTACAAGCTGTGACTATAAGAGTTACATAGGATGGTGGTTAGTCATCTCTTTGTGGTGCTGACTTGAACCCCAGTTCCATGGAGTTCCTTTACCTATCCACACTTCTTACTACAACCAGAATTTTTACAGAGACTGAAGACAATCATAAAAAAGAAAACAATACTAACATAGATCCAATTCACTATTATTACTGGTAATAACATTTATTTTGATTGGCCCCAAGTTTATTGAGGAGAATAGTTTCTACAAAATTATATCTTCAGCTGGTTCATGTCTCTCTGTAAGCTCTACATTTGAAATGTGTAATTTCTGAAGGGGGACAGGATGGATTTTTTAAGGTTAAAAAACATCATTTCAGCTGCCAGATATTCATGGGTGTTCAAGCTTTGCTTTTCTTTTCCCCCTTTGTATTAACTGCTGTGTGTGATTCTAGACTTTATCCTCAGATTGGTTAGAATAGGCTTTCCTCTCTAGATTGAAGTAATAATAATCTCATTTGCCCCAACTCTGAAGCCCTTTGAAGTTAAACATTGAGGGAAAGAATGGCGGGGCCACTCAGCAGAGATTAGATCTTGTTTTAAACACTCGCTGCTCTGAGAATAATTTCCTTAATTAATATTCACAAGATATCATACACTTGAGACCATATTTTCATGTAACCTACTTGCATGTAATTGTTCACCGAGGCCCTTCAATTCGTTTGTATCTTCCTTTTGTGTCAGTGTTCAACAAAATCATTTCCATCTAAAAGCAGGGCTGGAGGGGCTGGAGGAGCACGGGGTCTCCCCTTCTGTGTGGAAGCTAGCATACGTGGGCTTTCATCCCATTTCTAAAGTTAATATTGTTCTGTGCTTATTCCTATTCTTAACTAGACACACATGGCTCCCAGACTCCCTCTCTTTTGGACTCAAGCCCTGAATGTATTCAGGGCTGCCCTCTTGACAGGCTCATGTTCCCTGAAAAGCACTGATCTTGGAGTTTCAACTGGCCAGAGTTGCCAAGCCTGGAGGAGTCCCATTTGCCACTAGGGACAGCATCGAAGGGGATCAATCTCCACCAGGGTTAGTGGTAGATCGACAACTTCAGTGACCTCAAGTGACCATTGATTGGTTTGTCCAAAGATCAGCATGAAGAACTAAAACGACTTGGAAAGGAATCTTCCTGCGTGTCTAATTTCAATGCCTTGGCAGGTTTACATATTTCTCTGAGTAAACTGAAAGGCTTAAAAGGCTAGTGTTGAAACACACTTTAAAAATTTTGTATAAACTTGCTAATTGCTTGAGATCTCTAGTCAGTGATTTTGCTGCATACATTGACAAGCAAATGTCTTTTGCAGGAAAACAAGCCCTTCCCCTCCCACATTTCACTGACAGAAACCTTTTGTTTTTGTTTTTTGCTTGTGTGTTTCATTTTTGTATGATTTTTTTTTTTGGTCGGTCATGGGGCCTGAACTCTGGGCCTGGGTGCTGTCCCTCAGCACTTCAGCTCAAGGTTAGCGCTCTACCACTTGAGCCACAGCATCACTTCTGGCCTTTTTTTTTTAATGTGGTGCTGAGGAATCGAACCCAGGACCTCATGCATGCAAGGCAAGCACTCTACCACTGAGCCACCTTCCCAGCCCAATTTTTGTATAATTTTTAAGTAGTTGACCACAGTTCTGCCATCAGACAATCAAGGACTGAGGTAACCATACTGTTATAAAGTTGAAGAACATATGAATCCTCCTTATATATGTTGTATATAGTAGATAGTATGGTATATTTGCATGTGTGATACATGCCATTTGTTATGATTTGAATATGAAATGCACCCCTACCCCCACAGGACCCTGGATTAAATGCCTCGTCTGCAGCTGGCGGCACTATTTTGGGAGGCTCTGGAAACTTTAGGAGTGAGACTTAATTGGAGAAAGGAGGGGCTTGAAGGTTATTCCTGGTTTCTGGGCCCTTCTACCTCTCTGCTTCCTGTTCACCATGAAGTGAACAACCTCCTCCCCAGGTCCCTGTAGCCATGATGTTGTACCTCTCTAGAAGCCCAGAATCAATGAAGGCAAGTTCAATGAACAAAAATCTCTGAAACCATGAGCTAAAATAAACAGTTCATTCTTTGAGTTGTTTATATCTGGCATGGTAACATGGTGATAAAGGAGACAACTAGCATATACACAAAATACAAATACAATATATATATATAATACAAAATATACACTATATATACATATATACACATATTGATAATTTAGACTTCATTATAATTTAAAAGTTGGCTCTACAAATAATTCTGTTAAGAAAATGCAAAGACAAACTAGAGGCTGGGGAGAAAACGTCTGCAAACCACAAAGCCAACAAAAGATCAGTAGACATACAATGAACTCTTAAAACTCAACAGTAAAAGAAGACACAGCCCAATCAGAAGTGATCCAAATTCCTGAAAAGCTATTTATTGAGGAGCTGCACACACTTCAGTGGCACACTGACACATAAATAAGACGTTCCACATGGAAACCACCAAATAGCCACATGAGGGGATCTTTTAGATATGGAAAGGATGTCTTTTGGTTGTTACTGTCAAGAGGCTGGTTGCCATCTTATCTGACAAGATGGGACCCTTGGGGGAAACTGAGTTAAAAAGGTTTTCTCTATGTTCTTATGGCCTGCATGTGCATCTATAATGATCTCAAATAAAACATCTTGCTAGAAATCCACATATGTGAGGTAGTACGTGCATGCCATACCATCACCAAAAATTCTGGAGGACCACACACCAGCTTTAATACAGAATGAAATGGACAGCCGTGTGAACATACATTTCTCAATATGAACATGCATTACTTTTCTAATCAAAAGGAAGCAAGGTAACAGAATTTTAAAAAACAAGCAACACTGTATTTCTTATTACATAGAGAGGATCTTTTCTACAATTCTCCGGGGGGCGAGAGGAGGGGAAACTTCTTCTTAATACAGTATATTTCCATCTAGGAAACTGGAAAACTTAAAATATATTTCTGTCTAGGAAGTATATTAAGAAGAAGCTTTTTATATTCCATTTAGGAAATATAGTAAATGCAGTCTTTTACAGGAGGAAACCTCTTTCATCTTTCTGAAGAGAAACTCACTCCAAAGCCTTTGGCTCACAGGATCTGCCCACTATAAAAGATCAATTGTATTCTGCAATGTGCCTTTCAGATAGTTCATCCACTCTCTCAAACAAAGTGCGGAAAGTGACTTCACAGAGGCCAGCCTCCTTTCTCTTGTGCACTGGTGGCAGTACGAGGTAGAAACCACACAGCAATCTTCCCACCCTCCAAGTGCCAAGCAACACGGTGCTATCTCTGCCCAAACATTGCCATTGGGAATGACCCAGCTGAGAGACACTCATTCCAGAATGAGTCTATACCCAAACCATTACTCCAGAGTGATTAACAAGACACAGAAGTACATTCTAACTGGGATGGCTGCAGAGAGATGGAGGAAGCCCTGGGGAATAGGATTGGTGGTGATCAGGGGCCAGGAGGAAGGGAACAGCCTATGTAGAGGCACAGAGCCCTGCCAGGGCACAGAAGCTCTGTCATGAGTAAGGGTAGACACAGCACCCAGCTGTCTGGGTGTGGTTTTCCTTAGTAACTATTCTGCCAGCCCCCAAATGCCAGCCTGCCAATGCAGGCCAAGGAAGGCCTTTTTCAGTTCTTCCTGAATGAAGCTGGCTCACTGTCCATGGAGCTTTATAAGTCACCTTGGCAGTCAACAAGATCGGGCTCCCAAGCAAGCAAGGGGTGCTCATAGAGTAACAGTGGAAAAAGAGGAGCCAAAAGCATGGCCAGCCACAGCACCCCTGCTAGCACGGGTATGGGAGATCCCGCTTACCATGTGATAGTGGTGTCTTGTGACAGCTGTGTCATGTGATAGCAGTGTCACATGCCAACCTGCCTTCCCTGTCCACATGGCTACAATACCTGCCCAGGGCCATCATCCCAAAGGCATGTTTTTACTACTAAGGACTAGATACTGTACTAGCGTTTATGACTCATGATCTCCTTCAATCCTTAAATCGTGCTACCAATGAGGGACTCCAGTGAAATCCAATTTAGAGATTTGCAAACACCAAGGCTCAGCAAATAATTTGTCCCAGGTAACATAGCCGTTGATGGGCAGGCCCCTACGCGTCCACTTCCCTCGCTATTACAGGGAAGCTGATCCCTGGAACTCATCAACCCTGGCAAGTAAATGTGAATCCCTCGCTCCCGCCCCTCCCTGCCCTTCCCCTCCTTCCCTCCTCTCTCCAGGCCAGAGGCTAGGAGATCTAGCCTGGGGCCGGGCCTGGCCTGCCGGTACTACAGTCAGAAGGAGAACCCTCGCACCTCTGCTTTTTGCCAGTTTGTCCTGGCTTCGCGGATGCGGGTTTTTAGAGTGTGGGGTGAGACCCAAAGCCCTCAAAGCCAAAGGAGAACCCCAGCTCCTGAGGATCCGCGTGGGTGACAGCGCAGGGGACCAGCCCCCCCACCCCAGTCGCTTCCTCTTAGGAAAGGCCGCTCCCAGGAGGAAGTGGTTAGGATGGATCTGGTTATTGCACCGGTTCTATAGAAGTCAAGGCTGACTTGTCCTAACCGACTCCTTTGTGCCCTGTCCAGGGCCCCTGGCTCTGCCTCTGGCCTGGGCAGGTGAGAGCCCTGTGAAGCTGTCTCAGCTCCCAGGCCTTCCCGGGGCCTGTGCCCCGCCCGGCCAGGCCACGCCCCGGCCACGCCCCCAACCACACCACGCCCTGGATAGGCCACGCCCCCAGCCGCGCCACGCCCCCGGACAGGCCTCGCCCCCAGCCAGGCCACGCCCCCTCACACCCAAGAGCCAGCACGGCCTGTCCACACCTGCCCAGTGCACCCCTGCCACGCACTGCGACTCACACACACTGACAGCGCAGCCGTGCACAACAGACCACACCTGCACATGCATTCACACATGCGCCACACACTGCTCACAGCACACCACACACACACACACACCGCGTTCTCATACACACCACACACTGTTCATATGCACCATACACATGTACACACCAGAAAACACGCAACACACTCATACTCACCCCCCACTGCTCATACCATACACATGTACACACCACAGACAACACACAACACACCCACGCACACCCCGCTGCTAATGCCGCATGTATGTACACAGCACAGACAACATACAATACATTCGTATTTGCCATCCAGAGCTCATGACACACACAGGTACACACCACACCCACATCACCCACTCAACCACAGCACACAAAACACACAGAGCACACACACCATTCTTCCTACCCTCACCCACACACACCACACATAAAAACGCACCACACACATGTCAGAAGCATGCACACCCCACGAAAACACACAACACCACAGCCCACTGCCCATCTGCACCCTGTGCCTAGCCCCTGTCACACTCGCTTGGACTGTGCACACACTTGACGCACACCCCCAACACACTGCATTACACTTCACACCCTTGCATCACAAATGTTCACCAGCCACCCAGGTGCCAGACATTTTCACCGAATACACTGCACACACAAGCACACACACACTGCACACATATACCACACATCTGGCACACCTTGCCCTCTCACATCATACATTTATATTCCACAGAACTTCACAGACCACACAAACCCCTGCACCTCACACTACATACACCACACACACACACACACACACACACACTCACGGAAGCTCTAGCCACAACCCACTGATCCCCAGCCATTTAGAGGAAGAGCCACAGACAGCCCCTCGGGTGGATCTTTTCCTCTTCCTGGCTTCCTTGGAGCCTCATTGCTGGATTAATTAATTACAGTGCTGGAGAAACAGAACATCAGCTCCCACCCACCCTCACCCTGAAGTATCAACATTGTGGATCTATTTGTGAACTCAACCTCGGAGGTGTGGCAGTGTTGTCGCCATGCAGCCGGGTGCACTGGCAGCCAGCCCATGAACGGAGGCTGCTGCTTTTATGTGGTGAGAAGTTATGCCTCCCAGCTCAGCCCTTCCCCTCAGCTTTACCTGCAGAGAGCATACGTGTGTGATGCTTGAACCTACACACAGCCAGTGGAGAACCACAGAGCAGGAGCAAAGGGATGGGGAGGGCATGGACAGAGAAGGAAACTTCCAGTAGTTGCATTGTTCTTGGGTCAAAATGGGAGAAATTGCCTGTCCAGGGATCGAGGGCTTGTAGCCGTGATAGTTTTCTTTGGATGTTTTTAGAATTGTTCTGTTCTTTTCTTGTCTTTTTGTTGTTGTTGTTGTTGTTGTTGTTGGTTGTGGGGCTTGAACTCAGGGCCTGAGTGCTATCCCTGAACTTTTTTCTCTCAAGGCTAATACTCTACCACTTAGAGCCACAGCGCCCCTTCTGGTTTTCTGGTGATTAGTTGGAGATAAGAGTCTCTTAGACTTTCCTGCCCGGACTGGCTTGGAACCATAATCCTAAGATCTCAGTTTCCTGAGTAGCCAGGATTATAGGTGTGAGCCACTGACACCTGTCTTCCTTTTCTTTTCTTTTCATTTCATTTCTTTTCTTTTCTTTTTTCTTTTCTTCTTTCTTTCTTTCCTGCATTGGTGTCTTGTCTGATTAATATCATCCGTATATTCAAGCTGGGATGTTTTAATTTAAGGGGTTTCTTTCCTCAGCCAGGTTGCAGCCCAGATGTGGTAGCTGCTACAAACCAACTCTGTCTACTCCCCACCCCCTTAGAAGTAAATGAGGGGGTGCATCAAATGTATCATGTATAGCCTCAGCCAATAAGATGCCTCAGGAGATGATTGACAATGCTCAGGGCCTACCAGGTTGTGGCTGATCCCCTACTGTCCATCCATGCCAGGATTCCCTGGGCACTCATGTCTAAAGCATTCCCATGAGTCGTCCTAAATATCCCTGGATTTGATTTCTCTGGATGGGCCATGTCCTTCTTCACAGGAAAATTTAGAGCTGCAGAATAATGGAGCTGAATGGTACAATTATTTGTTAGGGTTGGTTCAGAATTTCAAAGGTCATTAGCTTTCATTTGAGGCCAAGCCTTGACACCAAGGTGATCAAGATAAAGCTCACAGGCAGCCTCTAGTGCCTTACCCCTGTAATCCTAGCTACTCAGGAGGCTGAGATCTGAGGATTGTGGTTCAAAGCCAGCCCAGGCAGGAAAGTCCTTAAGACTCTTCTCTCCAATTAACCACCAGAAAAGGGGAAGTAGAGTTGTGGCTCAAAATGGTAGAGTGCTAGCCTTGAGCAGAAAAGTTCAGGGAAGTGCCCAGGCCCTGAATTCAAGTCCAATGTCACCCCCCCCACACACACACACACACTTCCAAAAGACCAAGCTTACAACACAATAGCGTCAAATTGGCACTGGAGTGAAGTAGCTGGCCACAGCCATTCTCTGGTTGCTGAAGGAATGTTGAGGTTATGGAGCAGAGAAAGCCAGCATGGTGGATAGACAGAGTAGGATTGGGAGGGCAGGGGTGGAATCAAGGCCAGTATTCAATCTATCCTCACGGCCTGCAAGGATCCCTGATGGTTGTCAGGGTGGGCTGAGTTACATTCAGTTCTGGAGTACTTGAGAGTTTTGCTTGGTGACTCTGGCTCCCCTAAGACTCAGTTCCTCTCTTGATGAGCCATTTTTATTTTCTTTTAATTCATGCTTCCTCCTTCCCCTCAGCCCTCCTCGTCAGCATTAATATTAGGTTTCCACCTAATTGCTGAGTATGAGGAGTCGGGAGGCCCATGGCGAAGAGGCACCCAAATAAGTGCCCAGTATGAAGCCAGCCAGATGGCTATTAAATGTCTTGTGAAGGAACTTGGCCAGAAACCCATAGAAGAAGGTTCCTATAGTGTGGCCCAGGCTGCGGTCACATTTCTCAATGCAGCCTCCCAAGAATTGTAGGGTGGGCTGAATCGTCTTGCTTCCTGAGGGCGTGTAAGTACCGTGCACCCCCTGATTTCAAGGAAAAACTCAGGAAATATGTGGTCCGAGGAGAAAGGAGCCTCAATAGGTTTTTTGTTGTTGTTATTTTGCAAGGGATCTTGAAGTGAATGCCCAAAACTGCCCACATGATGAATAGCAGCATTCATTTCCTAAGGCGGTGGAGGCCTTGCTGGGAGAGCCTGCCCTTCATGGGCCTCCCCCCAGGCCTCTCTGGGCCTCCCTGGGCCTCAGGCTACCCTTCAGCTCCACAGCAACTTTTCCTGTCAGAGGCTTGGATAATGTGAGTTCCAGGGCCTGAGCAGACACTAGGCCAAGCCTTCCCTCTGATCCCTGCTCCCAGACTGGCTCCTTTTGGCCTTGGGCCATTTTCTTGGCTGCTTCACCTCAGTTTCTCTATCTATAAAATGGGGATAATGGTGTTTACTTACTTACCTCATGAGTATTACAGGAATTAATTACTGTTTGTAAAGGACTTTGAAGATGAAAAGCAAGAGAGGCATCATCATCATTATGAAATTTTCCACTGCTACTGGCCAGGTTCTGCCAGTCAAGCCAATGTTTCTACCTGGTTCTAAATGATAGGACCTCCAGGTGAAATATTCATGGGAGAGCCTCACAGCCCTTACATCTCTCTCTCTCTCTCTCTCTCTCTCTCTCTCTCTCTCTCTCTCTCTTTCTCTCTTTCTCTCTCTCTCCCTCTCTCTCTCTCACACACACAGAATAGCTGAAAGTGGAGAATAGAAGTCATTTTACATAGGAGAAAGTTTTTTCTATTTCAGGGACAAGAGCAGGGAGGAGATAAGGAGATGGAGCAAGTCAGGCTCCGGTTCTCTTCCCTCCGGGTGTCTGTCCTGCATGTGATTTAGCAGACCAGTGCCAGCTATTTCCATTCAACCACATGTTCCTGAAGCACAGCCCAGATGTGAATGGCGCCTCCTTATGAAGACCTTTTGTCTACCCTCTTCTGTCACTCTTTCGTCTGATCCCCTCAGTTCCCTGACCTAAGACAAAGGGACCATGAAAAACATAGAACATTCCAGATTTCTGTGTCAGTGAATGTGATCTGAACGTTTGGAGTTTTTAAAGGCAGAAAATGACGTTTTGCCATCGTTCCCTTATTATTTGTGGGCTCTACTGGTGTCTCTTGGCTACTTGTGTGAATCTTTCTGATGTTCTTCATATATTGTCTGGTTAAACAATGGCATGAGCTAGGTGTTGGTGGCTGTAATCCTAGCTCAGGAAGCTGAGATCTGAGGATCGTGGTTTGAAGACAACCTGGGCAGGAAAGTCCATGAGAGTCTTATCTTCAGTTAACCACCTCAAAACCAGAGGTGGCACTGTGGCTCAAGTGGTAGAGCATTAGTCTTGAGAACAAAGAGACAGGGACAGAGCCCAGGTCCTGAGTTCAAGTCCCACACCGAAACACACAGGCACACAGACACAGACACACAGACACACACAGAGACACAGACACAGACCCACAGACCTACAGATACACACACACCAAAACTAAAGGAAAAAAAAAACAATGGCTTGCATAGCAGGTTATGCTTGTTCTTGGGGCTCAGTATGTGGGGGTGCCCAGGGCAACATTGCTGCCTAGAGATGGGTCTGTAAAGAGGGAATAAATTGCTTGCATGGGAATCTATATCTGAACCCTGTGAATAACTTCAACAGTCCTAACTTTCAAGCCAGGTACTGGTGGCTCATATCTGTAATCCTAGCTAATCAAGAGGCTGAGATCTGAGGGTCCCAGTTTGAAGCCAGCCCAAGGAAGACAAATCCAAGATTCTTATCTCTAACTAACTGGGAGAGTTGGAAGTAGAGGTGTGACTCAAATAGTAGACAGCCAGCCTCTGACAAAAGAAAGCTAAGTAGCCGGGTGCTAGTGGCTCCTGCCTGTAATCCTGGCCTCCCAGGAGGCTGAGATCTGAGGATTGTTGTTCAAAGCCAGCCCAGGCAGGAAAGTCTATGAGACACATCTCTAATTAATCACCAGAAAACCAAAAGTGAAGCTGTCACTGAAAGTGACAGAGCACTAACCTTGAGCAAAAGAGCTCAAGGACAGTATCCAGGCCCTGAGTTCAAGGCACTAGCCTTGAGTGAAAAAGTTCAGGGACAGCATCTTGTCCCATGACTGACCAAAAATTAAAAAGCTCAATGAGAGCACAAGGCCCTGAATTCAAGCCCTAGTACCAGCACAGACTAAAACAGTCCTAGGTTTTGAATGCAGCATATTCAAAATATACTTAGAGCCTATACTGCTAAGAAAGAGCAAGAGGCAACCTTTCCAATTCCAAAAGATGCTATTTGTGATTAAGTTGTTTGTATAATAATCCAAATACCTTCCTTCCTGGTACAATATAGTAGTTGTGTCTCAGAAGCCAGGAGATACCAGCATGAGTTCCACTTCAGGGCAAGGACACTAGGTAGGTGAGATGCCAACTCAAGCTATTTGTCCAAATGGAGGGTGCCATTTCATGGCAAAGTGTGTTCCTGGATGGAGGGGGGAAACTCAAATATAGTCAACCAAATGTGACCTTTGCATCGAAATAATTTCATAGTAGAAAGACATGTTCCTGCTTCCAGGTGGCCAATTTAATCTCTTTGTTATAAAAGCAAGTTTTCAAAGTTGAACAAGAAAGGCCCAGTATGGTGGCTCACACCTGTAATCCTAACTACATAGAGGTAGAGATGGGGAGGATTGTGATTCAGGGTCAACATGGGTAGAATATTAGGGAGATTCCATCTTAATAAACTAGCATGATGGCATACACTAATGATCTCAGCAATGTGAGGGCCATAGGTAGGAGGATCATGGTCCATGACAGCCCAGAACAAAACAAGAGACCATATCTGAAATACAAAGTCTAAATTGCTGTGAGTATGGCTCAATTGGTAGGGTATCTAACCTAGGAAGCTCAAGGTCCTGAGTTCAAATCCCAGTACTGCCAAAAAAATATTTTAAAAAAGAGAAAACTGTCTATAATCCTGTGACTAGAGATAATCACTAGTATCCATCCAGAACAAAGTATAGAACATAAGGTTTGTAACCTCTCTGATACTTATAAAACTCTTCCATATTCATAAATTTATTTAGTATAGAGTGATACAATTATGTGTAAGAGTAAAGCATATCTTTTTACTATTTTAATTTCCTGTTCATGTTCTAAACTCCTGTGTTCCTAGTGGGAAATTTATTTTAATTATTACTAATTAGGTTTTTTTTTTAGAGATTAGTCTTTTGTTTAGACATAGTGTATTTTTCTCCAAATACTTTTACAAGTCATCATTTTAATTTGACTTACAAAAGAGAAATGTTTAAACTTCATGTAAGCATACCTACAATTCTTTTGGTTTATGTTTTGGTGTCGCGTTGAGAAAACTTCCTATACCCTCAAATTATGGAAATATTCACCAAACGCTTAACCTTAAAAATATCACCTGTAGTTGGACACTGGTGGCTCATGCCTGTAATCCTTGCTACTCAGGAGGCTGAGATCTGAGGATCCCGTTTCAAAGCCAGCCCGGGCAGGAAAGGCCATGAGACTCTTATCTCCAATAAACCCCCAGAAAACTGGAAGTAGCGCTGTGGCTCAAGTTGTAGAGCACTAGCTTTGAGCTGAAGAGCTGAGGGACAGTGCCCAGGCCCAGAGTTCAAGCTTCATGACTAGAAAAAACAAAATCACCTGTGTGTACATATAGTCATATCCAATGGAGAAATTATTTGTGCATTTTTCTAAGGAGATTAGAAATGCGTGTTAAATTTTAATAGAACCTTGGGAATGTTGATCTTCCTTGGAACTTTTTCTTCATTTCCATCCCCCTCCCTACTTTCTTTTTTTCCTCAGTAGGTAGAAGCAGAGTTGAAGCATTCAGAGTGACCATGACCTCGAAGTTTGTCTAGACATCCATTTCATTAGTTCTCATTCCTTCTTCTCTGTGCCTCTCAGGAAGATGCAAAACTAATTTCCTATTGGTATGGTCTGGTCTGGTCCCTTTTGCTGACCCACCCATCAGTCAAAATGCCTTCAAGATCTCACTGAACCCTGAACTTGTTGAGACCTTTCTTTGACTCCTGAATCTGTGAACTAGAAATGTGTCTCTTCTTGGCCACACTTAAGAGCTTTACAAAGCCTTCCTGGAGCCCTGTGTCTCAATGCCACATGTCAAACTTGCCTCCTGCTTTCTAGCTGAGTGATCTTGAGCAACTCGTTTCATCTCTTTGGGCCTCAGTTTCCCCAACTGTAAAATGGGATTAATAATCACCTTCCTGAGGTACTTCACAACATTATTGTAAGGATCAAATAAGATCAGGGTCATAAAAGGGCTTATTAAGCTGTAAAGCAATAGCTAAACATAAGGTATTATTATTTCCTTTTTATTTGACATTGTAAAGAGTTGAATATGAATATGATGTGTGAGTATAAAGTAATAAGGATCGTTTTCTAAAGTAACATGCCACACTATAAATATCCAAATAACTGCAATCCTGTCCATGGGCCCCATAAGAAGCCACAAATTAGTGTTATTATACTCACTCAAAATGTATTTTAGGTCACTTTGTCTTTGGGATAATCCAAACATTCTCTCTTGCTCTAATGTGTTCCTTATTTATTGCCCTGGACTTTGCTTTCCACACTTTCTGTTCAGGGGACCTAGGTGGGGAGAGGTGATGGAAGGCAGCGTAGAGAGGATGCTGGAAATGCAGCTAAGTGGGAGGCAGAGAGAACTAGTTTACATGATCACGTTAAACTCGGAGAGTCTGATTTCACATGGTGGGCATGGAGCCACACAACTATAATATCAGTTACCCAGGAGGCAGAGGCAGGAGAGTCAAAGTCTGATGCTGGCCCTGGGTGAAACAAGCAAACATGAGACTCTACTTGAAAAATAAAGTTTAAAAAAAAATGGCTGGGAACCTGACTCAAGGGCTGGACCCTGAATTCAAACTCCAGTACTGATCCTATTCACTTCCCCACCCCACCTCTACCACAAAAAAAAGCACGTGTGTGTGTGTGTGTGTGTGTGTGTGTGTGTGTGTGTGTGTGTGTGTGTGTGTGTGTGTGTGTGTGTTCTGGGGCTTGAACTCTGGGCTTGGGCATTGTTCCTTGGCTTTTTTTGCTCAAAGCTAGTGCTCTTACCACTTGAGCCACAGTTCTACTTCCAGCTTTGGAGTAGTTCATTAGAGATAAGAATCTCATGGACTTTCCTGCCCTGACTGGCTTTGAACTGGGATCCTCAGATTCTCAGTTTCCTGAGTAGCTAGGTATACAAGCATAAGCCACCAATGCCCAGCTATCAGTATTTTTAAATCTGGTTTCATTTTTTTTATTTTACTCTTTTTTTTCCTAGAATAGGATTACTCCTAATTTCTTCTTGTGCTTATATTTTATGTGATATTACGATCATGACTGCTATTATTATTATGTCTCACACTGAAATCTATTCTCCATGCATCTTAGTTCTGCTCTCCGGCACATGGCAGCCAGAGCCCTGTAGTCAGGAGCAATGTGCACATTAAATTCATCTGGACCAATGGATAGGGGAAGACATTGAAGATGCATCTACAATCTCAGATTCAGCTGTAATAAATTCAGCAGTCTGAGCAGCACCTTCTCTGATCCTCCTGTTGATTTAGTCTCTTCAGCAGCAATCCGCCCATCCTTTTTTTTTTTTTTTTAAATCCCTTTGGTATTGCTGTAGAAGCACAGCAGACATCACTTCCCACGAGTGCTCAGAGGAAAGGGTACCACCTCTGAGCAGGACTCCAGGGGCCAGACCCACCAGGTCACTTGCTGAGTGTGCTCAGTTTTTGTATAGGATGTCAGTGTCCATGCAGAATGGAGGTATCTGGGCTCTCAGGGCAGTGAACAGGCTATTGGAAGGGAAGAACCTGGTCCAGAGTTACATAGTCCTTGGGAGGACCTCTAAGATCAGGAGGAAAGCAAGCGTGCTTTCCCCACTCCTGCCAAATATCATGCTGGAAAGTTCAGCCATTGCAATAAAGCAAGAAAAAGAAACAAAAGGCATAGGAAGTAAATGTGTACCTATTTGTTGATATCTATGAAAAAATCCCAAAGAATATACAAAATAAATCCTAGAACTAGTAAGTAGGTTGAACAATAATTGCAGAATACAATTGTTAAAACTGTTAAAAACTGAAAGCATATAATTTTAGCGTGTCAATTAAAGATTACAAAGATAAATGAGCAAATAAATCAATAAATTCTATGTACAGTCACTTCCTGTATCCCTGGGCTCTACATCTGTGGGTTTGGCCAACCAATGATGAAAAACATTTTGAGACATAATTGAACATATACAAACTAATTTTCCTTGACAACATTCAATAAGCAATACAATGCACAACCATTTACAATGCCAAATGAATTCTGACATTATATGTGTAAACTCCAGATGATTTAAAATGTGTAAAAGGATATGTGGAGATTATACAAAATCACAGTGACATTGTACAGAATGGATTTGAATTTCTGTAGATTTCTATAAATGCTAGCAGTCCTGGAATGAGACTCCTACACAGTACAATGCCCCACACCAAAGAATCACTGTTCTGAATGAAACTTCAAAATGTTTTGAATGTATGCATAAGTTAGAATGGACACCTGTAGAATAGTTAAATATAGGAAGGATAGTTAAATATAGGTGGTGGAGAATCATTTCGATAGAGTTCTTGCCTAGCAAATCCAAGGCCTGAGCACTAGGGGAAAAAAAGTAGCTAGATACAAATCCGTCAAAATACATATAGGATCTATATGTTGAAAACACCAAGAGCATGACAAAAAGAAATCAATGAAAGCCTACATAATGGAGATGACTGGGAGGTTTAATATTATGAAAAATGACAATTCTCCCCAACTTGGTCTGTAGATTCTAAACCAAAATCACAGTAGAATATTTCACATATCAAAATGCTGATTTCAATGTAGATACGCACTTACACACACAAACACGTGCACACACATATGGAAAGGCAAAGGATTTATTTTAGCCAAAACAACTTTGAAAATGATCTGTGTAGTCAGGACTCACAGACCTGATGTTAAGAATTACTATTAAAGCCATAGTAATTAAGACAATATGGAAATAAAAAAAAGTATTAACACATGATCAATGAAACAGACTAGAAAGCCAAGAAATAACTGAGCCACATAAACGTAGTCAATTGACTTTCAACAGAGGTTCAGAAGAAATCCAGTAGAGGATATTTTTTAAACAAATGATGCTGGATAATTAGACATTCATTTGTAGCACAATGAACTTGGACTTATAGCTCATATACAACATACATTAATTCAAAATACATCATAGACCTAAATGTGAAAAACTATGCATGTTCCAGACGGAAAAAAAGTCAGGAAAAAAATCTCTGTGACTTTGGGTTAGACAGCTTTTATAGCGGCAACACCAAAAGCACAAATCACAAAGAAAAAAAACGTTAAATTAGACTTAATTAGAGTTTAAAACTTACTCTATATAAACACTGTTAAGAAAATGAAAAGATAGGGCTGAGAATATGGCTTAGTGGTAGCATGCATGAATCCTTGGGTTTGATTCCTCAGTACTATACTAACAAAAAATAAATAAAAGAAATAAAATTAAAAGAGAAAGAGAAAGAAAAATCCTTCACTTCTCTACAAAAAAAGAAAATGAAAAAATCAGCTATATATCAAGAGATAATATTTGTAAGTGACATATCTGCTAAGGGCCTTATTGGAATGTATAAAGAAATAACAACTAAGAAAGGAAACAACCCAATTATAAGACGAACAAGGCTGGGGATGTAAAAGGGCTTTACCACGCTTCTGGTAATGCTCTTGCTCTGGGTTCTATCCCAAGCATGGAGGGAAGGAAGGAAGGAAGGAAGGGAGGGAGGAAAGGAGGGAGGGAGGGAAAAAAGAAAGAAAGGAAGGAAAGAGGGAGGGAAGAAAGAAAGGAAGGAAGCAGGGAGGGAAGGAAGGAAGGAAGGAAGAAAGGAAGGAAAACAAAAGATCTAATTAAACATTACATTGAAAGAAAATAAACTTGCTAAAAGATGATCGATATCATGGCATTAGGGACAGGAAAATTAAAGCAGCAATCAGATGTTATTATACATCTATAAAAATGACTAACCTCTAAAACACTGGCTGTGTCATGTGTTGGTAAAGATTGTGTAGCAATACAAACTCTTAATTGCTAGTGGGAATGTAAAATGGTACAGCCATGTGGGAAGTCAATATTGTATAAAGGTAAATATAGACTTATGTCCTACACTGCAGTCACTGTCCAAGTCCTTTCCCTACTGGTTATAAAATGTATGTCCTTACAATACCTATATTGGAAAGTTTATAATTACCCAATACTGGAGTAAGGAAGATGGTCTCCAATAAGTGAACGGATGAGCAAAGCACAGTACAAACAATGGCATATGATGCAGTGATTTTTAAAATAGGAGAATGAACTATTATCTCATGTAGTCAAGTAAATGAATCTTAAACACACTATATAAGTGAAAGAAGCTAGACTAAAAAGGCTACCCACTGTATGATTCAATTCATAGAATATTCTGGAAAAGGTACACATCAGGAAGACAGAAAACAGAGCTGTAGTTACCAAGAGTATATGGCGATGGAAGTACTTGATTAGAAGACGCGCTGGGATTTTTAGGGTGACAGATCAGATTGTATGGCTACCATCGTGGTAGATACATGGTTTTAAATTCACAATACAATGCATGCAAATTAAAAAAATAGTCACCGGAGAGGTTAAGAGATCTCAAGAGCAAATGAAGACTGACTAAAGAATATAGTCGTGGCTTATACTTCTAATCCTAGCTATTCAGGAGGCTGAGATATGAGGATTGGCAGTTCAAAGCCAGCCAAGTTAGGCTAGTCCAGGAGACTCTTATCTCCACTAAACTACCAAAAAAGCTAGAAATGGAACTGTGGATCAAGTGGTAGAATGCTAGCCTTGGGCAAAAATAAGCTCAAGGACAGCATCCAGGCCCTAAGTTCAAGCCCTAAGTTTGACACCAAAAAAAATATTGTCAGTCTTGTAATAAATATATGACTTAACTTTACTGCAAACTATGGGGAGAAAAAAGGTATTATTGTAAAGCACTTGTGGAAAATGATGTTTTATCTGAAAAGTAAAAAACTACACGAGCACTGTATTCTAGTCAGTAAAGTTGTTTCATGTGGAATATAGTTTAACAATTCTGAAACTGTTATATATGTTTTCTGGCATTGAAGTAAAAAAAGACACAAAACATAGGTATGGAAGGTATGGTGTCCAATGACTGAAACCATCAGATTAATAAGAGAAGACTAGAATGAACCCTGAAACCATCAGATAAGCAAGGGAAGAAGACTAGAATGAGTGTTGTGGTAATAAAATGGTTGAGTTGGAAATATCAGCATGAGCTCATGCTCATCTTAGTGTAGATGTGGACAAGTAGGTACAGAAATAATCATAGATACATGCGTGTACATGGTTAGTACACATCTAGGGTTCCTAAGCAATGGCATCGCACTAGCAATGAACAGTTATTTCCTTATCTTGGTTTTTCACACCATTCTCTAATACATGGAACCCGAGCTGCTGAGAGAATTTACAAGATGAATCTGGAACATTTTTACTGCCACTAATTAAAGAAGTATTCAAAAAATGTTAGCGGACCCAAGGGCCAAAGTACTGCCCAGGCACATTGACCAATGAAATAAATAACATCCTGTTGCATATAAAGTTTAAAATAATAAATAATCATGAATCCTTACTGATAGAAATAAATGAAACCATGGGAATGCTGGAGAGACAAATCTCTCACACAGAAAATTCAATAATTTATGTAGAGTCTCCTCTCTTCATAGATAGAACTTAACTCAGCACCCTTTGAATGGGCTGCATTTCATGGCTGTGTCCAAAGAGATCAGTAGGAAAAGGTGGCTGGAAAAGTCTACAGTGAAGAAATCTGGTCAACACTCTTCGAGTCAACAGTGGCCAAGTCATGTTGATGGTGGATACTTGTGATATGCAGAGATGAGAAGGGAGCTTTTGTTTCCCTGTAAACCTTTGATCTTTATGTAACCGTGACAGGCAGACAAACCGAGGGGATCTTTCTGTAAAAGATCTGGCCCCTGCTCTTTGCATGTCAAGTCCATCAAAACCAAGAAAAGTCTGAGAAACTGTCACAACCAAGAGAGTAAATGGTTACAGTAAGATGATGCAAGTTGAATGACTAAATGCAATATGGTGCCCTGAGGGAAAGCTTGGGAGAGAAAAGAAATCAGGCAGCAATTAGTGAAATGCAAATGAAGTAGGTGTGTAGCTAATAATAATAATAGGAATAATGTATCCATGTTAGGTAAGGTAAGAAGTTAGCAGTGGGAAAGCTGGGTATAAAGTATATGGAAACTCCAGTACTCTTCTTGAAACTTTTCTGTAAATTCTTCTAAAATAAAACATTTATTAAAATTAATATATATTGGAAGCCAGGAGTTTGTGACCCACACCTGTATTCCTAGTTACTCAGGAGACTGAGATCTGAGGATCAAAGTTTGATGCCAGCCCAGACAGGAAAATCCCCAAGACTCTTATCTCCAATTAATCAACAAAAAGCCAGGACTGGAGCTGTGGCTCTCACATGGTAGAGTTTCAACCTTGAGTGAAAAAGCCAAGGGACAGAGTCCAGGCCCTGAGTTCAAGCCGCAGCACAAATAAAAACATATTGGGGGAAAAAATGATTAATCGCAAAGAATATGAAACAAAAGAGCATGAACAACAGTAGGATCCTAATTTCAACTAGATGTTATGTTAATATGTATTAGAGAAAAAATAAATAAATAAATTTGGGTCTGAAGATAGCCAAAAAAGGTAAATCCTCTTCTCTTTCTACTTGTCTGTACTGTTCCAACAGTATTTAACAGCAAGCAAGAATTCCTTAAGCAATTCAGAAAGCTGATATAACTAAATGAGTAAGGAGAAGCTGCGGGGAGCTCTCCCAGGAAAGCAGGACTATTCTTCCCAGCCCCCCAACTTTAGACTGGTTTAGGGGACAGTCATTTCTGGGGATAGGATGAGAAGACTGAGCTCAGGCTGTGACCATCATTCCTGAGTCATAGTAAGAGAATGGTTCATTCTCTAGGTTAAGAAAACTGAGATTAAATGACTCAAGCAAGGCCGCAAGAATGGCTGGCATGCTGAGCCAATCAGATGTGTTTTATTTGGGCCACACAGTGTTTTGAAACCATTTGAATAGAAATTCCTTTAGGTGGGTCCTTCTCTCTGTATAGTAGTTGGGTTCACAGCGCATTTAACTGTCGGATCTTGTTGACACTTTTTTTTTTTGGTGAGGGGGAAGGGAGGGAAGGAAGACTTCTTGATTTAGGTAAAGTATCAGAGGTGAAAAACTATGTTCAGGTTTAAGAGTTCTCAGATACAATGAGGAAAAAGCAACTTCTTTGTTAATTCCTGGAAGAAAGAAAAGGAAAAGTTTTTGTCTCTTGGGCTAGTTTCTTGCTCTAGCAAAACCACTGCAGTGTGTTAGGCTCTTTGCACACTGTATCTCTGTGAACCGAGTCTGTGGACTTGTGTAGTGCCCAGACCGTACGGCCATAAATGGCAGCATACAAAAACAAGCTATCTTTTAATGAGACTTAGATAGGTTAAGTGATTTTCCCCACATCATATTGTAAAGCAACAATACAACGATACAAATAAGAGAAAATGCTTTCTGAAAGGCAATCCATTTGTAAATTATTGTTGATTATTTTATTTATAGGTAATTATTTTTCATCTACCTGACAGATTTCCCTCCATCAATGAATGACTACATCTTCCCAGGCTCTGGTGGTTCATGTGTGTAATCCTAGCTACTCAGGAAGCTGAGATCTGAGAATGGGGAGTCAAAGCCAGCCCAAGCAGACAAATGTAAGGGACTCTTATCTCCCATTAACAGCAAAAAGGAAGACATGGAGATGTGGCTCAAGTGGTAGAGCTCCAGCCTTGAGCAAAAAAGTGGAATGAGACTGAGAGGCCTTGAGTTCAAGCTCCAGAACTGGCTTATATACAAACACAAACAGATGCTTAGGAAACCTTTCTCACAGGCTGCCCAAAAAGTGTGAATCTCTGAGTCAGCATTGAGACTCACCTCTCCCAGGCCAGCTCATTCCTTGCCCTGGCCTCCAAAAGCAAGAACCCAATCAGTCTCATACACACTACCAACAGAGCACTTTGATCTCCATCTTCCTCCTATTTTTAACTTAACACGAGGGATTGGAAGCATGGCTCAGGTGGTAGAGCACTCACCAGTGAGCAAAAGTGTCAGATACTGAGTTTGAGTCCCAGTCTTGGACCAAAACAAAAAGTTTATTTTTAAAGGAAAACTGAAAAAATAGGGAGATTCTCTGAAGAGAGGAGTCCCAAAGAAAAGTCTTTCTCCCTCTTTTTTTTTTTAAAGTGAGCTTTTCATTAATGTGGAGTTCAAAATGGAAGCAGAGAAACAAATGAGTGAGCTTTTAACCTTTACTGTGTTTGAAAATGTCTTGCTTGGAACAAGGTTGGTATTCAAGGCCTGGGCATCAGGAAAGCTGTGTTTTCTTTTGCTTCTCTTTGGGACTGGGTAGTAGAGACATGAAAGTAAACTAATCCTTTACAAGTGGTCTCCTTTGACATGCCTTTCCTTGACCCCCGTGCCCCAGGAAGTACAAAGTCACTCACAGGAACCCCACTAAGTTCTACTGATGAAATATCTCTTAACAACCAAATCACATACGATGACAACTTAGTGGGCAGAAAAGCTAAGGGATGGGTGGGGTTGGGAGAGATTGAGGAGAACGATGAAAGGGGTGAAATTGATCAAGAGGTATTGTACTCAAACTGACGTGTTGAGTTGAAACCCTTTTGTGCAACTACTAAGGATAATTTAAAAAAAAAAAAAAAGAAGGGTAAAAAATAGAAAAAATAAATTCTCCAAGTCAGGATTGGCTGTCTGCCCTGCACATAACTTCACTGGAAGCCAAAAGGTTATCTGTGAGGAACTAGGAGAGGAAGCATATTTGAAAACATCACCAGAACCATGTACACAACATCTTGAGGTGTTTGATCCTTTTATGAACTGTTGACAGCTCGTGGCCATTGAAGTGTACGTGAGAGTTGCTGGCCAAGGAAAATGGAAAAAGCAGGACCCAAGGACTTGACCAGGGAGCTGTTAAGAGCTGGTCGGACCACAAGACACAGGATGGCCAGGAAGGGGGACTGGTCAGAAGGCATGAAGCGCTCAGGCACCTAGGTCAGCAGTTTCAAACAAATCTAGGGAGCCCATCCAAATATTTCCCTTGGAATGGAATGTTTACTTTCTTTCCAGTATCATCTACCTTCAAGGAATGGAGCAGACCCAGTTCCCAGAGCACTCAGAGGAGCATGCAGTAGGAGAAGATCATTGATCCTCCCTGAACTGCCTTCAGCCAATAAACATACTGCAGCAGGTCAACACCCAGGAAACCCATCTGAATTTCTTAATGGCCATGACCGTAACTTAGTGGGAATGGTATTTCCACATAGAGGGGGGCATTTTTTAGTGCTTCTCAGGCCTGGATGTCTTTTCCTAGCTCCTGCTGGGTCTGTCTGTCTGTACCTCATAAAGTTCTCAGTGTTTTCATGGACTAGTTCTCATACCAGCCCCTTGTTTACCACTTCCCATATTGGGAAGGGCTTTGGGTTGTGGCCTCTGCCTGAGGCCCTATCACTGGAATCAAGTTCACTTAAAATGCTTAAAAATGAATATGGCAGAGGCATGTTTGCTGCTGACCCTAGTATGTAGTAGGCAGTTGCAATCAATAATAATAATAATGAAAAATTATCCCCACAAGGATGGAGAAAGGCATCTTTTTCCCGACATGGTTACCCACTACCCTTACTCTTCATCTTGGTCTTGGATAGCTACCTCATCATTCACCTTTCTATGTCAGGCTTCGAATTCCTCCTGCAGCTTAGCCCTCAGCTCAGGCTCTGCATTTCCAACTTGGGTTCCTCCCACAGATGAGTCTTGGGCCCTTGTGGTTATCTGGGCTTTGTGTCCACTTGTAACTACCTCATGCACACAGATGTAAACCACATCTCCTTTGCATGGCTGTCTCCTGGTCGTGATTTCGATCTTTCAGTTCTAAAACACATCACAGCTGGATGGTTCCATGTGTGCTGAAACTTGATGTGATTCTATAAAGATCAATAGTTTAAAAAGCATAGTAAATGGCATACAGGTGCTATACGCAACCTAAACAGCAGCACCATTAATAGACAAATTCCTTCCTTTGCCTCCCTTTTTCCTTCTTTCCTTCCTTCCTCCCTTCCTTTTTCCTACTTCCCTTCCTTCCTTCCTTTCTTCCTCCCTTCCTCTTTCTCTCTCTCTTTCTTTCCTCTCTCCTCTCTTTCTTCTTTCTTTCTTTTTGTTCTTTCTTTCTTTCTTCCTTTCCAGTACTAGGTCTTGAACTCACGGTCTCACACTTTCTCTTGTTTTGTTTTGCTAATAACTGGCATTCTGCAACTTGAGCGATACCTCCACTTCTGGCTTTTTATTGGTTAATTGGAGATAGTCTCATTGACTTTTCTACCTAGGCTGGCTTTGAAACTTGGTCCTCCAGGTCTCAGCCTCCTGAGTAGGTAGGATTACAGGCATTCACCACCATTGCCTAGCCAGTAGACAACTTTCTTCGAGGCGTGGAGTTCACCAGACGTTCATGGTCTGGAGAAGGGGCTGTGAACCTCACATCTACGTCTACATACCCATTTCGCAACACCTGACCACACTTAGCCAGCATGGGATTGCTTACAGAAGCCCGATTTCCTTTCAAAACAATCTTCTGGGGTAGGGGAAAAAAAACTCAGTTATTTCTTCACTTTATTCAATAGACCTCAAATTATGTTTTTTTCCTAAAAAATAAGTTTGACTTATTTTTATATTAAATGGCTTGATTATGGCTTTTAAGTTACTGTGGAGTTTCTGTACTTTGAAGTTGAGTTTGGGGTTTTTGCTTTTTTTTTTGTTCCCCTTTAGGATATGACAAACTGTTACATTGTCTTGAGAATTGGGGACAAACTGGATCAGAGACTCAGAACAAGTGGTACTCAGGGACATGATTTCTCAATGACAACTCCCATTGTGAGTTTATAGCATTTCCCTTTTACTTGTGTCTGTGTCTTGTTGTTTTTGTTGTGGTCTGAACTGGATTTTTTTTTTAAAAGAAAGAATAAAAAAAATAGTAAATCCAGATGTGAAATGTGACTTTTGAAACTGATATGAGTGTGTGTGTGTGTGTGTGTGTATGTGTGTGTGTGTGTGTGCATGCTAGTGATCAAGAGGCAGTATAGCTTAAATGTTTCTGTAAAAATACAAATAAGGCCAGGCCTGGTGGCACATGCCTTTAATTGCAGCTACTCAGGAGGTAAAGCCTGGACAAAAAGTTAGCAGAAACTCATCTCAACAAACAAAGTAGGCATGATAGCGCACATCTGTAATCATACAGGAGTATAGGAAGGAGGACAAAGGAAAAACCGTCAGAGTCAATAAAAAACAAGGCAGCAACAAGAAAAGGAAAACCCTAAAGCAAAAAGGGACTGGAGACGTGCAGCAAATGATACACTGATCGTACCACAAAAGAAAAACAAAATAGATAAGAAAAAAGTAAAGTTAGAAGGACAATGATTTACAGTTTACTGTTGACACCCATGGATCTAACAGTTAAAAAGCTTCTTTATGAAATTATATCTTCTCTGTTAGACACATGATGACTTTGGCAGGCTTTTCATTTGGGTTTTTTGCATTGTAGAACTTAACTTGGTATAAGAGAAAGTCTGTTACGATTGCCCACAAATAAGAACGTTGAGGTTAGCAGATTTGAGATCAGGCTTGACATTAGCTGATGGCCTTCCACAAAAAAACTTTCCCTTCCTGGCTTAGGTACCGGTCCTTCCCATCCCTAGAGGACCCTCCAGATCCCCTAGGCTCCTATCCCCATCCGAGCGCTTAATGAGGCCCCCTGCTGGCGAGTCAGCTGGCCCAAAGACAGAAACACACGTTGCAGCTCAGTTTAAGCAGAGTTTGTTATTAAATCTCTCAACAACCATTCACTCTATATCCACAGATATTCAATTTTTAAAACTACAAACTGACTGGCATGACTTCTCGGATGAGGTAGGCATCTAGGTGGTATCTAGGAGTCTTCTGCTGGTGTGAATAATTCCTACTACCCCCCCCCCATGTGTTTAACATCAGACTCCATTTCCAAAACTGAACTCTGCTCCCTAGACCTGGCAGGAAGTTAATAACTATTTTTGCTGAATGATAGAATTAATGAGGTTAGCCACAACCTAAGAAGAAGGCAAGACTTTGATTTTTTTTAAGGTTATTTTCCCTTTGGAAGAATGAAGAATTCTCTGGAAAATTCACTTCTCCATGCTTTAATTAGATCAAAAAAAAAATTGTCCAGGGGTTTACTATCCTCAATATACTGTCATTGGATAGACTTGAGTTCTTATTTATTTGTTTTTTGTGCCTTACTGGGACTTGAACTCAGGATCTATCATTCTTGCTTGGCTTTTTCTTTCAAGGCTGACATTCTATCACTGAGCCCCTTGAAGCTTTTTTTGCTGATTAATTGGAGCTAAGAGTCTTGAGTTTTCTTCCCGGGCTGTCTTCAAACAGTGATCTTCAGACCTCAGCCCCCTGAGTAGCTAAGATTACAGGCGTGAGCCACCAGTGCCTAGCTAGACTTCAATATGAGACAAGACATCTCTCACAACCTCTTTGCTTTTTACCTTCTTTCCAAATGAAAACATCACTATTCTATTTCTTGACTCCTGTTCACTGGGGAGCAGAGCAGGACATGGAGACTGCCGATAAAGTCTGCAGTGCTGAGGCTCAGAAAGCATTTACTGAAACAGGACGTGGAAAGGGCCTGAGATCCTTCGGCTACTGAGTGGCTGGGTTTTTTGTTTTCTTCCCCTGCAAGAGAACCATGTTAAAGTGCACTGGGAAGGATGGGTAGTTTTTCAATGTTCCCCACTGTGCCACCAGTCAGGATGGGCGTAACTGAGTCAGAAGCCAGAAGAGCTGGAGGAAAGGGAAGGAAGCGGGGTGTGTGAGCCACAGGACCGAAGTGATAGCCCATATGGCCTGTTAGCAGGAGAAGACATGTTAGGCAAAGAGAAATGTAAACATTGGTCATGTTTGCAGCATTCAGGAGGGCTGGGAATAAAAAGCTCTGAGTCTTCTGGGGGAAAAAAGTGGCTTTGATGTGGGGCGGACTTGTAATGACAGCAGGGTGGCCATCTCTTGTGGATGCCAAAAGGCTACTGAGAGGACAAACAACAGGGCATTCTTCGCTAAGGCCAGGAGGGAAGAGCCCCCAAAATTTTCAAGTTGAAGAAGACACTGTGTGTGTGTGTGTGTGTGTGTGTGTGAGAGAGAGAGAGAGAGAGAGAGAGAGAGAGAGAGAGAGAGAGAGAGAGAGAGAGAGAGAGAGAGAGAGAGAGTTCAAGCTCGTATTGGAGCTTGAACTCAGGGCCTGGGCTTTTTTCACTCTTTTCACTCTAAAGTTGGTGCTTTACCACTTGAAGGACACCTCCATTTCTAGCTTTTTGGTGGTTAATCAAAGAGAAGAGTTTTATGGACATCTCTGCTGGCTTCAAACCATGATCTATAGCACTCAGCCTCAGCTAGGATTATAGGCATGAGCCACTGGTGCCCAGCTAACCATTAAGATCTGTACAGCCTATGGCCCCCAAACGCCTTCTGTGGGTTTGGAGCTCTGTTCTAATGACTGACACCCACCTCTGGATACAACACAGACAGGAATCTGGAGGGTACCACTCATCCTCAGGGACACAGGCTATCTTTCCCTACCCAGAGACTTCTCTGTCTGGGTCTCATACTCAATCTTCACAGCCTGAGGGAAGGACAACCAGCCATCTTAATCTATACCTTCCCTTGGAGAACAAGGAAAGAAATATGACTCTGTAATTGGAAAGGACCCTCTGGTCCTCACTTCACATCTGCCTGAGATCTACCAAAGTTTTGTGCATAAGGGAAAAGAGCCCAGAAGTGGGCTTCATAAGAGACAGGGGTTTTATTGTGATTCATGTACACGCTATCTCTGTGACCTCCGGCAGATCACGAGGGCTTTCTTTATAGCTCAGTTTCTGTATTTGGAGGATGAGATAGTCGCTTTCCTTTTATTTCAAACCTCCATGATTCCATGGCTTACAGAAAAGTCATACGCTGTGTTCTATTCTCGCATCTTTTTGCAAACTGGAGCACTTTTCTTTTTGCTTTGTTTTGCAGCACGAGGCTTCTTACTTGCTTTCCTTGCTTACACTTCAACCACACCTCTAGCTCGGCATTTTACTGATTATTTGGGCGATGGAGTCCTTCAGACTTTAATGCCCATGTTAGCTTCAAACCTTGATCCTCTGGATATTAGCCTCTTAGTAGCTAGGATTACATGTGTTAGCCACTGGCACCTGGAATGGCAGGTTTTTATACCATTTAGTACGTCAGTTTCCCTATGTGTAAAAACTGAGTTAATTATACTTGCTTTGCAGTAATTTGAGACCCTAATTGATGAAAGGGATGACATAAACATTAGCTATTATCCAAGTCATAAAGGCAATTTTAGTCATTTAACCTTCATCATCTTGTCTGATATTGAAAATACATCCCTAGTGCTTTTTACTGTAGCAGATATTTTTTGTTTGTTTCCTGTATATTGCCCCAAGTCCAGCCTGGTCATTTTGAATTGGTGAGCATCCCTTCCCTTATTCTACTCACAGTGATGGTGAGCTGCAGAGAATCGTAGAACAGTAGTTGCTTGGGCACATAGCATTGCAGAGACCTGACGTCTGGCTCTAACTCTGCTTCCTGACTCAGTCAGATCAGCTGTTTTGTGTCTTGGTCTCCACAGTGAGATCACATCGGTACAATCATATCTCCCAGCACCAGACCACAACTTGAGAAAAGCACCTCAATACTTGAAGCAATGGAGAAGAAAGAATGAGATACAAAACAAAATGTAGAGATGCCCTGTCCTGAAAACCCAGCAGGGTGCAATTTACAACAGCAAAACCGGTGGTGCTGACAGCAGCATGAAAACTTGAATTCCTGGAGAGTGAGTGAGTGAGTGTGAGAGAGAGAGAGAGAGAGAGAGAGAGAGAGAGAGAGAGAGAGAGAGAGAGAGAGGCTTATTCAAGATCTTGGATGCTGTCCCTGAATGTACATGCTCAAGGCTAGTGCTCTACCAATTCAGCCACGACCACTCCATTTCCAGCTTTTAGCTAGTTATTTGGAGATAAGAGTCTTGTGGACTTTCCTGCTTGCTTCAAACCATGATCTTCATATCTCAGTCTCCTGAATAGCCAGGATTACAAGCATGAGCCACTGGAATCTGCCTGAAGTGTATTCAGTGTGCTGCAGTGATAATTAGATTTCTGTGTATCAGATCCTACTACAAGACAATGTATTGGCCTTACAGTAGAAGTAGAAAGAAAGGAGAGAGAATGGCAGACTTGGGGTTTCTACATGTCTTCTTGAGTTTGGCTTCCAGTGTACTTGTCTTTAACGCAAGTAAATTCTACTTGAAATGGAAAACAACCATGTTTATCTTTGGACATCCATGGTGGAGTAGCTGGGGTTGCTTGGCTCTCCCAGGGCAGTCTCCCCTAATCCGAGCAGTTGATTTGTACTTTCAGCCATTCACTGGCTCTTGTGCCATGCCCCCAACACTAGCGTAGGGGCTTTTATGGGATTTTCTTATGGGATTCTCTAGATTGGTTGTTGTTTGGTCATATGTGTGTGTATGTGTGTGTTTGCATGTGCATGTGCACACATGCGTATCAGTACTGGGGTTGAACTCAAGGCCCCAAACTCTTGCTTGACTTTTTTGTTCAAGGCCAGCACACTACCAATTGAGCCATACCTCCATTTCCTATCGACTTATTCATACCAGTGAGGCAGAAAGAGCTCTTTTTCCAGCCAACACTTTAGATGTGGATTGGAGTTTTGATATGTGGTTTTCTTCCCTTGACATCTGATAAAGCAATTTTGTCTGTACTGCCAGCCCCATACATAATGCACCCCAAGTTTCCCTGCAGGGATACAGGGAGCTTCAAGTCACCTGGGAGTGCACAGCTTAGTGCAGGCTGAGCAGAAAGTCCATGATGTAAGAGGGGAGTATTCAGAGGCGTCACTTCCTGCCATTGCCTCCTCCCCTCTCTTCCTGCTTCCTGCCAGGTAACACTAGAGGAAAGCCATCTTCTCACTAATCCTAGCATCCAATCCTACCTGGCACAGGACAACGTCAACCCTTTCACTTCACTCTTCAAGTTCTACCCAGAGCCCAAGTGTGATTTGTTTGATGTTTACTTCTTACTTAACTTCCTCTTTTAGAAAACCAAGACACTAAAGAAGGTCTCAGATGTTCTTGAGGAGAAAGCTTTTCTTTGGTTCCTGATGAAAGGAATCCATCTCTTAAACCTGGGTGTCTCCAAGTGAAATCACAGAGTTTTACAGCACTGACGTAGCTCTATCATTGGATTGCTCCACCTCAAGAGAAAAAGCTTGAGGAGACAGTGAGTTTTTAAGCTGTTGGAATCCTAAAAACTCTTTCCATTCATTCAACTACTAACTGAGTTGAACTACTGAATACCAGTAGGAGGAAGATGGAAAATTGTATGGTTAGAATTTTGTTGTTGTTGCTGTCACAGTGACTCTTTCACTTGAAAAGATTTGTCAACAAGTACCTCCCCTCCTCTAGAACCAAGGCATGCAAGGGCTGGCCGAAGGGTGGGAATATTTGTCTTCTCCTTCCTCTATCATCTTGGCCTTGGCCTCAGATCTGGCTTACCTGTCCCTTGCTCTTTCACCTATTGCGGGACTTCTGAAGCTTCTTACAGCCAGAGTTCTATAGGGAACAGTAAACAGACTTTCTATCTTTGTGTGAAAAATCCCAGGGAAGAGCTTGGCTTGGGCCAGTTGGGTCTCAGGCTCACCACTGGCTGGACCCTGGGATCATATGTATGACACATGGGGGCCATAGGTGAGGAGGAGTTGTTGAAGGCTGGCAGGAGTGGAGGGCAGAGGCTGTCACCCCAAGGAGAGAAACCTCATGTAACAGTGCGTCAACCCCATATAATAGTCACACCAAGAAACAAGTATGGAACTCAAATCTCACTGTGCTGTGAAGCAGAGATCAGAGGGCTCAGATGAAAAGTTTCTAATAGCTATCCAGCTCCAAGGATACAGCTGAGAGGCAGGAAGGTCTAAGGTCCTCTGAGGACACAAGTCACAGATTACTTTAAGAACTGCTTGCAGGGTTCCTTATAGTTTGGTGGAAGGTAGAAAGCTGCTCTGGGCACTGTTTACCACAGCCGAGATTTGGAATCAACTCAGATGCCCCTCAGTGGACAAATGGATCAAGAAAATGTGGCATAGATATAAAATGGTATTCTATGCTTCCATCAGAAACAAATGGTATTTGTCCTATTCATAAAGAAATGGAAAGACTTGGAAAAAAATTATATACAGCAAAATAAGCCAGACCCACAGAAACATAGGTTGCAAAGTTTCCCTCATTTGTTATAACTAGAATATGCCCATAAATCTACAAGTAAACACAGTGGGTGGTAAAAAATTACACTTGGACATGATCAATTATATAAGACTCTAGACATTCACACAGTGAGACCAAAGGAGGATATTCTTAGGAGAAGATCACAAAGGCTCAATAGCTATGTGCAAATGATCCTATAAAATAATTTTTATCAAAATGAACTGCAAGAAATAGAAACAAGAGGATTTTTGTTCTTTTTGGTTTTTTTCTCTTTTGGTGCTGTTTTTGTTTTCTATTTTTTTTGTCCTGTATGTAAGTTTTTTTGTTTGGGGGAGTCTAAGGGGGAGTACAGAAATAGTGGGACAGGGGCTGGGAAGGTGGCTCAGTGGTAGAGCGCTTGCCTTGCATGCATGAGGCCCTGGGTTCGATTCCTCAGCACCACAGACACAGAAAAAGCGGAAAGTGGCTCAAGTGGTAGAGTGCTAACCTTGAGCTGAAGAATTCAGGCAAGTGCCTAGGCCCAAGTTCAAGCTCCATGACTAGGAAAAAGAAAAAGAAAAGGTGGGACAGAGGATGAACAAATGCAGCAGTGATACTCTGACTCAGTAGACACTATGCTGAAAATGAGCTTTACAACTTGTGGGAAGGGATTTGGGAAGGAAAAGCTGGGTTAAAGTAAGGGAAGGGGTGACACTGTTCTAGAAGAAATGTACTCATTACCTTTATGTAACTGTGCATCACCTTTACAATAACAATAAAAAAATTTAAAAATTGCTTTAGTTAGGATTTAGTTTAATTTCTGGTTAATATTTTTTTATCTAAAACACACACTTGTAGATTTTAGTTCCTGCCAATTCTCAGTGTAACACGAGTCTCAAAGAAAATATAGCTGTTGGAATTATTAAACAATTGTCCTAACTTACCTTATTTGCAGAAAGATGGCCAACTGGTAGTATGGGAGATTACCTTGCTAATTAAAAAAAAAAGGACTTTGACTTCAAAACACAATAGAGACTAGGTATGGTGGCTCACACCTACAATCCCAGCTACTCAAAAAGCGTTGATCAGGAGGACCAAAATTCAAGGTCAACTCAGGCAAAATGTTGAGTGCCCCCGCCCCCATCCCAACAAATAACCTGGGTGTGGAGTCAAATGTCTGTATCCAGCTACTTGAGCAGCATAGGTAGGAGGAGGATGACTCAAGGCTGGATGACCTGGGAATAAAAGCATGAAGCCCTCTCTGAAAAATAACAACAGCATAAAAGAGCTAGGAGAATGTTTGAACCGGTAGAGTGCCTGCCCAGCAAGCAGAGGCCCTGAGTTTGCATTGCAGTACTATTCACACACACACACACACACACACACACACACACACACACACACACACACACACACCTATACCTATAATTTTTTAAAAATGTAATATAGACAAACAGAAAGTTGGATAAGTCATTTAAATATGAAATTTAAAGTATTTAAATTGGGCAATAATAAAACCACTTTGCAAACAAGGCCTCATCTCTATAGGCCAGAGAAGGTCTCCCCCTCCACAGGCTGGGTTGTAAACCCATCCTTTTATGATCCTAAAGACAGGAACAAATGGGAAGCGATGGCCGACCTTTGTCCTTTCTCGCTGTGTGGTCCAATCGCTGGCAAAGAAGAAGCCACTACAAGGAAGAGGATATAATAAGTTAGGGGAAGACTTTTCTGTCGGATTAAGAGTGTATCAAAATCATAGTCATGGGGATGAGTTGGGGAAATGGAAGTCCAGAGGGGTACAGAGAGGGGGTGGCACAATGTGTCCTATCCCTTCACTTTGTGTGTGGATCTCTTGTATTGGAGGGTTCACGGCCAGAAAGCAGAGGTTGCTTCAGACATGGGCTGCCCTCCCCTCTTTAGGCCTACATTCCTTGAAGCAGTTCAGAAGTTCATGCACAATGTCCCATTACAGCCTTTCCCATTCCAGACCCTCTATGTCATTCGATCAGAAGACACCCATCCATGACTCACGCCATGGCTGACCGCTCCTCAGACAGCCTCCACAGCCACCTGTCTTTGTGTTGATATAGTTGTGTCATAAAACACAGTGCTGTCTTTGCTCTCTCCCTTAGTTCTCATGGCCCAGAGTCCTGCCTGGTCCGCAGGTGCTGCTGGGCCTTGGTGCCATCTGCCTGACCTGCGGCTGAGCAGGAACAAGCGCAATCTGGAATTGGTGACATCCCCTTTGCTTTGGTGACTTGTTTACAAGTTTTTTGTTCTGTTTTGTTTTGTGCCTGTCCTGGGGCTTGAACTCGGGGCCGGAGTGCTATCCCTGAGCTTCTTTTGCTCATGGCTGGTATCTGAGTTGAGCCACAGTTCCACTTCTGGCTCTTTGGTGGTTAATTAGAGATAAGAGTCTCACCCACTTTTCTGCCCAGGCTGGTCTCAAACCCCAGTCCTCAGATCTCAGCCTCCTGAGTGGCTAGGAGTGAGCCACTGGTACTGGGCTAGAAGTTTTATTGCACGGCACTGGAGTAGCTCAGGGGGTTGGGAAAGGGAAAAGGGAGCCTCATGGTCTCAAGCTGAGCCTGAGAGGCTCCCTGCCTCCCCCCAATGGCCAGACCCCAGCCCTGCTGGGTAATAGCCGGATATTATTAGCAGTTGCAGGAGGCCAAGAGAAGGGTGTGAAATGGAACCAGAGGCCCCATCCAGATCCGGTGAACAAGTGTCCTCCCATGTCTAGTAATGGCTCACACGTGTCACACACCACAGAGAAGCCGGAAGGAAAACTGCTCTGGAAACCAGAGCTGCTGCTTGTCAGAAGAGAGGCTGCGGTGTGGCAGGGAAGCCCCGGGGGCCCAGGCGTACATGCCACCCACCGGCGAGGTCGCCATCGGTCACAGGAGCCATCTCCTGTCCACAGAGGTGAAGTTTAATGAACTACTGCTACTGCAATAGAAATCGCCGGGTGAGCTTCCTAGTCTTGAGAAGCAGTTCTTGGGTACTGCTGCTAAGAATGGATAAACCTTCCATTTGATGGTGTCAAATCCGCACGTTTCTGAGAACTGTATACTATACTTGAGGGACATTGGTCTGGACAATGCATGTTTAATGTGTGTGTGTGTGTGTGTGTGTGTGTGTGCGCGCGCGCGCCTTTCCTTTAATGTGGTAGCTATCAGGTCTACTCCCTAACTCTTTCTGTAAAAGATGGAGGGTCTGATCAATCCTGTATTACCCCCTCTTTTATTATTAACAATCCGCATTGCCCATTTACTTCTTTTTACTATTGTTAGTATCTTTGGGTAGTTGTACAAAGGAGTTGGCACTTAACAGAGCGGTTTATGAACAAAGTGCATCTTGATCAATGTCACCTCTTCAACATTCTCGCTCTTCCCTCCCCACCCACCCCTTTCCTCAGTCTTCTTAGCTTTGTAGGATATACACTGCATGTATTACTCTGAAGCCATTTCTCTTTCCCCAGTACTTGGGGGTGGAGGGAGGGTTGAACCCAGGGCCTCACTCTTGGTAACAACCCCTCTTTCTCCCACTTGAGCCCTCTAAGCATTTGTTTGTTTTTGTTTTGAGATATGGTTTTTGCTACCTATGCTCAGGCTGAACTCGCGATCCTCCTATCAGGTTTGCTGGGATTACAGGCATGAACTACCATTCCCTTCTTATTCTTATGCAATTTCTAATGACAAAGGGCCTTAAAAATGTGTATTCGAGTTTCCCACACTTCAGTGACTATTAACATTATTGTGTCGGAGCTTATCAGGATGTATCAGAAATTTCATTGTTTGTTTTCACAAACTTGTTTGTTCTGCTTTAGCCCCATCTACTAGGGAGTAGCTAACCCACAGGAAAATGCTGGAAAATACATTCTAAACATCACTAGTAGCTATTTCTGGGCTAAGATGGAGACTGCAAGTGGCTTTTATTTTCCTTTGTCTTGATGTATGTCTATGTGTGTCCATGATAAGAAGAGCTTATATAGTTGAGTGCTTGCTCCAACTCAGGTTTTGTGCTATCTTTTCTGTTTAATGTTACACAGTATCATCACCATTACCCGATCGGAGAAGTCCAACCATTGCCTTACTTTGCACACACCAAAAAACCGAAGTCAAAAGAGTCTAAATAAATTTTCCTAAGGACTATATATGTTAGGTCAGAATTCAAATCTATGTTTGAAATCTCATTTAAGAAGTTCCATTCTCGGAAGTGGCACTGTAGCTCAAGTGGTAGAGCGTTCGCCTTGATCTGAAGAGCTGAGGGACAGCGCCCAGGCCCAGAGTTCAAGCCCCACGACCGACAAAAAAAAAAAAAAAAAAAGAATTTCCATTCTCCAGGCACTGGTGGCTTGCACCTGTAACCTTTGCTACTCAAGATGCTGAAATCTGAGGATTGTAGTTTGAAACCAGCCAAGGCAGGAAAGTCCATGAGATTCTTATCTCCAACAAACCACTCAAAAAAAAGCTGGCAGTGGAGCTGTGGCTCAAGTGGTAGAGCACCAACCTAGATTTTAAAAACATCTAAGCAAGAGCAAGAGGTCCCAAGTTCAGGCTCCAGTAATAGCACAAAGCTAAACAAAAAATACATAAACAAAAAACTAATAAAACTTTATATTATTAATCTCAGGGTTCAACTTTATTTTATTCACTATGAGAAACACACATGGTGAATAGTTAGTTTTTCTAAAACTAACTAATAAACCCCATTGTTGGGGCTAGAGGTGTAGCTCAAACTATAGAGTGTTTGCCTAGCAACTGTGAGTCTCTGAGTTCAAAGCCCAAATAAATAATAAACAGCACACAACCATATTAGCATGCAACAAACGTGACACATATTAAATGTGTTCCCTCAGCCAGGCACTGGTGGCTCATGGCTATAATCTTAGCTACTCAGGAGGCTGAGCTCTAAGGATCCAGGTTCAAAGCCAGCCCAGGCAGGAAAGTCCGTGAGACTCTTATCTCTAATAAACAACTAGAAAACCAGAAGTGGTGCTGTGGCTCAAGTGATAGAGCACTCACCTGGAGCTGAAGAGAGCAGGGACAGTACCCAGGCCCAGAGTTCAAGTCCCATGACCAACAAAAAATAAATATAAATAAATGTATTCCCCCAGTCCTTTGACTAAGGTTATAGGCCCTTTGACTAAGGTTATAGCTGACGAAGGAAAAACAAGAGAGATTAGTATTTAAATTAGGGCTCACCATTTTAAATCAGCTTTTACAAAATGTTATTTAATCATGATGTGTACCCTTTATGAAATTTAGAAATCCATTAGAAAAAGAGAATTAGGAAATAGCCATAGACATTAGTCAAATAATGAAAATAAATCTTTAGGAAATGACAATGTAAATTGGGGTTTTTTTCTGCCTTTTTTTTTTTTTTTTGCCTGAAGAAGAAAAGTCTGTGGAAGATTAAACCACGGTTTTGAAATAAAGGAAGAGCTATGGTGTGGTTCGTGGGGACAGCTGTTCTCCAATCTCCAACCACATCTGGAATATTAAGTTCAGTGCTGGGTACCACATTTTAGGAGTTGAGCTTGATCAACTCGAGTGTGTCAGATGTGGATGAACAGGATAGGGTGTCCCTAGGAATGGTGACATATGAGTCACAGTTGTAGAAGCTCTGGTTGCTCCAGGAATAAAAGGCACCAGGGAGACAAAAGATCTAGGTTCAAACCCAGAAACTTCAGACATGTTGAAGAAGGTTCAAACTTGTTCCGTCAGAGGCAGAACGAAAGCTGATGGTATCTGATGTTAATTCAGTATGAAAAGAAATTAAGGACTTACTGGAACATGTGGACTAAAGAAGGACAAACAGGATTGTCAAATTTATAATTTACTTGGGAGACTTTTATCAGTCAAATTTAGAGAAATGAGAAGCCTTTCTCTCTTTTCTTTTCAAACGGCTAAATGAATATCCCCACTTCCCTTTCTTCTTTGTTCACGTATTTTTATAGTATTATCTTTAAGCAGCTGTACAAAACAGTTTCAATTTGGCGTGTCAGTTTATGAGTACAATGCTGCATAGCCCAGGCTGACCTTCAAGTAGAGATTTTCCTGCCTCAGCCTTCCAAATGCTGAGATTACAGATGCTCCCACCAAGTCTGGTGAGGCAACTTTTTGTTGTTGCTGCTGCTTTTGTTCTTAAGATAGGGTATCACTACATAGCCCTGGTTGACCTTGAACTGAAGATTTTTCTTCCTTGGCCATTCAAGCGCTGGTATTACAGGTGGAGGTAGCTTTATCTGGCTTGCAGGGTAACTTTTTAAGGGGATGATTTGAAGTCATCTTTTATTGGAACCCAGATACACCCATATAAACTTTTAATTCCCTCCTGTCACAGACACTTTTGTTTCATGTCTCCAAGATTATGACATCACGCTGCTGTCTGGAAATCAAATATATTCATTCTTCACAATTAGTTTATTTGATACACTAGTAGAAATTTATTTGCAAATGACCAGATAACTTTCCAGACAAACTTGAACAGATAGCATAGATCTAGAACAGTTCTTGGTTTAAAAAAGAAAATACCATGCTGTGTGACCTTGAGTAAAAAGTCACATCCTCTGAACTTGAGTCTCTCCATCAGTAAAAGGGATATAATCATTCTTACCTCATGGCTCTTGTGGGAAATAATGAGTTAATGTTTGCTCAGTTCTTTGAGGTCTTTAGATGAAAGGTATTCCATAAACACTAAGTATCATTATAAACATTTAATAACCCTATCTATACTTAGACTAGCCAGTGTCCTATGAAACAAAAGCTGTTCCTGGCTACAGAAAAACATTAAAAGGCTGGTTCACAAGTGACTTGGAAGACACCAGCTAGAATTACCAAGACACCTCGTGCCTTGTTGTTTCCCCAAAACTTGCAGTCCTCTGGATTTAAGCAGAGCCTTAACTATAGAGTTAAGGATTGCCTTTTGCTGTTCTAACTTAGTACTGTTACATCTCGATCTCAGCATTTTCACATTAATTCATTTTGTCCTACATTCCCAATGGAACCTTCTCAATACACATGCCAACTAGGGTAGATTTTTCTTGTATTGGAAGTGTGGTCAGAATACTGGCCATGGTAGTGATCTAGGATTGCTTTGCTTCTTGTTTTCGCTCTCATAGCTCATAACTTCAATATCCTGCCTATCTCTCCTTCCTACTCTACTCTTTGAGGGTATCTGAAAAGGCAGAAGTTTGTGGCACCTTAGAAAAACAGAGGAGAGAACAAACTGGAGAGAGAAACCTTTAGATAAAAAGAAAAACGAATATAGAAAAGGAGTAATTATAAGCTACTAACCAGCTCAGAATCATCACCTGTTTTTCTGTACATCTGGAGAGAAGAGTTCTTCATAAGGAAAAGCAAGTTACTCAAAGGAAAAAGAAAAGGTGGTGGTTATGAACAGGCATACTATAACAGGAGCATGAGTGATCAATAAATATGAGATGTGGGAGTTGTGCAAACTTAACTCAACAACAAAAAAGAGACATCTTAGGGTGCTGAAGATTTTTATGGGGGGGAATATCACATGTGGAGAATTGTTCTTCCTATAGTGAGTGTATATGACTCCTGGAGAATAATCTACTAGCACCAACATGTATAGACACATACACAGGTACACACATACACATATACACCACAGAAACTCTTTACTCATGTACAGGTAGCATTTCAAGTATCATCCATCTACCTATGGTGAGAAATAATGTGAAACTTCAGCAGAACAAAGCCAATAAAGAAATGGTGATGTGCTCATTCAATGGAATACTATGTACAGCCTCTTCAGGGAAACAATTCACTAGAGCTACAAATCACAATGTACTAGATTCATACATGTACATCATACATGCTTGCATATTATCATACATGTGAATTATACATGTACATCATAATGTACATGATTCACTAGAGCTACAAATCATAAAATCATAATGGAAAATTTTCCAAAAAAAATAAAACAACCCATAATGTGAGGGCAAAAATAAAGCATGAAAGAATACAGGGAACTCTTATTTCCAGAATGCTTGAAAATATTCAGGAGGAAAAAATTTCATTTATTATTAGGGAGGAATTTAAACTTGCTCTATACATGTACATTCTAAAATTCTAGTTTGAACATTCTAGATAGCACTTCAGTATTTTTTTTAGAAACTATTACCCATTAATACCACCCCCAAACTGGTACAATTGGGATTTAGGTGAAATTCGGTAGGAATGAGCACCAGGTTTAACATAGTCCTTCCAATAGAAACACAGTATGAGCCCTATTGGTGATTGATTTCTAGCAGCCACATTTTTTTAAAAAGAGGGAACAAGTGAAATTAAATTTAATAATGTATTCCATATGTAAACAAATATATTCAAAATATTCAGCATGTACTTGATAAAATTAAGAATTTTAAATAGTTTATTTAAAATAAGTCATGGGCTGGGAAAGTGGCTTAGTGGTAGAGTGCTTGCCTAGCATGCATGAAATCCTGGGTTTGATTCCTCAGCATCACATAAACAAAAAAACGGAAGTGGTGCTGGGGTTCAAGTGGTAGAGTGCTAGCCTTGAGCAAAAGAAGCTCAGGGAGAGTGCTCAGGCCCTGAGTTCAAGCCCCAGGACTGGCAAAATAATAATAATAACAACAATAATAACAATAATAATAAATAGTAATGGTAATAAATAAAAATAGTCATTTTGGCAGAATAGCATATATAATACTAACAACACATAAGATATAAGCAGAAGAGACTAGGAGTAACCCCATTCCAAGAGAACAGTAAAATGAATAGAATGAAACTAGATTTGAATGCCAGTGATATCAAGCCTTAGTGGCTCATGCCCATAATTCTAGCTACTCAGAAGGCTGAGATCTGAGGATCCTAGTTCAAAGCCAGCCCAGGCAGGAGAGTCCATGAGACTCTTATCTTTAACCATCAAAAAGCTGTGGCTCAAGTGGTAGAGCACCAGCCTTGAGTGAAAAAGATAAGGTGCAATGCCTAGTCTACAAGCTCAAGCCTCAATACCATTTCTCTCTCTCTCTCTCTCTCTCTCTCTCTCTCTCTCTCTCTCTCTCACACACACACACACACACACACACACGCACACACACACACACACAAACAGATGGAAAATTTTACTTTATACCAAGTGCTTTTATGTGGCAGGGTAGTGAGCAGCATCAGTACTAGGGTTTCATCTCTGAACCTCACATTTAGTCAACTTGCTTGTTTGCCTGGTGCTTTACCAGTTGAGCCATGCCTGTAGATAAGCATTTTGCTGGTTAAGTGGAGTTGGAGTCTAACAAACTTTTCTGGGCAGGCTGGCTTTGGATTGTGATCCTTCATACCTCAGCCTCCTGAGTAGCTAGCATTGTAGACGTCAGTCACCAGCACCCAGTTTCTCTTAAGTCTAAAATCTAGCGTGCATTTTTTCAATTACATCCCACCTCCACTTGGATGCTCAATTGTCATTAGAAATAGTTAATCTATAGATTTTTATAAAATGTATTGCTGGAAACATAGATTCACATCACAAATGTGTGCAGACCATGCTTATCAGTCTTCTGAGTATTGAATATAATATTTGCCTTTTAACTTTAGATCTGAATGAATGAAAGTAAAATAAAATGTCAAAACACAGTTCCTCGGTCTCCACTTGTCAGATTTTACCATCCTCATGGGCAGATCGGGTCTAATAGGCAGCTTGAAGAACAATTTTGTACACCCTTACTTTCTCTCTTGAGGTTCTTTCCATCTGATCGAAATTACTCTTTAAGCTGCCCAAAGTTTCTCCAAAGATCCATCTGCAGTGAACAGTAAAAGTGTCAAGGTCACGTGATGCAGGGACCTCTGATGTCTAAGCTCAGCCACTTCCTTCCTAGACCTCCCCACTGCCTCTTGTATTTGGTGCCCTATACACAGGGCTGGAGATCACCTGAGGCTCCTCACCCTTGGGTTGACTGTGTGTGGGGCATCTGGTTTGAATTAAGTTTCTACAGGACATAGTGTGCACTATTCAGCTCCACTAAAACACCAGCTCCTTTCCAAGTACGGTGTCCCATGTCTGCTGAGGCGCCTTGTTCATTTCTCGTTGAATCTGGAGAACTTAAGGGAGGAGAAATATACAGAGTCTTGTAGAGGAGAAAAGACAGAACGTGGAGTCCATGATGGTCTAGCATGCTGCAGGTGGGCAGGAAGAGAACACCAGAGTTTGGATTCAGTGACGGCCTGTGGGATTTACTTAGATACCATCAGGGCGGATTTGCAGAAGAGTGGGACTCATGGAGGAGACAGACTTAGAACCAGAAAGCCAAACTGACCAGATCCTGCCACAAAACAGTTGTGCCTGTCACCCTAACCCCAACTTTGCTATCTGGAATGATACACACAGCAGAAAGCCTTACGAGCCACAGGAACCAGAGGCTACAATAGAAGCATGGTTGGCTGTGTGTGTGTGTGTGTGTGTGTGTGTGTGTGTGTGTGTGTGTGTGTGTGTGTGTGTGTGTGTGTGTGTGTGTGTGTGTGTGTGTGTGTGCGCGCACGCCAGTCCTAGAGCTTGAACTCAGGGCAAGGATGTCCTTTCCCTGAGCTTTTTTGATCAACTAGCATTCTACCACTGGAACCACAGCTCCACATCTGACTTTTTGGTGGTTGATTGGAGATCAGAGGCTCATGGGTTTTCCTGCTTAGGCTATCTTTGAACCACAATCCTCAAATCTCAGCCTCCTGAGTAGCTAGGGTAACAATTATGAGCCACTGGCACCCGGCATTGTTGATTTTTTTTTCTGGTTCTGGGGCTTGAACTCAGGGCCTGGGCACTGTCCCTAAGCTTCTTTTGCTTAAGGCTTAGCACTCTACCACTTGAGCCACAGCACCACTTTCAGCTTTTTCTCTGTGTGTGGTACTGTGGAATTGAACCCAGGGCTCCATGCATACTCTACCACTGAGCCACATTCCCAGCCCTGATTTTTTTTTAAATGACACCTTATCAGATCCTACTATATTCTACAATATCCTCTCTTTATTATACTTAATGCCAGTTTGTGCGCACAACTCATCTATTCACACACAATCACACACACAAAAGCATAGAAGGGCATCACATAGCTCCTTCAGAAAAAAAAAATGACAGCAACAAAGCCTTTGAAACTATTGATAATTAATAAGCCAAGGCAGCAGCAATTAATATGGATCAAGATGGGCGCCTCCTGTTTCTCAGAGCCATAGCTCATTTAAAATACTCACCCTGTAATTTATGAGTGATATTTAATACCTCAGTGACCATAAACCTCAATGTTTTATTACCACTGCTTAGCATACCTTTGATGTGCTGCCCGGCTCTACACAATCCAAAACAAATTACTTTCAGGAAGCTGGATATTATATAAATGCAGGAAAGTCATAAATAATGCACAGGAGGGCTGTTTTGCTGTGGGCTCTGGAGTGGGACTTCCCGGGTGTCTCGCTGGGCCTGGATGAGAGGTGGGAGGGCTGTCCAGCTGAGGAATGGCCATCCGATGGGGTGGGAACATGGACTTCCAGGCGCTGACTGACACCACTGTGTAAAACTCTAGCAGAGGCAGACGTAAATCAGACGAGTACCCTTTAGGAAGTCATGGTCTCCTTAACGAGCTACAGATGTACGGGGAACAGATCTTCCATTCATGTTTTTGGTGGGCCCTTCCCAGTCCTCCTGTCTGCTGTCACGTGGGCCCGGGGAGACTTCCGGTCGCATTTTCCACTGCAGCTGTTGAAAGCTCAGCAGGGGACCCCTGAACCCCACACCTGCTGTCCCCAAAGATGAGATAAGCTCTCAATTCACTGGAGAAATGGAGGCCAGCAAACATGGGCTCCTCCAAGCCCCACTCCAACATACACTGAATGGTGCCCCCAGTTCCACCAATTCTGCCATGATCTTCAAGAGAACCATGTTTCCTTTCTCTTTTCCTTTTTGTATACTGGTCCTCGGGCTTAAACTCAGGGCTTGGCCACTGTCCTTTAGGTTTTTTTTTTTCCACCTTACCACTTGAACTACACCTTCACTTCCTGTCTGTTGGTGTTTCATTTGGAGATAAGCATTCTCATGGATTTTCCTGTCTAGGTTGGCTTTGAACCTTGATCCTCCGATCCTAGCCTCCTGAGTAGCCAGGGTTACAGGTGTGAGCCACTGATACCCAATAGAACCATCTTTCCAAGGTGAAACCTGTGTCTCAAATCACATTTCCTCCCCTGCCCTCCAGCACCATGACCTTTGAAGTGTCCCTCAGCATCTTTCCCTACCACTTGTATCTTTTTCCAATCAAATATGCAGTATTCCACAAATCAGCAAATAAGCAAGAGAACATCTTCCCCATAACCATATTACTTACTTAATTCTAAGGATGCTATTTTTCCTCTCTCTCTCTCTGCCCTAGAGCCAGCTTGCTCTCATTGTCAAGATCTTGTCCTCAGTGATGTCCTAAGATGCTTCTCATAGTTTCTCACACCCCTCATCTTCCTTCTAGGCTTTGTCTTAGGAGGCTTTCTAGAGTTGGGTGCCATGGATTACTCTTCTCAGCCCCACCCTTGACGCCTCCAGGACTACCACCCGGCCATCTAAGTTCATGTTCTTAAGAGTTTTTCTTTCTGTTCCTTTCTCTGCCGCTGGTACTTCCTTCCTTCATCTTCTGTGTGCGTTTTTCCTGGATCTCCCCAGCTCTTCACCAATGTCAAGTGGCCACTCCTAGACCTATCCCTGAACTACAGTGCTCTAGTCTCTACTGGTCACTCACTAGACAACGTCCACTGTCCCATAAGGCAGCCTTCCAAAATACAGGCTATAATAAAGAAGAGAATAGTTAGTTGAACATTTGGTAGTCACAAAGCAGAAAATGCATCTTTACAGTGGAGAGATATGACCACCATCACATAAACCAAGGGATTAAATGTAACATCATTAATTATACTGTACTTGGTGATAAAATGAAAAGCCACATGGCATTATCTGTTTTTTTTTCAGAAAATGTATAACTTGAAAATAATTAATTATAAACATCCCCAGCTTACAGTTTATATAAAGAGCACTAGAGGAACAAGTTATATGATATCCCAAGACATCAATCAGATAAATCTTCATTGTGTAATCTCTATAAACCAACTGTGTCTTGTCACCTCTAAAGGACAGTAAGAGACAACATCTGTGTGTGTGTGTGTATGTGTGTGTGTGTGTGTGTGTGTGTGTGTGCCCGCCCATTGTGGGGCTTGAAGTCAAGGCCTGGGCACTTTCTTGTGCTCAAGGCTAGCACTCTACCATTTGAGCCACAGCTCCACTTCTGGCTCTTTTGGTGCTTAATTGGAAATAAGAATCTCATAGACTTTCCTGCTTGATCTTGCTTTGAACTGTGATCCTCAGATCTCAGTCTCCTGAACAGCTAGAATTACAGGCGTGTATGCCACCAGTGCCCAGCTAGCAAACACCATTTTTAAACATGGAGAATGTTCTGGAATAAAAGTACTAAAGAGACAACAATGGATTTCAAAGCAATGCAAGAAACCTGAGTCTTCCCTTTAACAATTATCAAAGATTTAGTTGGAGACCAGTTTGGGGGGGGGGGGTAAAAATCTAAACACAGGCTTTAAACTATGCAACATTAGAAAAAATGATGTAAGTTTTCTTAAGTTGGACAATAGTGTTGTGTTGTTTTTTTTTTTTTAAAGAAAATGTTCTTGGGAGATGCATGCTGAACTATATGAAGGATTTTTGTGGAACTTACAACTTACTTTAAAATGTGTCATCAAAAACAGGCATCTCTAGCTGGGTGCCCATTGCTCATACTTGTAATTGTAGCTACTCAGGAGTCTGAGATCTGAGGATCATGGTTCAGAGCCAACCAACCCAGGTAGGAAAGTCTATGAGACTCTTTATCTCCAATGAACTGCCAGAAAACTGGAAGTGGAGCTGTGGTTCAATGGGTAGAGAATTAATCTTGAGTAAAGAAGCTAAAGGACAGCACTAGGTCTTGAGTTCAAACCCAAGTCCTGGCACCAACAAAAAAAGTGTTTGTTAACCAAGTCAGTGCTCTTCCAGTTCGATCCTTCTGCTCCCCAAACCAAGTTCTCAGGTGAGAGCCATCCCTAATATTGCTCCTCCCAGCACTGTAAATTGGTGACAGAAGTACTGGTTTTAGTGTTTGTCCTCTTATGTACAGACCACATTCTAGATAAACCTTGAAAATTCAAGATCTAACTGATTTCCTAATTATTGTGCTGGAAGAAGAGCCAGCAGCCTTCCTTTAATTGACTTTTATCAACAGTAGAAATACTTTCACCACACAGATAAACAATAACAAACCCTCAAGAGGTTTAGTTTGGATACACAAGCAACAGTTTTGCCCTCTTTAAAAAAAATAAAATTGGGGCTGGGAAGGTGGCTCAGTGGTAGCGCGCTTGCCTTGCATGCCTGAGGCCCTGGGTTCGATTCCTCAGCACCACATAAGCAAAAAGAAAAAAGCTGGAAGTGGCGCTGTGGCTCAACTGGTAGAGCACTAGCCTTGAGCTGAAGAGCTGAGGGACAGCGCCCAGGCCCAGAGTTCAGGCCCCACAACCGGACCCAAAAAATAAAAAATAAAATAAATAAATAAATAAAATTGTCTCTAGCCTTTGGAAGTGGTGCTGTGGTTCAAGTGTTAGAGCGCTAGCCTTGAGCTAAAGCGTTGAGGGACAGCGCCCAGACCCGGAGTTCAAGCCCCATGACTGACAAAAAAAAAAAAAAAAATTGTCTCTAAAAAAAAAATCTTAGGAAAATCCAAATTTGCCAACCAATCAAATTAACAAATCATTCTTAATATAAAAGAATCTCCATAAAATAGCCATAAAGGATCCTTCCAGCTATTTCTTCAGTCAGAACCATTTTATCAGATTCATTTACATGTAAGTTTACTGTAGGCATTACTTATATGGGTGTGTGTGTGTGTGTGTGTACACGCCAGTACTGGGGCTTGAACAGAGGGTTCAGAGCATTGTCCTTTAGCTTTTTTGACCAGTGCTGGCTCTCTAACACTTGAGCAACACCTCTACTTCTAGCTTTTTGGTGGTTAGTTGGACATTAGAGTCTTATAGATTTGTCTTCCAGGACTGACTTTGAATCCTCAGATCTCAGCCTCCTGAGTAGCTTGGATTCAAGGTGGGAGGTACCATTACCTGGTCCAACTCCATTTTGTACAGTGGAGGGAACCTGTATTCAGTACCAAGGATTTTATGTCAGCAGTGGAGACTCTGTGTGAATATCCTCACATCAGGCCAAAGTTTTATGCCTGTCTGCTTCCCATGGATTCCAATTTACAGTACTCCAAAGAATGGTTTTGGTCATTTCTTAGTAATTTCCTTCAGTCTCTTCCATGACCACTACTTCATGATGTTCTCCTTAATCTTGTCACTCTAGGGAGTTCTCTGGATAACCACAATCAAAGTGGTAATAAAATTCTACCATTTGTCTCCAGATTGACCTTGAGTAACTCCACTTACCACTTAGCATGTCTCAGGCAAACTAAACTGTTTCCATTTCAATTGCAGTGTGATTTGGATGAAAATTAAAACCACTTGAATTTTTAAAAGATTGGAACCACCTTTTTAAAAAAATTTACATGCCACCTCTCTCTTTTCCTATAATATTTTTATATGAAAATATGTGCAGCAAAAAGTTACAAAGACTTCTCTAATCTTTACCCCAAACCTACTTGCCTCAATACTTGACTGAAAAAAAACATGTAGCAAATTCGGTAGTCCCAGTAGAATTCTAAAGCTTCCAGTGTCCAATCAGGCTAGAAATGGTATTAGGAAAATACTTCGGTATGATATGATTTATAAAACCTCTTTTAATGGCATTAAATATTTCAGAAAGCCACATTTTAAAAAGTTATCTATATTGATTAGACTTTCAGAAATTGGAGGAGGGCTTGGGTGAAAAATTTGAGTTATTTTTTATTTTACTTGAAACAGTTCTCCTTTCCTGACTACTTCATGGAAATGCTCAGAAAGATGATCAAGAGTGTACTCATTAGCAAGAGATAGACAAATGCCTATATCAAATGATTTTTTGTGCCCACCCTGGGGCTTCAACTTAGGGACTGGATGTTTTCCCTGAGTTTGTTTGTTTGTTTGTTTGCTCAAGGCTAGTGCTCTACCACTTGAACCACAGCTCTACTTTTGCCCCCCCCTTTTTGGGGGGGTAGTTAATTGGAGATACGAGTCTCAAGGTTGAGCTAAAGTTTGGTGGCTCATGCCTGTAATTCTAGCTACTCAGGAGTCTGAGATCTGAGGATCACGGTTTGAAACAAGCCTGGGCATGAAAGTTCAGGTTCCAATAAACTACTCAGAAAAAGCTGGAAGTGGTGCTGTGGCTCGATTGTTACAACACTAGGCTTGAGCACAGAGAAGCTCTGGGGCAGAGCCTAGGCCCAGAGTACTAGCCCAGGGGTAGCAAAAGAAGAAGAAGGAGAAGGAGAAAAAAGAAGGAGGAGGAGAAGGTGGTAGAGGTGTTGGTGGTGGAGGAGGGAGAGGAGGGAGAAAAGGAAGAAGAAGAAGAAGAAGAAGAGGAGGAGGAGGGTAAAGGAAGGGGGAGAAGAAGAGGGAGGAGTGGGAGGAAAGAAAGAGAGAGACAGACAGAGACAGAGAGACAGACAGACAGATAGACCACTGCTGGCTTTGAACTACAATCTTCAGTTTTCATCCTCCTGAGTAGCAAGGATTATAAGCATGAGCTACTGGCACCTGGCTTATTTCAAATTATTTTAAAGCAGCTTTTGCTACGTTTGTAATTCCTTCACTTCTCTTTTTCTTTATATATGTATGTGTGTGCAAATGTCTGTGTGTACAAAAATCTATACATATATTTAATAAACTTAAAATTCCCGGAAAGGTTCTGTTGAACAAAGTCCTATTATTAATAAGCTGCAAATGGAACTCTAGCCATTTAGAAGTAAGAAAATCTGTCTCCTAACAGCTGGATAGGCCCCATACAAATTTGAGGAAGTATTTAGACCACCCAAAAGCAACCAGTATGCCAATATACTTTGAATATGAATATAAAGTCAATGTTAGCTTTCCCATAATTTTAGTTCAGTATAATATACAGTAAGAAGCCCAGGAAAAGCATAGGAGCTTTTAGAAATTTGCTTTGATGACATTAAATAGCAGACAAAGAGATCAGACTCAGTTCCAACATAGACAATTACATATTCTACTTTTCTCAAGTCAGATTTAACTGTGCAGAATGTGGAGAAGGCGTCAGTCATTCTCTCAACCCAGGCAGAACAGAGTGGGCAGGCTTCCACAGCCAGTCAGAGCATTTGTCCTGATCTGTTCATCAGCTTTTGTCTATTAATCAGTCCCAACTATTTATCTTTGCACTGTTCCTCTGAGATCTACTAGTCTCCATTTAGAGACTATATTCTTCCCCTGTTCCTGAGCCAATGCCATAGGACCTATGAAGAAACAGTAAGAAGAATTTATATGAATTTTAAAAAGAAAGAAAGAAACCGTAGAGGCCGGGTGAGGTGGCTCATGCCTATCATCTTATCTACTCAGGAGGCAGAAGTAGGAGGATCGAAGTCAATTGGAGTTGGTTCCGCTCAAAGCAGGAATCTATCTGAAAAATAACCTAAAACATAAAGGGCTGGGGGTATGACTTAAGTAGTAGAGTTTCTGCCTAGAAAGTTTAAGACTCTGAGTTCAAATGACAGTAATACACACACACACACACACACACACACACACACACACACACACACACACACACACACACACACACACACACACACACACACCAGAGCTTGATCTGAGGGTCTGAGTGCTGTCCTTTAGCATTTTTTGCTCAAAACTGAGCCTAAACTTCCAGCTTTTTGCAGGTTAATTGGAGATAAGAATCTCACAGATATTCCTACCTAGACTAGCTTCAAACGTTGGTCCTCAGATCTCAGCCTCTAAGTAGCTAAGATTACAGGCATAGACCATCAGCACCTGGCTCAAGATGCATACTTTTCTTTTTTTCTTTTTTTTTCTTTTTTGGCCAGTCCTGGAGCTTGAACTCAGGGCCTGGGCACTGTCCTTGAGCTTCTTTTGCTTAAGGCTAGCACTCTACCGCTTGAGCCATGGCACCACTTCCTGCTTTTTCTGTTTATGTGGTACTGAGAACTCTAACCCAGGGTTTCATGCATGCTAGGAAGCACTCAACCACTAAACCACACTCCCAGTCCCAAGACGCATGCTTTTAGTGTGTAGGTTTCCACAGCCAAGTATTAGTATTCACTATCTATAGTGATCTAGTTTTCATTTTGCCAACATGAAATACTAACTCTTTTAAGGTAAAAACCATAGTTTGGTCTTCCCCAACACTAGATCTACAGGTTTTTCTTCCACAGAAGAAACTCAGAAAACGAGAGTCACGTCAGCAATCAGCATCAACAATCATTCACCACAAATGACCTTCCTTTATGTGTCAATGCATGGCTAGTAACTGGCAGGACTCAAACCACAAAGTTGGTTCTGGGCTGGGCCTCAATGAGTGTTTTAGCAGGTGAAATCTGCAAAGTATCAAGTCTCAAGCTTTTCACAGACAACCAGTACCAAATTATACCTGAAAAACAGTCATTGTTTCAAGAGAAAGTGTTTATAGACCCCCAAGACAGAAGACCACAATACAATCAATCTGTAACCCATTGTCTTTTTTATTTAATGACCAATGTACCAACTTCTAATTCTCCATTATTCAAAATCCCCTTGGTCCAGACCTACCAGAAAGAGGGGAACAGCATTTCTCTCTTTATCATCATGGACCACATGTGCTTTGTCTGCACACGAGCAGAGAGGCAGATGGGCTTCAGATTAAAGTTATAGGCAGCCACTCAAAGACTTTCAGGGGACTGTACCTATGACATTTATGCTGCAATGTTCCCAGGCTACACAGATGTACCTCCTGGATACGTATCTCTAATTTGCATCTTGAGTGATGCATTCTTTATTCCTCTAGAGAAGGAGTGCTCTTTATTCTTATATTGATCTTTAATTGGTTATGTTGTCCCTAGGAGTGAGATGGAATTTAATCTTCTTCTTTTTTTTTTTTGCCAGTCCTTGGGCTTGAACTTGAGGTCTGGGAACTGTCCCCAAAGCCTCTTTGTGCTCAAGGCTAGTGTTCTACCGCATGAGTCACAGTGCCACTTCTGGCTTTTTCTCAGTGGTTTATTAGAGAGAAGAGTCTCTCAGAGTTTTCTGCCTGGGCTTGCTTCCAGCTGTGATCCTTCGATCTCAGCCTCCTGAGTAGCTGGGATTAGAAGTGTGAGCCACTGCTACCCAACGCTTCTATTCTTTTATTGGACAAATACACTGGGCAGCGAAGTTTGTTTGGATTCAAACTAAGTTAGTTTGGATTCAAACTAAGCAGTGAGTCTCTCTGTTGGAAGGAGCCGACATTCAGGCAACTGTCACAGGACCATTATTTCTGTTTTATAGAAGCCCCCATGGGGGCCTTGATCTCAATTGAGAACTTTAGTGGGCTATTTCATGCTGGCAACGAGCCATGAAAAGCCCATTGTACTATATTATGCCACGTGACATAGCACAATGTCTTAGCATATGGCTATATCAGCACCCAGACCTCCTTTGGAGTCCTAAAAAGGAGTTAGATTGTAAGGGATGAGCTCCGATCCTTGGGATCTTGAGATGGCATCATGACTGAATCTCTGGCAAGCTGCTATGTCAGAGGCGAGGGACTAGATACAATGAGAATCTGGCAAAAGCCAGTACGTTATCTTATGAATTGATTAAAAATCTGCAGCGAGTCCTTCTGTGTAAATTTTCATGACTTCTTCGTGGTAATTAGTTTCATGGAATGTTGCCAAATGGCATATTCTTCCTACCCCGAGTCCCTTTCTAAGCACTCCTGGGAATGTCTGAAATACGAGATAAGCATTCTTAACCCAAAGTTTTATTAAAAACTTTAATTAACACAAACGCCAAATGACACACTCATCGCCATTAAGTAGGTAGGCTACATGTAAATCTGTGAACTACTGAGTGACTTTAAAGCCATTTCCCTCAGCAAACCACAGCTTTTATTTCTCTTCCTGAGCGGGTGGGAGAGCCCTCCGGATGTATACTGCCAGCAGCAGCAGCAGCCCAGCCTCTCCAATAGCCTCTGCATGTGGTACTTAATCTTAGTCACCCCCTCTCTGCTCTGTGTCAAATTCTCTCTCTTTTCCACCAGTCCCACCCTGTGTCCCCCTAGCATCCTGATCCCCTTCACTCTGCTTCTGGGGAGCCACAAGCCACACTGAGCTTGTCTAACCTTGTCTCTGTCTAAGAAAGCACACTGATGGGTGAGGTGACTCACACCTGTAATCCTAACATACTCAGCAGGCTGGAGGTCTGAGGGTTGTGGTTCCAAGCCAGCTTAGGCAGGAAAGTCCCTAAGATACTTATCTTCAGTCAAACACCAAATGCCAGGAAGTAAATCTGTGTGGCTCAAGTGGTAGAGTGCCAGTGTTGAAGGAAAACAGCTGAAGGACAGTGCCCAGGTCTTGAGTTCAAGCCCCAGTATTGGCACAAAAAAAGAAGGAAGGGAGGGAGGTAGGAAGGAACGAATGAAGGAAGGAAGGAAAAGGATGGGAAGGAATGGAAGGAGGAAAGAAAGAGAAGAGAAGAGAAGGAAAGAGAAGAGAGAAAAACACACTGATTAAATGCTCTCCCAAGCTTCCAGAACATAAACTGCTAATTAATGCTTTTCCTAGCAGAATCTTCTCCTAGCAACTAAGTTCTTCAAGGGCCAGGACCACATTATTACCCACTTCCGAATGCTCAGCACCTATTACAGTACCTGACACACAATAGGGTCTTCATTATTTGCAGAATGAAGAAATAAAGATAGCGGTCTATTTCCATCTTCACTGTTCTGCTTTTAAAAACTCTTCTGGGCTGGGCGCCGGTGGCTCACGCCTGTAATCCTAGCTACTGAGGAGGCTGAGATCTGAGGATCACAGTTCAAAGCCAGCCCGGGCAAGGAAAGTCGGTGAGACTCTGATCTCCAATAAACCACTAGAAAACAGGAAATGGCGCTGTGACTAGAAAACAGGAAGTGGCGCTGTGGCTCAAGTGGTAGAGCACTCGCCTTGAGCTGAAGAGCTGAAGGATAGCGCCCAAGCCCAGAGTTCAAGCCCCATGAGTGACCAGAAAAAATCACAACATAAAAAAACCTCTTCTGGAAGTTCTATCCTCTTCCATGCCCAGTGGGTCTTCTAAGGATTGCTATGTCCCCTCAATCCTTTCTCTCTAGGTGGTTTCTTATATTAAAATTGTGTTATATAAAAATATCCTAGCCAGGCACCAGTCGCTCAAACCTCTAATCCTAGCCACTCAGGAGACTGAGATCTTAAGAATCCTAGCTTGAAGGCAATGCAGACAGACAAATCTGAGTGACTCTTACTAGCAGAAAGCCGGAAGTGGAGGTATGGCTCCAAATGGTAGACTACCAGTCTTGCAGAAAAACCAAGTGAGAGAGTGATGCCTTGAGTTCAATCCCAAGTACTGCTCCCTCCAAACGAGAAAAAAACATCCTTGCTTCTCAACAGAGACTATGCAGAGCAACTAACTGGGGTTATTAGATTATAGTAAAATGAATGGCAAAGTCCTTACTTTTGGCGGGCAGTCCTAGCTGGATTGATGACTAGAAGGAAATGCAAACTTATTTACACAAGCTTGTTGAGGGAAATCAAGAAAGTGAATTCATGGGGGGGGGGGGGGAAGGGGGGAGGCTGGGAAGGGAGGTGAAGGGTAAACAAAGGAGGAGGCTGCAATGCTTGGTAAGAAATGTACGCATTATCCTGCCCATGTAACTGTAACCCCTCTGTACAGTATGTTCACAAATAAAATAAAATTTTTAAAAAAAGAAAAAGAAAGTGAATTCAAAGAAAGCCACAGTGAAAGAAAGGAAGCGGTAAGAGCAGAAATCAGTAGAACTGAGAGCACTATGTGAGCTAGATGCGCTGCCACAGAAGTGCTGTTAGCAAAGGCAGGAGCGGACAGGGATGCACAGGTTACTTTGCCCCTAAACCTCTACTAAGTTGTTTGACTGGGCTGAGCGTAACTGACAGTGGCTAGATTCGACTAACTGGGAGTCAGCTGAGGGTAGCTGGCCCTGGATGGCTACAACCTCTGAGAAGCTCTGTGGCTGTGGCTTATCTGCCAACACACTAACTTGGCCTTGCTTTTGTGGCAGTAGCTGACGTCTGAGAGAGTGAGGGAGAGTGGATAAGGAGACAGCAGAGGCACACAAAGCCTGGCAACGTGTGGCACGGGTTATTTCTGCCTCATTCTGGCTAAGGCAATAAAGGAAATTTCAAGACCAAAATAGACATGGGAAATGGGGAAATATCCTCCCTCCCTCCTTTTCTCCCTTCCTTCCTTCTTTCCTTCCTTCCTCCTCCCTTTCTCTCTTTCCTCCTTCCTTCCTTCCTCCCTCCCTCTCCCTTTACTTCTTTCTTCCTTCTCTCCCTCCCTCCTATCTTTCTCCCTCCCTCTTTTACTCCCTCCTTCCCTCCCCCTCTCTGTGTCTCTGTCTCTCTCTGTGTCTCTGTGTCTCTGTCTCTGTCTCTGTCTCTCTCTCTCTCCTTTTGTGCCAATCCTGAGATTTGAACTCAGGCCTGGGGCACTATCCCTTATCATTTTTGCTTCAGGCTAACACTCTACCACTTGAGCCACAGCTCCACTTCCAGCTTTTGGGTGGTTAGTTGCAGATAAAAGTCTCACAGACTTTTCTGCTTGGGTTGGCTTCAGATCTCAGCTTCCTTAGTAGTTGGGATTACAGGCATGAGTTACCTATACCTTGCAGAGCAAATACTTCGAGCTGCTGCAAGTGTAGAATGGGCCTCACGGTGGGCCAGAGAGTCTTCTTCAGGCAAAGAACTTTCAAGTGTTGGCAACAGAGGCTGGGCAGCATATACAGAAGTTGGGAGGGCAGGTGAATATGGCAGGCATGCGCAGTGTCCACTGAAACACCCATGTCTCCTGCGGTCCACAGCACTGTCTGCCAAAGCTTACAGTGCAGCTGAATGAGAGGACTTGGGGGGGAGGGGGTAAATCCCAGCTTTAGCTATTGCAAATTCACTAACTTTTCTGGGCATCATCTTCTTAGGTACCTCTTGAATTTTTGGAAGGGCAGATTAAGATCATTTGTTCACAATACCTAGAAGATTTGTTTTTCCAAAAAATGCCAAATGTTAGTCTCAGGATATCTTTGTTTTCATTCATTCCCTTCTCAAAATGTGCAAAGAAGCAACATCCTTGGAAACATTTGTTTCAAATGATCTTCAGGGCCTCCCTAGCAGAAGGCGCTGAGTTCAAACCTCAGTAGTTTAGATGAGTGACATTGTAGAGAGAGCTCATGGCTCTTTCGAAGGCAGGGTCCTATCCAAAGTCCTTGGGGCATGGAGAACATGCCCTTAGAGGATTCATCTAACATCTCTTCTACTACCTGGCTCACAAGGTGGGTAGTAGCTTTACTATTTGCTCTCCATATGATGTCCTGCTTTTAATGTTCAAAGCAAAATGAACCCCTCAGTCTTAGGTGGGAATATCGAGAACCATGAACCAAATAACCTTTTTCTCTTTATGAGCTCAGTGCGGAGTGGGTGGCTCCTGCCTGCCATCCTAATTGCTCAGATATTTCATTATAGTTAGGAAGAAAGGAAGGGAGGAAGGGAGGAAGGAAGGAAGGAAGGAAGGAAGGAAGGAAGGAAGGAAGGAAGGAAGGAAGGAAGGAAGAAGGAAGGAAGGAAGGAAGGGAGGGAGGGAGGGAGAAAGGAAGGAGGGAGGGAGGAAGGGAGGGAAGGAGGGAAGGAGAGAAAAAAGAAAGAAAGAAAGAAAGAAAGAAAGAAAGAAAGAAAGAAAGAAAGAAAGAAAGAAAGAAAGAAAGAAAGGGACAGAGGGAGGAAGGAAGGATGGAACTTGCACATAAGCATTATAAAATAAAAAAGAGAGCACAGTAAGTGATCCCACAGGCCACTTTTCTCCTGGAAGCTGGATGAGCACTAAGCACATGCTTTCAGGAGATAACTGCTCCCTCCTGTGTGCAAATAGCACTGAATGTGCACACTCTGCAGGCCGTACACGCTGCTGGTGTGCTGTGCTCTGAAGCCTCGCCCTCTTCAGTCCTCTGGAAGAAGGCCAGACAATGCTTATCTTATTTGTCCTTCACTGATGACCTTTCGTGATGGATAACTGTTTAATGAAATCATAATGTTAAAACGGAATTCCTTTTGTCTTTGAAGTCTGTGTTTCAGACTTTTGGCTCCTTTGTCAAAAGCCAAGGGTTGCCCTGGGTAAGAAAGCAAGAGATAGTAAAGATGCAAACGACTCCAACTATGAGGGCAGGGTAAGACTCTGTCACCCAGTACTTCCTCAGATGTGCCTGTACTTGTTTAGTCCATTGTTTACCCAGAGGCTTGGTTTGCCTCCACAGACCTAAGCAGTATGTGGCTTTCACTTGAGGACTAGGAAAAGGTGTTTCCACAGCATCAACACCCACAGGGAACCAGGGGCAGGTGGCTCACGCCTGCCATCCTAGCTACTCAGGAGGCTGAGATCTGAGGATTGAAATTTGAAGCCAACCCAGGCAGGAAAGTCTCTGAGACTTTTGTTTGCACAAGCAGTAGAACACCAGACCTTGAGGGGAAAAAGAAAAAGCTAAGGAACATTACCCAGGCCCTGAGTTCAAGCTCCAGTACCAGCACCAAACAAACAAACAAACCAAAAAAACAACTTCCACAGACTTGAGGTTATTTGGGCCATTATATGCCTCCAGATCAGATGAGTCCAGCCTTTACTGAGGGGCCAAGGGATTATTGAGGGCCTGACAGCAGGTCTGTAAGGGAACTATGTTCCTTTGACCTCAATAAAACTCCTCATACTGTTTAATAATAATAATAATAATAATCCTTTGTTTTGTCTTTGAAAAAGGATCCATTTTTTAATGAATTTATTTCAGCACTCTCTTGCCAGTTTTTATATTTATTTATTTATTTATTTATGAAGCCCTGGGTTTGATTCCTCAGTACCACATAAACAGAAAAGCCAGAGGTGGCGCTGTGGCTCAGGTGGCAGAGTGCTATAGCCCTGAGCAAAAGCAGCTCAGGAACAGTGCCCAGAACCTCCTGAGTTCAAGTGCTAGAACCGGCACCAAAAAAAGGGTCCCAGAAGATTACCCGCCCCCTGCCTCCTCACCCCCATAGACCTTTTCTTCCCAGTTCCACTGATGTCCAGAATGTCTATAGCCATGAATAAACCTGCCTTCTACTCCATGATTGGAGATGAGAGCAATGGGCACAGGTGCTGGGAAGAGCTGATCCTGGAATGTGAAATTCACACAGACGCACCAACAATGGACAGCTCTTTCCAGTAAGTTTTTATTAAGCAAGCTACATGTAGTGTACTCTAAGGAAAAGGAAACAGCACTGGCAGTTGTCATTATTTGAGAGCACGGAAGACTTTTGAAACATCCTTCCTGTGTTTTTGGAATTTCCCATAATATCTGTGTTTAAAATAATAATAATAACACTGGTTTCCAGAAATCCACTCTGCGGGGCAGTCTGGCCTGCTGTGCACTGTGGATGCTGGATGGATGGCCACTTGGGAAAAGCTCCTTGGGAAAGGACATCATCCGGTGAAGTTGGTAATGAAGGCATCCATTGGAGGTAGGCAAGGTGCTAATGGAAATTCCAGGAGTCTTGCTCCAAGCCTTTAGGGGTCACCTACCTCCTCCTGCCCTGCATCTGATTAGCAGGGGTCTCATCGAAACAATGCTATGGCACTCTGGGCTATAACCTATAACCTATAACCGGCTATAACCTACCCTTCTTCAAGGGATCCTTTTTCTGCCCACAGTGAATGCTGTTGTCAGCCTGTGGAAAGATCGGCCGACACAATGTTGTTGTCACGGTAAGTATTCTACTGTGGGCTTGCTTTGATTCCACTAACACTCAACCGACTTTTCATTCTGTTGAAATTCCTACCAGGCTCTTCAAAAATACCACAGCCATTTCTCTGTGGAGACAAACCCATGGGTCCTCTGCATTGATGTGGTCCTTTTAAAAATTATAAATAATTCTCTCTGATACATCACTCTTTGACTTCAGAGGATTAACGCAACGGAGAAAGGACAAAAATAAACCCAAGTTTTGAATACTCAGTTGGATCGCCTGACCTAGTTCACACAATGGTCTCTCATAACTTTTCTGTAAGTTTAAGAAAGAGGGTTTAATGACAGTAGGGTGAGGCAGGAAAGCCGGAGCTTTTGAAAGTTTCCAGAAATAGTCGTTTTTAACCTTAGAGTATTGGGATCACCTGGAAAAATTTTTTAAATCACCAGGCCCATCCTTCGGGCACTCTGTGTTAGTCAACTCTGTGTTAGAGCCATCCATAACTATCTTTTAAAAGTTTGTCAGACGAACTGGAACAAAGTGGCTGAGATCTTCGTATGAGTGTAAATTCAGGTCATAAATTCAAGGCTGGAAGCCAGGTACCCATGGCTTGTGTCTGTAATTCTAGCTATTTAGGAGGCTGAGATCTGAGACTCATGGTTTGAAACCAGCCACATCTAAGAAACTCTTACCTCCAAATAACAAGCAAAAAAGCCAGAGTGGAAGCATGGCTTGAGTGGTAGAGTACCAACCTTGAGCAAAAAATAACTAAGTAATAGTACAAGGCCCTGACCTGAATTCAGTGTAAACAAGAGGATTCATTGAGAGGCGAACCTGAGCATTAGCTGTCTCTTTATAATGTGGATACATACACCAAAGGAAGAATTTCAACTAGCTACTCATATAAACTAGAACAATAACAAGTTGTGCAGAGCATAGAGGGTTGGAGTTAGTATGGGGTGTCACCCAGGAGGCCAGCAGGCCCTGAGGAGAGATGTTCTTGGGGTTGCCCAGAAATGGAAACCCAGAGGGCAAACATAGCCAGCTGGAGATGATTTCAGTACCAAAAGCATCCCCTACCTGGTAGAGGATGAATATCGTACCCATTTCAAACTAACCCAGGCACAGATGTACTTGCAAGAATAAGAAGCAAAGCTAGGCACCCTTGGCTCGTACCTGTAACCCTAACTAGTTAGGAGGCTGAGATCTGAGGATGATTGGAACCAGCCTGACAGGAAAGTCCCTGAGAGTCTTATTTCCAATTACCAAAACTCTGGAAGTGGAGCTGTGGCTATAGAGTTCCAGCCTTGAGTGAAAAAAAAAAAAAAAAAAACTAAGCAACAGTGCTCAGGCCCTAAATTCAAGCTCCAGTACCAGCATCTGCTCTCACCGTCCCCCCTCCCCACCAAAAAACGAAGTAAATAACTAACACAAACCTAGCTAGATTGAATAAACTCAATAAAACAAGGCCTCAAGTCAGTTAGCTAAGATAGAAGACTGGAGATCTGGAAGAGGAAGACACATTTCATTCAGCTCTGAACCAAAGCTGGTGCAACCAGACAGAATGGTGAGCCCTGCACCCCTCATCCTCAGGGGCAGCTTCTTACATCCCTTTCTGAGCATGCAGATGAGATGCTTTACCAAGACGCTCCAGGAGTGGTGCAGGCCCTTTTTTAAAAAATGTCCTACCCTTTGTCCTCTTCTTTCTGGACCTATCCACTCACTTTTCCAATCCATCACTTCCGGTGCTGAAGATGACAGCAATGACAGCACTCTCCAGCTCTCTGATTGCTTGAAGGTTGATCTTGTATGCCTCCAATGCACAGACTTCTGCTGGATGCATTCCTATTGCTACTATAGACATCAGTGGACTAAATACAGCTTATGTAGGAGGTATTATGAAAATGTGCAAGACATGAGGAATATTGAATTTTTATTAAAAGAAGAGCTGAAGAGAGACGTGTGTGATGAGGAACGTATGAAATGGTAAAGATGTATTCACAGATGAAGGAATCAGATATGAAATGGTAAAGATGAATTCACAGATGAATGAATCAGAAGAGAAAAATCTAGAAGCAGGATGGTGAACATAGGGAATTTCAGATGTGATGAATGTGGGCATTTTGAATCAGTGGTAAAATAAGCAAAAACAACAACATACCAAAGTTTACTTGAAGAATCAGGCCAATGGGCTATCCAGCTGCAGAAATATGGTTTCTCTGATCAGCCACTGAGGGCATGGAGAGAGAAGATGGTCCTGAAACACCTGCAAGGTCGCAGGGCCCCCTGGAAGAAGTCTGCAATGTACTCATGCCTGCTACTGAAATGAGGGAAGAAAGTCTTACAATCAGTGTGAGATACGGATGTGATAGCAAAGGGAGATGACTGCCAGGTGTGGCAGTACGTCCCTGCAATCCCATGCTTGAGACACCAAAGCTGGAGGACCATGAGATCAAGGTCAGCCTGGGCTATGCAGTATAACTCTATAAAAATCAAAGGAGGAGGAAGAGGAATAAGGATAGAAAGGGGAAGGAGGGGGAGGGAAGGAGGACGAGAGGAGGAGGAAAGAGAGGAGGGGGGAGGGAGGAGGGGAAGGAGAAGAAAGAAGAGGGAGGGGAATTAGGGAAGAAGTAAAAAGGGATATGATAAATATGAGATAGGGACTTCCACTGATTATGGTACCAAGGACTAGGCCCAAAAAGGATGATTTTTTTGGAAGTGTATGACAAACATCCTTATGACATCAGAAATGTTGGCTTTGCTTATTTTAAGTCTCCTAATAATTTCTGGTAATACATATATTTATACTTATATATTTTGTATACTTATTATATAGTATATAAATATATACTTATATTTATATATAATGTATATGTATATACTAGGTGTCAGCAAAGTACTTGCAGGCAAAGTTTGGGCCTGGGCTTGTTTTGGTAAATAAAGTTCATTGGCACTCAAGATTACTCATTTGTGGAAATGGCACTATATCTCAAGTGGTAGTGTACTTGCCTTGAGCTGAAGAGTTCAGGGACAGTGCCCAGGCCCAGAGTTCAAACCCCATGACCAACAGAAAAAAAAAAAAAGAGTACTCATTTGTTATGTGCAGCCAATGGATGCTTTTGTCTACCACAAACAGAATTCAGTTGTTGCAAGAAAGACCCTGTGGTTAATGAAGACAAATATGATATACTGTTTGTCTCTTTTTGACCCCTTATAAAAACCAGAACATCAGAATGGAACAAGAAAAAAGTCAGGATAACTTAAGAGATGGAGCCCTGGGTCTAGAAAATGAAAAAGTCATTTGATTGTGAGAATCCAGTCCATGCTCATTCACCTAACATCAGCTAAGGACAAACTTGGCTTGAATGTCCCCAGACCTCAGTTTCTTGGTTTCTAATAATAATGTTAAAATCAGGTCTTGGGTCTGGGAAGGTAGCTCTGTGCTAGAGTGCTTGCCTTGCATGCCTGAGGCCCTGGGTTTGATTCCTCAACACCACATGAGCAGAAAAAAACGGAAGTGGTGCTGTGGCTCAAGTGGTAGGGCGCTAGGCTTGAGCTGAAGAGCTGAGGGACAGTGCCCAGGCCCAGAGTTCAGGCCCCACAACCGAAAAAAAAAAAAAAAAAAATCAGGTCCTTCCCTGTTCTGAAGACTATAACTCAAAACTGGCTCCAGTAAGTTCAAAAGTAAGAATCACTGAGAAACGCATTCCATGGAATTACATTTCATTCTGAAAGCTGCACCTTCTTATTTTCAAAGAATAAGACTGTTTTGTAAGGCTTCTTCATGGAGGAGGAGAACAAAGGTAAGACTGTAGAAGGTAGGGATATTCTAATCTGAACATGGATGAGAAATAAAATTGCATTCATTAGTTTTTTTCCAGACAATTATTTTAACTCTTCACACAAATCAGTGATTTGACTGTTTGCCATGGAGAGACAATTGCATGTATTTGCATTTTTTTCAGTGTGTGAGAATTTAATTTTTTATAACCCGCTGTGTTTTTCAGACCCTTTAACTAATAGGCTTTTATCACCTTATGATTGCTTAATTTGCTCCTAATTGCTTTATGACAATACAATTTATTTTGATCACCCCCCCCAATCCTGCAGTTTTACTTTCTAATGAAGGACTGAGGGATTTATGTGTGCTACTATGCATCAGCTTAAAATTTTCAAATCCCTCTTCTCCTTCCTGATGGAGGCATAAGAGTTATAATAAGCCAGGTGTGGATGGCTCATGTCTGAAATCCTAAACATACTGGAGGCTGAGATCTGAGGATCGAAGTTCAAGGCTAGCCTGGATAGAAAAATCCATGAACTTTTTATCTCCAATTAACCAACAAAAAGCCAGAAGTGGAGGTGTGGCTCAAATGGTAGAGGACCGAACTTGAGGGCAAAAACTAAGGGACAATCCAATGCCCAAGCCCTTAGGTCAAGCCCCAGTTGCTGGCACCCAGGTTTTCCTGGATGGCAGAATCTTTGCACACACTGAGTCCATTCCCACACTAGCATGGGCTGTGTTCACACTTGGCACTAAGGGGCTCTTTGAGACCATATATACACTTGCACACTTTGCATATGAAGGGAGAAGGCTGGCCGAGGTCATTTAGAGGTGTCAAGCCCCCATTACACCTCTGTAATTTGTACTGTATCGCTCTATACACAGTGAGTGTTAGATTCTTTTAATTTGGATTAAGTAGAAACATTCAGTGTTTTGAAAACAAGCTGATTAAATTCAGAGCTGCTTTTCTAAACAGCCAGTTTCCCCTTTGTTAAATCTTACAGTTAATGTTGCTGACAAACCATTAGATCAGAATCAACAAGGGCTGAGGATGTAGCCCTATGGTAGAGCTCTAGCTTAGCAGGTAAAAGACCCCCAGTTTCCACCTCTAGTTGGGAAAAATAAAAGGCTCTAAGCAGAAACACCTCCTGGATTTCCTCAGCAGAGTTCAGCATGAATGCAGCTTGTACCCTGACACCCTTCTTGGCACAGAAGATAAATAAAAATCACGGTAAGTGAATTCTGGTAAGACAGGGTCAGCACCAAACAGGACAAAGCCACCCGCGTCCCTCTAAAAACAAAGCAGATAAAAACCCATGGTTTGTCTCCATTATTTTAGTGATTTCACAAAGAGCTACCGTGTCTTGAAAGTCTACTTTATGTCAGTTACTTTACATACCATTTCATTCATTCTTCAACCACAAGCTTCAGTCTCATCTCCAGACTGCATTGGCTGACGTGACATAAATGTCGTGTGGCCGAGCCAGGGTTCATGATGGGGACAGTGTGACCATGCAGCTCATTGGATCCCATAGCAACTCTGTGAGGGTGACATGGCTGGTGTCACACTGTCTCAGACGGAGGAACCAGGGTCCTTCTGGTGCCCAGTTATGAAATGGATGGGTTCCTGAGCCTAGATTCTTCTGAGGAATATAGTCTTTACCAATATCTATCATGGAATCAGAAAGTCTAGTAGAGGGCGTGCTGATACCTGTTCTTCACTTTTGGCCCTAGCCAAGTGGCTCCACCTCTTCAGATTTGTGGGACTGTGGCAGGTCCCTGTGATTCCTTCCAGCCCTGGGCAATATAACTCTATGCCCTGGGTAACTCTATGGTCTAGATTTCCTGGAGGCAAACACTTCATGCGCCTCAATGATATTAGTAGGGAGAGCACAGGGGATCACTTTATTTGGATTTACAGCCACAGTGGTTCTAGGAACCATTAGGTCGATACCTGCAATTGTCTGGTGAATTTGGGGCATGCAGACAAATGCTCCAGATAATTTAGGTCAGACTGACATAGGAGGCAAGGAAAAAATAAGATAGCAGATCCTGTTTTGAATGAAACGTGCTGTTTATAGAACTAAAAGATTTTTATTTAGCTTTACTGGGAGTGAACAGAAGAGTTGTTTAAACTACTGCTTTACCTTATCTATAATGTACAACATCACAGCAAGGACTCCTGTCCTAAGTAAATAGGACTCAAGAAACTTAAGTACCTCTTCTTAATTTGCATCATTTTGCATCATTAATTTCACATCATTTTTAGATGACTCTATGTTCTTGACCCCAATTATGATATATACATGTGAACATCTGAGGGAAGGTAGGAGGAGGGCATAGAATCAGAGGGAAATGGGTGAAAAACACAACAGAGAAGCCCATCAGCTGCATTGGACACTGATGAAAATGAATGAAGCAACTCAAGGGCAGCAATGGGAGGGAGGGAATGAGGGAGAAAGTGGGAACAGCTCACACTAGGCAAAAGGAAAGGAATGTATATATCACCCAATTTGGAAGAAATAGTTGCATTGTCAAAGTTCATAGAGTTCATAAGCTTTATAGACCATGATAATGACAATCTGCCTTGTGAAAGTTAAAGTGTGTTTGTGACTTTAGCTGAGTATCACTATCCCACAATACTGTGAAATTTATGTAATCACTTAATCTCAATAAAGATTTTTAAAAAAATAACTCCTGTTCTTTTGATTATGCTGATTTCCTCCACTCCCCACCAATGACCCAGCAAGGGAAAACAGGAAATTGCTCTGTCAGTTTAGCTAAAAATCATAACCGCTAACTTCTCCCCTTTTGAAAATTCCTTTTAGCTGCTACCTTTTATTAAGCACTTACTTAACAGCTGTTCTAATCCCCAGAGCAATGCTGAGAGTCATTACTGTTATCATCTCTTTTATTCATGATGTCACGAAAGCATTAAGCTTGGGAGTTGAGTAACCTCACAATCATGTAGACCAGGAAAATGTAAAACTAGAATTTAAACCCAGCCATTGAATACTGGAGCACATACCTGTAGGAATATATACCTTGCTTGTAATTCCCACGTACCCTACGTGCCAGAGCTGTAGGGAAAATCATGGGGGTGCATGGTCCCTGAACTAAAGGAGCTTCCTCAATGATGGGGGAAAGTCTGAATTGGATTACCTAAAACAAGAATAGAAGATCATGGTGTTTTGTTATGGGGTATGTGTGTGTGTGTGTGTGTGTGTGTGTGTGTGTCTGTATGTGTGTGTCTGTGTGTGTCTGTGTGTGTGTAGTACTAAGTCTTGACCTCAGAGCCTCATACCCTCATTTGGCTTTTACAACTCAAGGCTGGTGCTCTACTGTTTGAAACACATCTCTACCTTTGGCTTTTTGCTGATTAATTGGAGGTAAGAGTCTCATAGATTTTTCTGCCTGGGCTAGCTTCAAATCTCAGTCTTCAGGTCTCAGCCACTTGAGTAGCTAGGATTACAGGCATGAGCCAACCAAGGGCTGGCTGCTACAGCCCCAAGAGCCCACGAGGGAGTCACTGAATAATCACTGATGTCCTTATGAGGACCCAGGGTGAAGAAGAAACACTAAATCACATTGAACTCACAGACTCAAAGGCATTCTTGCATATATTCAGGAAATCATGGTCATTGACAATGGCCTAGACCACAACCAAGTCGCCAGTATTGTTCTAAATATGTTAGGTGTGAACAGTCCTGTGACCCAGATACCAGGTGACATGAGAAACCAAAGCCTGGAGAGATGACTTGATCAAGCTTCTTTGCTGGTGAGGACCAGGGTTGGGGTTTGAACCCACAGGTGTTCTGAATCCCAGCTTTCTCTGTGACCCATCCCTGTCTGTAATCTTCATGTAGGAAGGATACTGGCAGCCCCCACCTTGCGGAGTTACTCCGCAATCCATCTTATGAATGCTTTGAGTTGATGATTTTGAAATCCCATTCACAAAACCACCAGCTCACATAACTGATGAAATCGTCTCCGCCTCAAACGCATGCAAGTTCGCAGGCACCAATAAGGTGAGTTCAACCACTTTCACCACTTCTGCAGAGCCAGATTTCATGAGAGCGATCTCAGGGTCATATTGGTGAGGAGGCAATAAAGTCATTGGATTGCTGAAAAGAAGTGAATTGTCTTATTTCCTGAGAACAACACAGCCTCTCAAATATTCCTGCTCTGTAAATCTGTGGTTGACGACTAGCGAAATGCAATACCAGAGACCACATGAAAACAAAACCCTCATGACAATGTTGGATTTCTAGAAGAAAGTGGCGCTGTTATCAGTCAGAAACGCTAACTAATGCAGAGATCGCCTTCAGATTCTAACCCTTCAGCCACAGGCAGAGATTTGAAGCAGCAAAATGGGGAGCCCCCCCCACCGATGGTCCAGTGGAGCCATGGGGATGATGAGGCTGGCTTAGGGCCACCCCTGTGGGTTACCCCAAGTCCCTGACCCAAAAAGTCACGACCGTACCTTCCCTCCCTGCCCCAAGGCAACCTGCAATTTCAGAAGGGCACAGAATCAAACAGCAAGCAATTAGTGTGGCGGAATGTTGAAAAGAAACCAATAGCCAAAAATCTAGAGGGTAGGTTTTTTTTTTCTTCTTCAGTAAGCCAGGATTTCCTTATTTGCAGAGAGAAACAACAAGAACAATTAAAAGTTTCAAACCATGTATAATTACTTTCAAGTCGGGTTTGGTGAAACATAAATAAATTTCATATCAGAGCTTTAGCCCAAGTCCTGGACAGTTTGTTTGTTTTAGAGAAGGCTGCTTTCATCTTTGGAGAGGATGTCATAAAAGCACATTTCAAAAAAAAATTACCATTGGCACCCAGTTTCCTATTTGATTACATTTTGGCACATTGCCCTGCCAGTAATACAGGGCTCCTATCTCAGTGGCTCTAATTGGACGATAATCACATGTACCGCTTACCTTCCCCCTACCTCACCCCCCAGAATGTAACAGTCAAATCTTGGAAGACACAAGGAGTAGCTCAAATTATTTAAGAAAGTCGGTACTTTCCATTTTAATTTTCCTCAGGCAAATTCATCAGGCTTCCCTTGAAACAGCGACACCAAGGGTACGAGAAGCTAGAAGCCCCACACAGCAATTATAAGCTGAGAACTAAATGCCATAATTAACAAGACATACACTTTAATCTAAAACAAGTCAAAAATGTTGCTGGATAAAGACAAAAGTAAAGAGACGGTCCATAATTATAATAAATTGGTGTACAGTGGATAGGTTTCTTTCCTGCCAATCACAGAGACAGTTGTGTCTCTGTAATACTCTAGTCAAGTGTGTTACCATCCCATTGAACCCAATAAGTGGCTTCTTTGAACACATAAGCAAGTCCATTGTCCATTTGAACCTAAGGGACAGACATACATCAATGGATCTACCACACACCAATTTCAACTAGATTTTCAAACAGGACTACAGACCCTTTTCATCTGCACTATTCTGATGAGCTAGATAGATGATAGATAGGTAGATAGAGAGATAGATAGATAGATAGAGAGATAGATAGATAGATAGATAGATAAATAGATGATAGGTAGACAGACAGATGAAGAGAAGAAGGGAGAGATCAAGGATGGAGGGATATACCGAGAGGAGAAGAGGAGAGGAGAGAAAGGAGAATAAAGGAGAGGGAAAGAGGAAAGAGGAAAAGAGAAAAGAGTGAAAAAGAGAGAAGAGAAAAGAGGAGAGATTTCTTCCAGGATCAGGAAAATATGACAATGAGAAATAGACTTATCTGCAAAGGACATTATCATGATAAGATCGGTCAAGGTTAAAGCATTCTTCTAATCCCAGGCTGCCCAAAAGTCCTTCTTGTGCAGTTTGATCCACTAGTCTGCATTTGACAAATGAGAACAACAGTGCAGTCTGGAGATCAATTACAAATCACTCTTCGGACTCCATTAATCACTTCATTTCCATTTCTAATCAACATAAAGATTTTTTTAAGACAGAAAAAGGAAGGAACTTACAGTCTAAATCTTCAGCTGAAAAAGAAAAGCCTTGAGAGCTATTTCTCTCCTTCAACCTTGTAAGCTACTATTGACGTTTCTACGTATGCTGGGAATGCTCAAAGTCAAGGCAGCAGATGTGAAAACGGGGTGGTTCCTGTCTTTGAAGATGATGGTGATAATGGTGGTGATGATGGCTAGCATCTGCTCCATACTTTCATGTGTGTCTGGGTGTGTCTGGGTGTGTCCCTGTATGTGACACTACTGGAGCTAAGCCTTGAGCATTGTCCCTCCCAACTTCACTTCTAGCTTTTTGATGGTTAATTGGAGATAAGTGTCTCACTTTCCTGCCCTGGCTGACTTTGAACTTCAATTCTCAAATATTAGCTTCCTGAGTAGCTAGATTCAGGCCTGAGCTACCAGCACCCAGATTGTTCTGTACTTCTTATGTGCCAGAACCTTCATGTCTATTCTTCTACCAACCCTATGAGGGGCTAGGGAGCATGTTCAAAGGAAGATAACTTGCCTGAGTTCGTATTGCTGGACATACAGCCAGGACGTTGGACAATAGATTGTAAGGCTTCAAAATCAGGATTGTTGACTGGCACCTCATGCCTGTAATCCTGACTACTCAAGAGGCTGAGATCTGATGATTACAACTCAAAGTCAGCCAGGGCAGGAAAGTACATGAAACTCTTTTTTTTTTTTTTGGGGGGGGGGGTCCGGTCGTGTGGCCTGAACTCTGGGCCTGGGCGCTGTGCCTCAGCTCTTCAGCTCAAGGCTAGTGCTCTACCACTTGAGCCACAGCGCCTCTTCCAGCTTTTTTCTTTTTGCTTATGTGGTGCTGAGGAATTGAACCCAGGGCCTCATGCATGCAAGGCAAGCGCTCTACCACTAAGCCACCTTCCCAGCCCCCCATGAAACTCTTATCTCCAATAAATCACTGAAAAGTTGGAAGTAGAGCTATATGGCTCAAGTGGTAGAGTGCTAACTTGGAGCAAAAAAGAAAAAGCTCAAGGACAGAGCTCAGGCCCTGAGTTCAAGCCCCAGGACAAACATACACACACACACATACACATACACACACACACATACACACACATACACACACACACACACACACACACACAAATTAAGTGTTGCCTTACCATCTCTGAGCCTCTCAGTATCCTGAGATCCACTGTTCTCTTCAAATATGTCCCTCTCCTTGCCCATTTTATGATCCAAAAGAGAAGACGTTCTACCTGGCTAGTTCTATAAGCTGGACCAATTGTACCCTACTCTGTCCTCAACCTGATTGTGACTTTGTTCAGACAAGTCAATCTCATTCTCCCATGGCAATCTCCATGGCATCTCGCCAACTTAGTGCTACACAGCCTGCCTCCCATAGCCTGCTAGGCTTCTGTTGTCTCCACAATATCCTCCTCCCTAGCTAGTGAGTATATGTGACTAAGAAACTGCTTTCTACTTAATCTGCCTGGGGCTGGCTTTTATAGGTTAGGACATTTCATTCTCCTTAAGGTAGAGGATCCTCCTCCTTCTTTAATCAAGTGAATAGAAGGTGGTCGGAACAGACGAGTAACTAAACCCTGAATCTTTCACCCCCTGCTTATAAAGACCCAAGTCCACTGGAAAAGAAGCATGAGGGTCTTGTTCAGCAAGCTGGGCCTCTTCCAAGGTATGCTTGCTCCTTGGCCCGATGCTTCCTGGGGGACAGGGCCAGCCCCCAAGGTACAAAGAGGCCCACAGGAGAGCCAGTGCGTGTGATCAGCGCTGTGACAATTGAAATGGCAGCCCAACGCTCCAAACCAGCTGCATCAGGAGGGCCAGATACTGTTTTCAAATAAACAAGGTCTTTCCTTAGGCAGATCTGACATCAAGCTGGGAGATCCACAGCCTCCCTAGCTCTTATGAGGAAAAAGAAGCTACTAGAATGTAGCAAACATGATTCTTTCTCCTGGATGGGCCTTAGGACATCACTCACACGGGGGATATAGGGACTGTATCAGCTAGATTGGCCCCAGGTATGTTGTAGGCCGTTTGGTTGTGAGCAAAGCAGAGTCTTGGAGAATCACGTGGTGAGAACATGATGTAGGTGCCAGTGTCTGCCTGGCATTCGCTAGCTGAATGAATTTGCTAAGACCTTAACATTTAATAGCACCAATGAGTGTCAGTGACTCATGCCTGTAATCCTGACTACTCAGAAGACTGAGATCTCAGGATCAAGGTGCCAAGCGAGCCAAAGTATGAAAGTCCATGAGATTCTTATCTCCAATTAACTACCAAAGAGTAGAAGTGTGGCTCAAGTGGTAGAGCACCAGCCTGGAGTGACGAAGCTAAGGGACACAGTACCCAGGCCTTGATTCCAAGCCCCAGTATTGGCACACAAAAAAGCCTCAGTCTCTGTAAGATAGACAAGGCAACTTACAAGGCTCTTATGAAGATGAATGATAATCAGTCTCCTGGCACAGAGTGAGGATACAATAGACAGGAACCAAGAGATCCTTTGACCTTTTCTTGCTTCGTTCTGAGTTCTGGCTGAGGCTGACTCCCTGGATAAGCAGAGACTAGAGAGTCGATCTAAATTAAGATAGGCAAGTGACAAGTCCTTTGATTCAGATGAACACCAAGTACTAGAGACAATGCTCTTGCCATTATGAGTCTTAGCCAATGTCTGTGTCATACATCTTTTCTTCTAAAAATAAAACCTTTAGGACTAGTGGCGTTGATTGTGCTCTGTTTTGTTTGGTGATGGTACGTTGTTGTTTTTTTGATGGTTGTTTTATTTGTGGGTTCTCCTGGTGTTTGTAAGTTTGGGAGAGGGATGGTTTGAAACAGCATCTTGATGAGTCATATTGCCTATCTTAACCTGTTTCTACCTTCTCCATGAGAAGGTGACTGAGAAAAAGTATGTTCTTCTGGACTTGACTTTTCTCAATTACTGGGTCAGATATGTTATACATTCAATGCCTGCTCTCTATTACTGTGTCAACCTTATAGAAAATTCTTTCTCTCCAGTAGTGCCACATCAATTTAAACTATTTTATTTCTGGAGATTCTAGTCAGACCTCAACGTTTCTTTTTTGGTTACTTCTGGGGGCAATAATTATTTCACGGGCAAAAAAATGCCCTCAATCACTCCCATTTTGGGTCTCTGTCAGGATCTTCAACTAACGAAACGGATGTGACTATTGCTTAATCTCATCTTGTTCAGATTTTTCAATGAGGGTTCGAATTCCCCTGGAAGAAGATTCTAGGTGGCTACTTGCTCTTATTAGCGGTGGAGATATGCTAGGCACTTGAAGACCACTCACATTTTTATGGAGGGGGGCGGTAGGAGGGCCAAACACGCCTGTCCTCTGATGCTTTGGAAGAAGGTAGCTCTACAGGAAGTTCTGATGCTCCCTGGAGTTCTGGTTTCACCTCCATCCTCTCCTCCTGTCTTGTCCCTTCCACACTACCGATACAGGACAAAAGCCGACCATCGGTTTCAGGTATCCAAGCTGTTCATACACTACCACGAGTGACTCTCAAAGCACAGGCGACAGAGAGATTACGTGAGCTACAAGCACAAAGCCTCGCATTACTCAATTAGCTTGGCACGTCTTGAAAGCCTTTGGTTTTACTCAACAAACATTAAACAGTCTTTTCCTTGCTTTCCCTGCTTTTTCCTCCCCGCACCCCGCCCCCCCCACACACCCAGTTATTGCCCTTCGCCCCTCCTCACCCCAGTCTCAAACCCCAGTCCTTTGTAATCACTATCCTGTCTTTATTCTTGCAAAGATTTTTTTTTTTGGTCTTTCACCAAGACTATATTTTTGTTTCTTGGAAAAACAAAGGCAGAGTTTGTCTAATCAACACATCAGTCCACTTCGCTTCAGTGTAAGCCTTAGTTCTGAACAACCTCATGGACCCCAACTGCCTTCTGAAATGTGCCAACAAGTCTTTTGTTGGTTAGGGTTTAAAATAGCCTGGTTATTCCTGGTGAGGGCTGTCACAGCCTTGGTCCTCCTAGGTTTTCCCAGATCACTTTGTTTTTCACTCTGGTCCCCTGAAAAGCTCCCCAAGTGTCCTTGCTTTTATCCCTGGCATTAGCACACGACCCTCTACTGAATCGGTTATTAACTGTGTTTTGGGGCTCCCTCCTTAACGGTATATCAGTCTCTACGGACTCTCAGCTCCCTACCTCCCATCCATCACCAACCTGGCCCTGATGACCTATGAAGAAGTAAGAATTAGTTAAAAGAGTTCTTCTCCAAAGTTCATAGGAAAGGGCCATGAATTACCTAATGCCAATACATAAAACTTAAAGAGCGCCAGGCGCCAGAAGTTCATGCCTATAATCCTAACTACTCAGGAGGTTGAGATCTGAGGATCATAGTTTGAAGCCAGCCTGGGCAGGAAAGTCTGTGAGACTCTTATCTCCAATTAACCACCAGAAAACCAGAAGTGGCGCTGTGTCTCAAAGTAATAGAGCACTAACCTTGAGCAAAAATGTTCAGGGACAGTGCCCAGAGTTCAAGCCCCAGGACCAAAAAAAGGAGCAAGGAAAAGAAAATGATAAACATGCAATTATTCCAAGGGTATGTGGGATTTTACTTATGACTTTCTTTCTTTTTGTGCCAGTATGAGGGCTTGAACTCAGGGCCAGGGCTTTGTCACTTAGCTTTGCTGCACACTACCACTTGAGCCACAGCTCCACTTAGGGCTTTTTCAATTGAAAATAACAATCTCATGGACTTTCCTGCCTGGGCTGGCTTCAAACCACAATCCTCAAATCTCAGCCTCTGGAGTAGCTAGGATTATAGGCATGAGCCACTGGCATCTGGCTTGTTTGTCCATTTTCTATCACTTCCTTTAACATCAATGGCTAACTGAAAGCTTGATGAATATGCTTCTCCCTCTAGACTCTCTCAGAGATGGGTTAAGGCAATAATGACCAGGAACTGAACAATTGTCATAATCAAATCAAAGCACTTAAAGCCAGAGTATCAGCCAATCATAGTGGCTCAAGCCTGTAATCCTAGCTACTTGGGAGGTAGAAATGAGGGGATGGCAGTTCAAGACCAGCCCTGGCACAGACCCAGTTCAGCAGACTCCATCTCAACTAATGAATGGGCATGGTGGCAAACACGTGTAATTCCAGATACAGGAGAAGCATAAGGACTGGGCATGGTGGTGTAAGCTGGTGTCATCCTCACTGACATGAGGAACCACATGTAACCAGATGGAAGCCCAGGATGTCTCTGGACAGAAAGCGAAACCCTACCTCAAAAATAAAAAGGGGCTAGGCATCAGGGACTCATGCCTGCAAGCCTACTAACTTGTGAGACTGAGATCTGAGGTTCATGGTTTAAAGCCAGCCTGGGTAGAAAAGTCTATGGTACTCATCTCCAGTGAACCAGCAAAAAGCCGGAAGTGGAACTGTTGTTAAAGGGTAGAGTGCCAGCCTTGAGAAAGAAAGCCAAGCAAGAGTGTGAGGCTTTGAGTTCAAATCCCAGTACAGGCTAAATAAATACTCTGGGCCTGGCTCAAGTGGTAAAGTACCTGCCTGACAAGTGGAAGGTCTTGAGTTATGGTCCCAGGACCATAACAACAACAAGGAACAACAAAAAACACACAAAGAACCCCCCTGCATGAAGACGGTTCTAGGATGCACTTGGGCCATAAGAAGCGACCATACGTGTGACAAATCAGAGACACGGGCGATGTGATTGTGTTGTGATCCTCATTTCCACATGGCTCCTGTACCATCTTGTCCCCTGAATTTCACAGGGACTCCCATGAGCTAATTGAAACGTCAGGAGAGTTCCAACGCTGCATAGGTTCCCTGTTTATATTTCTTCTTATCCACCCTTCTCATACGTGAGTATATACACCTATTTGTATGTAACTACACACACATATGTGTAATATTTTTTACAGTTATCTTTATCATAAAAGATTAAATGAGCGTTATTTTCCTTACTGAGTTGTTACACTATTAGAGAAGTATGTATCCTTACCACATAATGTATGCCACTTTCCAAGAAAGGAGGCTTTTTCAGTCAAGGGCTATTTGGATTTTTATAACACTGTCTCTGGGACATACAAAATGATCAATACAGGTAGATGGGCCAGGGAAGATGACAGGAGCCAATGAGAAGCATCCCATCACCTGCAAGGTACCAAGTGTCTTCTCAGACACTAAACAGCCAATTGGCTGAATCCTGATAGGACTCACCCTCTGAGTCTATTTTAATTAATGCTTTACTTGGTTTGAGCAACCATAAGAAATCATAGCACACAATTCAGTGCTTATCACTATTTAATTAAAGAGTCATCTTTTCCATTTCACTGGATGCTGCCCAGTTTCCAGTAAGATCTAGTACGTATTTAAAGCTCAAAGGAAAAGTTATTCGTGACTATTAATGCATAATCATCCATTCATGACTACTCCTTGAAGATCTTTTGCTCCAGTCAGAAGTTACTTAATTTGAGAGAAAGCTCTTTGACAAGCTATTTGACTTTGTAAATTAGTGTTATTATCTTAAAGCAGTTGTACAAAGGAATTGCCATTTACCAAAGCAGTTTATGAATACAATATTTTTTCTATTTTTTATTGTGAAAATACTGTACAGAGGGGTTATAATTACATGGGCAAGATAATGAGTACATTTCTTATCAAGCATTGTAGCCTCCTCCTTTGTTTCCCCTTCCCATCCCTCCCCATCCCCCCCTGCCCCCCCCAGAATACAATATATTTTGACCAATGTCATCCCTTTATGTTTGACTTTTAGCACATGGCTTTCAATTGTGTTTACTTTGGGCTATAAGTTTGCTTCAAATATTCTCCTTAATGCACATTAGTGCTTCATATAAAAGCAAGAATATATTTGAGAGAAGCTTAGAAATGTCCTGAACAAAGTGGAGAAAAACAATTCTGTAATGGTTTGAAATGTATCTCCTTGAGAATCAAAGGTTTTCTCAGAAGGTTACTATGACTATACTTCTGATATGAACTTATTTGCCAGATTATGCACTCACATTTGAGCCTATCTCCAAACTATTTTACAGTATTCTGACAAAGTGTTTCCTAAGATTCAAAACTTTCCTTACATTTGCTATTGTGCTAATTATTTTGAAAAGTAGTAGCTGAATTCTTAAAAACAACAACAACAACAACCAACAAACCTGTCCACTTCTAAAGCAAAATGCAATTGTTAGTGTTATGTATGTTTGTTTTATTAGCTTTGTGTGTGTGTGTGTGTGTGTGTGTGTGTGTGTGTGTGTGTGTGTGTGTGTGTGTGTCTCTATGTGAGATATGTACTGGATTGAACTCAAGTCCTCAAGCTCTCACTTGGCTTTTTCCACTCACAGTTGGTGTTCTGCCACTTGAGCTACACACTTCTACTTCTGACTTTTTGCTGGTTAATTGGAGATTATAATCTTCAGAATTTGTCCAGGCTGGCATCAAGCCTTATCCTCAGATCTCAGCCTCCTGAGTAGCTAGGAAAATAGATGTGAGTCACTAGTGCTGGAGATTTATATTCTATTTTGTTTTTTAACATTCACTGAAGCCTAATAGAGATGAGAATAATAAAAGTATAGCTGTGTGAACAGAGAGGTATCTTGACCAACTAGGTTTTGCTGGAGATTTTATAAATAAATGAAATGAACTCTTTTGTTTCCTGCCCAATTCTTCCTATGGTGAAGCTCCCATCATCCAGATGTAAAATTTCTCTGACTCCTCCTGTAGGCAACATGAAGAAGAACACCCTAAAATATTCTAAATGATTGTTTATGAGTATCTGTGTTTGTTGCTGAGTACTAAGCAAGGTTATAATTTGTTTATTCATCCATACATATTTACACATATTATTATGTGTCAATTACTGTTGTAGGTGTTGGACAAAATCCTTAACTGCATGAAGCTTGAACTAGTGTATACACACGAACAAAACAAGGAAAAGAAAATATATGACATGTGAGATGGTAATGATTACAATGTATGAAAACAAAGTGGAGATGGTGAAATCACTGTGGCAGAAGTTGTAACTTTTGACAGAATGATCCAAACATTTATCTCCATTGCGATGAAACGTGAGAAGAAAATTGAGTGTTGGCGGCTCACTCCTGTAATCCTACCTAATTAGGAGGCTGAGATCTAAAGATCCTGGTCCAGAGTCAGACCAGGCAGGAAAGTCCATGAGACTCTTATCTCCAAAAACCTATTCAGAAAAAGCTGTACGTGGTGCTGTGGGTTAAGTGATAGAGTTTCTAGGTGGCATTGTTGCTCACTCATTTACATAGGTTGTAGTTATTTATTGAATATCTATATAGCAGGCATTATTATAATATATTGAGTTGCATATAAAAATGAACATGACTCAATTTATCTTATTAATAAAGGAAATTCATGAGGTCAAAGTAACTGAAAAGTGCACAGAGGAAATAGTTCCCAGCTAGACTTCATCCTTTGACTCTATTTGTCAAACTTGGAAGGCTATTTCCTTGCCATCAATTTCTCTGCTTTCATACTCTCTAACCATTTCCTGCTGGTCCCAAGATGGCTGCCCACTCTTCCTGGGACAAGTTCCTTTGGTCCATGTGCCCCAGAAAAACTCTAACATTCATTTGATCAAACCACTTTGTGTCCCAAGCAGTTTTAACACTATGGTCAAAGAGATAGTATGCCATGTAATCAGCCCTTGTCATGTATTTCATCCCTAGAGAGCTGTGGCCATTTTCTCTGGAACAACAGCATCAACAAGTAGACATGAGTTCTGGTGAGATGGGGAAATTTGAGAATGGACACTAAGAATGTAGTGCCACTACCACTATTCAGTATGTAAAGATGAAAGAGACTGGCGGTCCTTTCAATAATTTCTTCTAATTTTTCTAAATTTTCTAAATACAGGCATGTAGTGTGTCTTCTTGTTCAGAATCTAAGATATATAGATATATGGCTACTCAATGAATTCCATTGAGCTGTTAGCTAAAGCTTATGCTGCATCGATGAAAGAAAGCAATGGATTTTAACATACTACTTGGCTCCACTTTGGACTAAAGCAGGAAGCCCTTCTCTAGCTAAGAAACTCAACACAGAACTGAGCACAGCAAAGTTGATTCTATTGGACTTTCTTTAATACTCTTTAGAAAGACAAGGATGGGCGCTAGCCTCTACACCTCATTAGACCAGAAGCAATGGAGAATTCCATTTTGCACAGCCTTCAATCATTAGCAGTAAGAACCCTTGCAGAGAAAATACTAATTCCGAAGATTGTAGCCAACAGAAAGCTACAAAAACTGAGAATGATGCTGGAACTGGGAGGTGGGAGGCAAGAAACAACTCAACAAGTCTAATCACTTGTGACAGAAGGGGCAGAGAAACTACCGGAAATGGTGGCAGCAAACAGTGAGATTGGGGAAGAACACTAGGCAGGATGGGATGGAGAATCCTAAGATCCTGTGGGGAGCTCCGCTTTCAACATGTCCTCAATGTAAGTGTGGTCAATTTGCCTTCAATGGCCATATGGCAAATGAGGAACTTAGGTTAATCACACTATTAGTTTTATTGTTATTTAGAGAATGAACCTCGAAACCCACAAGTGGTTGCTCAACCTAAAACAAAACAAATGTACCTCCTGCTACTCCATCAATAATCAACACCCATGTGAAACTAAACAGGAAAGGAAAGAATTTGGCTCATCCCTAGAGAAATGCATGGATGTGCATTGTCAGAGAAGCCATGACTATACTGACTCTGGGCCAGGTGCTCTTGTTGATTCTCATACCCCTGGGGATACAAAATAAGGTACAGTACCTGGCAGTGATCTGGTGTTTGACACTTAGCAAGCTGATTGGAATCCATGTGGGAGGTAAACTGTTGTCTGGGAGCAAGAACTTTCAACACTCATTGTGGTATTTTTGTGTCATGTTCTTGAAGATGAACCATGTTTAGGTGGGAATCTGTTGCCACTAAATCATGGGCCAATTGTTCCTCCTACGGGTACATCCTTTGACTTTGATAAAGCAGGGAACAGATTTGTGTAAAACACTGTAGAGACTGGATAAGTCTTCCTTCCTAGCATCCCTCCAATTAATAACAACAGTTGTCAGGTGTTGAGAGTTCTCTAGGTGTCAGATCTTATCCTAAGCTTTCTGCATGGATTCCATTGTTTTATTCTTGCCCTTGCTCTAACATCTGAGCTCTATGTCCTCATCAGTGGTAGTGGTTGTTCTTCTCTCTCTCCTCCTTCTCCTCCTTTTTCTCTCCTCCTCCTACTCCTCCATTCTTCTTTTTCTCCACCTTCACCTTCATTATTTTTTAGGCAGGATTCTCATACATGCCCCTCTGGCCTATACACAGTTTCCTTATTTATGTGTTCCACATAGCTGGGGTGACAGCACATGCTACTGTGTTCTGCTATTTACGAATATGGACTCTTTCTTGACTTTCTCCGATGAGACTTGAACTGAAATTCTGATCTCTACCTCCCAAGGAGTTAGGATCACAGGAATGAGATATTGGTACCTAGCCTGTCCTTAGTTTTCAAGTGAAAACATTGAATTAGAGAGTTTAAGTGACTTGCCTGGTGCCATATCACTAAGAAATTTTTACATTGAGGTCTTTGTAACTTAAACATCCATCCAATAGGAAACACAATGTACTACCTAAAAGGCTGCCCCCATAGAACTATTTCTTTTATTCTAGCCCTTGAATCTTTGCCTTTTGAAGTGAGTCAGAGTCTGTGCTGACTCACCCACCCACCTGTCATTCTACTGCTTCTGATGTCATTGATGAACTGAAATGGCCCAATCTGAACTCTGGGTTCAGATATCCCATGCCTGAGGAATTGGTCCTCCTGAGACAGCAAGCTAGTTCTGTTATTTGCTTTTGTTTTGTTTTTGTGTTTGTTTGTTTGTTTATTTGTTGGTTGTGGGGCTTGAATTCTGGGCCTAGGTGCTGTCCCTGAGCACTTCAGCTCTAGGCTAGCACTCTACCACTTGAGCCGTAGTGACACTTCCAGTTTTCTGGTGTTTAATTGGAGATAAGAGTCTCACAGACTTTCCTGCCCAGGCTGGCTTTGAACTATGATCCTCAGATCTCACTTCCTGAGTAGCTAGGATTACAAGCATGAGCCACCAGTGCCCAGATTGCTAAGAACTGTTGATTGCCACTATGTTTGGAATAAGGTTTATGTTTGCCTGATGACTTTGAGAACTTGGAGTGCCTTTGCTAATTCAGCTCTTGGTAAAATATTATCAATTCACATCCATGGAATTCTTGGCTCCTAGAAATAGTTTAGGATGCCTAAGGGTAAGTGCCACTATGGGTAGTGGTATGGGTTATATTAAACAGTCCAGTGGTGGAGAATTAGAGGTCATTAATTTTGCTCTAGCTTTCAAGTCTCACTGTTTTTATTCCCTCACACAAGGGTATTAGCCATTAGTTCCTTTTCATTTTATTGTCCATGTATACTTAGTGTAATATTTCTAGTGATCAAAAGACTTCATGTATCTATTAAATTTCATTCATCCAATCAAAACCAATGAGGTAAATTATTTGAAGAGCTACCAAAATATAGTTATAGTATGCAGTTAAATTCAAAATACAGAGGCTGGGAAGGTGGCTCAGTGGTAGAGTGCTTGCTTCGCCTTGCATGCATGAGGCCTTGAGTTCCATTCCTCAGCACCACATGAGCAGGAAAAGCTAGAAGTGGTGCTGTGGCTCAAGTGGTAGAGCCAAAAGAAGCGCAGAGACAGTGTCCAGGCCCTGAGTTGAAGCCCCAAGACTGGCAGAAAAAAAATCAAAATGAAGAATAGTAGGTGAATTCCTATTTATAAAAGTGTGCTCTGTAGATATGTGAAGAGGAAAAACTAATGGAAGAATTTGGAATGCTGACTTCTATGTGCTGCTTTACAGTTTTCTAAAGTACTTATATTTACTTCTTTAAAGCATCACACTTATAAATTCAAGCAAAAATGGACTTCCAAGTTTGTAACTGAAAAGGACTAAGTCTCTAGCTTTTGGATATTATCTTAAAAAGTCTATGGTTTGCCAAGCATGGGTGGCCCATGCTTGTATTCCTAGCTCCTCATAAGACTGAGATCTGAGGATCACGGTTCAAAGTCAGTTCAAAGTCAGCCTATGAAACTCTTATCTCCAATTAACCACTAAGAAACTGGGAGTGGAGCCATGACTCAAGTGGTAGAGAGCTAGCTTTGAGCACAAAAGCTTAGGAAAAAACACAGGCCATGAGTTCAAGCCCCAGGGTTGGCACAAAAGCAAACAAACAAAAATATATGGTTTGGTCAGATTGCTTTCTGCTGATTTTTTTTCTTCCCCTTTGGCATCCATCAGTGTTTTCAGTATTGTAATTCTAAGAAGGTTCTTCGAGTCTGAAAAGCCAAAATTCCCTAGGAAGTCATTCAGGAGCTTTTGCTAATGTGCTGTTGTAGATTAGGCATTTAAGAAGTGAGCAAGGGAATTGGCATGTGTACATACTTTAGTGGTTGGTAGTCGGAGGGAATCTAATCAGCTGATTAGATTCAACTACCAACCACTAAAGTTCAGAAGTGGTTGGGCCTAGAGACACCAGGAGTTGTGGGGTTGGGGGGGGGGAAGGTTTGATGGGAGAGACAGTTTAGAGCACAATCTTGGGCACAAAATGGGTAGAGGACATGCTTCAAACACAGAAGCTGGATGTAAGTCAGATCCCATACACAGAGATAAAGTGATTTCAATTTTTTTCCACACTGAGAGAACCACAACTAAAAAGCCCTAAAGATGTCTCTTGGACTATATATAATTGTTCAGTCTTTTCTGGAAAAAAAATCTAGAAAATCACAGGAATCTTTTAGAACTCTGCTATGTATGAAAAGACCCTACATTTTATAATTGACCTTTAACTATCTATCAGCCCATTATTAGTCTATGTAGCAAATACACCTTGAACACAGTGTGTGTGCCAGATTCTTTGCAAATCAATGAACATAAAACAAGATGTCTATGCTTATGAGACGTATAGTCCAGATTACTACTGGGCAGAGAAGGCTACTGAGTCCTTAAAATGGGTTGGCTCAGCCAGGTGCTATGGCTCTATAATCCTAGCTTTTCAGGAGGCTGAGATCTGAGGGCTGCTGTTCAAAGCCAGCCCGGACAGGAAAGTATGTGAGACTCTTATCTCCAGTTAACCATCATAAAACTGAAAGTGGTGCTGTGATTCAAAATGGTAGAGTGCTAGCCTTGAGTAAAAAGTGCTCAGGGACAGAACCCAGGCCCTGAGTTCAAGCCCCAATGACTGACTGACAAATATATATATTTATAAATATACACATATATATATGGGGATAGATCAAGTCAAACTTATAAGTATGAAAATGAACACTGAATGTGTAATAGTATGAACGAGTAAGCTAAATATCTAATTCATCGTTTTACATCAATTACATGTTGAAATAAGATTTCAGACATATTAAAGAAAACATATTATTAGAGTCAGCTTTACCTGTTTTCTTTTGCTTTTTTAATGTGACTACATTTTGAATTGCAAGCTAGGCATGATAGCACGTGCCAGGTTTAAAGCCAGGCTGAACTATTTAACAAGACTCTCTCCTCCCCTCCCGAAAAATAGAAAGACAAGTTAAAAATTTTTTTTGAATTGCATATTCAGCTTGTATTGTATTTCCATTGAATACTACTAGTCTAGATTAGAGGATATGCAAGCCTTCCAGTGCTCAGAATTGTATGGCAGGGGGCTTTAAAGATACAAATGCCCACCAGACTTGGCGATGCCCACCTATAACCCAGTACTTGAGAGACTGAGCGGGAGGATTATAGGCTGAGTTCCAGGCACAATGGGCTATGTTGTGTCTCAAAAAGGGGGGAAAAATGAAAAGAAAAAGAAAGCCGCGAAACAAGCATAAGAAAAGAAAAGAGCAAGGAAACAACAAAGACAAGGAAGCAAAATGAAAAGGAAGTCAAAGGAAGCCAGCCTTCTCCCTTCCTAAGACTTCCTGTCTAGTCTGGGCCATGGTTATAGTGCTTTTAGTCTTAAATCTTCTAAGAGAGATAATGTACAATTGCCTCAGCCATCCAACAGATAACCATCTAGTCATTTTCTGATGTCCATCCTCTCTGTGCTAGTCTTGGGTTTTTTGTTTGTTTGTTTGCTGGTTTGCTTGAAACAAGAATCCCATTACATTGTCCAAACTGGCTTCAGATTCCTGAGCTCAAACAATCCTCCTGCCCCAGCCTCCTGAATGAATAAGTGAGAATACAGGTGTGTACTAATACAGACGGATGCTAACAGACATTCTTAAATTGTGTGATGCCTCTTGTTGAAGCAAGAAATGGTGTTCTAAGCTGAGAATGTGGCTTAGTGGTAGAGTGCTTGCCTAGCATGCATGAAACCCTGGGTTTGATCCCTCAGTGCCACATACACAGAAAAAGCCGGAAGTGGTGCTGTGGCTCAAGTGGTAGAGCGCTAGCCTTGAGCAAAAGAAGCTCAGGGACAGTGCCCAGGCCCTGAGTTCAAGCCCCAGGACTGGGAAAGAAAGAAAGAAAGAAAGAAAGAAAGAAAGAAAGAAAGAAAGAAAGAAAGAAAGAAAGAAAGAAAGAAAGAAAGAAAGAAAGAAAGAAAGAAAGAAAGAAAGGAAGGAAGGAAGGAAGGAAGGAAGGAAGGAAGGAAGGAAGGAAGGAAAGAAAGAAATGGTGTTCTATGCAGCCTAGCTCCACGCCCCAGATAGTCCTTCCAGTCCCATCCCTGATCTGCCTGGCACATGCCTGGCCTTTCCTCCTGACGGAAGCCGCAGGAAAGCTTTATGTCAATCTTTGTGGATTCTGCACAGAAAGAACTATTGTAGATTCATGGTCTTCATCAGAAATTCTGCTCCGGCTGGTTTGATCATCATTGTTAATGGTAAATAATAATGAGTGCATCACTTCCTTCTTTGATGACATTGTTTTAAGCTGAATTGCTCCCACTTTGAAATTCTTCAGCATATAGTTTATAAAAGGACTTAGCTTCAACTCACCGGATCCCCCTAAATTGCCCTAAAATGAACACCTAAACATCAACATTCACCAAACATTTCATGCTTCTCTTTTCTTTTTCAGAGCAAATGTGAGAACAAAGATTACTTTATTCATAAAGTTTCCTTTTTTTTGGATGGGGGGCGGGGGGCTTGCTGGAAATCAGACTTGTGTTCTAAAGAGTAGCAGGAAAGTGCAGATTTCTGCCTTCACAAGATGTCAGAGCATTCTGGCCATGTTGAGTTGAAAGGTCTGAGCCAGGAAGAAAAGTTGATTATTCATCCTGATACACATCAGTTACTGTTACAAGGAGCTGTTACATGTACAATGTGTGGCTTTACATGAAGAACCCTCTCCTTCTCTCTGATTATATAAATCCAGAGGTTCCAACACAAGAGCATGTAAAAGGGTAATTCCTGTGTTGAAAATGAACTCTACACCAGGAGCTGGTGGTTCATGCCTGTAATCCCAGCTACTCAGGAGGCTGAGATCTGAGGATTTGGGTTGAAAGCCAGCTGGGGCGGGAAAGTTCATGAGACTCTTAACTCCAATGAAGCACCAGAAAACAGGAAGTGGTGCTGTAGCTTAAAGTGATAGAGCACTAGCCTTGAGCAAAAGAGCTCAGCTGCAGCTCCCCAGGCCCTAAGTTCAAGCCCCCACAACTGCTAAAGAAAACAACAGTTAACTACTTGTGGGTGGGGATCGCAGGGGGAAAACTTGGAGAGAGCAAGGAAGGGGAGACATTGTCCAAAAGAAATGTACTTTTTACCTGACTTAGGTAACCTCACCTTCATAATAATATAAAAAATTAAGGGTAATTCACCTTCCCTAGTCCCTTTTTAAGTCTTCTACCCCACCTGAGCCTCTTTTCCTTACTCTCTTTCACCTCAAAGAGACCATTTCTCCTCTGCGTCTTCTGCTGCACCTCAAATGGATGTGCATTGCAAAGGGATTCCTTGTTGTGGCATGGAGAGTCACTGGTTTCCATCTTCGGCTACTGGGCTTCACTCCTTTCAATCAGAGACAAAAGAGAAGCCCACAGCGTGGGGGTCACCCACCTCGGCCGGTGTTTGTCCCGCGTGTAATCGGGACTTTTGTTATCCTGAGACATTCCTGAACAATCGCTCTCAGGAGGGGGAGGGGAGCAGGCAGGCCCTTGCCCAGCCCTCGCTGCTTGTGCAGCACCATCTAGCGGCCGGTCCCGGCGTGACTTGGGGACTGAGCGCCGCTGGTGGACCCCAGTGGGAGAGGTTGAAAAGCATCCCCCCATCAGGCCCCTCCTGGCACCCGACAGACAGTCTCACGCCGTTCATCCCGCGTGAACAGCACACAGGTGCACTGGGGATTAGACACCGCACGTAAGCAACCTTGTTACTTAATTTTTCATCGCTGCTCACATCGGTCGGCTCCTTCACGCCTTCCTAGCTGAACAGGGGCTGCAAGGGATTTTAATATTGTCACAGCAAATAGTGCCCAGGAAATGCTCGCACAGAGGATTCCAAAGCAAAAACAAAACGGTTTTTCGGCCGGGCCGCTGGTCTGTACTCTTGTCTGTAGTCTTAGTTACTCAAGAGGAGGAGATCTGAGGTTGGAAGCCAGCCCAGGCAGGAAAATCTGGGAGACTTGGATCCCCAAGTAACCACCAAAAAACCAGAAGCAGAGCTGTGGCTCAAGTGGTAGAGCACCAGGCTTACCTGATAGTGTCCAGGCCCTGAGTTTAAGCCCTCCCAAAAAAGAAAAAGAATGTGTCTATGACTCTATTTTATATATGTGTACATACATGTACATATATGTATATCTGTGCACATATATGATATATGTGTATGTCTATTCTACAACACAAATTTTTAGAGGCATACTGAAAAATTAAAGCTCTGGACTTGGAGCTAATTATAAAGATCACCTTTTTTACTATGCTAAGTTCTTGTGAAAAATGATAATATGTAGAACTTCTGGACCCATCACAACATTAAGCGGCCTACAGGTCTCTTTTCTTTCTAGCTTTTCTTCCTTTGTTCTTACATTCAAAGCAATTCTTCTATTTTGTAGTACCCTGCTGCAATACATTTCTTAATACTTCTTTTAAATTCTCTTACTTCTTTTAAATGTAGTGGTAGGCAATCATACAACTGAGTTTGGAACAAGACTGAGACCCTTTGCTGTTCATTTATGAGTAAAATGTATCTATTTTACTGTGTGGAATTTAGGACAACACTTTTACCTGTCTTTTTCCTATTTTATCCTGAGCTTTTAGGTATCTTCCAGAAAATTGAAATTTTAATTGAATTTAAGTGCAATGGATTTTTTTTTTCCTCTATCTACTTAGCATTAAGTTCAAGTTTATCAAGTTTATTCTGAGTTCTTAGCTGGACCCACCAAGTTAATTTCATTCAGCAGTCTGTGCATCCACTCACCTCACACACAGCTGGCTCTCTGAAGGTCTCACTGGTCTCTACAGCTCCCCTTACGTCACTCTGCATGTTTATTCATATTGTGTTCTTTGTCAAAGATGCCCTATCCTAAGCCAGGCACTAGTAGCTCATGCCTATAATCCTACCTATTCAGGAGGCTGAGATCTGGAGGATGGTGGCTCAAAGCCAACTAGGGCAGAAAAGTCCTTGAGATTCTATCTCCAATTGACCAGCAGAAAGCCAGGCTAAAAGCATGGCTCAAATGGTAGAGCGCCAGCTGTGAGCTAAAAAGCACGTGAAAACACACACACACACACACACACACACACACACACACACACACACACACACACACACACACACACACACACACACTGCCCTTTCCTGCTTCACATCTATGCCAGACAAACTTCAATCTTCCATACCCAATCAAAATACTATGTATATGTGAAGATGCATTATAAACTGATAGTACTTGCTTTGCTTCTAATTTTTGTAACATTTTGCCAGTCAGCTATTAGTTTTTTGACTCAAGAGTCTCTTATCTAGACCACGGTGCTAGCACGTAGTACATTGTAAATGCTGTTAGGCTTGCTTTATATTATTATAAAGGCCTAAGTTGAACCATTATTAAGTTGAGGACTGTCTATAGATTGAATTTATGTTTGAGGGAGCTGGGAGGAATGAATGTCTCTTCTCTTCAGCCTCTAGAATGTGTGAGAACCTAGCATCTAACACATGGCTAGTCATGAAGTTAACATTGGGCAGTGATTTATGCTCTCTGGTTTGTACTTGCAATATCTAGTACAATACCAGAGGAGTGTCCTCATACTGCTTGAATTAATGCCAAATACAAATTTTCCAATATTTAATTCTAGATCCTAAAAAATTTATTTTTTTCTGAAATTAAGAGCATAAAGTATAAAAATATATATAAATAAAAAATTAAAAAGCATAAAGTACAGATTAGAGAAAAATGAGCAAAAATGAGAAATAAGGGGGAAAATGTCCCAAGTTCTTAGACAACATTGAGACCCAAGACTATAACTTTTGAATCCTAAGCCAAGAAAGGGCATCAGTTCCTAACATAGATAGCATGGAGCTGGAGTCAGTGCAAGTGCTTTTGAACTCAGGCCTCACCTTATTGAGTTAACCAAAACGTCTGATCAAATAGGATGTTAATTCGAATATAAATGGCAAGCTTGTCTCTAGACTCCTTCCATATTTCTAATCCGAGCATAGCTGCATTTTCCTTGGTTGTCTGTCTTCCTGGTGACAGGATACCTTTCAGAGTTCCAGAGTTTTCTATGGGTACCAGCATGGCACTTCCTAAAGAAGAATGGGGATGTTTCCTCTTCCACACACTCCTGCTGGCTCCACCTTTAATAAATGCTTCTCCAAGACCCCACCTGCAAATCTGGTTGCACTGGGGATTGGGTATGGGATTTCGAAATGTAAATTTCGGAGGGGAGACACAAACATTCAGTCTGTAGCAATCATTTGTCTAGGTTTTGTCTGTGAGTACAGTGTTTTCTTTTCCTCTAGGTCTGAGCCGCCCCTCTCCCCCTCTCACTAGCTACAAGATGGCAGCATCCAGGAATGGAGTCACTCAATATCATCTCCCTGCCTCCATGCTGCCACATGTTCCTGCTCTTCCTTCTGAGCCATTCAGGGGAGATGACTTTCTCTCAACAGGACCAGAACAGCGGCTCCAGCTATAGAAAGGCCCGTTTCTCTAGGACACAGATCTCTTTACTTTCTGGGCTGTGTGTAATGTACCTTGAACCTCTCAAGACTGTTTACATATCCTCATGTATCAGATAGGGATGGCTGTTCCATTCAGTTTCCATTCTGTTATTGGCCATAGGTGCTTTGCTGCCTCCCCCCACAGGAAGGAAGTCTGTGGGCGTACAGTAATTTCATGTGCTGTGAAGCAGCCAGCGATGGCTGAGGCAGGCAAGCAGTTGCTCACAGAGGCCCGACAACATCCTCACCTGTCAGCCTGATGCTGTTCATTTGGCCACTACTGATCACTTCTTGCGTTCATGTTCCTAACCACTAACCATTGGAGTACCTGAGATTCCAGTCCTTGGGGACCTTCCCTACTGAATCTACTCATCTCCTTTCAAGATCATCATCTCTCTTCGTTTGAAATGTCATCGGTAGCCAGGTGCTGGTGGCTCATGTCTATAATCCTATCTTCTCAAGAGGCTGAGACCTTAGGATCTAGAAAGCCTATGAGACTCTGATCGCTGATTAACTACCAAAAAGATGGGAAGTAGAAGCCAGATGCTGGTGGCTCATACCTGTCATCTTAGCTACTCAGGAGGCTGAGAACTGAGGATCACAGGTCAAAGCCAGCCTGGGTCAGGAAAGGCCTTGAGACTTTTATCTTCATTTAACCACCAGAAAACCAGAAGTGGCGCTATGGTTCAAGTGGTAGATTGCTAGCCTTGAGCTGAATTGCTGACTTAGGACTTCCTTATCTGGGTGTGGAAGGAAAAAGTGTGGAAGCCATTCCAGAACCATCTCAAGCTCACTCAACTTTTAAGTCCATCAACAACCTCTCTACCATCCCCACCATCTCCTTACCCATCCCTCTCATGGTCCTCCAAACCTCCTCTAGCACATTCTGTACAAAAAGACTAGCCCTTTAAAATGGGTCACACCCTATCCCATTTCTGTTCCCAACATTCACAAACATCCCATCTCCTTTTTGAAAACAAACTCCAACATCCTTTCCATTGTATGCTAGCCCAGATGGTCCCGTGTGATTTTTCTCCCTGCTGTTTCTCTGACTTACTCTGCTAGTTCCTCTTCAATGAACATATCTCCAGTCACTTCATCCAGCACAGTGCCAAAGGTCTGAGCGGCTAGGCCTAGGATTCATGAAGGCCTCCATCCACCATGCACACCCTACTCCTTTACTCAGGCTCACCAATAAATCTTGCATCATGTCTTACATTTTTTTAAGGTGGTCTTGTAGCCAGGAGTTGGTGGCTCTGGCCTATAATCCTAGCTACTCAAGAGGCTGAGATCTGAGGGTAGCAGTTCAATGGCAGCTCTGGCAGGAAAGTCTGTGAGACTCTTATCTCCAATTAATCACCAGAATACCAAAAGTGGTGCTGTGGCTCAAAGTGGTAGAGTGCTAACCTTGAGCAAAAGAGCTCAGGGACAGCAGCCAGGCCCTGCGTTCAAGCCCTATGACCACTACCAACAACAACAAAAGTTGGTCTTCTAGAAATAGAAGAATGTTAAAAGCAGAGGTTGAGTGGCTGAGGTGGGAGAGGGAGGACATTCGCCAGATGATACAGTATTTCAGGTAGATAGGTAGAGTAACAAGTTCAAAAGATCTATTATATTGGGGCTGGGAAGGTTCCTCAGTGGTAGAGTGCTTGCCTTGCATGCATGAGGCCCTGGGTTCAATTCCTCAGTACCACATAAGCAGAAAAAGCTGGAAGTGGCACTGTGGCTCCAGTGGTAGAGCTGAAGAGCTGAGGAACAGCGTCCAGGCCTAGAGTTCAGGCTCCACGACCCACAAAAAATAAATAAATAAATAAAGATCTATTATATATACCATGATGACTATGGTTAATGGCAGCATATTTTATTCTTGAAAAATGACAGGAGAATGGGGATAGGACGTGTTCTTACCAGAGAAATGATATTTAACCATTCTATGATACTTCAAATGTTGTATATACTATGTATAATACAATTCTGTTCATTAAAAATAGAACCTCTGTGTGTGTGTGTGTGTGTGTGTGTGTGTGTGCGCGTGTGTGTGCACACACATGTGAGTGTGCTGGAGCTTGAACTAAGGGCCTGGGCTCTGTCCTTGAGATTTTTTTTTTTTTTTTGCTCAAGGCTAACACTGTACCACTTGAGCCACAGCTCCACTTCCAGCATTTTAGGGGGAGGTAATTGGAGATGAGAATCTCACGGGGCTTTCCTGCCCAGGCTGGCTTTGAACCCTGATCCTTAGATCTCAGCCTCCTCACACCTGAGTACCTGTAGGTGTGAGCCACCCACAGAACCTATATATTTTTAACCTTAACATGTATGTGGATTTTTTTGGCCTTTTCTTTTATAAAACTTTCTCCTCTATGGTTTAATGAAGGTGAAAGGATTGTTTTTATTTTTCTCTTTCAAGAATTACTGCTTTCAAATATGGGTATGTTGTAGGATATTGTTATTACAGATCTATATATTATCTAGCTAAGCCAATACCTTTATAAAAGACTCAATAAACTGCAAAAAAAACAAAAAACAAAAACAAAAAGAAAACCTCTTGGAGAAAGCAAAGGAAGGAGTGACATTGTCCAAAAAAAGAAATGTAATTATTTACCTGACTTATGAAATGGTAAACCCTCACCATACAATACCTTAATAACAACAATAAAATTATATATATATTGGGGAGAGGGGTTGCTTGTGGAGCTTGAACTCAAGGATTAGGTGCTGAGTTTCTATGCTCAAGGCTGTGCTCTACCCCTTTGAATCACAGCTCCACTTCTGGTTTTTAGGTAGTTAATTGGAGTTAGTCTCACAGACTTTCCTGCCCAGGCTGGCTTTGAACCCTGATCCTCATCTCAGCCTCCTGAGTGGCGCCCGGCATTAGTTATATAAAGAAAACCTCTATGTCATTAATTTTAAAGTCCACACGTGCATTCAGAACCCCCAGCCATGCACAGTTGTAAGAAGGGTGTATTCATGGAAGAAAGATTAAAATGGTGCTGCTGCATTTCTCCACTCATGTCTCATAGTCTTCAATGACTAGTATGCGTATTATTTAAATGTGACGATATTCAAAGAGGAGATAAATATCATCGGGGTACCGTAGCTGCACTAGGCTTTTCTCCAAAGGCAGGACAGAGCTTGGCCAACCTAAAAATAAAATCTGCTTCTTTTAAGCAGCTATGCTTATGTAGACTACAAATCTGGTGGCAGGAACAGTGCTGCACCCATAATGTGGATACACTGATTCTTTTATTTATTATTTTTTGTTGTTACCAGTATTGGAGCTTTTTAACTCAGGGGCTTGAACTCACTTGGTTTTCCCATTCAAGGCTAGTGCTCTACTACTTGAACCATAGATCCACTTCTGTCTCCCCTCCCCCCTACACACACACACACACACACACACACACACACACACACACACACACACACACACACACACACACACACACACGTTAACTGCTCAGGCTAACTTTAAACCTCAACCCTCAGATCTCAGCCTCCTGAGTTACTAGGATTACAGACATAAGCCAGCAGCACCAGCCTCTTCTATTTTGTTTTAATGTAATTTTAATTTTTTAACTGGTCCTGGGGCTTGAACTCAGGGCCTGGAGGGGGCTGTCCCTGAGCTTTTATACTCAAGGCTAATGCTCTCCCACTTCAGCCACAGCTCCACTTCCGGTTTCCTGGCAGCTAATTGGATGTGAGACTCACAAACTTTCCCACCCAGGTTGACTTTGTACTGCAATCCTCAGATCTCAGCCTCCTATCACGAGAGCTACAGGCATGAGGCACTAGTGCTCAGCCTATTTTTTAACCTTATAAAAAAATTTCAAAAGACAAAAGAGTGTACTCCAGTGTTTTCACCATCTTGTTTCCTCTCAAATTCAATTTACTTCTCCAACAGATTCTACTTGTGTATATTATTAGGAAGAGGGGGGAGTTGTCAGCTCACCAGCTTTCTGATGCGGGAGGAACCTTCCTTTCCCAAAGATTCTAGGTGGGTCAGTTCTCACTTCTGGCTTCCCTAGACATTCTCTGTTTAGTTTCTTATTTTGTTTTAAAAAAGAATACGAGTGATCAATGGTCAATTTAATTCCATGGGGCCTTGACTAAATCCAGTTAAAGTCACTCTCCAGATTTAAAAGCACTTTTCTGAGCTGGTGGCTCACACCTGTAATCCTAGCTACTCAGGAGACTGAGATCTCAAGATTACAGTTCAAAGCCAGCCTTGGCAAGAAAGTCCGTGAGACTCATCTCCCATTAGCCACCAGAAAACCAGAAATGGTGCTGTGGCCCAAAGTGGTAGAGTGCTAGCCTTGAGCAAAAAGAACTTAGGGACAGAGCCTAGACCCTGAGTTCAAGTCCCATGACCAACCAAAATAATAGATAAATACATAAAATAAATAAAATAATAAATACATACATAAAATAATAAATACATAAAATAATACATAAAATAAATAAATACATAAAATAAATAGATAATACATAAAATACAAAAGCAGGGGTTGGGGATTTAGCTCAGTGGAAGAGCACTTGCCTAGCAAGTGCAAAGCCCTGAGTTTGGTCCTCAGCTCTGGAAAAAAGAAAAAATATATACAAAATACAAAAGCAGTGTTCTCTGCCACTAAAGACTGATTTTTTTTTCTTATTCGCTCCTCCTCTACCCTTCCTGCCTGTTCTTTCCCCCTCTCCTTTTTCTTCAATAGTACCCTGTTATGAAGGGCCTGGCCACACACAGACAGTTACAGGAATAAAACGTGGAAAAGAGCACACTGTTATGAAACACTGAACTTCAATTTCTCTTTATTTTGCTCCCAAATTTTCTTCCCCCTCCAAGAAAACATGAACCTGGACAGATTTGTGGTTCGTGTTATCTTCAGCTGTAAATGCCAGCTGAACCAACAGAGAGTCTTTCTCTGCTTCCTGCTTGCCCAGACGTTTCCAAAAGAGCTACTGTAAGGGAAACGTTCCCACCTCTTGAGCTTTATGGAGACTTTTTAAACTCTTTTCCCCCCAAGGAAACAGGTTAAATTAGAATCAGCAGGACAAAATTCTCTGTATGTTATAGAGCTTTGTATAAAGGAAATCAATTAACATCCGTTCTTCTATGATAGTTAAGAGAGAATGAAAGAGGACAGGAAAGGAAAAATATTCCCACCTTGACACTACTGGGATATTGCTTTTTCTTTTTTTGAAAATAGTGATTTAGAAAGAGTTTAAGAATTCATCCATTTCTCCAGATAGACCCAACTTAAGAACTTCAGTGGGAATTGGCCTGAGGATAGATTGCCACATCAGACATTGATTCAGTGAAAGCCAACCCATTTCAAGGTATCACCCATTAATTTATTGACTGCAAATAGGATTTTTGCCCCAGGCCAGAACTCACAATTGGTCCCAGTTGATCTGAAATGGATTTCTACAAGTGGCTAGGGAAGTGAATCTCTCTTTAGAATCTCTCTTCTTCGGTCCACTCTTTCTTCCCTTCTTTATCCTCCCCTCTGGCTTCATTCCATTAATAACTGAACACTCAGAGAGCTTCATTAGCTGATGGCACACAAACAGCTGCTCAAAGGATTTACAACTGTATTGATGCTGAAGCCACCAGGATAGATGGTACACATAGGAAATGACTAGCAGCTTATCAGCTGCTTGGTCATTTTGACATTATTCCCTTTTCTTTCTTCTTCACCTCATGTTAGTCATTAAGCATTCAATTAGTAAAAGAAATGTCAGTATTCCTGCAGAGGGGGTACTTGTATTGGGTTGGAAGTACTCATTTATATATGTTTTTGTGTAAACCCAAAGAGGTTATTATTTTTTTTTATTCCAGTAAAGCTTATCTAACATGCAAGGAAAGAAAAGAAAGGAAAGGAAGAATATTACATTTCTGTAGTGTGTTCCTAGATGATGCCAGGTATAGCAGAAAACAAGTGGCCATTTTGTATATCTGGAAAATGGATTCACGTTTTGCTCAGATTAAAGGGTAAAGCTTTTCTCTCTACCTTTAGGGCACTCTGGTGTGTAGCTGAATGCAATGGCCACTTGAAGAGCCAACAGCTAGAAACCAACTATTTCTTCTTAGGAAAGCCAATAAGGCTGCATGAGGCAGAGCTCATGTACTATAGCAGCCAACAGCCAACCAAACACCGAGGATCCACCTTATAAATCATAGGGGAACTAACTACAGAAGCAGAGGCCTATTTTTGTACAGGAGATGGATGCTGCAATCGTTCTGAAGGAATGAGATAGAGCTTTGAACACACACACATTCCAATAACACTATTTGTGTTTTAAAATGCAGGCACAAAACAAGCCTGTATTGTTTCTATCTAAAAACAGAAGTATATGCATCTTGTATATACACTTCTCTAATTTGGGGAGGGGAAGGGAAAAAACAAAATGTTTAAATAGGGATACAAGTTGACCCATTGTAACAATAAGATGCACAAATCACTATGTTGAAAAACAAACTTTACCATTTAGGTGGGGGTGGGGCGGGTGGGGGAATGTAGTTGTGGAGATGGGAGGGAAGGGATGGTAGGGGAAAAACAAAGGAGGAGGTAACAATGCTTGATAGGAAATATACTGGTTTCCTTGCTCATGTAACCGTAACCCCTCTGTACAGTATTTTTACAATAAAAAATATTTAAAATAATAATAATAGACAAAAAAACTGAAAAAAAACCCAGAAGTATGAAGAACACGGTCAACCAGGTAGGATGCGATGCGATGACACGTGACTGCCATCTTAGATATTCAAGAGGCAGAGGTAGGACTGTGGCCCAAGGCAGGCTTGAGTGAGAGCATGAGACCCTATCTGAGAAATAACTAAAGCTAAAAGGGCTTGGGGTGTGTTTCAAGTGGTAGAGCACTTCGTAAGTGAAAAGCCCTGAGTTAAAACCCTAGTTCCGGGCTGAGAAGTTCCGGGCTCAGTGGTAGAGTGCTTGCCTTGAATTCATGAGGCCTGTGTTTGATTCCTCTGCACCACATAAGCAGAAAAAGCCTGAAGTGGCGCGGTGGCCAAGTAGTAGAGCGCTAGCTTGAGCTGAAGAGCTGAGGGACAGTGCCCAGGCCCAGAGCTCAGGCCCCGTGACCAAAAAACAAAACAAAACAAAACCCCTAGTTCCAAGGGAAGGAGAGGGGAGAGAAGGAGAGAGGAGGGGAGGGAGGAAAGAAAGAAGGAAAAGGAAGGCAGGAAAGAGGGAAAGAAGGAAGGAAGGAAGGAAGGAAGGAAGGAAGGAAGGAAGGAAGGAAGGAAGGAAGGAAGGAAGGAGAGACAATGCTAAAGTGAACTTACATAGTCATTTTTTTTAACAAGGCAAAAATGTGTCCACATTATTTACATAGTTTAAATTTAAATAGTCACAGTGTTAAGTGGTAGTTTAAAGATCACTGAGTTCTTGCATGGCTCTGTTTATAGCCTAATATTGTGCTGAAAACCAGTTTTGTTTTGTTTTGTTTTTTCTTTCTCTGGGCTGTTTATACCTAAACTTCTGCTCTGGGACAGCAATCTAAAGAGGGAGGGTAAAAAGAGCTGGAATTTGAACTAACTTTCATCCTGGGATGAAATACCAACTTCTTCCCTCTCCATCCTTCCTTGGCTCCTAGCCCCGCCCACCCTGGGAGATGGTGATTCTAGAATGCAATGCACCTTTGCCTCCAGGTCTATATGCTGGAGTCCTTACTTGTTCCAATTAGAACATATTGCTCCTGGCCACTAGTCCTGTTCTCTGAGACTGGGTTCTGTAGCCTTCCTTTGGGGGTGGGGAAGTCCCTGCTGGCTGGGGGGAGGGAAAGGACTCCAAGGACTGATTGCAACCGAGAAAGGCAGCTGATTTTTTTCAGAGCTATTCATTTTCATTCTCTGGCAGAATTGGCCTCTTGAACTGCAGTTTTAGGATTCTGGGTCATCTGGAGCCTCCCCATTTCTGCCTGTTTCTGTCTCTGTCTCTGTCTCTCTTCTCCTTTGCTCCTTCTTTCCTTCCTTCTTCCTTCATCTTTTTTTTTTAATTTTCAGCCCCTCTGGTTTTTCTCCCTATTTCTTCCCCTTTCCAATTTCATTTTCCCCTTCACTGTTCTCTTTATTTTCAGATGTTCTACAAAGTAAAAATTTTTGTGATGATAAATTTCAGGAAGACTAATTTTTTTTCTTAACTCAAAAAGTGAAGACCAGAAGGTAGATCAGTTTTAATGAAGCGTTCTTCTTTTACCTGGCTTTTATGTTGCTCCTTTTCATCTCTTCATCAAGGAAACTGTATTCCATCAAGCCTCGGGGTATGATAAATAACTTACAAGGATGCGGGATTGTACATTACTCTCTTGACAGGATGACTCAACACTGATAGGTTCTATCTACATTCTTTAAATGGTTTTCTGCAGTGTAAGCCCAAGCACACCCAGAAACACAAAATCACACAAGGATTAACTGTGTAGCAGTGACTTGCTTAGCAGATCTTGATTTCTTAAGCGATGCATTTAAAAAAAAAAAAAAAAAAAAGCACAAGCAAACCATGTGCTGGTACTCACATCTGTAATCCAGTAGCTACGCAGGAGGCTGAGACTGAGGATCATGGTCCAAAGCCAGCTCACACAGAAAAGTGGTGAGATTCTTACCTCTAATTAACCAGCAAGAAGCTGCAAGTGAAGCTTTGGTTCAAGTGGTATAGAGTGCCAGCTTTGAGTATAAAAAGCTAAAGGAGATTGATCGAGAGGCCCTGAGTTCAAGTCCCAGTAGTAGCACATACACACACTACACACACAGACACAGACACAGACACACACACACACACACACACACACACACACACGTGCACACGCACAAACACACACACACAGAGGAAATATCCAGGGTAGTCAGTAAGCAGTCTAACACTTTAAACAGGCTTGTAGTTTTCTTGGTCTCTGAGAAGAAAGGAAAAGAAGCTCACACAAACTGGGAAAGGCACTGAACTGTACAGAATGAGCTGCCCAGGCTGCTTTAGAAACATTTTTGCCCAGTGCTTTCCCATAGAAATGGAATTCCTTCAAGGGGCATTTCTCAGGTACTGAATCCTTCCTTTGAACTTGAGCCTTTTGGCATTTTCATTTGCATCTGCTTAAACCCAACACATGAGCAGCATTTATCAGCCCAGCCCTGGTTCAGGCCTTTTTCCTTTCCATATCATGAAAGGCAGCTTCTGATAAAATGATGAATTTTTATATATATATACCTGACAGGCTGTGTGACCTGTAGAAAACTCTGGAGCTTTGACAGAAACACAAAATCAATCGAATTTCATCAGAAACATTCTTTCGCGCTCAGGACCCTTTGATAAACCTCAAAAAAAAAAAAAAAATTCTTCAGACCTGTAGAAGCTTCTGAGGGCAACCATACACTTTGATTTCTGACTTTATCATGTAATTGAGGTAGCAGTTTTATTGATGAGTTGTTCGCTGGATCAGTGTGTTTATTAATCTGCTTTTCTAGTCAAGTAACTTGACAGGACTTCATTTAAAAATGATTGTGGGGGTCAGTAACTGGGTTCCCCTTGGGTAGAGGCCAGGGGTTACAAAAGTCAACATCTTGTAACAAAGACTCCTGACTGAGCATGATAAAGAGCCAATTAATGCTGGGAAAATTAGGAGACAACATGGCTACCACCTTCTTCTTCCTAAATTTCTACAATTGGCTTCTTTGCCTAAGCAGTAAGGAGAGTAGGTAAGACTAATCTACCCTCCACACAGTATCAAGAGGGATGATTCACATCCATGGAGGCTGAAATCAGAGGATCACAGTTCAAAGCCAGCCTAGACAGAAAAGTCTTACCTCTAATTGACCACCAAAAAGCCAGAAGTGGAGCTGAGACTCAAGCAGTAGAGTGTTAGCCTTGACCCATGACCAATAGACCAAAAAAAAAAAAAAAAAAGCCAGGGGTACAGCAACTAGGCCTTGAGTTCAATACTCGCACACAAAAAAAAGATTTTTTAAAAAAATATTTTAAAAAGAATGATTTTTCCAGAAGCCAAATCCTTTCATATCAACCCTGTATAAAATCCCAAAATATCTCTCTATTGCTTTTGATAGAAGGAAGAAAAGACTCGTCAGACCAGATCAGTTCTTCCAAGAATAAATTCTTTATCTGTTAAGACAAAGAAAACACTTTTTTATGTGTGCCAATCCTGGGTCTTGAACTCGGGGCCTAGGTCCTATCCCTGAGCTTTTTCACTCTACCACTTGAGCCACAGCTCCACTTCTGGCTTTTTGGTCAGTTAATTCAAGATAAGAATCTCACAGACTTTCTGCCTGGACTGGCTTGGAACCACGATCCTCCGATCCTCAGATCTCAGCCTCCTGAGTAGTGAGGATTACAGGTATGAGCCGCCAGTACCCGAAAGGACATTTTCTTTTTGTTCCATCTTTAACATTAGCTTTGTTACTTGAAGAGTGCTGCTGTTTATTTTAGCTCTTGGTTCCAGTGAGAGAATATTTTTAGGCACATAGGGAAACACTGAAAGTGTTAGAAAAAATGTCAGGCTCAGCCACGTATCTCAATACACCAAATAAAAAAACCTGATGAAGGGCAGGGAAAGGAGGCTACGGCACAGCATGATGCCACAGGAAGGAACTTCAGTTCATCTTTAGCCATCTTTGGGATTCAGTCATAAGCTTTATGTTTAAATAGAGGAAGAATTAGTGGCAGGGGCAACAGTGTGCACGGAGTCCCACGTACACATATGGCCTGGTTGGTTACTGTCTTCGTTCTCCTTCTCTGGGCTCTGGAGAACTCATTATTACACTTGAGGGGAGCATCCCGTGAAATGGTTCCTCTTGCTCCAGCCTCATCGTTGTGCCTAACTGTCCTCATTTGGGGATGGCCTGTATCTCAAGGCTCTGTTCCTTAGGGGTAGTTTCCATCCCTTGTCCGAAGATGTTGTCCATCAGGCTTGTCTTTCCAGGAATCCTGCTCGGAACAAAGACAAACCTAAAATGGAGGCAGGGAGGTCAAGCTTTTCTCCTGCTTTTCGTTAATTTGAAGTCCAAATAAAGAGTCCACGTCTTTCGGCAAAAAAAGAAGAAAAACAAACAAAAAACAGTTTAAATACCCATGACAAATACACGTTCAATAGACTGAGAGTATCTCTAGGGAGAAGGACAGCAGTGGCTTTGAGGCTCAGGCTCCAGGGCTGAGGTCGGTCACTTGTTGGAAGTCTCTGTTACAGCACAAACTTTTCTCTCATCTTCCACTTTAAGTTGTCTTTACGTATTCCAATTACTCCCCATTGCTCATGGCTGTCTGCTAGCTATCAAATGTCTTGAGGGCCGGGATCGTATCTTAGTCACCACTGTTTAATTTTACTACACTATGCTTTACATATTTCTTTTTCCTCCATAATATGTATTCTCCATAATATATATGCTTGGCTTTTCAGGTATGGTAACCTCTCTGGGAAGCTTGTCTGATCCATCCACAGACCTAGCCTAGCTCTGAGCACATTGAAAACCTTCAATAAACATTTGCTTAATGAATTAATTGTGTTTGCTAAGTCAAGCATAGTGTCCAGTAGATGCTCAAGATAGTTGTATCTAAGGTGCCATTGATGGTAAAATGCAGTGCTACTTTATGTTCTGTTAAGCAAGAAAGAGAGCCTAGAACAAATCATGTTAAGTGAGGTAAACTATGTCAGAGAGACAAACAGTACATGTTTTTCTCTCATATGTGGAAGCTAGATCTAAAATACAGCAGGACATGATAAATTATACAGGACTCTAGTCATCCACACACACAGTGACACCAAAAAGGAGGATACTTTTAGGGGAGAAGCCACAAAGGGGCAATGCCTATGTGCCTCTGATAATACCTATCAAAATGAAAAGAAAAGGGCTGGGAAGGTGGCTCAGTGGTAGAGTGCTTACTTAGCATGCATGAGGCCCTGGGTTCTATTCCTCAGTACCGCGGACACAGAAAAAAATAGATGGTTCAAGTGGTAGAGTGCTAGTCTTGAGCTGAAGAGCTCAGAGACAGCAGCCAGGCCCCAAGTTCAAGACCCAGGGCCAACAACAAAAAAAAATTTTTTTTTTAAATGAAAAGAAAAAAAAGTTTTAAAAAGCGAGAGAGGAAAAAAGCAGTAGAGTGCTAGCCATGAATTTACAAAACAAAAACAAAAAAAACAAAAAACAGCTCATACCCAGGCTCTAAATTCAAGCCCTAGGATTGGCACACACACACACACACACACACACACACACACACACACACACACACACACACACACACAGAGTTAAAAGATTCAATAATCTTTGCCAAGTGCTGGTGACTCATGCCTGTAATCGTTGGAGGCTGAGATCTGAGGATTGCAGTTCAATGCCAGCCTGAGCAGGAAAAAAAATGGTGAGAATCTGATCTCCAAGTTAACCATCAAAAAGCTAGAAGTGAGGCTCTGACTCAAGTGGTAGAGTGCTAGCCCTGAGAGGAATAAAACATTAAAAAAAAAAAAAAAAAAAAGCTAAGGGAGAGCACCCAGGCCCCTGAGTTCAAGCCCCAGTACTAGCACCAAAAAAAGAAAAAAGTAAAGAAAAGAAAAAAAGAAAAGAACAGAAGAGAAAGCCTCCATAAAATGGCACAATGCTTAAGGAAATGAGATCTATGCTTGCTTCTTAGACATTTTTGTATTTGGTATGAGATCTATTTAGTCATGGACATTTAGCATCTCTCTCTAACTAAGCCAAATCAATGGATTCTTCATGTGCATTTACCCAGGCTTCACACATTCTGATTTTGCATAGTCCACAATCATGGTCAGAGTGGATGGCATACAGTATCATCACCCAGAGAACAATGGTGCTAGGCCATTTCTGGAAAGAAGGATCTACCATCATCACTAAGACTTTCAGCCGGGCTTCAGAACAACTGGTATTTTGATATTCCTGGTAGCACAGTAGGTAATGGAGTTCCTTGATGCTTGGATCAACTGACCAGTCCTCAGTTCCTCTTCCAGTCACTAGCAGTGCTATGAATGTATCTGATTAGTGAGTGGGGGCTGTGGGCTTTCTTTTGTTTCTTTCTTTCTTTTCTTTTCCTTTTTTTTCTCTTTTCTGGTTCTGAGACTTGAACTCAGGACCTGGGCACTGTTCTTGAGCTTTTTTTTTTTTTTTGCTCAAGACTAGCACTCTTCTACTTAAGCCACAATTCCACTTCCTCCTTTTTTGGTAGTTAATTTAAGAAAAGAGTCTCAATGATCTTGCTGCATAGGCTGGCTTCAAACCATGATTCTCAGATCTCAGTCTCCTGAGTAGCTAGGATTAAGGCATGAGCCACTGGTGCTAGGTGGCTGTTCCTTTTTTAATACTATACTGAGCAGTTCTCAATGTGATGATAGCCAGGCTAGTTTGCTAGCAGCCCCCCAAATCCTACATTTGCAATTACTTTTCAGTTAAATGGAAATATCCTTACTGATTCCATTCACTGGACTTTCTGGCTGTTGATGTACAGGGATTGATTCACCTGGGAAAGGCTGACATGGAGATGAACCCCCTCCAGCCCTAAGAAGGAAATCTATGAACCCAAGAGAGACACAGGAAGACAGAATCTTAGCAGCAGCCCTCCAGGCCCCACTGGTCCATTGGCATCTTGTCCTCTGCCTGACCATCCAGCAGGAACAGGACCTGAGGCCCAGCAACCCGACAGCATCTGCATAGAAAAGGCCAGGACAATGCTTTTCTTTGTTTAGAAATCGGAAGGGGGGGGCGGAAATAATGAACCGTGTTAAGGTAAAAAACGTGTTAACGTATAACGCCGAATCATCTTGCTGCCAATGTAGACATAAAATATACTTTTTAAATAATTTTAAGAAGGAAATGCACAAGGCTCATGAAAACCAATATGATCCTGCCTGTGTTGGGGGAAATGAGCGGATACTGCTAATAACTAACCATTTCAGAGCTACAAAAGAGCTTTGGCCTACTCCCTATCTCTGAGAGGCTCCTTCGCTAGTTTGTAAATCATCTCAGGCCAGGCAGAGAAGTCATCCATTTTTTTCCTCCCTTTCCTTTTTTCCCTCTCCTTTCCCCTCACTCCCTCTAGTGGGCTTGCTGGTGAGTGTTGTTTCCCTCTTCACGTCCTCCCTCTCTCTATCCATCTAGCCCTCTCTTTTAATTTCTAGGACTTTCCTTATGGAACCAGAATAAGGTTGTTCATCCCCAGTGCTCCAGGGCCCTCTTGGAGCTATCCCAGGCCCTAACCGGGCTCCTTCACCCCTCGAAACTATCTGCATTCTCCTCTAGAATATAGATGGATTACAGGGGCCCACAGCAGGTACACTAATACTCTCTGGGAATGGAGGCACAAGGGAAGACCAACTTACCAGATACCTGTAACTCATGCCTATAATCCTAGCTAATCAGGAGGCTACTCTGGAGATCATAGTTCAAAGCCATCCTGGGAAAGAATATCCATGAGACTCTTATCTCCAAATAACCACCAAAAAAATAAAAATAAAAAATCCGAAAGTGGAGCTGTGGCTCAAACGATAGATTGTTAGCCTTGAGTGAAAAAGCTCAGGAACAGGCCTCAAGTTCAAGTGTCAGTACACACACACACACACACACACACACATTTCTTGACCTCTTTTGCTTCTTAGCATTCTTGTCCAGCCTGAGTTTCTGGAGGTTTAGGGAAAAGGAGGGAAAATAATTCCTACATACTTGTTTAACTGCTTTCTCTTTCCTCTCTCTCTTCCCCTCTCCCTCTCTTTCTCCCTCTTTCTTTCTATCTCTATTTCTCTCCCCCCCCCTCTCTCTACACACACACACACACACACACACACACACACACACAGATACACTTATTTTTTCATCACATTCAGAGCCAAGAGTTTGGTTATCAAAAGCCAATCGTTTCTCTTTTTTTCCACGACTAACAATCTCTGAATAGAGTTCCTCTGCTCTATTCTGTCAGAATAAGGAAGTCAGCAGGGAAGTAAGGGACACAGGTAAACAAGGCCCATGCATGGTGCATACTAGTTTTGAGTCCATCTACCAACCTCCCCTGGAGGGCTATAGCACTGAGGAAAGTGCCATTATAGATGAGGTGTGGCGCGTAGTCCTACCCTAAAGGTACAACTTAGTTCCTGTACAGGAACAGAAACAAAAAGGGAACTGAGCTCTGTGTGGGAGTGATAAAGAAGTATCAGGATCCGTTACCAGTCCTGGTAATGAATGGAGCTTCAGTCTGTGCCGTGGGCACAGGGGTGCTGGCCTATCCGACCACTCTGGTCTCCGACCTGATGCAAAGGTCAGATGACTTCTATTCAAACCTAGCAGCCCAGAGGCACAAACTTTTAGAACTAAAGAAATCTCACAGGGCTTGGAACAAAAGGACCTGGTATACTTGGTCAGGAGAGAAAACAGACTGGTTGATTTTGTCCAACAGGGCTGAGAAGGGAGCAGCACAAGCTTCTGTGGACTTAATTCAGGACTTGCATTTATCTGAAAATGTAAAAGAGCTTTGGTTATGTTCTTCACTTTTGTGAATATGGGGAGAAGAAAATAAGGAAGACAGCCATTATCTAGCGTCTGCTGAGAATGTAACTAGAGAAAAATGGTTAGCTTCTTGACGTTTATCATAAGTCATTGGTTTGACAAGATTTCAGAGAAAGCAAAGTTCATTTTCTCCCTCCCTCCTTTCTTTCTTTCTCCCTTCCTTCATTCTTTACTTCCTGTCTCTTTTCTTCTGTCCTTCCTTCACTCCCTCCCTCCCTCCTTCCCTCCCCCTTCTTTCCTTTCTTCCTTCCTTCCTTCCTTCCTTCCTTCCTTCCTTCCTTCCTTCCTTCCTTCTTTCCTTCCTCCCTCCCTCCCTCCCTTCCTTCCTTCCCCTCCCTCTCTTCCTTCCTTCCTGCCTTACTACAGATTAAACCCTGAACTTCACACATGCTGGGCATATTCTCTTATTTGGGTCACGCTTGTCTTTGAGCTCACTACCTTTCTGCCTCCACTTCTCCAGTAGCTGAGATTACAGGAATGAGCTGCTATGTTCAGCTCAGAGTCCTTTTGTGCCAATTGTTTGGATTTAATGGTGAGGTTGGAGAAAGATGAAGTTGGAGGGAGGTAGAGCATGAAATAAACAACCATGACTAACCACTGAGTTTAGCCTGAATGAATTCACTCTGCAAACATAGCTGTCATCAAAAGGGAGCTAATGCAAAATTCTTGAATGTGCTGCATGTCACAGCATACAACTACAAATCCAGGCTTTGTCTGCAAAGTCCTAATCAACTGTGTCTGGGTGTAGCATTTGGTATGGTTGGATGACATGGAATGGTAGCCTCAGGTGTTTTCAGTTTTGATGAAAGCAGAAATAATAAGCATTTTATTTATTGCGTTGTTGAAGGTGAATTTCTGTAGTCCAAGGAGGGTTTCTTTTGCTGCTGTTGTTCTTAATTCAAAGAACATGACACAACAGAATATAGCTAGCTCTTAGAATAGGCCCAAATTCCTATTCTAGTTCTATTTCAAGCTAGCTACTTGAGAGCTTTCTAATATGACTTAAAAGGAGGCTCCTTTTTTTGCTGGATGCTGGTGGCTCATGCCTGTAATCCTAGCCACTCATGAGACTGAGATCAGAGGATCATGGTTTGAAGCTAGCCCATGCAGGAAAGTCTGTGAGGCTTTTATCTTTAAACACCAAAAATCTGGAAGTGGAGCTAGGGGTCAAGCTGGTGGATTGCCAGCCTTGAGCCAAAAAACTAAAGGATACTGTGTATCACCTTTATAATAACAATTTAAAACTTTTTAAAGAAAAATAAAAGTTCAGCCAGGCACCAGTGGCTCATGCTTGTAATCCTAGCTACTCAGGAGGCTGAGATCTGAGGATCGCCGTTCAAAGCCAGCCCAGGCAGGAAAGTTCATGAGACTCTTATCTTCAATAAACTGCTAGAAAACCGGAAGTGGTGCCGTGGCTCAAGCGGGAGAGCGCTCGCCTTGAGCTGAAGAGCACAAGGACAGTGCCCAAGCCCAGAGTTCAAGCCCCACGACTGACAAAAAAAAAAAAAAGAAAGAAAAATAAAAGTTCAAGCCTAGTCCCAGCACGAGAGAGAGAGAGAGAGAGAGAGAGAGAGAGAGAGAGAGAGAGAGAGAGAGAGAGAGAGAGAGAGAGAGAGAATAAACTATAAGCTTGGTAAAGTAAGTGCAAGAGAGAGGTTGGTACTAACAGGCCCCTCCTGATGGCTGGTGCATGGAAAAGAAACATTTCCTTTTCAATTTCTCCCTCAGCTCAACTGGGAGGCCAAGGGAAGGCTTATGCTTGAGTAATCATCTAATCACTTTTTTCCACTGCTACAGGGCTAGTTCTGTTGCTGGCAAGACTGGGGTTCAGTTGACCAGTTGACAGGCCTACAACAGAAAACTAAAGGTGTCTGCTTTTAAAGAATACACACTTCTACCCTTGCAGGCTGCTTGAAGGTAAATGAACTTCCATAGAGAACCTTCTGCATCTCAGAAAAGCTATGGTGAGGACTTAGAACAACGCCCCGGCATCCTGTTCTGCAGATTGTGTGCAGGCAAGTGACCATGATGCAGGGTTGGTTTAAGCGCCTGCTCCTCTCCCTCCCCCCCCATTCCTCCCCTTTTCCACCTTCCTGATTCTCCTCTCCTTTCCCCATTCTCTTCACTTATCCTCTATCTTCTCTTCTCCCCTCCCTCCCCTCCCCTCTTCTCTCTCCTTTCCTTTCCCTTCCCCTCCCCTTCCCTCTCCTCTCCTTTTTTTCTCTTTCCCTCCCTTTTCTTGCTCTCCCCTATTCTCCTTTTTCCCTCCTCCCCTCTTATCCCCTCCCCTCCTTTTTCCCTCTCCTCTCTTCTCTCCTTGTGAAGAACAGGATGTGGTCTTGCAATGTACCCCAGCATGAGGGCATTGAATTCTCCTAAGAAAGGAAAGTAACAAAATATCCAAGTGAAAATCTGACTGGAAGGGAGGAATGGAGGCCCTCGAGGATGCTGAGGGAAAGCCCACTGCCGTCCACGTCAACAGAGTGCCAAAAGGTTGAGGCCTGGAGACAACACCAGCACCTTGTGGAGACGAAGCAAAACACTGTGGTTCTCCCAGACTACTCTTGGGGAGGGAGGAGGGGGCTCCTTCCAAGTTCCTGCAGCCCCAGAGCCAGTGCAGTGTAAAGAGTAAAAGTCTAGGGGGCTGGGAAGGTGGCTCAGTGGTAGAGTGCTTGCCTTGCATGCATGAGGCCCTGGGTTCGATTCCTCAGCACCACATAAGCAAAAAGCCGGAAGTGGCGCTGTGGCTCAAGTGGTAGAGCACTAGCCTTGAGCTGAAGAGCTGAGGGACAGCGCTCAGGCCCAGAGTTCAGGCCCCATGACTGGACCCAAAAAAAAAAAAAAAAGAGTAAAAGTCTACCTCTGTAGGGAAGGAGGGGAAGGAGGGGGCCCTAAATTTTCTGTGGCCACCAAATCCCAAATGTCAAGTGGGCCCACCCAGGAGTTCCAGAGTGGTGCTGAGAGGAATTGCTCCTTTTACCTGGCAGGCCGCTCAGGAATGGGGGTCTGGGAAGCCAGGAGACCCCAGACAGTGCAGTTGGAGAAGAGTGGAAAACAGCTCTGGGGGTTGGGGGTGGGGGGACAATCTGGGGAAGCCAGAGAACCACACAGACAGACAGATGCCTGCTCCAAGGACCAGAATTCCATAATGAACTTCAGTGGGAGACTGGAGGAAGCCGAACACGATTGCTACCAAAGCTGTAAAGTTGAATCTAGAAGCCTCAAAACAGGCCAAATACACTCCTGCGCGCCACCCCCCCCCCCCTCAGGCTGCTCCTGCTTTCTGGAAGACTATTGCTTGGGTTTTAGTTTAGTTTCATTTTTGTCAGTCAAGGGGCTTGAACTCAGAACCTGGGAGTTGTCCCTGAGCTTTTTTGCTCAAGGCTAGTGTGCTACCAAACGGAGCCACAGCTCCATTTCCAGTTTTGGGGTAATAAACTGAAGATCAGAATCCCATGGTCTTTCCTGCCTTCCCCACCCCCTCGGCTTTGATCCTCAGAGCTAGGATTCCAGCTGTGAGCCATCAGCACCCAACTTACTTGGGTTTTAGTAGCAGCAACTTTTCTTCAAGAATGAACTTACATGGGAAAGTCTAGCACCACAATTTTTCCTTCAGAGTACTATGTGGCCACCAGACTAAGATATGTATATTGATTTCACATTTTCACATGTATAAAATTGAGATGAGGGGCTGGGAAGGTGGCTCAGTGGTACAGCGCTTGCCTTGCATGCTCGAGGCCCTGGGTTCAATTCCTCAGCACCACAAAAGCAAAAAGAAAAAGCTGGATGTGGCGCTGTGACTCAAGTGGTAGAGTGCTAGCCTTGAGCTGAAGAGCTGAGGGACAGTGCCCAGGCCCAGAGTTCAGGCCCCATGACCAGACCCAAAAAATAAATAAATAAAATAAAATAAAATAAAATTGAGATGAAGCTAGGCTCTAGTGGCTCACACCTGTAATCCTAGCTATTCAGGAGGTTAAGACCTGAGGATGGAGGTTCAAAGCCAGTCTAGGCAGACAAATCTTCAAGACTCTCATCTCCAATTAACCAGCAAAAAAGTCAGAAAGTGGTATATACTACCTGAATTGTGAAATGGTAACCCCTCTGTATAACACCTTAATAAGAACAATAAAATTATTTTTTTATTTTGGGGTCTGGTCGTGGGGCCTGAACTCTAGGCCTGGGCACTGTCCCTCAGCTCTTCAGCTCAAGGCTAGCGCTCTACCACTTGAGCCACAGCACCACTTCCGGCTTTTTTCTTTTTGCTTATGTGGTGCTGAGGAATCGAACCCAGGGTCTCATGCATGCAAGGCAAGCGCTCTACCACTGAGCCACCTTCTCAGCCCTAAAATTATTTTTAAAGAAATATTTTGCTCAGAAAAAATGATAAAGTTACATTTTTTTAAATGTCAGAAGTAGAGGTATAGCTCAAGTGGTAGAACACTAGCCTTGAGCAAAAAATCCAAGTAAGTGTGTGAGGCCCTGAGTTCTAATACTGCCATTAATTTAAATTGAGATAAAACAATACTGTATCATATCTAATTGACAGCAGTTTATCTTTTTTTTTTTTTTTTGGTCAGTCGTGGGGCCTGAACTCTGGGCCTGGGCTGACCCTCAGCTCTTCAGCTCAAGGCTAGCGCTCTACCACTTGAGCCACAGCGCCACTTCAGCTTTTTCTGCTTATGTGGTGCTGAGGAATCGAACTCAGGACCTCATGCATGCAAGGCAAGCACTCTACCTCTGAGCCACCTTCCCAACTCACTGCAATTTATCTTTATGATTAAAAATAATAATTAATTTATTTATTTATAATTTATAATAATAATTAATTTATTATTAAAAATAATAATCAGGATTGTTTCTACTCTATAAAATATTCATCATACTGTATAAGTATTATTTATTTGTTGTTTATCTACCTCATAAAATTAGAAGTTTTTTAGCTGGGTACCAGTGTCTAATACCTATAATCCTAGATATTCAGCAAGAGTGAGGTTTGAAGTCAGCCCAGACAGAGAAAATCTTCAAGATTTTTAGGTCTAATTAGCCAGCAAAATGCTAGGTGGAATGCATGACTCAAGTGGTAGAGCACCAGCTTTCAGTGAAAAAACTAAGTAGAGTGCAAAGCCCTAAGTTCAAGACCAAGTATCAGCACATACACACACACACACACACATACATACACACAAATCTAGAAGCTTTTCTAGAGCAAGGACTGCATCTGGTTTGCACTCCCTGCATGGAATAACAGTAGCTGGTGAGCCTTTTTTGCTCAAGCATGAGTAATCAACTGCATTCATTGACCTTAAAACAGAGTTTTCTGGGAATTAGTGAAAAATTATTGTTATCTATAATGAAGTAACTGGAGCAGTTTGGACAAAATTAAATGCATATTCTTAGTGTCAGATTCAGACATACGTCTGTTATCCCAAATGACTGATTTTAAGCAAACTGACAAGTTGATAACTAAAATCAGGGGTCATTAATAACTGTTACTAACATTAATATCTGAACTAGCTAAGTCTCGTTATATGCTTCTCAGATAATCACATTTAAAGGGAAGATATTAATAGAAAGTGTTTTCAAAGCATCTCATTTTAATGTCTGGGTGGTTTGACAAGTATGTTATTTTTGAATCTGAAAAAAAAAGGCTCATTGCCACACATTATGACCAATTCTCCTGTTTAATGGTATTTAATCCTGTGTTTATAACCTCTTAATTGAATTTTATAGAGGAAATAGAATTGGCCTTATGTATTTATTTAGACCTGACAAAAACCAGAGGATTCAATATTGGCTAAAATAATACAGTAATTAACAAATATTTCAAGAAAGGCCAGTTAAAAACATAGGAAATATAATTGGGTTTCAATGCATAGTTGATCTTTTTGAAAAAAAAAATTTCCTCTGAATGAAAATCCACCTTTAAAACTGATATAAGTCTCTGAGTAAATCTCATTATTGTAAAAGTTCTCCATAGTGAGAATGTAAGTACAAAATATGCAAAGTGAGAAAAAATAGGTCATTTCAACTACTCATATTTTTATATTTTTTGTTTTGGAGTTTTTTTGTTTTGTTTTTGTTTTGTTTAGCAAAATAGAAGTAAGAATACAATGAGTCAAGTTTTTGATACACCATGTCTCCCTGCTGATATTCAGACGATATTTCTAAAGTGATGCATGGAGAAGTAGAAGTCATTGGATTGCTCAGGATCTCAGCTTGGGTGTCTGCAGTCTGATTTATCAAGATCCCTTTATGGGGGACAAACGTGAACAAATGTAGCAGTGGTACTCACTTGACACTATGTGGGAAATGAACTATACAGCTTGTGGGTGGAGATGGGAGGGGAAAACTTAGAGAGAGCGAGGAAAGGGGTGATGACATTGAACTCAGGGTGGGGTGCTGTCCCTGAGCTCTTTTGCTCAAGGCTAGCTGCCTACCACTTTGAGTCACAGCACCTCTTTTTCTGGTGGTTAATTTGGAGTCTCCTGGACTTTGCTGCCCAGGTTGACTTTGAACTGCAATCCTCAGATCTCAGCCTCATGAGTAGCTAGGATCACATGTGAGAGCCACAAGCATTCAGCTAAGAAATGAACTCTTGACCTGACTTATAAAACTGTAACCCCTCTGTACATTGCCTTTACAATAACAATAAAAAAAATTTTTTTAAGATCTAAGCCAGGTGCTAGTGGCTCGTGCTTATAATCCTGGCTAACTCAGCAAGCTGAGATCTAAGGATTGCAGTTCAAAATCAGACCAGGCAAGAAAGCCGATGAGACTCTTTATCACCAATAAACTGCTAGAAAACCAGAAGTAGAGCTGTGGCTCAAAGTGGTAGAGCGCTAGCCTTGAGCCAAAGCACTCAAGGATAGCACCCAGGACCCAAGTTCAAGCCCCACAAACAACAACAACAAAAAAAAAAAAAAAAGAAAGGAAAAGAAAACTAGAAATCCCCTCATGGGTGTCTTCCAGGAGAAACCTTCCAGACTTCCCAGGTCAGAACCGACATCTTCTTTCTTTCCTGGACAGTTCTAACATTTCATTCTACTATTGTGCCAATTACACAGACTGCCCCATAGCTGAAGTATTTGTCTGTGCCACCGACCGCCCCCCCTCCCTCTGTGAATGCCTACAGTTGAGAGTTTTGGGTTTGTTTTTTTTTCATCTTTAAGTCTTCCACATGAATTCCCACCTTAACAAATCACAGTCTTATAAGATCTGCCTTGTTATTTGGTTCATTCTCCCTAAGTGGCCTGCCACTGAGCTGCACACCTATCCTTCCTAAGGCTTTGCCTTTCTATACTGATATTGCTCATCTTAAATCCTCAGGAGTCTGTACATGACCTAGAACAAAGGGCCAAGCCGAGCCCAGCCTCAGTGGAAAGAGTGCTTAGAGCAGCGCAGGCCAAGTTCATGTCCTGAGGTAGCTTGGCTGGAGCTTCTCTGGGCCCTGAAAGGGGAGAGAGTTCTTCAGAGAGGAAAAAAAAAAAAATGCTTGCAAGAGAATATCAGAGCTCTCTGGGGACTCCTCAATCCTGAGAATCCTAGGCATGCTGAAAAGTCGAAAGCTCATTTTATGGACAAATCATTTAAGCTTTTTTAAAAAAAATTTTTTAATAAAATTTCTACCATTGAACTTTATCTCTATCGATACCTTAAACTTTTAATGATCCATTTGTTGATCTGTAAAATGGGAAATCTGTTATGAAAGTGGCCCTATACCCTAGGCTGGTATGAAAATAAATATAGACAGAACACTCCCTACTCCCCAGCATGCTGAAGCATGTGGTGCTTAGTGGAACCCATGTAGCCTCAGACTTGGGCCTGATTAGAACCAACGTTGGCCCTCATACTTCTCATATTGACCCCGGTTGTAGAAGTCTGGCTGAAGACTCTGTCAAGACCTACGTATCAGTGTTTCCAGAAAAAGCTGCAAAGCACAGCTTGAGAGCGTTAGGATGGTCCCAGAAGAATATGAGCCCTATAGTGGGGGCATCACTAATGCCATCACAGAGAACAAGCTTGTGAATTTTCCCAGCTCCCAGCATTGCTCTGTCTTTACCAGGGCTTCTGAGCTAGCTCTTCATTTATGATGGAAAACTCTTAAGCTGTCTTATTTTAGAAAAAAAAATTTTTTTGGTTACAAGGAACCTGGCTGTAGGCAGGATTTCAGTCTGATGTCCACATAATGCCTAAACTGTGGACCAGTCCGAGTCTTTCCTTAGAAAATCAATCCAACTGAATTCTTTGATGTTACTTAACCAAACTGGTTGATCAGAATTTTGTTTGTGTTTTGTTCCGTTTTTACTTCCTAGCCAGTTGCTTTGGCATTGCCTAGATGAATTCCAAATTAATCCCACCCCCCCCCCCAACTTGGTCACTTCTCATAAAATGTGAAATCTGAAAGTTCAGTCTTAACCACTTCATAAAATGGGCAGCCTTGTTCTCGACCTCATTAACAAAGGACTCTGCTTCTAACTCACACCAACCTGGGCGAGGAAGTAAACCAGACAGCCCAAATGACGACAGAGAGGAATGAAATAACCCCTCCTCGGGACAATGCCTTTTCCTGTTTCTGGATGCTCCTCCTATTCCCACATTGGTTTCTACATCCGTTACTTGAGCAGGACCCTTTCTTCACATCAAAGTAGCTCTCGTCCGGCTGTCAAGGAGGGGCATAACCTTAGTTTGTACAGGAAAACATCCCAAAGGAAAGAGAAAAACCATGTACTTGGTTGCTATAAAATTACCAGCCACTTTCTTCCTTTTTCATTTTTATAATCAAGTGCATTGAAAGTATAGGTAGGCTTCATACCTAATGATGGGCTAAACATTTGGCTCTGACATTTAAGCTGAAAGCATTAAAAATGATAGCAATAACTCACAGCTATTCCATCTTTGTAAGAATATATCAGATCCCCTCCCTGCTTGATAAAGATGGAATATTTGCAAATTTGTTAAGCAGCAAACTTCTGGGAAGAGCCCATGGAATTCTCATAGGAAACAAAACCTTCAAATCCAAGCCTGTTCTTCCAAAAGTATAACTCGGAAAAGTCCTAGAACATCTCTTTCTGATCTCCAGGGCATGAACACTCTAAATGAAAGAAAAAAAAATAGCTTGACACATTTGATATTGCCTGGAATGTCAGAACGGGGATTCGCCAGAGAGCAGGCTACCAAGTAGTACTTCCTTGCTTGATAAAGAATATATCAAATCCCTGAGTCAGTTTCAGTGGAGGGTATACAAAAAAAACCTTTTTAAACTCCAGAACACATGAAAGACCATAGCTGGACAGATATTTAAGGAAGAAAGGTCAAAGAATACCATGCATTCCATCCCAGATGAGCTTATGGGACTCTTCTTGGGTGGTCTGGATTGAAATCCAGTTAGGAACATCTAAATGGAATTGGTGATGGTATGGCACTAAAGCATTTCCAAAGCTGTCCTCTTGTTTCATTATCAAAAGCACTTATTTAGTACCTAATGTATCTTCTGTGTAGCAGATGTTTGAATAGGCCTGCCCCTGCCTTTCTGAGTCCTCTGGTCTACAGATAGCCTGGGGGAAACTGGATAAAACAGCAGAGTCTTCTGTTGGAGAGACTCTTCTGCCTGAGAGTATTTGTAATCATATAGTGGAAATGGAGAGCTAAGGGGGAAAAAGTAAAGCTCAATAAAGAATTAACTGGTGAAATACGCAGAAAGCATTTATTTAAAGAGTAAGGCGTTTTTAGGTAGAGTGTAGACTTCAGACAGGAGGAAAAAGTATTTTATTGTAAAGGCATTTGTTAATTCTACTTGTTCACTCAGGATTTCTCCAACACTTCCTGGATGTCTAGATGTATAGGTGACACTGTGAAAGTAAGCCAGGCGCCAGTGGTTCACACCTATAATCCTAGCTACTCAGGAGGCTGAAATCTGAGGATCATGGTTCAAAGCAGCCCTAGCAGGAAAGTCTGTGAGACTGTGATCAACACATAACCACCAGAAAACCAGAAATGGAACTGTGGCTTAAAGTAGTAGGGTACTAGCTGTGAGCAAAAGAGCTCAAAAGGGACAATGCCCAGGCCCTGACTTCAAGCCCCAGTACTGGTACTTGCACATGCATACACACACACACACACACACACACACACACACACACACACACACACACACACACACAAAAGAGATAAAGGGGTACAAGATAGAAGACAGAAGAGACTGTATTCCATCATTGTCTCTGAAAGGGCCATGTGACTTCCTGGTCACTTTAGCAGGCCCTTCAGTGCCTTTGGAGAAGGGACAAGAAATTGAAGGACATTGGGAAGCTTTTGCTTTGTTTGATATTCATTAATAATCAGATAAAATAATGATTGGATCAGATAAGATCCAATAAATGTCCTCACAGTAGCTAGCCTGGAAGGTCAGGTGTTCAGAGACAAGAAGCCTATACCTCAATAAATGGAGGTAAGTTGTCCAGACTCAGGCAGCTGATAAGTAACAGACTTAACTCCAGGTTGGTCTGATGCTAGATTCATTCCTTTTTTTTTTTTTTTTTGGTACTTCTACTCCCTCCACGCTATGCTCAATACTCTGAGAAAACAATGTTGTATGTGAGGCCCCTGGCTGACTTCAGGACAAATATTCTCTCAGGGATTTTTGTTCAGCCTCTTCAGGAATAAAGCAGAATATTTTCCAAATGATGGCCTCCTTCTTTTCCCCCTTGCTCACTAAAGGTCTCTAGTATTCCTACAGTACTGTTATGATCACAACCCTGGTTTATAGCCCAAAATAAGTATGTATTTCTTACCTGAAGTGCTTGTTTTACTGTGACAATGTTATTTAAATCCCAACACCCTGATGAATGGAACTAGAAGATATTTACATGCCTAAAAAAATATTACAAAATAAAGTCAAGAGCTGTGCAATCTATTTTTATCATTCTGATGCAAAACTAGAGAGTACCTATTTATAAAGTGATTTCCTTACACATTTTCTTTCCATCCTGTCATTTTTACTCCCCTGGTTATCTCTACATATCTGAGGAAGAGGAAACAAGACGTTGTGTCACCTGCACTTACTAATTATAGTGTGAGCCTTAGTGTTTTGCTAAAAATGCCAGTTATCTTTCAAGCAGTTAACTCTATCTTTCCCTTACAACCAATAACAATTTAAAGTCAGATATCTTCATGGCAAGTGACCTTATTTTACAGTGCTAGGCCAGAAAAGTAAATTGATTTGTGTGTGTTTTAGCTTGGGACTTATTTTTTATTTGTTGTGTTTTGAGACAGGAGCACTATATGGTCCAGGCTGGCCTCAATAGTTTGGTCCTCTTGCCTCAGGACTCCTGAAGGCTAGGATTATAGACATACCACGCAAAATGCCAGGGCATTGATTCTTATTTCCATTTGGGGGCAAAGGTTATACTTCAGAATAGTCTGTTTGCCTATACCACTGGAAGTTTCCTAAAGTTACCCTATCCATCTGCTATATGCCTGGCCCAAGAGAGACAAACTCCAAGAAAGCAAGAGTTCACTGTCTCTCACTGGGCTCCTTTTGGGGATTCTCTTTGGGGTCAGCCAATGATCTCCAGATGGGCTGTGTTCATTTTTCCTATGTGAATTACCTGTCCATTGGGAGTCATGGAGGCCACTAGCTTGGACCACCCACAACTGACAGACAGTAATGACTTTGGTCAGCAATGGGGTGGCATGGGTCAACTCAGCTTCGAAGGGAACAAGACCATAATAACTCCTTAACAATTTCCTTTACTCCACCTAGTTGTTCATTTTAAGAAAAAATGGAAAAGTCAAGGTGCCACATGAACATCTGGACAAGGGTTTGAGGAAATTTCCCTGGCAACAGAAAAGAAAGAACTCTTTAGGTCATTATGGCTCCCTGAATCTGCCCAGGAGACCACAGCTGAGTGGGCGTGGGACCAGGCTGAACTGCTGGTTTATGAAGGTAGCCAGCTGGTGAATTAGAGAACTTAATCTAAAATTGGATAAATACAAGGAGTGTATTATAGGCACAAAACTATTACTGAAAAATTATAAGTGCATAATAAAAATGGCACGTATGTAACTTTTTTTTTCATGACATAAATGTTGAGAGAAGATTTCTGAGTTCTGGCTTTAGGATTCTTGCAGAAAAAAAATGACTCAAGTATCAGCTGATTATCCTGTCTTACCATTACCACGCCTATGCAAAGCTCTCCTTGTCTCAGATCAGCTGGGGTGCAGTAATGTACTTCAAGGTTGGTTTCCTTAAAGATCTTCAATTAAAAAATGAATATAAGCTCCAGGTGCTGTTGGCTCATGCCTATAATCCTAGCTACTCAGGAGATCCAGGGATAGTGGATTCAAAGCCAACACTGGGCAGGGAAGTCTGTGAGATGCTTATCTCCAATTAACCACCAAAAAAGCCCAGAAGTGGCGCTGTGGCTCAAGTGGTAGAGTGCTAGCCTTGAGCAAAAAAAGCTCAAAGATAGCACCCAGGCCCTGAGTTCAAACCCCAGCTGGGACACAGAACATACACACACACACACACACACACACATTACTGATTTATCAGAGCCCACTTCCAGTTGTCTACAAATACTTCCTTACTCCCTTTATACGTGAACTTGTACCTTGCCAGCCATGCTTTCTACTTAGAGGTAAGTTTTCACTTGCAGCATAACAGGCATTGGAGAAATCAAATAGAGATGGTTTCCATCACTTGTGGTACTTAAAATATTTATCATCCTTTCCATAGCCAAAGGCAGCAAGCTAATTATTTACCAAGCAAGTAGAAATGATGGCCCGGGGGATGTGGCAGAACTGATACATCAGTGGGAAAAGACTGGTAGTTAGCAGGAGTTCAAGGAGTCCCCAAAGCATCTTGGAGTGGCTTTCTTTTAGCCTCACATAAGAACTGGACCATCGAGCTACAAATGACACATTTGCTACTGAAAAGATCAAAGATGTGGGGGGGGGGTTTCTACAGCTAGTCCTCCGGTTGATTTTCAGAGCCTCTCTAATGAGCTGAGGCGAGGAAAATCTATGCTTTCTGGGACTAGGGGGTCCCCAAATGGAAAGGCTCTTTAAATTCCAGTACAGAGATTTAATGGAGGTGAGAGATTACAGGGACTCCCCAAAGGGTTTCACAGTTCCCAGCTGAAAAACTTTTTATTAAAAACGACAGTGATTTTTTATGAGTTTTGCTAATTAGAAGACCAATTAAGACTTACTTTTAAAAATTTCAAACAACACAGCAGCATCTGGACTTCACACTGGAGCTTCCTCTCATCTCATCCCTCCAAAGCGATGGTTAATGACTTCATTCTATTCCAGAATGTTCCCTGTGCATATACATTTACACGCCTTGGTACTGGCTCTGTACCTACATATTGCATCACCGTCTTCCCGGCTCTTTATTGAAATGTTTGCTTCATGACGGAGAAGTTGGGAGATGAAGATGCACAGGCTGATAGCCAGGAGGACGTTTGCTCAAAAAGGGACTAAGGTTGAAATTCCCTGATTTCCACAGGACATGTTAGGATACCACTTCCTAAACTGTGTTCTCTTCATGTGGAACACTTAACCTGAGCATTCTGCAAGCCAGACCTCTAAAGTCAAGCTTAGCGAGACCCTCCCTCTCAGTAGCATGTCTGGGCTGCAGCTATGTCATTTTATCCCATTCCATCTTCTGCCTCTCCAACCTCCCCATTGCCCTCTCCTCACCATTATGTAGGCCAAGTACCCAGTCTCTTACCTGAACTGCTGTGCAGCCTCTCCATGATCATGCCTTTTCCCAATCCATTCCTCCATGCTAGAAAAATCCTCCTGAAAACACAAATCCAACCCACCTCCCACTTAACTGGGCCTTTGAGTTGCACAAAGAACCAAAATCAACTCTTTGTTTAGGGATACAACACTGCCCTCTGCTCAGCCAGTTCCTAGGCTGTAGCCACGTTTCTTCTGTATATGTGTGTGTGTGTGCGCGTGCGTACATGCGTGTGTGCACACACATGAATGTGTTGTGGGCAAAGGGGTGGTGAACTCAGAGCCTCATGATCTTTTTTTTTTTTGCGGGGGGGGTCCGGTAGTGGGGCCTGAACTCTGGCCTGGGCGCTGTCCCTCAAGCTCTTCAGCTCAAGGCTAGCACTCTACCACTTGAGCCACAGCGCCACTTTCGGCTTTTTTTCTTTTTGCTTATGTGGTGCTGAGGAATCCAACCCAGGGCCTCATGCATGCAAGGCAAGCCCTCTACCACTGAGTCACCTTCCCAGCCCAAGGGCCTCATGATCTTAACTCAGCTTTCTGGCTCATGGCTTGCGCTTTACCACTTGAACTCTCACCAGTCCAGCTTTTTGACTGCTTAATTAGTTATTCCTGAGTAACTAGAGTTACAGCTGTGAGCCACTGGCTCAAGGCTTTCCCAATCTTCTTTTTTCTTTTTCTTTGTAGGTGTTGGTCTTAGGTTTGGTTCTGGACCTGGGTGTGTCCCTGAACTTTTGTGCTCAAAGCTTGTATTCTACCACTTGAGCCATAGGGACATTGTCAGCTTTTTTGGTGGTTAATTGGAGATACGAGTCTCCCAGACTTTCCTGCCCAGATTGGCTTTGTTTGAATGGTGATCCTCAGATCTCAGCCTCCTGAGTATGTAGGATTACATCTTTGGTGGCATGAGACACCACCAGCACCTGGCTCTTTACTATACCTAGTGGTGTCTATTCAAGCTTTAGACCTCAGGTCAAAACCACTTTGTCAAGATTTGCTGTATGACTCGGTGACGGTGGGATTAATGTCTGTTGGCCACCTGCCTGCAGGCTGAACACAAGCCGGTCTATTTTAATACCTAGTTTTCCCAGCAACTAACAATGCGCATGCCCAAAGGTAGGACCTCAAGTATTTGTTGTCAACTCATTTCCCAGTAAAGAGACTTAATGTGCTAATAATTAAAATACCAGTGCAAGTGAAGCTGGTGGACAGAGTTCCAACTGGGGAGGAAAAAAAGAGCATGTCCTCTGGCATAGGAAAAAAAGAAAAGTAGGAGTAGGAGGCATTTTTTGTTTTGTCTTTTTTGGGCTTTGGAGACCACCCATACACCAAACCCTGGCTTTGGCAGGCCTCGCTGTTCAGCTTGGCCATGCCTGGATGGGCAGAAATGACATTAAACATATGGTCAGAAATACTGATTTTTCTCTTTTTTCAAGATGAAAAGATAACTTTTCAAAGGCTTTTTTTTTTCCTTAAGAAAAAAACACAGTAGATTATGTAGATGAAATAAGCCAAAGCCATCAATAATTACTTTTCTGTCTTCTGGCGCCCTCTATTGACGCCCAACTCAGTTGTATGAAATCCTAACTACTTTTAAAGCTAGGAGAGATGGAGGTCCCACAAATCCGTAACCATGGTGATTTCAAATCCCACTACTCTGCCATCAAAAGCAGCATGTAGGGGTTCACGCATCTGAGCTATTTTGCCACATCTTTAAGCATCTCCATCTGGCCAGTGTCAGACCTGAGAGAAAAATTGTGGTAGAATCCCAAGTCTCAAATAGCAACAAGAAAGAATTATCTTAAGACAGTCTAGGCAGGAAATGCTCCCTCCTCATATCTGCCAGATTATCTTTTGTTTTCTTTTACCAGGTTAAGAAAAAAACCTGTAGTAGAAACAAGGACAAAGCAAATATAAAATACATTTATTTAAATATTTTAATGCCTTCCAAATATCTTAGTCATAAACTGTATTATGTTAGTCCTTTACAAACATATGACCTGCTTTTCATACAAAATTAATGGAGCAGTAAAAATGGATAAACCAACTTTGCATATCATTTAATTAGAGGCACATTTGGGCTAGAAGCCTGTTTGGAAGGGAAAATAAAACATAGAAATTCAAAGCAAATAAAATGATAAGTAAAACTGCACCAAGTATGGTGGCTCTCACTTGTAATCCTAATTAAGTGAAAGGCAGACATCAAGAGGATTGAAGTTCGAGGCCAGCCCAGACAAAACCTTAGTGAGACTCCCACCTCCTTCCACATCTCAGACAATAGCCGAGCATCATAGAATGTAAGTTACTCAGGAAGCATAAATAGTAGTATTATAGACCAGAACAAGCTTAGGGTTTTTTTTTTTTAAAAATGATACTTTATCCTAAAAATAAGCAAAGCAAAAAGAGTTGGGGGGCATGGCTTAAGAGGTACTGGCAAGTGTGAGGCTTTGAGATCAAACCTCATTAAAAGCAATTTTATTTTATTTTAGTTTTTGCCAGCCCTGGGGCTTGAATGCTAGGTCTGGGCACCGTCTCTGAGCCTCTCTGTGCTCAAGGCTAGCACCCTACCACTTGAGCCACAGCTCCACTTCTGGCCTTTGTGTTTATGTGGTACTGAGGAATTGAACCTAGAGCTTCATGCATACTAGGCAAGCACTCTACCGTAGCTAAGCCACATTCCCAGCCCACCAAAAGCAATTCTAAAAGTCCCTGAAATCAGTTACGTATTTAGTTCTCAGGAAATTTTGAATGAGACATGCCAAGCATCAAGGTCAGCCATTTTAGATTGGTCAACGGTTTAGCCATTGACAATTGATGAATTGTTACATTAACATCGAAAACTCAAGTTTCACAAATTTGAAATGCAGTTTATGTGGATGCTGAAGTTCTGCCTGACTAGTATGGGAAAGCTAAGGCTAGAGATTTCTCTAGAAAGACCTTGGGTTTCAAAGTCAACCAGTCCTCTAAGCTGTCATTTCCTTGTGCCGTGACATAGAGTGGGGAAACTTATCTGCCAAGGGTCATTTGTATATTTATAGCACTGCGATGGACCATCCAAATTTATCAATATAGGAGAGGGCTATGGGTCTGCTAAAAAGAAGCATACACGAAGCATATGTTGTCTATCCTGTCCGGTACCAAGTGACTTATACAACCCTTCGACTGGACCTTCTCTACTTTCCTTGTCAGCCTCTAGTTCTCTGTAAATTGCAGAGAGTAAAATAGAGATAAACTGTTCTGAGAATCAAATAAAATACTAGGTCCTGTGTACCCATTATAGCATTGTGCAATAGAAATATAATAAAAGCCATGTGCATCATTTAAAATTCTCTAGTAGCCACATTAAAAACAGCCCAAATGGAACATGTGGGTATCATTTTAACATTCTATTTGACTTAACTTTACAGATCCCAAATATTATCATTTTAAATACAATCTCAATGTAAACATCATAACAAGATACATTACAGTCATATTTTTACCCTAAGTCTTCAAAATCCAAAGTGCATTTTACATCAGCAACACATCTCAATTCAGAAACTAAGTCTTCAATTCAGAAAGTAAATCTTAATAAGTAAAAAGTGGTTCTACCAGAGCAATAAATTGCCTTTAGTAGAAAAAATACTTTATATTGCTTCTGTTTTCAAATTAAAATGGAGTGAAAATTCAGATTCAGTTCCTTGGTCTCTCTTGCCATGTCCCAGGTGTGACTGACTGTGAGCCATGAGCCATAGCTGCCATACTGGAGAGCCAGCCAAAGCTGCTTCTGACAAATGCTAGTTCCACATCAGTCTCAATCCTGATCTGTCACCTACTAGGGGAGTCATTAACTTCTCTGCTACTCCCTGTCCTTCTCTGTAAAATGAGAGCTTTAAACCACATCTCTGAGAGCCTTTCTTATAGTTAATTTTATATTTATTTTCTTTTCCTTTAAAAAAATTGTTACTATAAAAGTGATATAGAGAGGTTAGTGCTACATACATCATATAAACAGTACCTTTCTTTCTTTCTTTCTCTCTCTCTTTCTTTTTTTTTTGTCAGTCGTGGGGCCTGAAATCTGGGCCTGGGCGCTGTCCCTCAGCTCTTCAGCTCAAGGCTAGCACTCTACCACTTGAGCCACAGCACCACTTGCAGTTTTTTTATACTTATGTGGTGCCAAGGAATCGAACCCAGGACCTCATGCTTACAAGGCAAGCACTCTACCACTGAGCCACCTTCCCAGCACCAATAGTACATTTCTTTTTTGACAATTTCCTCCCTTTCCTTGCTCTCTTCCCAGTCTTTCCCTCCCATCCCCACCCACCCATTTTCACCACAAGAGTCTAGTAAGTACCATTGGTTCTTTTCCTTTTGTACTGGGGCTTGAACTCAGGGTCTCACACTCTTACTTAGCTTTTTTTTTTTTTTTTTTCTCTCAAGGCTGACACTCTTTCAATTGAGGCACACTTCTACTTCCATCTTTTTGCTGGTTCCTTAGACATAAGAATCTTACGGATTTAGCAGGGTGCCGGTGGCTCATGCCTGTAATCCTAGCTACTCAGGAGGCTGAGATCTGAGGATTGTGGTTCAAAGCCAGCCTGGACAGGAAAGTCTGTGAAATTCATCTCTAATAAAGCACCAGAAAACTGGAAGTAGTGTTGTAACTCAAGTGGTAGAGCGCTAGCCTTGAGCTGAAGAGCTGAGGGACAGGGCTCAGGCCTAGAGTTCAAGGCCCACAACCGACAAAAAAAAAAAAAAAAAAAAAAAAAAAAAGAATCTTACGATTTGTCTGTCTGGGTTGACTTCAAATCTCATGCCTCAGATCTCAGACTCTTTAGTAGTTAGGACTACAGTATTGTGCTACAAGCTACTTGCAATTTTGTATTTCTATACCTACTCCACACACATACATAGACACCTGTGGGTCTTAGCATCCTACCTTAATTTCCAGAAAGGAAATTAAGCTTTCTGTTTATCCCAATAGTAACAATTCTGTTCTACAACCTTTTATGGAGAATCAAGTATATCTGAAAACTCAGAGGAGTAAGTGGCCCCAACTTCCGAAGTTCCTGGTTGAATGACATCATTTCCTATAATGAATTACTGAGGAGCTATACTTGAGCGAGGGAACAGCCAATAGAATTCAGCCATGGAGTTCACAAAAATAATTGCTTTCATTGAGCAAATTCAGTGAAGAGCCTTGGGGTTGCCATCAACCCAACAAAGTAACAGGTGAAATGGAACTTATCTATTTTTTGACCTATGCTGTAAGTTTCATGTGAGCATAGCCTAAATATGTGAGCAGATAATGCATAGTTTTAACAAAATGAATATCAGGAATTTGAAACATGTTTTGTTGGGGTTGAGGGGAATCTAGGACAGGAGTAGAGGGGGGAGATGAATGAAGAGAGGAAGGGTGGTCCAATACAGTCATTTTATTCAATGTGTATATGTGAAAATGGAACCAGGTAACTTGAACAGATGGGTAGGGTTGGGAAAGATGGGAAAGAGCAAACTGATTTGTTGAACTGAAACCCCCATTGTACAACTACTTCAACATAACTTAAAAAATAATGTCTGGTAACCAAACCAAAAAAGAATATGTGAGCAGAAATGGAAAGGATGTTAAATTCATCTATTGATGATCTTTTGGAAGATGGCTTTATTCACTAGAAGAAATCAGATTCAGGACCTGTGTGGGTCTGTTCACCATGGCTTCACTCCTGAGAACGGCAACTCCTCTTGGCAACATTTTCAGAGCAAGATACCAGGCTGAGCATTGAGTCTTGCACAGAGCAATTTTCTGTGGAAGGAAAGCGCTCAGAGCTCCTGCTGTCTTAGTCAGCAGTATCTCTTTCAACTCACCTGATCTAAATGGTCCACAAAATCAACCATTTCCACCTCCTCTGCTGAGACCCATGAGTCACCTCTTCCCCTTGGACTCTTGGCAAATTGGAAGTCATGCTGGTCCCATTTGCTAATGATGGCCACAGATCTGTCTCCCCCTCCTCCGAATTCCTGCATGGGAGCACAAAGAGCTATAAATTTCCCTAAACCCTGAAGGCATTTGGGGTTTCTTAAAATGCTGAAGCATTTACTTCTGCCCCATATAGAACTTATTTCCTTCCATGAAATGGAAAGACAACTCAAAAGAAAACATTTGATGACCTAGCTGGTTAAAAAAAAAGAAGAAGAAGAAAGAAGAGACAAAAAAATAGAAATGATTAAAACAGAGGCAAAGAATCCACATATTGCTATTACCTTAATGATTAAAACCTGCAGCTCATTAATTTAATCTGACATTGGGCCCTTTAGTGGGTAGACAATTCATATGTAACGTCTTACTGCAGCTAAAGAGACTTTGTCCCATGCCAAGCCTGGCTCCCTATTTCTTTTATTACCGAGAAGCCATCGGTACAATCCAAAATGATTAAAGCAATAGAGATTGAATTGCAGACAAAGAACTTCAGGCTGGATCAGGGGTGGGAAAATAAAACTCCAAAGAAGTAGAGACCTCAAGGGACTAACAATCAAAACATTCAAATTTCCATTTTTTTTAATAAACTGGAAAAGCCAACTTTCTAGTTTATAACATGGTAGGAAAAAAACAACTAGCATAATCTATTAATACATAATGCTGTTTGGCTAAGATGAGTTCCTCCAGGGTCTCTAAAAGAAACTCTTAAAATCACATGTGAATTGTACACACAAAGCTTAGGGGTGTAAGGAAGCTAATAAAACAAAGATCCTAGGGCTCATTTTTCCCCATAGCTACTCCTTGTACACAACCAGAAAAACTCCTAATTATTGACACATTTATTAGCAGACTAACATCAGAACGTTTGATCAGAAAACACAAGAGACCAACAAAATTATCATCTCACAAAAATAAAAATAAAATAAATCTTCAAGTTTATTGTCTCCATATACCTAACCCACCCAAAGAAAATTGTCTCATTATAATTACTTACTCCTTTGCACAAAACAACCCAAATAATTCAAACCTCTTTTATCACGCCAGAAGTCTTTTCTGTTGCTAATGATCTGCATCTGCTTTTGGAAATCCATCTTAAATAATTTCTCAGTCATTAGTGAGCCTTGTTCTTTGGTTACATTGGAGCTCATACATTAATAGAAACGGTATCTGTAGGTTGTATGACCAGAATTCAGGTCCCTCTGTCAGGTGTTTTCTTTTCATGCCATCTAACTCAAGAGCCATTGCGTGAGAATCACAAATCATAAGACACTTCTTGGTGCTTCATTACAATGAAGGCCAGTTATGTTGAGCTCAAGGAGTGTTCACTGGATGGGAAATTTGGTTCTGTTCATTCTTTCCACAGAGAAGCGATTGTGGCAGATGCTACATGAATTTCCCTCCATGTGATCATAAATGTGTTCTTCTTAACTCAAAATAATCTTATCTTGAGGGGGGGAAAAAAACTCTTCAGCTGGGCCCCAGTGGCTCATGCCTTATAATCCTCGCTACTCAGGAAGCTGAAATCTGAGAATGGAGGTTTGAAGTCAGCCAGGGCAGGAAAGTCCATGTGACTCTTATCTCCAATGAACCATCCAAAAGCTGGTAGTAGAGCTATGGCCCAAAAGATAGGGTGCTAGCCTTATTGAAAAAAGCTGGAGTGGACTGGGGAGGTGGCTCAGTGGTAGAGCACTTGCCTTGCATGCCTGAGGCCCTGGGTTTGATTCCTCAGCACCACATAAGCAAAAAAAAAAAAAAAGTACCTGACCAAAAAGCTGGAAGTGGAGCTGTGGTGAAGAGTACTAGCCTTGAGCACAAAAGCTGAGGGACAGCACCCAGGCCCTGAGTTCAAGCCCCAGTACCAGCACAAAAGGAGGGGGTGGGGTGGGAAGAAAGGAAGGAAGGAGTCTTCAGTGGACTGTGAAGTCCACTCTTATGTTTTGACCTGAGGTGTATAGCCTCCAGGACAAGGAAACTAAATGTTGGTATAACAATTCAAAGGTCTTAAGATTGTTGTAGATGCAATCTGTTTCTCAATGATATTTTCTTTTTTTTTTTTTTTGCTTATGTGGTGCTGAGGAATCGAACCCAGGGCCTCATGCATGCAAGGCAAGCACTCTACCACTGAGCCACCTTCCCAGCCCAATGATATTTTCTCTAGGTGGGTGTTAGGGTATTTATGTCTAAGATTAGAATTTAAGACAATAATCCTGTTATTTTAGATGAATTATTTCAGTTAAACTCCTCATAAAAGGTCACTCCTTGTAACATTAATTTTTTATTTATCTATCACTTGTGGTATTGGGGCTTGAACTCATGGTCTTACATTTTTGCTATGCTCTTTTGCTCACAGCTGAGCTCTTGCTCTACCACTTGAGCCATACCTCTACTTCTGCCTTCTTGCTGGTTAATTGGACATGAGTTTCATGGGGACTTTTCTACCTGGGCTACCTTTGAACTTTGATCTTCAGATCTCAGCCTCCTGAGTAGCTAGGATTACAGGCATGAGCCCACAGTATCTGGCTTAATATGTTTTGCAATGAATTAATTTTTTTATCATGCTTCAATATTGAACCTTTCATCTGGTGCTAACAGAAAGAGTTCAACTAATGAAGATAATTATTTTTTCATGCTGGACATAGTCATTGAAAGTATTTCAATGAAACAAACAGTCTCATTAGAGCTCCTGGATAATGTAGCCCGGTTTGCTTTGATATGGTCAGAAATCCCAAGGATGTTATGGGGTTGAGCTCTCTTGTATGGACTTGCTTAGGAAGGTTGCTATATATCAGACATTGTTACAGTCCTCAAATGACCTACTTCAAAAAGCATTTGAAGCTATTTTACATTAGGAACCCAGCGCAAATTACTCTTATTTAACAAGCAGTCTCCAATTTTTGTTCCAAAAAGGCATCTGGATTCTACCATTGGGATTTATTGAAGAAAAAAAAAAAAAGATTTTTCTTTTTCTTATTTTTGTGTGTATCAGTCCTGGAGCTTGAACTCAGGGCTTGGGCACTGTCCCTGAGCTTTCTTTCTGTTCAAGGCTAGTATGCTACCACTAAAGCCATAGTTTGTTGTTTTGCTTTGGGTGGTTTTAATTGGAGATAAAAGTCTCTTGGACATTCTTGCCTGGGCTGACTTGAACTTCAATCCTCAGATCTCAGACTAGTGATTAGCTAGGATTACATATGTCAGCCACCAGGGCTTGGCTATGATTTTTTTTTTAATCACATGTCATAGTTTGAGGTTATTTGAAAACACATTTGTTCACCAAAGTCTCTTATATTATAGTGGATATAATTTTTAAAATCACTTTTTTTATGTGATTGTCCTTGTTAGTTTCCTTTCCCCACCCCATCCCCCAATAAAACAAACTACTAGGCTTATTTGGAAATTTCTTTTGCTTTTTTTGCTTGTCCTGGGGCTTGAACTCAGGGCCTGGGCATTGTCCCAGAGATTTTATGCTCAATGCTAACACTCTACCACTTGAGCCACAGTTCCACTTTCAGACACTTCTTTAGAACATAAGATTAATTATATGTATAAACTTAATTGGTGAAAGCATTGAAATTCTCTAAATTCTCACTTTAAAAACTGTACAGGGCTGGGAAGGTGGCTCAGTGGTAGAGCGCTTGCCTTGCATGCTCAAGGCCCTGGGTTCGATTCCTCAGCACCACATAAGCAAAAAGAAAAAAGCCGGAAGTGGCGCTGTGGCTCAAGTGGTAGAGCACTAGCCTTGAGCTAAAGAGCTGAGGGACAGTGCCCAGGCCCAGAGTTCAGGCCCCACGACCGGACCCAAAAAAAAAAAAAAAAAAACTGTACATTCAAATGCCTTCAGATATGCTAAACATGTAGAAATAGAAGAACTCTTAAATTTGATGTGGTTGAAAACAGCTGAAAAAAAACTAAATTTCCTACTCATAAACAGGAAGGAAAACTTGCATATTGTTAAGATTTAAATTCCTGTTAATTTGAATACAGATTAAACAAGACTGGTGCTTTTGTAATCCTAGCTACTCAGTAGGCTGAGATCTGAAGATTGTGGTTCAAAGCCAGCCTGGGCAGGAAAGTCCCTGTGAGACTCTTCAATAAACTACTCAGAAAAGACTGGAAGTGGTACTGTGGTTCAAGAGGTAGAGTGCTAGCTGCTGCTCAAGTGGTACAGTATTAACCTTAAGCACCAAGAGGCTCAGGGACAGTGCCCAGGTGCTAAATTCAAGCCCCACAACTAACAACAACAAAAAAAAGTTTCATGGAATTTTCTGATCAGGCTGGCTTTGAACCAGGATCCTCAGATCTCAAGACTCCTCACTAAGCTAGGATTTCAGGTGTGAGAATCAAAGGTTTTAAGTAAATCAGCAACCATCATTGTTGCAAGGTGTTTAATTGATCATCTTAAGTGTCCCTTCAAGAAACAAATTATTTTTTCCCATCCAATTCTCTGAATCTCTTAAGTCTGACATTTTCTTTTCTAATCACCTGCCTGTCAACCAATGGCAGACACCATATCTTTAATCCCGAAAGCTGGAAAGAATCAAACAAAATATAACCCTTTTTTCTCTCTCTCTTTCTTCTTGTCCTGTGTGACCCAAACCAGTGTTCAAAAAACACACCTCATGAACAATTTGAAGCTGAAGCTATGTTTTTTTTTAAAGCTATGTATTTTTGTACACTTGAACTCACATAAAGCCCCATCAGAACATCTAAACTGGTCTCTGAAGTGATCCTTATTTGCTTTAAGTTCCTGGCAGAGGGGTGTATGTGTGCGTGTGTGTGTGTGTGTGTGTGTGTGTGCGTGTGTGTGTGTGTGTGTGTGTGTGTGTGTGTGTGTGTGTGTGTGTGTGTGTTCTCCAAGTTTTGCAAACTTTCCACAAGGACCTCCAGTATAAAAAGAAAACCACTCATTGTCTTACTGCACTAGTCTCCAGAGCAAAAGTTAAGTAGAAAATGGAAAGAAGTACCCAGAAAACTCAGGCAAACCCTTAGCAACTTTTATCTTCTTTAAAATATCACTACCCCAGAGCAAGACAGCAAGTAGTTGATAGGCAATACAGGGAAAAGTAACTTACAGGATGACAACCCTGCAGGCGCTGACCTAGAAAGAGAGATAAAAGGAGCTGAGTGAGACCACTTGCTCCATTTTAACACAATCCTGGGAGGTCGTTAGTTCTGCCACATGGTTAGTCTAATCCCTCCGTGACTTCAAACATAGCATCTAACATTTCTATTACTTGTGGTGGCTCTTACTCTTTCAAATGGGGATAATCTAAAACTGGATCCATCTCACCTCCGGGTGGGAGGTGACATTCAAAATGTGTCTATCTGGTCCATTTCTGGACTAAGGTTGAACCTTTCGCCAATGCTTCTTGGGGAAGGCCTTCTAGGCACTGCTTTTTATGAGCTATGGGAAGATACTTAACTTGCTCAGCCTGGATTTTCTCTTCTGCAAAGCAGGAGTTCAAAACAGCTACCTTGCAGGTTCATGAGTGTTAAGCTAGTTGAATGTTTAAGAAGTCATTTAACAGAGAGTTTTTTAAAAAATAAATAGAAACAACTAGAGAAACTACTGTACAAAAAAAGTTTGAGGCTGGGCACCGGTGGCTCATGCCTCTGTAATCCTAGCTACTCAGGAGGCTGAGATCTGAGGATCACGGTTCAAAGCCAGCCCGGGCAAGAAAGTCCGTGAGACTCTTGTCTCCAAAAAAACAATAGAAAGCCGGAAGTGGCCTGTGGCTCAAGTGGTAGAGCACTAACTAGCCTTGAGCTGAAGAGCTGAGGGACAGTGCTCAGGCCCAGAGTTCAAGCCCCACAACCGACCTAAAAAAAAAAAAAAAAAAAAGTTTGAGCTCCCACTCAATGATCATTGCTGATCAATCCTTCCATTAATTAATTAATTAATTTGCTGGTCCAGGAGCTTGAACTCTGGGCCTTTGTACTGACCCTGAGCCTCTTTGTGCTCAAGGTTAGTACTCTACAACTTGAGTCACAGGGTTACTTCTGGCTTTTTCTGAGTAGTTTATTGGAGATAAGAGTCTCACTGAGACTCTTTTCTGCCCTGGCTAGGTTTGAACCTTAATCTTCAGATCTCTGCTCCCTGAGTAGCTAGGATTACAGGTGTGAGCCACTGGTGCCCAGCTTCAATCCTTCCTTTTAAGTCAGTATTACCTGAAGCCATAAACTGTCACTCTATTTAATCCTAATTCCACTCATTTTAGGGTCCCCTCTTTTCTCCCTCCCTCCCTTCCTTTCTTTCTTCCCTCTTGTCCTTCTCTTTTTTCTCTTCCTTCCCTCTCTTTTGCCTTCCCACTCCCTTCCCTCCCTCCCTCCTTTCCTTCCTTCCTTTCTTCTTTCTTCCCTCCCTCACTCCCTTCCTTCCTTCCTTCCTTCCTTCCTTCCTTCCTTCCTTCCTTCCTTCCTTCCTTTCTTCCTTCCTTCCTTTCTTCCTTCCTCCCTTCCTCTTTCCCTTCCTCCCTTCCTTTTTATTTATGACAGTTTACTATGTCCCTAGCCTTAAATTCACAATCTTCCTGACTCAGCCTCCCAAGTGCTGGAGTTACAGGTGTGTACAACCTGTAACACACCTAGCTTAGGCGTGACTTTTCAGTTTCTTCCTTATGTGGTTTTATGTAGCTTCAATTAATTATTTGTGAAAACTCCAAAGACTCTAAAAAAAAAATGATAATCCTGGAACAGATGGTGCCACAAGTATGGAGTGCTCCACACAGGCTTCGTGGTGAGCAGTGTGTGGCTATGGGAGGTGTGTGCTGTTCTAACGCCCAGCTCACTTCCAAAATGAGCATTTGTACCTATTAATGAGCATATGCACCTGCTAACAGTGCAGAGAATCTTTCCTATAACACTTAGATGTTGTTACAAAATCTTCTTTAAAAAATATTTTGGGGGCTGGGAAGGTGGCTCAGTGGTAGAGCGCTTGCCTTGCATGCTCGAGGCCCTGGGTTCGATTCCTCAGCACCACATAAGCAAAAAGAAAAAAGCCGGAAGTGGCACTGTGGCTCAAGTGGTAGAGCGCTAGCCTTGAGCTGAAGAGCTGAGGAACAGCGCCCAGGCCCAGAGTTCAGGCCCCACGACCGGACCCAAAAAAAAAAAAAAAAAAAAAAAAAAAAAAAAATTTTGATCCAGGTGCCAGTGGCTCATGCTTGTAATCCTAGCTACTTGGGAGGCTAAGATATGAAGATTGAGGTTCAAAGGCAGCCTGGCAGGAACATCTGTGAGACTCTTATCTCCAATAAAATACTCAGAAAAAGTTTAAAGTGGCACTGTGGCTCAACGCACTACAGAGAGGCTCAGGGACAGTGCCCAGGCCCAGGTTTCATGCCCAACAATAACAACAACAAGAAAAGTCACAACTGGGACTGGGAATGTGGCTTAGTGGTAGACTGCTTGCCTAGCATGCATGAAGCCCTGGTACTACAAAAACAGAAACAGCCCAAAGTGGCACTGTTGCTCAAGTGGTAGAGTGCTAGCCTTGAGCAGAAGAAGCTCAGGTACAGTGCCCAGGCCCTGAGTTCAAGCCCAGAACTGGTAAAAAAAAAAAAAATCAAAACAAAACAAAACAAAAAACACAAAAAAATCCCATATCATTATATATTAATTAGGCTCAATTAAGTCGCAGAGTCAAATCAATTAACATTTCCATTTTCATATCAGAGATGATGAAGTCAAGGTTAAAGAAACAACTTTTTTTTTTGGTTGGTCATGGGGCTTGAACCCTGGGCCCGGGTGCTGTCCCTGAGTGTTAGCCTAATGAACTCCCTTCCCATAGCTTAGCATGCTCCTTCCCCTTTCCATACTTTAGCATGCTCCTTTCCTAGGTAACACTAGGCCCACATAGTAAAGGCACTAAATAATCAGCCTTAAACCCCATTTACCTTAAGAAGGCACTCCTCTGGGGCAGCTACCACCATATAAGGCAACAAGAACCAGTTAGAGTGACCTTCAGGTCTGGACAGCTATAGGGTCCCTTACCTACTACTTGAGCAGGAGCCATAAATCCTAGTCTGCCATGATGAAGCCCTGGTCCACAGGTCCACACCAGGATCTCTGCCTCCTAACCCCTTCTAGCCCCTCCTAGCCTCAGTAGGTTATATAAGTCACCTCAGACAATAGCCAGCACATCTCACTCCTCTCTTGTGAGAAGGGATCTTGCCAGTCCCTTTGCTGACAATAAACCTTTTGTTTGTTCTTTGTATTTGGATGTCTAATATATTTTAACACTGAGCTCTTCAGCTCAATGTGAAGCGCTCTACCACTTGAGCCACAACACCACTTCTAGTTTTCTGGTGGTTAATTGAAAATAAGAGTTTCACAGGGGTGAGTGGGGGGACTGGGGATGTGGCTTAATGGTAGAGTGCTTGCCTAGCATGGCATGAAGTCCTGGGTTCGATTCCTCAATACCACGTACATAGAAAAGCCAGAAGTGGTGCTGTGGCTCATGTGATAGAGTGCTAGCCTTGAGCAAAAGAAGCTCAGGGGCAATGCTCAGGCCCTGAGTTCAAGCCCAAAAACTTGCCTCCCCCCCAGCAAAAGAAAAAAAACAAGTGTCTCATGGACTTTCCTGCCCAGGCTTGCTTTGAACCTAGATCCTCAGATCTCAACCTCCTGAGTAGCTAAGATTACAGGCATGAGGCAGCAACGCCTAGCTAAGAAACAACTTTTTTTTTTTTTTTTTTTTTTTTGGGTCCGGTCGTGGGGCCTGAACTCTGGGCCTGGGCGCTGTCCCTGAGCCCTTCAGCTCAAGGCTAGCACTCTACCACTTGAGCCACAGCGCCACTTCCGGTTTTTTTTTTTCTTTTTGCTTATGTGGTGCTGAGGAATCGAACCCAGGGCCTCAGGCATGCAAGGCAAGCGCTCTACCACTGAGCCACCTTCCAGCCCAAGAAACAACTTTTAAGTGAAGCACATTAATAGTGTTATCCTTAAACTTCCTAAGATTCTGGAGAAATTGACTAAAAAATGTGTTTCTTAGCCAGGTGCCAGTGGCTCACACCTGTAATCCTAGCTACTCAGGAGGCTGAGATCTGAGGATCACAGTTCAAAGTCAGCCCGTGCAAGAAAGTCCATGAGACTCTTGTCTCCAAAAAACCAATAGAAAGCCAGAAGTGGTGCTGTGGCTCAAGTGGTAGAGCACTAGCCTTGAGCTGAAGAGCTCAGGGACAGCGCCCAGGCCCAGAGTTTAAACCCCACGATCTATTTTTTTTAAGTCTTCCTTCCTTTCTTTCTTTCTTTCTTTCTTTCTTTCTTTCTTTCTTTCTTTCTTTCTTTCTTTCTTTCTTTCTTTCTTTCTTTCTTTCTGCTGATACTAGGGCTTGAACTCAGAGTCTTGCACTCTGAATTGGCTTTTTTTTTTTTTTGCTCACAGCTAGTGCTTTACCACTTGAGCTACACCTCCAGTCCTGCTTTTTAAACTCATTGTTTAAGGAGGAAAATGTTCCACCTTCACTACCCACGATTATGTATAGTCACAGAAGCAGCTTGCTAGTGGAAAAGAATCTTGAACTAAGTGCACAGTATAAATCCAACCTTGGTTTATGTCATTCACTGTATGTAAGTCACAGGAAAGCTCTAGATAGCCATTCTTTTAGTGTTGATTCACCAAATTTTAAGAGGAAATTTCAAGAGGAATAATTAAAAAAGCAACTAAGTAGAGGGGACATGTTGACAAGGAGCCTCCTGAACACTGTTTTAAGAGATGACTGGTGGCTCACAACTGCAATCCAAGCTACTCAGGAGGCTGAGAACTGGAAGATCATGGTTTAAAGCCAACCCATGCAGAAAAGCCTGTGAGGGTGACATTGTCCAAAAAGAAATGTACTCTTGTTGGGCACTGGTGGCTCATACCTCTAATCCTAGCTAGTCAGGAGGTTGAGACCTAAGGAGCACAGTTCAAAGCCAGCCTGGGCAAAAAAGTCTGTGATTCTTATCTCCAATTCACCACCAGAAAACTATAAGTGGTGCTGTGGCGCAAAGTGGTAAAGCATTAGCCTTGAGCAAAACTGCTCAAGGACAGTGCCCAGACCCTGAGTTCAAGCTCCATGACTGACCCAAAAAAAAAACAAAAAAAAAGGAAGTCTGGTGCTGGTGGCTCATACCTGTAATCCTAGCTACTCAGGAGGCTGAGGGCTGAGGATCATGGTTCAAAGCCAGCCCAGGCAGGAAAGTCCATGAGACTCTTAACTCCAATGAACCACCAGAAACCCGGAAGTGGCACTGTGGCTCAAGTAGTAGTGCACTAGCACACTAGCTGAAGAGCTCAGGCTCAGAGTTCAAGCCCCACCACTGACAAAAAAAAAAGTCAGTCATATAGCTACTCTTTATTCCCAAATGCAATAAATCTGTGTCAAAATAGCTCATTAACATAAACTCTGAATTAAAGGAAAAAATTCTGTAATTTTTTTGTTTTTTTATGAAAAGACATCCTTTCTATTAAGATTTTATTTCCATTGTTGGAAATATTTGGCTAGGCTAACTGCCTGCAATGCATAATCTATATATGCATGCCAGTGGCCAATTTCTGTGTTCAAATGATTTAAATATGAGTTGGCCTTCAGGAACATAAAATCTGTTTTTGTTTGTTTGTTTGGATATAAATATCAGCAAAGACTTCTCTATTCTCCTTGCCTTTGGTTGAATTTTGCTAGACAGGTTGGTCTCCTTCAATGTCATATGAATTTTTACTTAATGTTGAAAAGAGTTGACTGATTAATCAGAGTGTTTGAGTAACAACTTGAATAGCTATTAGAACTTGTAATCACCTTGCCCATGTAATTGTAACCCCTCTGTATGGTATTTTCACAATAAAAAAAATAAAAATAATTTTTTAAAAAAAGAAACAAAGGACTTCCACTCATCTGGTCGAATCACTACTAAATAACCCCACGCTGCTGATCACATATATGGTATATATGTGTGCACCAGAGGGAACTAGAGGGAATCAGGAAAAAACATGCATCAGTGGGACCCATCCACTGCACTGGACATTGATCAAAATGAATTAAGCAACTCAATGGCAGCGATGGGAGGGAGGGAACAAGTGGGAAAGAGGGAACAGCTGATGCTATGCAAAACAAAAGCAATGTACATATCACCCAATGTGGAAGAAATAATTGTATTGCAAAGCTCATAGAAGTCATAAATGTTATAGGCCAAAAAAAAAAAAAAGAAATGTATATCTATTAGGTAATAGCATCAATTCAGCAGTAGCAATAGCTCTGGATGTATATAGAGATATGAATAAAACATGCCAAAGTAATTGATTCCTCTTTGCAAAACACATACTTTACATAGTTGAACAATGGTTGGTAAATCCTTTCCAATTTTGTTACACTCTATTTTAAAATATTGTGATGTTTATAAACTATGTTAGCACTGTGTCACTTAAGTAAACATGTTAGGGTATATATTAAAAAAAGAACTTGTAATTATTAAGATTCACTTACTCTTAAAGAAAATTTTGGTTTCAATTTTGGTCTCAATAGAATCATGTAAAATATGTTAGTTGACATTGGTTTGTTTTCCTAAAAGTATCAGGCACTAAATCTAGTTTAATCCTTTTAATCCTATTTTTTCTTTTTAGTGTGTTACCACCGTATTGAATATTTTGTAGGGTACCAAGATCATGATTTAGACATATTTGGACATCATAAACTATGGATTAAAGACTGAAAGGAATATATAATTGCCTTTAACTTGCTGTTAGCTATTACATTTGTATTGAGGGCTATTGTATTCTTTTTTGTTTGGTTGGTTGTTTTACGTGATGTATCTCTTTTTCCTGAAAGCCAGCTAATTCCAGTTTATGGTTTCATTGCACTGGATTCCACTTAGTGAGATTTAACTATAAAATAACCACTTCCATTATGAACTGCTGAGATTTACTTGGTAGCAGTTAATACTTCCAAGTTGGAAGAAATCTAATGCCTTTAAATTGTGAGATGAGCCATCTTAGAACTTATTTTCTGTTCCTCACACAAGTCTCCTTGGCTTTGGTGAAACCCCATTCCAGTCTTACCTTTCTATCTCTATGAATTCCAACACTGACTGTGTCTGTGCTTCGGTGACATTCTAGTGGCTTCTCTCAGGTGCTCAGAACTTGTCAGAAGGATGTGGGACCGTGCTGGGTTTTGAACAGCTTTTTTGTTCCTGTGCCCCACTCAGAGCTGGTGGGGTTGCTTTGGAGCAGCACCTCGTGGGTCTCATTCAAAATCAGGTGTTGAAATGGACGTACCTGAGGGTAGGAATAGGATGGATAGGAAAGATGTAGGAGAACAACATAAAGGGTCACATCGATCAATAGGCATTGATTGGAATTATAGCTGACTCGTGGAATTGAAAGCCTTTTGTACAATTACTTAATAAAAATTTTTAAATAAATTTCAAAAAACATGCTCAGTTGCTTTCTTTTATTCAGATAGGGGAAAGACTAGTTAAGAATAGCTTAGTGCACAAGGAAAGACAAATTTAGTGAGTAATCCATCTGCTTGTAAATAATAGCTTGGTATAGATGAAATATCAAATTCTATACAGTGTTAGGTGCTTCTTCAATAAAACCAAGAGAAAGAAAAGATCCCAGAAATTTCTTTGTTGCGCTTAAAAGGTTCCCCACCCCTCCCACCTATTTCCCCCTCCCCAACTCCCTGCCTTTATAGAAAGGGTATTTGTTCTCTCTGACAATCTGGAAATGTGTGTACCTAATTGAAATAAGATGTACTCCTTAAATGATGAAAATAAAAAGTGATCAAAATAGATTTTTGTTCTCCTGTGGGCATTGGGAGTTTAAATACAAACTGCATGGCTTTCAGTGTGGGGAATTAATTATTGGTAATTGAAGTTGTAAGCATAATTCCCTGCTTGCTTCAATGAAAATGAATCCTTTTATTTAATATTGAAATAAGCACCACTAACCTCATGATCCAGGACAGCCCATGTATTCAACTCTTGAGAACTTTTGTTTCTGCTTTGTTTTCAATAAATAGCTTTATCTTCTGCTCACTGATTTGTACTTAAAACAAAAACATTGGTGGTGGGGGATACATTTATCAGTGAATAACACAATAGTCGCTGTTGCATACTCTCAACAGCACTGTTCTTGCTAGCTAGAAAACCCATTTTCTATTGAGTCTAAACCATTAATGTGTGTGTGTGTGTGTGTGTGTGTGTGTGTGTGTGTGTGTGTACATGCATTCAGTAACACGTGTGGTTTTTTTGTTGGTTTGCTAGTCCTGGGACTTGATTCAGGGCCTGGGCACTGTCTCCTCAAGGCTAGCACTCTACCACTTGAGCCACAGCACTACTTCTGGCTTTTTCTGTGTATGTGGTACTGAGGAATCAAACTCAGGGCTTCATGCATGCTAGGAAAGTACTCAACCACTAAGCCTCATTCCCATCCCTGAATGTATGTTTTGAAATCTTCAACAACATAAAAAAAAAAATTGTGTGTGCCGGTCCTGGGGCTTGAACTGAATGTGTCAGTGCTGTCCCTGAATTTTCTTTGCTCAAGTCTAGTGCTCTAACCACTTGAGCCACAGTGCCATTTTGAGCTTTTTTTGGTGCTTAATTGGAGATAAGATTCTCACAAACATTTTTGTGTAGGCTGGCTTTGAACCATGATCATCTGATCTCAGCCTCCCAAGAAGCTAGGAGTAAAGGTGTGGGCCACCAGTGCCTAGCAAAATGTTTTCACTGAACTATGTTGTAGTGGAGAAGGACAATCCTCCCCCTTCCTTTCTCTCCCCCTCTTCTCTCCTCCTCTTCTTTTCCCTTCCCTTCCCTTCCCTTTTTTTCTCTCTTTTCACCCTGCCCTTATCCTCCAAATGTCTCTATGTATTGTTATTTAGTATCACTTAGGTGCATGTGGTGTTCTTTGCAAGTCCCTACATCTGCTCTTGACCTAATTACAGTCTTCTACTGCTCTCAGATCTCTGCCCAGATATTCACCTGAGATGGATGCAGGTATTCCTGACTCCTGCTCTTACCAAAGCAACTCATGGGATCCCTTGTTTTGTCCTTGGCCCTTCTGCCACAGCCCAAAGCCAGGATGGCAGAGCATGCCTGGATGCTAGGTAGAACACTACTAATTAGCTCACAGACTAGGAATAAAGAAACACAACATGTAAATGTTAATTAAGATTGGTCTGAGAGGCCAGGTGAAGTGCTGGTGGCTTACTCCTGTAATGCTAGCTAGTGCGGAGGCTGAGATCTGCGAATCATGGTTTGAAGCCAGGCAAAAAGGTCTATGAGATTCTTATCTCCAATGAGCCACCAAAAAGCTGGAAGTGGAGCTGTGGCTCAAAGTGGTAGAGTGCTAGCCTTGAGCAGAAGAGCTTAGGAACAGCACCCAGGCCCTGAGTTTAAGCCATATGACTGACCAAAACACAACAAAAAAAACAACAAAAAACCTACGTGTTTTCTCACTCAGTGGAAAATGAGTGGGATTAGTATTGCCTGGCTACTGTTAATTACTTCATGTACTTCCTGAATGTACCTTTCCTATAACATAATATAAATTATAATAAATGATATATGTAGCCAACCATGGTGACACACACCTGCAGTCCCAGCACTAGGGAAGCTGAAGCAGAAGGACTGCAAGTTCATGGCCAGCCTACATTATTGCATTACAGAGTAAGACACTGTGTCAAAAAAAAAGTAATAAGAAAAATTTCCTACTAGGAAATTTAGCTTACAGTTTTTTCAATCTATTTTTATTATTATTGTTGTTGTTGTTGTTGTCTGTTGTGGGGCTTGAACTCTGGGCTTGGGTGCTGTCCCTGAGCTCTTTTGCTCAAGGCTAGCACTCTACCAATTTGAGCCACAGCTCTACTTTTTTGTTGTTGTTGTGTTGGTTGTGGGGCTTGAACTCTGGGCTTGGGTGTTGTACCTGAGCTCTTCACCTCAAGGCGAGTGCTCTACCACTTGAGCCACAGTGCCACTTCTAGTTTTCTGGTGGTTAATTAGAGATAACAGTCTCACAGACTTACCTGCCTGGGCTGGCTTTGAACCGTGATCCTCAGATCTTACCCTCCTGGGTTGATAGGACACAGGTGTGAACCATCAGTGCTAGCTTGTTCAATCTATTTATAGGAGAACAACTGAACATTGACCATCACTAAGCTAGATAGTATATAGTCTGAATTTGTTCTCAATGAAAGTTATTATTCCCCACCTAACAGAGGTAATGAAATGCTTTCTGCTCTTTAAGTTTCCAGACTCTGTGAGCACTAAGTTTGGTCCTGGTGGTAGAAAACCCTATGAGTTGGCTACAAGGATGAAGTGTTTTTTTCTCAGGAACACAGAGCTTCGATCTGCATAGTATTTCTCATTGTCATAGCCAGAGAATGAAGACAGAAGCCCTTAGTGCTGGTCTCTGTACCCAGAAACTTAGCTTCATTGTTCATTTTACAAGGAGCCAAGAACAGATTTAACTGTTTTTCTGGTAGACTAGACCACACATCTAATTGTGTTTTTCTGCAAAATCCCACTAGAATTTGAATAAAGAGATTTCTTTTAAAAGACATATTCACATGAAAAAGAATCTGACAGAATAAAAGAACAGTTGGATTCTGGGATCTGGAAAACAGATTGGCAACTGGTAGTGCCATCTAGTCCTATGACTGGTAAAAGGAATGAACTTGGGGCCTGGGCTGTCCCTGAGCTTTTGTGCTCAAAGCTGGCAGCTTGACCCACAGGTCCACTTCTGGCTTTTTGGTAGTTAATTTGAGGTAAGACTCTCAGACTTTACTGCCCAGGAGGGCTTCAAACCACAACCCTTATGAGTAGCTAGGATCATAGATATGAGCCAACAGCATGCTCAGCTAGGAATCTCTATTTAGTTGTAGGCACAAGAACTCACATAGGGTTTCTCAGTGACAGAATTAACTAGTATTGCTTTTAAAGAAAATGAATTTAGAGCTGGGCATGGTGTCACATGCCTGTAATCCCAGCTCTTAGGAAGCTGAGGTAAAATGATCCTGTGTTCAGGGCCACCCTGGCTACTTAATGAGCCTCTGTCTAAAAGAAAAGAAACGAAGGGGGAGGAGAGGTGGAAGGGGAGGATAAGATAGGATGGAGGGGGAGAGGAGAAGAATTTGATAAGAATTTTGCGTGTCTGGCCCAGGACCTGCTACATTGTCCCCATTGGGGGTGTATTAGAGAGGCAGAATCTCAGTCCCTGCACCCAGGCCCACTACATCCAACCTGCAGAGTAGCAAGAGGCAAGGTGATTTGCTGGCATGCTAACATTTGAGAAGCCCTGGTGTAGAATACTGTGGAAGAGGAAGTTGACCCAAGAAGACAAGTTTAAAGAGCTGGAATGAGGCTAGCTGAACAGAGATGGTGACCACAGACACAGCAGTCTCAGGAGGGAGGCCAGCAAGGGGGCAGTCATAAATGACTGGGCTTTGGCTGAATGGCTGACCCACCTCTGTCCCACTGGCTCTCCTAGTAGACCAACCTCTCTCTTACTCATTACACTCTTTACACTTTTCTTCCATTGCTCCTTCTTGACATTAGCAGGCACTGCTTCTTTCTGATTGGTTAATTGCTAATCAGAAAGAAGTCAATGAGAACTTTTCCTTTCCTCTCCCACCTCTTCCTCCTCCTTTTCCTCCTCCTCCTCCTCCTCTTCTCTCTCCCTCTCTCTCCTCTTTAACTGAAATTCGAACTCAGAGCCTTGCTTTTGCTAAAGAGGCTCTCTACTACTTGAGCCACACACCCCACCACTTGAGCAACATCCCAGCTTTTTTTTTTTGTTCTTGGTCGGTTATGGGACCTCAACTCAAGGCTAGATGCTATCCTTGAGCTTTTGCGTTGAAGACTAGCACTCTACCACTTTGAGCCACAGTGCCACCTCTGATTTTCTGATGGTTAATTAGAGATAAGACTCTCATGGACTATCCTGCTGGGGTTGGCTTTGAACTGCAATCCTCAGAGTAGCTAGGATTACAGGTGTGAGCCACTGGTGCCCGGAAGACCCCAGACTTTTGCTTTTTATTTTTCAGATTGAGTCTAGTGTTTTTGCCAAGGGACTGGCCTCCCTCCTCAGTCTTCCTACCATAACTCTCATGAAGCAGAGACCATAGGTGCTAGCACCACATTCAGTTTGTTGAGGTGAAATGAAGATGACCTGTCTGTTTCGGATTGGTCTTTAACCACAATCCTCCCACTCTCTACCTCTCAAGTAGTTGGAATAGTAGGCATCAGTCACTATGTCTGGTCCAGAAATTTTCTTAAGGAATAAAGACCACAACGACTGCTGTGTTCATAGGTAAAAATTTTTTTAAAATGCATAAAGAAATTATACCCAGATGGTAACTGGGAGGTGGCTTGCACCTACTCAAAAGGCTGAGATTCAGAGGATCATGGTTCAAAGGCAGCCTGGGAAGAAAAGTCTGTAAGATACCATCTCCGATTAACTGGCTAAAAGCCAGCTAGAGACATAGCTCAAATGGTGGAGCACCAAGCCAAGAAAGCAAGCAAAGAAGCATGAGGCCTTGAATTGTTTTTTTGTTTGTTTTTGCCAGTGCTGGGGCACTATCCCTGAGCTGGATTTTTCTGTTTATGTGGTACTGAGGAATCGAACCCAGGGCTTCATGCATACCAGGCAAACACTTTACAGTAAGCTAACTTCCCAGGTGGAGGCCTTGAGTTTAAACCCAGTACCAGCAGGAGAGAAAGAGACAGAGACAAAGAGAGACAGATAGACAGAAGGCAAGAGATAGAGAACAAAAGAGGGAGAAAGATGAAAATACCCCTTTTTCTAGGATCCCAGGATTTTCCTGAGGTTAATCTGAATCAAACAGGTGTGCACTGAAAAGTGTGTGAATATATCTTCATCAGCTTTTAATCTTCACCTTCAAGAAAATTCCTACCACTCAGAAAGGAGCCAAGTAAACAGCTCATCCCAGTGACTCATTTACACTTCAAATATACTTTTGCTTTGGTCATTCCTCAATTAATCAAATAACTGGTGTCTCCCCTAAAGTAGTAGAGAAGTGAAATCCATTTTCCCCTTCTCCCCAAATCATTAAATCCAGGAGCCCCTGACTATACCTGCTAATACTAGTACCCATCCTTTCATCCTCCATTAACTCCGGCACGTCTAACAGGCTGTCAAGAATAATTTCCCAGGACGTAAATAATTCAGAAATTAAAAATTAATAAATAATAACAGAGAACCACTGGGAAATAGGCTGGGTCAATTAGTGCGCTTGGCATTCTGTTTCTTCGCAGCAGGGGGCCAGCCACATTCGTTCCTTGCATCTTTCCTTAGATTCTGAGGTTCTGATTTACAGCCCTTCATTACTGGATCCAGTCAGACGCAATTACTTCCCTCACAATCTCCCTTCCTAACTTCAAAGAAACCAGCGTTTTCTTGTCTTTCTTTCTTTCTTTTTTTTCCCCCCTCCTTGTAGCAGGCTCAGCTTGACACCCCTGGATTTCTTGCACGCAGACTAATTAATGTCTTCGATTCAACCATATTCACTTGGTTTCTTTGATGTACCTTAGTCAATCATCCCATTTAATTAGAATTTCAATGATAACTTTACTTATCTTGTGGCGAGATGTAAATTAAAATAACAAGATTTTAATTCTCTTTCGTATGGGGTTGTGACATTTTTCCAAAGAGAAAGTTTCCACACAAACATGATATTATTGTACATTTTTAAGGTGGGGAGGAGGGGCAGTCTGCAAATCTATTTTCAACTTGCTCAAAAATAGTATTGGTGTGAAATGAGCAAGGGTGTAAATACACTAGAATTTCCTATAGTACTGTGTGATCAAGTCTTTCCCATGAAAATGACTTTCTTGATTTGCTCAAATAATTGGACAAAGACACAGAGCTTGTTGTCCCCAAAGGCAGTGTCTGTTTTCAGGGGGGGCGGGGATCTTCAGAAAAGCAAGGCTTTGATTCATTAAGCATTTTAACTCTTTCTTCCTTTTGCTCTCCATCCATGCTAGTTTTCATTGTGGTACATTCTGCATTAGTTTCTTTGGACTTCTCAAAGAGACCACAAGGAAGCCAGGTGCTGGTGGCTCACACCTGTGATCCTAGCTGCTCAGGAGGCTGAGATCTGAAGCCAGAATGGGCAGGAAAGTCCTTGAGGCTATTATCACCAATTAACCACCCCCCCCAAAAAAAAAAACCCAAAAAACTCTAAGTGGAGCTGTGGCTCAAGTGGTAGAGCCCTAGCCCTGAGCACAAAAAGCTCAGGGACAGTACCCAGGCTCTGAGTTCAAGCCCTAGGACTGGCACAGAAAAAAGAAAAGTCAAAGGAAACAACATGACAAAACTAGAGACTAAGCTTGAGCATATAGCATTTCAAGCCTTCCATGGCCCAGTTTATAACTCTGCCAAACTCTGTTCCTGTACTCTACGACATCCACATATCCAAGGTAAATATCCAGACATAAACACTACCTAACTTAGTGCATCCCTTTCATAACTTACCAATAACATGTATCTCATGAATATATTTTTGAGAGTTGCTTTAATGTTTAGAGACATTGGCAGAAAATCAGACATGGTTGGAAATACTTGGCATGTTTGTATCTAAAACATCAATGGTTCTTCGTGTGGGAAGCTCTTGCCTATAATCCTAAACTACTTTGAAGGTTGATAACTGAAGATCATAATTTGAAGCCAGCCCAGGCAGACAAATCCATGAGACTTTTAATTTCCAATTAATCAGCCAAAAGCCAGAAAAGGAGGTATGGCTCAAGTGGTAGAGTGTAAACCTTGACTGAAAGAGCCAAGTGAGAGCACAAGACTCTGAATTCAAGCCCCAGGACCAGCACTACTACTTCTACTACTACTACTACTACTACTACTGATGCACCAATAGTGATTGCCAGCATCATAAATATTCTTTTCTGGTTCTGGGCCTGAACTCAGGACCTGTGTCCCTAAGCTTTTTCAGCTCGAGGCTAGTGTTCTACCACTTGAGCCACAGCTCCATTTCTGGCTTTTTTGGAGATTAGTTGGAGATAAGAGTCTTATGGACTTGGATTTGAACCAGAAGGCTCAGATCTCAGCCTCCTGAGTAGATAGGTTTACATGTGTGAGCCATTGGTGTCCAGCATAAACAAATTTTTAAAAATAATCTTTTTTTTTTAACAGTACTGGGGTTTGAACTCAAAGCTTTGTGCTTGCTAGGCTGGCCCTCTATCACTTGAACTATACCTTCAGTGTAGTTTTTGCTGGTTATTTGGGGTTTAGCAAACCATGGTTCTCCAGATCTCACCCTCCTGACATAAATGCATTGCTTTTTTTTTTTTGGTTGGTTGTGGGGCTTGAACTCTGGGCCTGAGCACTGTCCCTGAGCTCTTCAGCTCCAGGCGAGTGCTCTACTGCTCTACAGCACCACTTCCGGTTTTTTAGTGGTTTATTGGAGATAAGAGTGTCACGGTTTCCTGACCGGGCTGTCTTTGAACCTTGATCTTCAGATCTCAGCCTCCTGAGTAGCTAGGATTACAGGCGTAAGCCACCGGTGCCTGGCTATGCATTGTTTTTTTAGCAAGTACAAAGAGAAAATCTTATACACTATATATTAAATACAGGTTTTTGAGTAAGAGAATAGCTTTTCTCATATTTTCTTGAAATGTTTTTTTTTTTGGAAATGAAGTTATTAGCTGCCTTGTTTCTTGGAATACCATTGGGAATTTCTCACAATTTTCTATCTTTGATCTTTCAACTTTTCTTCTTCTCTACTCTTAATAACAATGTCTAGGGAAAAAACAAACAGAAGTTACAGAGACCAACAGAAATACTACATTAGCAAGACATGAAACCACTACACTAATGCCATTTGGAAGTCAACCTTCAGGGAATTCCATACAGTTGTTCTCTGACAATAGAATTTAGTTCATTTGCTACTTAAGACATGATTAGTTAAATTGAAATTAATTGGTTTCCTTATTCCCCTTTAGGGCTTTAGGCTCAGAAACATTTCTATTAGAAAAATCTAATTTGTTCTCAAAATTCCTATTTCTAAAATTTAGAAAGTTAAAATGATCTGATAGTTTTTAACTCTTTGTAGAAAATATAATGTCTAAATCCCAGCTTAGCCTGGGATTAAAGACACCACAAAGATCAGGACATAGCTCCTTATTACAGCATTTGTCTAGCAAACATGAGGCCCAGAGTTCAAACCCCAGTACCATAAACAAATAAAAATAAAGCCAGGGGCTAGAGGCTCACACCTATAATCCTACTTATTCAGGAGGTTGAGATCTGAGAATCCTGCTTTGAAGCCAGCCCAGGCAGGGAAATCTAAGAGACTCTTTATCTCCAATTAAGTGGTAAAAGGCTGGAAGTGGAGCTGTGGCTCAAGTGGTAGAGCTTTAGCTTTGTGCAAAAAGCCAGCCCCTGAGTTCAAGCCCTAGGACTGGCACCAAAACAAAAGTAAATCAAACTAGTATGGTGATGTACACCTATAATCTAAGCAGATATAAGGCGGAGGCAAGGGGATTAAAAGTTTTCAGGCTTGTCTGGGCCACAAAGGGAGACCTTAATCTCAAAAAGGAAAGCCCAGAGAAGGAGAGAATGTGATGTGCAGTGTTTTTCATCTTTACCAGGGTCTCAGAGGTCAAGACACACCTGGGCCTTTCCTGGTACCTTAAGGTTCCCAATATAAATTCTAAAATAACTTGCCAAAGCAAGACCACCAAAACCGTAATATATTTTAAATGCTTACATTGAGCTAATTACTGCTTTTATTATGTTTTTAATACTGGGGCTTGAATTCAGGTCTGGATGCTGTCCTTTAGCATTTTCACTCAAGGCTAGTACTCTACCACTTGAGTCATAACTCCACTTCTGGGTTTTATTTTTTGTTTTGTTTTGTTTTTGTGTGTGGTTAATTAGCAGTGCAAGTCTTAAGAACTTCCTGCCCAGGCTGGCTTCCAACTGTGATCCTCAGATCTCAGGCCTCCTGAGTAGCTTTTTTGGTTATGGGGCTTGAACTCTGGGCTTGGGTGCTGTCCCTCAGCTCTTCGGCTCAAGACGAGTGCTCTACCACTTGAACCACAGCACCACTTCTGGTTTTCTGGCGGTTAATTGGAGATAAGAGTCTCACGGACTTTCCTGCTCGGCTTTGAACCTCGATCCTCAGATCTCAGCCTCCTGAGTAGCTAGGATTACAGGCATGAGTCACCGGCGCCCGGCTTAATTATTGCTTTTAATACATAAAATTCAATGCAGCCAATGAGAGGAAATTAGCTGGGATACAAAATCGTGTTTCCCAGCCAGCCTGGGCAGGAAAACCTGTGAACTTTTATTTCTAATTAAGCACCAAAAAGTCAGAAGTAGAGCTGTGGCTCAACTCGCAGAGCACTAGCACTGAGCGCCCAGGCTCTGAGTTCAAACCCTAGGACTGGGACATAAGAAAAGCAAGCAAGAAAAAGGTCTGAAAGGTAATTTAAGTGTCATTTAGGAACTAAACCTAGGTCTTGCCCCAGAGCCTGCTGACTCTCTTGAGGCTAAATACGTTGCAGCATCCCTTGAAAGTAAAGTTGGCTTTGGGGTTGGAGGCCTGGCTTTGGGGTTGGGGGCCTGGCTTTGGGGTTGGGGGCCTGGCTTTGGGGCTGGGGCCTGGCTTTGGGGTTGGGGGCCTGGCTTTGGGGCTGGGGGCCTGGCTTTGGGGCTGGGGGCCTGGCTTTGGGGTTGGGGGCCTGGCTTTGGGGTTGGGGGCCTGGCTTTGGGGGGACCTGGCTTGGGGTTGGGGGCCTGACTTTGGGGTTGGAGACCTGGCTTTGGGGTTGGAGGCTTGGCTCAGGTGACAGGTCACCCGCCAATGGGTGGTCTCAGTCAAAAACAAAAATACAAAGTGGACTTGGGCCCGCCTCTGACCTTTCTGGCTCCAGTCTCATTTGTGTTTGTTTCTCCGAGATTCCCGGGTAATTTTCTCCGCAGGTGTAATTTTCTCTGATAGGTGTTGCTTGTGTATAGCCCCGCCCCCGGAGGCTGCCGTACAACAGGATCCCCGCTTATGCACGGGTGGTGTATTGGATTCCGTACAACATGGCGGCGCTCTTAGCAACACGAACGTGCTTCTGACGCAACATCCGGTCATGCGCATTGACATTTGCCCTTTGAACTCGCTTGCGCCTTCCTTTCTCTCTTCCGGGGACGGTGTCTAGAGGTATGGTAGCCAGTTTCTTCTTGTCTGTATTCCCTGTGCAATCGGTCGCCATCCGAGCCGTGGCGCGCACCGCGAGTGCTTGGAAACGTGTCCTTGAGCTGGCGGAAGGGTGAGGGGTGTAGACGGGGCTCCCTTGGTGTCAGAACTCTCTACTTTGAGCTTGGGGAGCCCCTCCATCCCTGGCGGAGCCCCTTCGGGAGCGGCGGAAAGCCGAAGCTCACATCCGGGGCTTTGCGGGGTGGTGTCTGGACTCCGGGAGCGAGGTCTCCCGGCCTGTCCAGGTCGGGCCTGCGAGGCCGCCGTGCCGTGCCTGTACCTGTCCTGGGCCGCGCGAGGGCGGGGGACCGGCGCTGGCAGTGGCTCCGCTCCCTGCTGGCTTCTGTTTTCGATGCCAGTACCGGGCAGGAGGAACATGACGCAGCTGGGGTATGGGAAGGCCGTGGTGACGTCTAGGGCGCTTTGCACGGGCCTTCGGGTCGCCTCGGGTTTAGTGTGATGTGAGTGAATAAGAACAAGTGCAAGCGGCTTCCTCTCTGCATTTCCTCCCTCCCCTTGTGTGTGTTCCGGACCTGGGGCTTGAATCAGGGCCTGGGTTCTGTCCCAGACCTTTTTTTAGCCCAAGGTTGGTGGTATACCACTTGAGCCACAGCTCCACTTCCGGCTTTTTGCTGATTGATGGGAGGTGAGGGTTTCTTAGGCTCATCTGCCTCGACAGGCTTCCCACGTTATCACCAGATCTCAGCCTCCCGAGTAGCTTAAGTATACACTCGTGAACCACCGGTTTCCTTTAAATTCCTATCATGGAGCCAGCACAAAGTTTGGAAGAAGGGTCAGCCTGGCGGGGCTTGGTTATCTTGTGTACTTTGGATGCTTCCCTTAAAACTCAAGTCGTAAGCCGGGCGGCAGTGGGCCTGCTCCTGTAATCCTAACTACTCTGGAAGATGCGATCTGAGGATCACGGTTCAAAGACAGCCAGGGCAGGAAAGTCGTGAGACTTCCTGTCTTCAGTTAACCACCAGAAAACCAGAACTGGTGCTGTGGCTCAAGTGAGCCGAAGAAGAGCCGAGGGACAGCCCAGAATTCAAGCCCCGCGACCGATTTAAAAAACAACAACAACAAAACCCAAGTCGTTTGGGCTGGGGAATTAATTTGTGGTTTGGCACCAGCCTGGCGTGCACCATACCAAGATAAGTAGCAACACCGAGTAAGATTTATAAATGGAGGCTGGGAGGTGTCATTCACATTAAGAGACTGATTACCTCAACACAGGTACTGCTTTGGGAGCAATACCTAGAACTGCATGGGGGGCCATACCAGGATCTGCACTGGAATAGATGGATATACTTTAGTCATAGTGGCAGCTGTCTAAATTAGATAAAAAAAAGAATTTTAGGTGATAATTCTTGATTAACTATGTGAGCTCCTGGCCCCATGTTCTGCCAGTTTGTAAGGGACTCGATGAACTCCTTTTCCTTTTTTTTTTTTTTTTTTTTTTTTTTTGTGCTAGTCTTGGGGTTTGGGTGCTGTCCCTGAGCTGCTCAAGGCTAGCATTATACCAATTAAGTCACAGCTCCACTTCCTGCTTTGGGATTATTTGGAGCCCAGAGTTTCATGGACTTTCTTGCAATCTTCAAGGCCGAGTGTAAGCCACTAGTGCTTGGTTGTATAGTTTTTGTTTGTTTGTTTGTTTGTTTGTTTTGGGGTCCGGTTGTGGGGCCTGAACTATGGGCCTGGGCGCTGTCCCTCAGCTCTTCAGCTCAAGGCTAGTGCTCTACCACTTGAGCCACAGGGCCACTTCCAGCTTTTTTCTTTTTTCTTATGTGGTGCTGAGGAATCGAACCCAGGGTCTCATGCATTGCAAAGCAAGCGCTCTACCACTCTACTACCTTCCCAGCCCGTATAGTGTTTTTTATAGCTTGCTTGTGTTTTCTGGCCACCACTCCAAACAATGAGCATGATACCTAAATAATAACTGAGTCATGTTTGATTGTCTCCAGAAGAACTAACATTGCCTCCTAGAAGTCACCTCTAACTACAAGTAATTTTTATATATGGGAATTAATAGTGTATTATACACATGTGCATATATGTATAAATTATGTGATGATGCTTTGAGATGTGTATTAGGTTTTTAATGGGAAAACTTGATCATTTTTTACTTAGGCCATCAAAATGGTCCAGCGATTGACATACCGCCGTAGGCTTTCCTACAACACAGCCTCTAACAAAACCAGGCTGTAAGTATTTCCAGAATTCGAATACATCCTGTCATTTATTCTTTGAGATGCTGAGCTGTTGCCTATTCTCTCTTTCTAGGTCCCGAACCCCTGGCAATAGAATTGTTTACCTTTACACCAAAAAGGTCGGAAAAGCACCAAAATCTGCATGTGGTGTATGTCCAGGCCGGCTTCGGGGGGTAAGTGGTCCTCTTGTGGACAACATTAACAAGTCAGGGATTGAGCTTCTGGATGGAGGGGAACATTCAAGATCCCCATTTTCCAAGAACACAGACCTTTAAAAACTGAGAGAAGTACAGTGACATGCTCTTCAGATGAGTCGATACACCATTGTATCATTTAAAACCCAGGAAAATTTCTTTCTGTAATCTTTGTTTTCTTTATACAGGTTCGTGCTGTGAGACCTAAAGTCCTCATGCGATTGTCTAAAACAAAAAAACATGTCAGCAGAGCCTATGGTGGTTCCATGTGTGCCAAATGTGTCCGGGACAGGTAAGCAAAATCAGGGTGGTTTTCTTAAGTAGACACAGACTTGTCTATGGTTAACGGTGTATACTCTTCCTTACTGGAAAACTGGTAGGAAAAAAGTTGCATGCTTACTGCAGGTGATTGGTGGTGTATAAAGCAGTTGGTTATATCAGATTAAATAGAGTATAATCCATAAGCTAGATGTAGAAAGGTAAGACATTTGTAGAGGAGGGTAGGTAAGAAAACCTAGTGGTTGTTCATAGGCAGATGGAGGATGGAAGGTCTTTAAAATGTATAGGGAAGGGGCTGGGAAGGTGGCTCAGTGGTAGAGTGCTTGCCTTGCATGCATGAGGCCCTGGGTTCGATTCCTCAGCACCACATAAGCAAAAAGAAAAAAGCCGGAAGTGGTGCTGTGGCTCAAGTGGTAGAGCGCTAGCCTTGAGCTGAAGAGCTGAGGGACAGTGCCCAGGCCCAGAGTTAAGGCCCACGACCGGACCCCCCCCCCCCCCCAAAAAAAAAATGGTATAAAAAAATGTATAGGGAAATAGCAGCACGTAGTTACAGTGTAGCTGCTGCAGAGCTTGGTAGGAGGTCATCAACAACAGGTTGAAGGGCCTTAAAGGGCGAGGGAATTAGCTTGATTCTTTAAAATGTGGGGAATTAAGTCTTTTGGGGGCAGAGCCAGAGAACTTTGCCTTTGGTGTGTTAGAAACAAACAGCAGAATGAATGAAGTGACTCTTTAAACTGAGATGGGTGTTCACATGTAGTTTCTGAAGGATAGTGAACTTGTTACTGCATTGAGAACCAAAGTCTAGGGAAAGAGTTCAGAAAGAAGACAGTTTTTTGAATATTGAAAGATAGGAGTGATGGTAGAGTTGTGAAGATAAATGTGCCAAGTGCCTGTGTGGTAGTATCAAATCCATAAGTCTGTGTTAGCAGTATCAATTTCCTCTGGGAAGAGTTTTTGTTTTGCCAAGAAACCAGGATGTACTGCTCAAGTTCACATGGCTAACTACTAGTTATGGCTTAATCCACTTTTAACCCTAGCCTTATATTAAATTGCCTCCAAAAATGAACTTCCAGGTGATTGGTCTTCATGAGTGAAGTGGTAGACTTGGTAGGGAAGCTTAAGTTCTATTTCACTCAGTTCTATAGAAGTGCAAAGTCAAATCTGGACACCCAACCTTTGCATGATAGTATGAGGGGGTAGCAAAACATTGTATTAATAATGCAAAGACAAGATAAATATGATTTCACTTGAGCAACAGGAAAACAAGTAGAGAGGAAGTAGTAATGAGTTGTAAGCTAGAGGAATTTGGTTTTTTTTGCATTGTTGGTCTCTTAAGGTATACAGAACCTAATCTTGTTTTAGGATTAGGACATGTGTATTAAGACAGTTAAAAACTCTGGCTCCTTACCCCCTTAATTTTAGTTAGCAAAAAGCTGGTTTTTACTGAAAAGTTTTTTTTGGGGGGGGGTCCAGTCATGGGGCCAAGTTTGATTTATAGAAACTACTCATTGTGTATTTTCCTTTCTAGGATCAAGCGTGCTTTCCTTATTGAGGAGCAGAAGATCGTCGTGAAAGTACTGAAGGCACAAGCACAGAGTCAGAAAGCTAAATAAAAACAGGAAGCTGTTTGTGTGGGCCTAGGATGCCAGAGGTCTCTAAACTGCTAGCAAAGAAAGAACCTTTTTGATAAATAAAAAGGCTTTGAGTAATAAAATATTGTATAATGTCTCTTGTATAATTAGACAAAAGATGTCTAATAAGTTTTAGTTAACCACTTTCCAAAAGGAAACTAGGTGAAGGTCTGGTTACTAGAATTCTTTTGTGTATGCAAACATTCCTTAGCACTTCGCCATTGGAACTCCTTTATCAGCAAGTGGAAAACCTTGGTCTTCCACTTGTTGCCCATTTGGCCTCCAGAAGACCTTATTAACTCCCATCACTAGGATTACAGGAAAGCCTACCACACCTGGCCTCTGTAAAAGTTCTTAATCACCTGGCTTATTCTTTCTAATGCTTAGAGAACTAGCTTTGGTTTGAATGCTCTGTATATAAAAGCCTATTATTTTTTTGGGGGGGGGAGTGGGATTATCTGTTATACAGAGCATGTTAACACTATTTCAATCAGTGACATACTCCCTACATCCCTTCAGTTTTTTTTTATTGTGAAAATACTGTACAGAGGGTATACAATTACATGGGCAAGATAATGAGTACATTTCTTATCAAGCATTGTAGCCTCCATTCCTTCAGTTTCTGTCAGACCAAGTTCCTCTATCTTGGTAAAATGGTAGCCCATTTGTCTTAGGTATTGTAGCAGCTGGCTTTACTTAGGGAACTTGGTAGTTTACCATTTCCCCTGAGGCTGAGGTCTGAGGATCCAGTTCAAAAGCTGGTCCTTAAGATTTTCTTATCTCCAGTTGATCACCAAAAATGTGGGAAGTGGTGGTGTGGTAGAACTTTAGCCTTGAGCAAAAAAGCTCAGGAGCAGGCCCCCAGGCCCTTCCACAAAATAGTTACTTCTATCAATGAGGGATTAACTAGTAATTAGCATGATCATGATGTCACCTGTTATTTCTAGAATACATTTAGGGTAAAATGTTGCCACTTGTCTTTTGCCAGCTAACCTGTTCTACATCTGTCATCTTTTTCTGGAGGTAAGATATGTAGCCCTGGCTGGTGTGAGCTCTGAGTGCTGGGTAACAGGCCTAAGATACCATGCCCAGCTAAGTAAGTAGAAATGCTAAAGCATGTTACAGAAGATAAGTGGGGGATGAATCACAGAACTGTTAGTGACTTAAATTGGCATTCAAATTTTGAAGGTTTTTTTTGGGGGGGGGTCTGGTCATGGGGGCCTGAACTCTGGGCCTGGGCGCTGTCCCTCAGCTCTTCAGCTCAAGGCTAGTGCTCTACCACTTGAGCCACAGAGCCACTTCCGGCTTTTTTCTTTTTATGTGGTGCTGAGGAATGGAACCCAGGGCCTCATGCATGTAAGGCAAGCGCTCTACCACTGAGCCACCTTCCCAGCCCAAATTTTGAGGTTTTTATGGTCATGGTCAGTCACGGGGCTTGAACGAGGCCTGGGTGCTGTCCCTGAGCTCTTCACTCAGGCAAGTGCTCTACCACTTGAGCCACAGTACCACTTTTGGTTTTCTGGTAGTTATTTTTTTTTTTTTTTTTTTGGGTGTCCGGTCATGGGGTCTGAACTCTGGGCATGGGCACTGTCCCTCAGCTCTTCAGTTCAAGGCTAGCGTTCTACCACTAGAGCCACAGCGCCACTTCCGGCTTTTTTTTCTGCTTATGTGGTGCTGAGGAATTGAACCCAGGGCCTCAAGCATGCAAGACAAGTGCTCTACCACTGAGCCACCTCCCCAGCCCCATGGTTTTCTGGTAGTTAATTGGAGATAACAGTTTGATGGACTTTCCTGCCCAGGCTGGCTTTGAACCATGATCCTCAGATCTCAGCCTCTCAGTAGCTAGGATTACTGGTTTGAGCCACCAGCGCCCAGTTTGAGAATTTTCTTAACTGCAATTCACACACACACACATATACTTGTTATCCCCTCATTTTTCTCCTACTCCTCCCCGCTCCCCCCCCCCACACCCTTAACTTCAATTCTTGGTAGTGATAGTTCTTAAAGCATAATTACATGAACTTATATGTTGTTTGGCAGTTTGGCTTTCTGTCACTTGGCTAATGTAAACTAGTGCAGTTGACTATGTGCTGATGGTGTAATGAATTCTTTGGGATGTATAATGAAAGCGGTCATGATTTATTGGTGAACCTCCATACTGATGTCCGTAGTGGCTGTCCAATTTATTTCCCTCCAGTAGTGTATAAAGATCATAGTGTTATTACCCATCCATCCCTCATTCTTGCCAACATTGGCTTTTGGGTTTCTCTCCTCTCACCCGTCTCCCCTCCCTGCCACCTTTCTTTCCTTTTTTTTTTTTTTTGTCAGTCATGGGCTTGAACTCAGGACCTGAGTATTGTCTTTGAGCTTTTCTGCCCAAGGATAGTGCTCTACCACTTCAAGCCTCAATGCCACTTCCAGTTTGCTGATGGTTAATTGGAGATAAGAGTCTCAGGGACTTTTCTGCCTGACTTTGAATCTTGAGCCTCAGATCTCAGCTTTCTGAGTAGGATTACAGGTGTGAGCCTCCAGTGCCCAGGTCCTTCCATTTTCTTCCTTTTTTTTTTTCTTCAGTCGTGGGGCTTGAACTTGGCCTGGGCGCTATCCCTCAGCTCTTCAGCTCAAGGTGAACACGCTACAGCTTGAGCCACAGCTCCACTTCCAGTTTTCTAGTGGTTTATTGGAGATAAAGAGTCTCACAAGTTGGGAAGGTGGCTCAGTGGTAGGGTACTTGCCTTGTATGCATGAGGCCCTGGATTCGATTTCCTCAGTACCACATAAGCAGAAAAAGCCAGAAGTGGTGCTGTGGCTCAAGTGGTAGAGTGCTAACCTTGAGCTGAAGAGCTGAGGGATAGCGCCCAGGCCCAGAGTTCAGGCCCCATGACCAGCAACAACAAAAGTCTCATGGACTTTCCTGCCCAGGCTGGCTTTGAACCGTGATCCTCAGATCTCAGCCTCCTGAGTAGCTAGGATTACAGGCGTGAGCCACCAGTGCCTGGCTCCATTTTCTTTTTTCTTTCTCTCCCTCCTTTTTTTCCCTCTTTTTTCTTCCCCCCATCCCTCCCTCCTTTGGGTTTATTACTCTAGCAGGCCCATAGGAATTCTTACTCCAAATTCTGAGTCAAATTTTTGTTTTTGTTTTATTTAGGTGGCACTGAGCCACTCCCAGCCTGTTGCTTATTCAAACAGCACTTTTACTCAGGATAGACCTCTCATTTTCCTGAATCCCTTAAACAGCACCATACTCAGCTGGCCTCAAACGGTGATACACTATTCCTATCTCACTTTTGCCTTTCTCCTCTTCCTGCATAGCTGGGATTACAGGTATACACTAACATGCCTGGCCTTGGGTTTTGTTTATTTAATGATTGCTATTCTGATTAGAGTGATGGGATCTTTCCAATGTATGTTTGCAGCATATTTGTTGAGGATCAAGAGGCCATAGCTTTATAGGTTTACTTTTGTAGATTGTATATTTCATTGCCCTATGTGTTTTGTACCAGTACTGTGCTGTTTTTTTTTTTTTTCATTGTGGCTTTGAAGTCAGGTGTTGTGATATACCTCTAGCATTGCTCTATAGAACTTCAAGGTTTTCTTTTTTCCATTTCTGTTTAGAATGTCATTGGAATTTTGATGGGTATTACACTGAATCTGAATTGCTTTTGGTGATAGGTTATTTTGACAATATTAATTCTGCCAATCCCATAAACATGGGAGGTCTTCTATCTTTTAGTGGCTTAGGATATACTTATTTCAATGCTTTATAGTGTTCATGTTTGGTTGACTTTATTCCTATTGTTATTGTTGGCTTTTGATTTTTTTTAGGCTACCATGAAAGTGATTGTTTTTCTAACGATTTCAGTGAGTTCATTAGTTCACTATTGGCATCCGATTTTTGTTTGTATCCTGCTACTTTTCTGGATGTGTTGATCATATCTAATAATCTTCTGGTAGAGTGTTTTGGACGTAAGGACGTATCTACAAACAAGGATAGTTTGACTTTTTTCCATTTTATTTCTCTTATTCATCTGACTAAAATTTTAAGTACTATATTGAAAAGGAGTAGTAAGAGTGGTCACCTTGTCTTGTTATTTTAGAGGGAACACTTTAGGTTTTGTGCCATTAAGTATAATATTAGCTATCAACTGGTCTTGGACAGTCTTTATTATGTTGAGGTATGATGGATATGGCACTTTTAAATAATGCGATCAAAACAGTCCCTTAAAACTTGACATCAATTAATTGGCCCAATGACTAGGTTTTTAAAGAATTGAACTATAATTGTCCAGGCTCTTCCCTCTGCACTACTTCATGTTTGGACAACTGGTTGAGCCCAGACTCTTGATTACAGGGGCTGACTGTCAAGTTTCAGTCAAAGACAAAAGTAAATTAACTTTTTGAAAGTTGAGAAAGCTAAGGCATTAAAGTAGCATACTTTCTCAAAGAATTCTTCATATGTTAAGTGATTTAACCTCTTCTAAATTAAAAGTATGTTTACTTTGCTTAGAAAACATCTTTGTAGACAATTTGGAAAGCATGGACAAGTAGAATGAAAAAAATTCTCGTTTAATTTCACTACTCAGATAATTTTAATAGTTGAATTTTTTCCCTCCCATTTCATTTTCACAACATAAGCAAGATATTATAAGTCCAAATTGAAAGCATACTGAATATATAAATTTTCAACCCTTTTCCCCCCACATAACCCCAGAGATTGTATTTCTTTTGAAAAATTATTTTCGTGGTTGTGTGTGCCATCAAATCCATGTGCCCTGATTCAAATACTCCCTTTCATTTGAACATTTGAGCTAGCTTTAATTTTTCTCTATTTTAAGACTCGTAATATTCTTATATATTGTGTTTATTTATGCTGGTTTTTTTTCTTCCAATTCATACATTGGTTTTGAAGTACGGTATTAAGAATACCAAACACAGCACCAATTCTGTCCATGCAGCCAAAATGGATGGCCGGGTTTTGATTTTGTGAAAAGCTGCTTTTATTGAATCCAGTTCTGCATGTGACAAAGTAATCTTGACAGGTTCCTGAGAAGACATGCGAATGTTGTCAGTGGTTTCTTTTTAAAGTCTAGAATTTCCCCTTCCATTGAGTGGCTTATAAATTCTATTAGAAGATTGAAGGGGGTCTCTTCCTTCTAAAAGCAGAAGATCTCCATATGTTTAAATCAGCAAATCAAGTTTGCTCAATGTAGTTAAATGCCATATTTTCACTCTTAAGATCAGGAGGGCATTTCTAACTTGCACACACCTAGAATCATTTATACTCTTTGTTGGGTAAGATTATGATACAGCTCTGAATAATGTAGTTTATACATTGTACTAAGTGTAAGTATATACTTCATATTTAAAACTATACTTATACCTTATACTAAGGTAAATTATTTATTGTTACTAATAACTACTTGGTAATTATTAGATATTACCCCTACAACTAGCTTTGGGCTGGAGCTGTCCAATCCTGGATTGTGAAACCAGTGGTATGTGTGTGTTTCTTCCCAGTGTTGAAATAAATCTATTGAAAGCATCTATACCTGGTAAACAGGCAAAGGCTACAAACTCCCTCCCTCTCAGGAAAATGAGTATGGATATTGGCCAGATTACTAGATATTACTCAGATTATGGTATACTACCAAACTTTACTAAGGATGCTGTATCAGGAGCCCTATTGTTTATCCGATACATATTCAATCATAATTTGCCCTTCAACAGTTTTGTTTTGCTGGGCATTGTGGCTCATGGCTGTAATCCTAGCTACTCAGGAGGCTGAGATCTGAGGATTGCAGTTTGAAGCCAGCCAGGAAGGTCTATGAGACTTATCTCCAATGAACCACCAAAATACCAGAAATGGAGCTGTTGCTCAAAGTAGTAGAGGGTTAACCTTGAGCAAAAAAGCTCAGAGATGGGCTGGGAAGGTAGCTCAGTGGTAGAGTGCTTGTCTTGTATGCATGAAGCCCTGGGTTCAATACATCAGCACCACATAAGCAGAAAAAGCCAGAAATGGCACTGTGACTCAAGTGGTAGAGGGCTAGCCTTGAGCTGAAGAGCTGAGGGACAGAGCCCAGGCCCAGAGTTCATGCCCCAGGACCAACGGAAAAAAAAAAAAAAAAAAAAGCTCAAGGACAGCACCCAGGCTGTAAAATCTAAAATGACCTTTATATTGAATCCAGTGCTGTGTGTATGAATATGGGGGTGGGGGGAGAATAAAATAGTTTCTGAAGGTTAAAGTTCTCTCAACAATGGAAATTAAATGTGATAAATACTATATTGTAAAGCAGGCACAGAAGATGAACTCTGTCTTCAATAGATTTTGTTCCTGTCTTAGGTTGAACTCCTGTAACAAATTACCATAGACCAGTCAGTTTAAACAACAGTTAACGTCTGACTGTTGTGGGGACTGAGGAAGATTCAGTATCCTCTTTGGTGGTGGCTGTTTTTGTGCTGTATCATGTAATGGATAGAAACTATCCCTATTTCTTTTTATGTGGGCTCTCATCCCCTCTTGAAGGCTCCACTCATGAGCTAATTAACCCTACCTAATACCTTCCCATTGTGGCTTAGGACTGAACAGAAAACCTGACATACACACTTCAGTCTATAACACATCCTAAATTAAAGAATGAGACCCATAGCAGTGGATCAAAAGATGCTCTGTGGATGTTTCTGGTTAACACAAGGATTGCATAGGAATTTTTGCCATTCATTTATGTTCTATATTTTGTCTGAGTTCTCATTCATTCAACAAATACTTATTGGAAAGTACCTTGTTCCAGAAACTGTTCTGGATAAATACTAATACAATAGCCAGAAAAGAAGAGTGGACTCTTCCCTAGCCTCAAGCTTCACAGGGCAGGAAACAAACTTTTGTTGTGTATGCCATTTCGGGGCTTGACTTCGGGGCCTATGCACTGTCCTTTGATGTTAAAACTCAAGGCTGGCCCCCACTAGAGCTACAGGTCCACTTCCTGCTTTTTGGTGATTAATCGGATATAAGTCTCTTGGATTTGTCTGCCTGGATCCTCCAATCTTAACCTCCTGAATAGCTAGGATTACAGAAATGAGCCTCAGTGATAGTAAGCTCACAGAGCTGGCAACATGGCAGACAGGAACCAACAGGGCAAATGCCTGAAGTCAAGAGACACCTTACATAAAAATAGAATGTGGTCTGAGAATGTAGCTTAGTGGTAGAGTGCTTGCCTAGCATGCATGAAGCCCTGGGTTTGATTCCTTAGTACCACATAAACAGAAAAAGCTGGAAGTGGTGCTGTGGCTCAAGTGGTAGAGTGCTAGCCTTGAGCAAAAGAAGCTCAGGAACAGTGCTTAGGCCCTGAGTTCAAGCCCCAAGACTGGCAAATAATAGTAATAAAACAAAATGTATTTGTCCAGTCCAATTCACTCACATAATATTTAGAGTCCAGAGGCCTGTGGCATGCCTAAAGAACAAATGGTCTTAAGAAAATTCAAGTATGTATGGTGTGAAGACTGTAGACCATACAGTCTCTGTCACTGTTCAATTGAGAGATGGGAAAGCAAAAGTAAAATACCAGGATGAACACAGCTGTTTTCCAATAAAGTTTTATTTACAAAGACTGGTGTTAGGTCAGATTGTATCCACAGTTCATAGATTGTGGCCTCCCTGCCCTATGACCCTGATGCTAGCCACAGCTGCCCTCTGACCGAAGCTTATGGCAGACTTCCAGTAAGACCAGCAGAAATTTGCCTTATTAAATCTAATCAGCTTAGCCCAATGGGGAAAGGGAAAAATGAAAGGGCTGCTTGTTTTAATTCTTTTTCATCTTGAGATAATTTGCTAGAGATCAACATAATACTAAAACAATGGTATGGTACGTGCACTGCAGTGGTTTTTATTTTTTAGATGTTTGTCTAAAGCATTTTACTAGGAATTTTTTTTTGAGGGGTGGCACTGGAGTCTGAACTCAGCTTCTTCATTGCTAGGCAGGTGTTCTACCACTGGGCCATGTCTCCAGCTCTTTTTTTTTTTAGCACTTTATTTTTGAGATAGAGTCTCTTGTTTCTTGCTTGGGTATGTACCTACACCACAATCTGCTTATTTTGGATTTCCTACCTTAGTAGGGAATGTGCTGTGTTACCACACTCAACTATTGGTTCAAAAGGAATTCAGGGAACTTTTTCTGTCCTGGCTGGCTTCTAATTCTAATCCTTCACATTTCAGCCTCCAAAGTAGTTGGGAGTATGGATGTTAACCTACCAGTGCCCAATTTCATTAAGAATTTAAATAATTGCAAAGGATGTTATTTCAGCAGAATGAACATTTCAATCATTTTATTCATGTATTGTAGTACTGCAGATTGAACCCAGAGCCTCACCCATAAACAAGTGTTCTACTACTATGCTCTGTCTTTTTTTCCTCCTCCCCTTCCTCCTCCTCTTCTTCCTTCTCTTCCCTTCCTCTTTATTTTTTGGCAGGTACTGGCATTTTGAATTCAGGGCCTCATATTTGCTAGGCTAGCCTCTGTTCACTGAGCTATGCTTCCAGTCCTGTTTAGCACTGTTTATTTTACCATTTATTTCTAGGAAAGGATGCATGCCTGAGTAGAGATCTGCCTACTTTTAGGCTTCCAGTAACTGCTGTTATCACAAGTGGGCTGCAGAGTCCAACTTCCTGGATGGAGTCTCCCAGACTTTTCTGCCTGGGTTGGTCTAGTACCTTGATATCTCAGCCTCCTTCATAGCTTGGGATGACAGGTATGTGCTATTGCTCCTAGTTATGGGTTGAGATGTCATCTCAGTTTTCTGTCTGCACTGGCTTCAAACAGTCCTCCTGTTCTCCATATCCCAAGTATCTAGGATTAGCCGCATGAGCTACTAGCATACAGCTTTTCTTTTGTTTGTTTGTTTGTTTAAAGATGGAGGTCTGGGGGCAGGGGGCGGATGGAAATCCACGAGCCTCTCCTATCTCCAATTATCTACCAAAAAACTAGAAGTGGAGCTGTGGCTCAAGTGGTGGCGTACTGGCCTTGAGCACAAAAGCTCAGGGACAGAGCCAAGGGATTGAATTTAAGCCCCAAAACCCACACAGAAAAAAAAACAAAAAAACAAAAAACCGATAATGGTATGAAGTAGTTTGATTCTTTTCTTTTTTCTTTTGCCAGTCCTGGGGTTTGAACTCAGGGACCTAGAGCAGTTACTCTTTTTGCTCAAGGCGAGCACTCTACCACTTGAGCCAATGTCACTTCCAGCTTTGTTTTTTGTGCAATGAATTTTGATCACTGTCACCTTCACTTCCATCATTTTCCATCTAGCCCCATCCCATCTATACCCTCAATCTTAGTATAGTTTTTTTGTTTTTTGTTTTTGTTTTGGTCTGTTGTAGGGCTTGAACTCTGGGCCTGGCACTGTCCCTGAGCTCTTCAGCTCAAGGCTAGCTCTCTGCCACTTGAGCCACAGCACCACTTCTGGTTTTCTAGTGGTTTATTGGAGGTCAGAGTCTTATAGACTTTCTTGCCCAGGCTGGCTTTGAACTGCGATCCTCAGATCTCAGCCTCCTCAGTAGCTAGGATTACAGGTGTGAGTCACCAGCATCTGGCTCTTATATAGTTTTGATTTGCATTTCTTTTATGTCCAAGGATGTTGAACATTTCTGTATATATCTATTAGCCATTTGTACTTCTTCTGAGACATGCTTGTTCAACTCACTTATTAATTGGATTATTTGTTCTCTTGCTGTTTAATTTTTTTCAGTTCTTTGAGTTCTGGGTATTAATCTTTTATGTGGCAAAGATTTTCTCCCATTTTGTGGTTGTCTCTTGGTTGCTGCAGTTGTTTCTTTTGCTGTGCAGAAACTTTGAAATTTCATGTAGTCCTATTCGTCAATTCTTATTCTTATTTTCTGAGCAATTGGAATCCTATTCAGAAAATAATTACCTGTGCCTATAACTTCCAAAGATTTCTTTATGTTTCCCTTTTTGGCCACCTAGAGGAAATGGAAAAGTAAGAATGTTAAAGAAAACTGTATCATCTCCTCCACCTATTTCTCATTATATCTGAGTTTTAGGGATCCCCAATGTGAGCCAGAATCACCTATCCAGGCACATAGCCTTGCCAACAGTTTGTTTTTAGTTTGTTCTTCATCAATCAAATATTATTTGTAATTCATTGTCTGTGTACAAGATACTAGGCATAGGATGAGAAAGATAGAGAAATATCTGTGCCTAGTAGAATAAAGGACCGAGGCTGGTCCTGGGCAAAACTACAAGACTCTATGTGAAAATTAAAGCATTGTAGTGGTTGCCTAGCAAGTGGGAAGCTCTGAGTTCACAATCCATTAGGCAGGCAGGCAGGAAGAAAGGAAGGAAGGGAGGGAGGGAAAGGGAAGAGAGGGAAAGAGGAAAGGAAGGAAAAAAAGGGAAAGAGGAAGGAAGGAAGGAAGAAGGAAGGAAGGGAAAGGAAGGAAAAAAGGGAAAGAGGAAGGAAGAAAGAACAGGAAGAAAGGGAGGGAGGTAAGGAGGGAGGAAAAGGGAAGGAAGGAAGAAAGAAAAGGAAGGAAAGGAAAGGAAAGAGGGAAGTAAGGAAGAGAGGGAAGGAAGGAAGAAATGGAAAGATGAAGGAAGGGAGGGGGGAAAGAAAGAATGGAAAGAAAGGAAGGCAGCAGGAGAGGGAGGGAGAAAAGAGGGAAGGAAAGGAAGAAAAACTAACAACGTGTTTGGACTCCTTGAGATACCCTCAGGTAACCTTGGTGCCCCAAGAGTTTGAAATGCTCCCTGACTTTGAAGGACCCCAATCTGAAGATCCCTGTTATAAGGGGATTAGTGTTTGTTCAATCAGGAACTCAAAGGCCTAGACTTGGTTCTACCATTATTTCTTATCCTGCTAATGAGTTGAGCACGTGCTATGCTCCAGGCATGGGATGGGGGCTCTGAGGGTTGCTAGGATACCACCAGTGTCCTTCAGGACCTCGTCTAGCTGTTTTTAGGTCAACCATTAGGGATCTTGGTTGATTAGTTTAAATCAATGGTTCAAACTAGAATGGTACTTTAAAGGCATTTGGGGAATTTACTGGAACATTAATAAAATATACAATTTAGTCTTGGCTGAAAATTGTCCTGTGTCCTACATGACATTCCAATATCCAATCAGACTCTTATGTATGTAGGAAACCTGTTTATTATTATCTAAACCTTCACTGATTCTATTTAAATATAAGCACACAGAGTATTTTTCCATGGTTTTAATAAATGCAGTTCAACCGCTATCTATAATAGGGAAGATTATATTTTTCTTCTACATTAATCTGGATAACTCCAACATTTGGGGAGAAATTAATAACAATCTGCAAAACTTTGATCTTCTCCAAGGTAATGTGAGATTACAAAATTTTCACAAAATAGAAATATAAATGTAAATATGTGGGGTAAATTTGCTGATTCCCATTTTTTTTTGATTCCCATTTTTTGTCTTACATCTCTTGTGCTAGATATTGTTTACACAAAACCTAATGGATGATAATTTCTGGCACAATATATAAACCTATCATGTTTTGCTAAAAGCACATGAATTCTTAGTGCTTTGCTCTCGGAATAAGTTTGAGAACCATTCCTGTGGGCAATTGGAAATCATCAAAAGGTTTTAAGCTCATTAGCATTTAGAAAGTTCCCTTTGATGGCTGGAAGAATTCACATTAATTCATTCAACAAACATTAACTGTGCACCATGTGTACCAGGTACTATGCGGATACTGACCTCAAGGAAAATTAATGGAATATACTCTTATGTCCGCAGCCTCCCATGCTGGCACCTTCTTTCCATATATGCAAACATCTGGCATGACATAGTGCAGAGTATAGACTCTCCTCCCTAGTCCTTATGAGGCCTTGACAAGTTACTGGAATTCGCTGAGTCTGTGTGTTATGAACTACCTAAATGATAATAACAATACCTGCCTTCCAAGGCTGTTATGAGGATTAGATATGCCTGCCACCTCGCAGATAATTAATACATGTTACTTCTAGCTCCCTTTTCATCTCTTCAAAAACCTAATCTCAGAACACACCTGCCACCAACCATTGTGTGACTATGAGCCAGTATGTTCCCTCAAGGACTATTTATACTCTGGGTTTTATAATTCCTGATGGTGGGTTGAAAGATTGGCTCCTGCTAGAGGAATGTCAAGCAGGGGAAACTGGTAACTCAATCTGTTTGGAGTCAAAGAGTGCCCTACTCAACACAAATACAAAAACTAACAAGTAATGCAAAGGACTAGAATCAACAATGAGAACTCACTGGGATTGCAACACCAGGACCCCAAATAAGGTTTATTATCTGAACTTACTCTTTCTTTCCTTCCCTCCTTCCTCCCTTCCTACTTCCTTCCTTCTTTTCTTCCTTCCTTCCTTCCTTCTTCCTTCCTTCCTTTCTCTTTTCCTATCTTTCCCTCCTTTCCCTCCTTTTCTTTCTTTATCTCCCTTTCTTTCTTTCTTTCTTTCTTTCTTTCTTTCTTTCTTTCTTTCTTTCTTTCTTTCTTTCTTTCTTTCTTTCTTTCTTTCCTTCCTTCCTTCCTTTCTCTCATTTTCTATCTTCTTTCTTTCTTTCTTTCTCTCTCTTTTCTTTCTTTCTCTCTTTTTTCTTTCTTTCCTTCTTCCTTTTTGTTTGTGCCACACCTAGGCTTGAACTCAGGGCCTGGGTGTTATCCCTGAGCTTTTTTTACTCAGGCTATCACTCTACCACTTAGCCACAGTGCCACTTTCAGCTTTTTTTTTGTAATTAATTGGAGATAAGAGTCTCATGGACTTTCGTAGCTGGGCTGACCAGTCTTCAGATCCTCAGTAGCTAGGATTAAAGGTGTGAGCCACCAGAACCAGGAGAACATGCATTTTCTGTATCCAAACTCAGTCTGATGATATAATCTGTGGTTCCTACACTTTAGATTAACCCAGAAATTTTCCAGAGAGGCTTTTAAAAAGATTTCTGAGTCCCATCAAAGATCTTTGTAAGTCTCTGAAAGTTGGGCCCAATCACATTTAAACAAATCTTCCTAGTCACCAACATGGAGCTCAGACTGTTCTGAGGGATGGGAGGAGAGGTGTATAATTTGTAGTAAATAAACAGGAATTCCACTGTAGAGCTACCATAGCTAGCTAATTTAGCTAGCTTAGATAATGTGGAACAACTTCTTAGCTTCTCTATGGCTAGTGTCCTCACTTAAATATGAAGATAATAAGACTTCAGAGATCCTGTGGGTCAATGTAATGGGCTGTGGTGTCCACGCCATGGACGGGGGCTGCTCATTTCCATTCTTATTCCTGCCTTGCTACAGACCTGCCTTCTAAACACATGAATGGAGACCAACCCAAGGGCTCCTTTCTGGTCAGTGTGATCTTCCATTTTCAATGATAAAAGGCAACTGATAATATCTGAAATAAACCAAAAAGTCAACTGATACCCTCTCATAGCATTTGTCATCCGAAATATTTTCTCTTTGTAAGGCATTGTGCCAACACACACACACACACACACACACACACACACACACACACACACACACACACACACACACACACACACACACACACGCTGAAGTGCCAAGCTGTATTTGATTAGTTCTGGGCAGAAGCGTGTTAGGGCATCTGAAAACCACAGCTGGAGACATCTATTCTGATGGGCCGAATGCTCTGGGTATTTCCTTTCAACTGAACTGGAGGGAAAGTACTTTGATATAATGTGCATATGGAAATATTTTACAACATTCTTAAAAAGTTAGATATTTCATTCAATATATAGAAAACATACTGTTCTCAATGTGTGTGAGTATGGTCCAATCAATGTCTTAAAGGGTCCTTTGTCATTTCTAAGCTAGGATATTTTTGTTTTTGTTCTGTTGAATTGACTTCAGCGGGTATGAAAGGAATCAATTGACAGCCCTAGAGACAGAGGTCTTTGCTCTAGGCTTCTGGCAATGAGGGCAGCTGCTGCTTGAAATGCACCCCCAAATACCTCTGGAAAGATCAATTTTGGGGGTGAGAAGGGACTTTGATTTCTTTCCTGTTCTTTCTCTCTCTCCCTCTCCCTCTCCCTCCTTCTCTCTTCCCCTCTGTTGCCTTGAATTCTGGGCCTAAGTCCTGTCATTGAATTTTTGTGCTCAAGGCTAGCATTCACAGTTCTACGTCCAGCTTTTTGTGGTTAATTGGAGACAAGAGACTCACAGACTTTTGTGCTGGCTTGGAACCATGATTCTCAGATCTCAGCCTTCTGAGTAGCTAGCATTACATGTATGAGTCACCAGTGCTTTGGCTTCCTTCCTTCTCTGAAAGGTGTCAATGGAGTGGCAGGGTCAGGGCTGGCCACTTGGCACAGGCCTCTGCTGCTGCTGTAGCCACATTTCACACGTGCAATCATACTACAGCCTGGGTTTCAGTTCTAACTCTTTTGAAGAGATTAAAGTCTGTTGTTTTAAATGCCTTCCTAATCTTGGGATCAAATATACCTTAGAAAGATATTTGTTCGGGCTGGGAAGGTGGCTCAGTTGGTAGAGTGCTTGCCTCACAAGCATGAGGCCCTGGGTTTGATTCCTTAGGACCACATGAGCAGAAAAAGCTGAAAGTGGCACTGTGGCTCAAGTGGTAGAGCGCTAGCTTTGAGCTGAAGAGCTGAGGGACAGCGCCTAGGCCCAGAGTTTAGGCCCCAAAACACACACACACACACACACACACACACACACGCATACATACATATATATATATTCCCTTTTGAGAACTCATGAATAGGGAGAAGGAATAGGAAAGAAGGAACATTAAAAGTAGATGACAATTGCTTTTCAGGATTTTATCTTTTGCTATTTTCTAACTCTGAACAAATAATTTTATTTTTCTAGGAATAGTAATCATCTGTGGGATGACTTTTTATATCATTTTTATTTATTCTTTTGTATGTTTCTGGATTGGAAAATGTAATCTAATAAATATACTTAAAAAAGCTTATTTAGAAATATTTTTAGGATCTAGTTACCAAAACTTGCCAAATAATTTTTTAATTTATTAGTCAATATGATTTGAAAGGCAACTAGATAGTAAAAGATCCTGGGTTTGATATTTTATTCATCTGAAAATGATGTCTTCACGAGATTTTTCTTTCATCATTAAAAGAGTAAGCCATTTACATTTTAAAGACGTGCCTGAGTGCCATAAAAAGCCCTTTACATTTATGTAGTGTTTAATTGCATAATTAACTTATTTGATCATAGTACTGAGGCAAATTTCTTTTAAATTAGTTTGCCTTTTTATTATGCTTGTGAATATAGTCTGTAAATCTCAAGATATCCAAAATATATTTTGGCTAGGGTAAAATTGAGCATATTTATTCCTAGAAAAGAGAACTCCTGCCCCACTGTGGCCACAAGAGGAATTACAGATCTCTCTCTCTCTCTCTCTCTCTCTCTCTCTCTCTCTCTCTCTCTCTTTTTCTAGCGCATGCACGTTGTACATATATGTATATATGTATATGCATATGTCTATATGTGTATGTGTGTGTATTTGGATCTTTATGTTACGTAACAATTCATTCTTCCCAGTGTTTGACCCAAGTCTTTTTCCTCTCCTCCCAGTTAACTCTTACTTATTCCCAGCACCTTCTCACATTGGAAAATACAGACAGAAACTCCCAGGTATCCATTTCTGCAGAGCTCTGACACCTCAAAACTTTAGAGTTTTGTAATCATGTGAAGATGAATTTTCTTCTTTTCCTTTTATTTATTTTTTCCAGCACAGAAGCTTGAACGCAGGGCGCTCCGTGCTCGCTTGGCCTGCTTGCTCACAACTGGTACCCTTACCACTTGAGCCATACCTCCAGTCTGACTTTTGGATGGTTAATTTGAGATAGAGTCCTGGGCTAGCTCTGAACTTCAGTCTTGCAGGTTTCTGTTTGCTGTGTAGGAAAGCATGGGCGTTAGACTGCAGTCCAGGGCTTTGCTACTTTTCTGGCTATCACTTGGAGTTTGTCGACAGTTTCCTGACCTGAATAGTGAAATCAATGCCATCTCCTCCAAAGAATTATTAGATGGATTAGTTAAGTGAGATGACTTATCACAATGCCTGTACATAGTAGACACTAAGTCTATTATGCTTCTAATCTCTCTCTCTCTCTGCTCTTTCATTGGAAGATAGCTCATCTGTCTGGTTAGGCTATACCTTTACTCCCGTGCAAAGTGTAGTTGCTTAACTCCTTCCCATCTCCATGATCTTCCCTCCTCTCATATAAACATGTCCAACTCTACATCTTGTGTGTGTGTGTGTGTGTGTGTGTGTGTGTGTGTGTGTGTGTGTGTGTGTGTGTGTGTGTGTGTGTGTGTGTGTGTGTGTGTGTGTGCTGGCCCTGGGCTTGAACTCAGGGTCTGGGTGCTGTCCCTGAGCTTTTCTTTTCTTTTTTTTTATTGTGAAAATACTGTACAGAGAGGTTACAATTACATGGGCAAGATAATGAGCACATTTCTTATCAAGCATTGTAGCCTCCTCCTTTGTTTCCCCTTCCCTTCCCTTCCCATCTTCCCCTCTTCCTCCCTCCCCCCACCAAAGTTGTAAAGTTTGTTTTAATGACTTGTACATCTTATGGTTGCAATGGGTCCACCTGTATCCCTATTTAAACGATTTGTTTTTCCCCTTCCCCTCCACAAATTATACCAACATCAAATACAGTGGAAGCAGAGGTTATACCGTGGGGGAGGGACATACAAAGAAATAATCTTATAAATGTGCTAGAAACAATCGCATGAAAGAAAAAAAATTTGAATACATATCTTGGGGTTCATTTCCCTAACATCAACTTATCTGACCTTTTCTGCTTGACTCAGACGTATACTAGTTATTGCAAATAAGGGAAACCATGGGACCTTTGTTTCTTTGGGCCTGGCTTACTTCACTTAATATAATTTTTTCCAAGCCTTTCCATTTCCTAACAAATGGGGCAATGTCATTCTTTCTGATGGAGGCATAGAATTCCATTGTGTAAATATACCACATTTTGTTGATCCATTCACCTACTGAGGGGCATCTGGGTTGGTTCCATATCTTAGCTATGGTAAATAATGCTGCAATAAACATAGTCGCGCTGGTAGCTTTAGTGTGGTCTTGTTTGTGAACATTTGGGTAAATGCCCCAAAGTGGGATTGCTGGGTCATAGGGAAGCTCTATGTGGAGTGGTTTGAGGAACCTCCATACTGCTTTCCAAAGTGGTTGAACAAGTTTACACTCCCACCAACAAAGCAGTAAGGTTCCCTTCTGTCCACATGCCCTCCAGCATCTGTTGTTATTAGAGTTCTTGATTATAGCCATTCTAACTGGGGTGAGGTGATATCTCAATGTTGTTTTGATTTGCATTTCTTTTATGACTAGGAGGTTGAGCATTTCTAGATGTGTCTACTGGCCATCCTTCTTTCCTCTTCAGAGAAGTTTCTCTTTAAGTCTTTAGCCCACTTATTTATTGGGCAGTTGTTTCTTTGAAGATTTGTTGTTGGGGGATTTAATTTTTTGAGTTCCAGGTATATTTTAGATATGAGACCCTTGTCTGTTGTCTGGCTAGTGAAGATCTTCTCCCATTCCGTGGGCTTTCTATTGATCTTGCTAGCTATGTCCTTTGCCATGCAGAAGCTCTGCAATTTCATGCAACCTTTCTTTGTCCAACCTTTCTTTGATTTGTTGTGTTTCTGGTTCTCTATTAAGAAAATTTCGGCCTGTGCCAAGGAGACCTTGGGTTTCTCCTATTCCATCCTGTAATGATTTGAGTGTCTACTTTGACTCCGAGGTCTTTGATCCATTTGGTGGTGATTCTGGTGCAGGGTGATATATAAGGATCTAGCTTTAGTTTTCTACAAATAGTTAACCAATTTTGCCAGCACAATTTACTGAAGAGGCTGTTTTTCTTCAATTCTATTTTTTAGCTCCTTTATCGAAGATTATATGGCTATAGGTCTGTAGGTTCATTTCTGGGTTTTCAATTCTATTCCGTTGGTCCTGAGGTCTGTTCTTGTGCTAGTACCAAGCTGTTTTGATTACTATGGCTTTGTAGTAGAGTTTGAAATTTGGTATTGATATTCCTCCAGCACTGTTCTTTCTGTTGAGGATCGTTTTTGCTATTTATTGTTCCATATGAATTTTTGGATTGCCTCTTCTGATTCCTTTAAGAATGAGGTTGGAATATTGATAGGTATCAATATTCCAATGGCAATACTTGGGAAGTATTGCCATTTTCACAATGTTGATCTTTCCAATTCAGGAGCATGGGAGTTTTTGCCACTTTCTAAGTTCTGTTTTGATTTTCTTTTTCAGGTTTTTATTTTTTATTTTATTTATTTATTTATTTTTTGGGTCCGGTCGTGGGGCCTGAACTCTGGGCCTGGGTGCTGTCCCTCAGCTCTTCAGCTCAAGGCTAGCGCTCTACCACTTGAGCCACAGCGCCACTTTTGGCTTTTTTCTTTTTGCTTATGTGGTGCTGAGGAATCGAACCCAGGGCCTCATGCATGCAAAGCAAGCACTCTACCACTGAGTCACCTTCCCAGTCACTTTTTTCAGGTTTTTAAAGTTTTCATCATAGAGGTCCTTCACTTCTTTGGTTAAGTTAAATTCCTAGGTATTTTATTTTTTTGTGGGGCTATTACGAATGGAGTTGCTTTCCTAATTTCAGCCACACTTTTCTTATTGTTGGCATACAGAAAAGCCATTGATTTTTTGAGTGTTAATTTTATACCCTGTTACTTTGCCAAAGTTTTGAATCAGCTTGAGTAATTTGAGAGTGGAGTCCGTGGGATTTTTTAAATACAAGATTGTCCCTGAGCTTTTCTGCTCAAGGCTATGGCTCCACCATTTCAGCCAGGGCTGTGCTTCTGCCTTTTTTTGGTTGTTAATTGTAGATAACAGTGTCATGGACTTTCCTGCCCAGGATGGCTTTGAACCGTGATTCTCAGATCTTACCTTCTGAGCAGCTAGGATAACAGGCGTGAGCCACTGTAGCATGGTCATAATTTTTTAAATTCCCATCCACTTTGTCTCCCCTCTGTAATCTGGCTCTCCTGTCTCACCACACAACAGACATTAATAAATTAATTCAAACATTTGTGAGTATTCACTTAATAAATAGGCAGATTCGAATCTGAGCCTTTGTCACAATATGCTCACTTGCTAACCCAATTATCTAACCCATGACTTCCTTCCTCCAGCTGTACTCTGTCTGACTTGCTTGACCTTCCTTCCCACCCTGCAGCTTCTCTGCTCAGGCTCCCTTGGCTCTCCTGCTCCTTTGATCTTCTGTATCTGCTTGGTGCTTTCTTCCTCATCACGTGATTCCCAAGGCAGCTGTCTTCAGCTCTTCACTCTCTTTTAAGTCTAGGCTGTGAACTTCCTGTCATTATACACCACATTTGATGGCATGTGTGTCTCTTCCTCACAGGGGAGTTTGTAGATTTCACCTGGCCTCTAACTCATTACCATCAGCTCCTGCTTTAGCCTCTGGGTGTTGGGCTTACAGTGTGAGCCACCGACGCCTGGCTGTATAATTTTCTTGCAGGAGTCATGCACTGGTGATCTTGGATTCCTCAGCTGTTAGGACAGAGCTCATCTCTGCCTGGTGAGTGGTGGAGAGATGAATAATGAATAGCACTCTCACTAGCACCACCCCTCCCTGAATGCTCATTCCTCTCTTCCTTGACCTCCTCAACAACTTTCCAATTGTGTTGTTTCTAATTCATACCCTGACCATCCTGGTGAACAATGCACTGATACCCATACATCAAAGCATTCCTAGAGATTTGCAACTCTTGCCATCATTCTTTTCAGGCAAAATGAACAACTGAGTACACCACTAGAATTCCTTCCATTGGATAGATTTTTTTTTTCTTTACTACTTTCTTTAAGCCTTCCTGACTTTCAACCCCAAACTACCCCACAGTGAGACTATACTGCAAAGCTAATTACTTTCAGGTAATTTTATTGCACTGGGAAGAACTAACTGTAAATCTGGTCTTCAATTTTTATTCCCCAAGCAACTGGACTTAGGGTGTTCTCCACAGTGTTGGGAAAGAAAAGTAGGTTGGGAAAGAGAAGATAGTGTGGCAGAAATATGGACTAAGTACACTATCTGCACAATTTCTCAAACAACTCACTTGTATCTTCAAAATGGACTTGAGCTTGTGCCTGACATATGCATTTGCTGATCAAATGAAGCAGTGGCCATGGACATGAGTTATGGATTAGACAATGCTAAACTGGGTAATTCAGATTTCATAGTGACTTGTTGTCCAAGGTCTATAGTCTTTGTGAAGGCACAGTAGCAAGCCAGAAGATATTTCTCAGGGGAGATAATTCCCCTATAGAACTTGGAACAAATTGGTTCCAGAATCTTAAGGCTGTGTGTTGTGGTTCACTGATAGAGAGCTGTCAAAAGATGATGGAACATCCCTAACATCCCAACATTTCATGTTGGATACAGTAAGTTACTCAGTCCACATGTCAAGAGTCTTTGTGTGTTCTGGGTCCCACTTAAATCTAGCAGCTTATTAGGATACCCAGTAAATGGGTCAATATTGCATGACCAAATGAGGCATGCTGTCTCCAAAATCCTCAGTGGTTCCCTAGGTTAGAGCACTAGTGCATCAATTACCCTTTCTGTTGGAATACCTCACTTGATACAGAACACTGACTCCTAGAAATGACATAGTCCCATTTGGCAAAGATTGGTTTTCTTGTTTCTGTATTTGGGTATAAATATTATGGGTATTATTTTGCTTTCCAGTCATTTTTTAGTAATTGAGTTATTAACTAAATAAAGGTGAAGAACCTAATCATAGTACTTGCTCACTAGTAAGTAATTAAAAGACAAAAACATAGTGTCAGTTTGTTCTGGTTTATGGAACCTGTCATTTTAAAGTCTTACTTCAAATGGAAATGGACATTTGTGAAGTTTTAAAAGACTATATAAGTTCAAAGCCACTGCAGGCAGGAAACTTTGTGAGACTCTTATCTCCAATAAACTACTCAAAAAAAGCCATAAGTGGTGTTAGCTTTGAGCAAAAGAAGCTCAGGGACAGTACTCAGGTCCAGAGTTCCACACACACACACACACACACACACACACACACACACACACACACACACACACACACACACACACACACACACACACCCAAAGACAACAAAAAACTTCAGGCCATCGAGATCATTCCCAACGAGAGATTTGTTGTGTGACCTGTGTGTAGCCCAGACAAAAGACCCTAGCTCCCACTGCAGTGGTAGCAGTATAATATAGAGAAGCAGATAAATTACAGGTATTGTGGTATTACAGCCCCAAAGAGCCAATTACATTTTGGATGTAGCTGGGGAAAAATCAAGACGACTCGAAGAATTTTGGTGATTTTATATGTATATGTATACATATATATGTATATATACACCATTTATTAGTTATTGTGGTTTTAGGTATGTCTGAGGGAAGGAGCGAAGTTGAGAGAACAGAACGTTATTCAGAAGAACATTTCAGTCTTACCATGGTATCATCATGAAGGCATCCTGGTGGAGTGGTCCTGTTGTTATTTGTGATAGATCTGCGCTGGATTTTTTTTTTTTTTTCTTTTCTAAACTCTAGATAGGGCTGGGAATGTGGCTTAGTGGAAGAGTGCTTGCCTAGCACACATGAAGCCCTGGGTTCGATTCCTCAGTACCACATACACAGAAAAAGCTGGAAGTGGAGCTGTGGCTCAAGTGGCAGAGCACTAGCCTTGAATAAAAGCAGCTCAGGGACAGTGCCCAGACCCTGAGTTCAAGCCCCAGGACTGACCAAAAACAACAACAAAAACCCTAGATAACATGTTAGCTATTATGAATAATTATTATTGTTATCATCCCAATAACTTAGTTTCTCAATCTCTTGTGGTGGGGGAAGGGGAATAGTTATGGAAAAGGCGACTCTCGCCCAACCTTTCCATTCATCCTTCAGGGCTGAGAAACTGGAGCGTCCAATGTCCAATCATCTTCCAAGATTCTTGCGTCGGCGAGTGGGCGGGGCTCCGTTGGATTTGAATCTCTCCGCTTCTCCGGCTGGGCCACGTCCGAAGCTCTGCAGGTCCTTGAGGATACATACTCGAACAACTATCTATTAAAATAAATCGAGCTTCTTCTTCGAGATGAAGTCGCGAAACAAGAAGGAAAATATACATATTAGTTATGTCCTAGGCGTTGTTTTTAACTCCTTTTGTTTTTCTTCTGTAGATATAAACACTGCTTCCCAGCGTCGCGGACCTGCCGGGTCTTTCTTTGCGCGTGCGCAGATGTCAGGGAGGGCGGGCCTGCTTCCGGGTGGCGCGTGGTGGGGGCCTGAAGGCCCGCCAGCTGGCCCTGCCGCCACCAACATGGAGGCCTTGTACCGGGTCCCGTTCTTGGTGCTCGAATGTCCCAACCTGAAGCTGAAGAAGCCGCCCTGGGTGCATATGCCGTCGGCTATGACGGTGTATGCGCTGGTGGTCGTGTCCTACTTCCTCATCACCGGAGGTAACTCGGGCGGTCGGGGCCCGGCGAGCTCCGGGGGGCGCCGGGGTCCCGCCGGCCCGGGCCGGGGAGGGGCGGCCCGCCCTGCCCTCGGAGGGTGTGGGGGGGGGAGACGCTGGGGTCCCGGGGGTCAACGTGCAGGAGGTTTCTGTGCCCTCGGGTCCTGTCCGAAGTCTGGAGGGAACGAACTCCTGTTCTCTCCTCGTCTCTTAGACCAGAGACGCGAGTTGTGCATGTTTTGAGGTTCAGATGGATGATTTGTTTTTTTCTTTTTAATTTTCACTGTGGATATTCTTGTGGTGTCAAAGGACTCGGGGAAGTCCACGATTGCCTGTGTGTGTGTGTGTGTGTGTGTGCGTGTGTGCGTGTGTGCGTGTGTGTGTGTGTGTGTGTGTGTGCGCAGGCCTGGGCACCGTCCTGAGCGCCCAAAGGCGAGCACTCTACCACTTGAGTCACTCCTAGCCTTTTGGTTTTTTTTGCTCGTTAATGGAAGATAATCCATAACAGGCTTCGAACTGCCATCTTCCGATCCCAGCCTCCTCCTGAGTAGTTAGGATGACAGGTATAAAAGCCCACTGGGCCACCCGGCCTGGGACTTTTAACTTCTCTTTTGTCCTGGCCTCTGGCACCTTGGATGAGAGTTGACAATCCTTAGGTTTCTTTAGGACACTTGGGTGTCTACCTTCGTATGAATTGGGATCTCCTGAGACCAATCTGAGACTGGAGAGGAGATTTGCAGAAGACACTGTGTTTCAAAAACCACAAGTGGAGAATCTTTAAGAAAAACGAGAATCAGTAAGACAGTTTTTACTGTCAGGAGTTTTTTGATTATCATTCCATCCTTCTTCAAGTAGCAAATTGCTAAGGGGCGTGGCCTGGTGTAGTGGTGAGTTGGCAGTCTGACTGCAGTCCTCTGAGCAGCCTCCTTCCCAAGCTACCATTCCTAAGATTTACTTAGGACTGCTTTTAGAGTTTGGACAGTGGTATACTTAACTTGGAATATAAAAGTAAAGCTCTTCAGGATAGCAGAAGTGGTTCTACTTGTAGGAGAATAGTCATTTTATTGTCATTTTCATAAATAGGCTATGAGAATACTTGCTACCAAGAGAGAGAAATAGGAAACTGATCAAGTGTGTGCAGGCGTTAGTGTGTGTGTGTGTGTGTGTGTGTGTTTGTATGCATGCATGCATACGTGTGTGTGCCCTTGTGTGCCACTGCTGGGGATTGAATTTAGGGCTTGTGTACTGGCCTTAGTTTTTTCACTCACAGCTGACATTCTATCATTTGAACCATAGCTCCAACTCTGGGCTTTTTACTGGTTAATTGGGGATATGAGTCGCAAGGACTTTGCTGCCTGAGCTGGCTTTAATCCTGGATCCTCAGATCTCAGCTCCTGAGTAGCTAGGATTACAGGCATGAGCCACCTGCACCCCGGCTCTTAGTTTTCTGTGTTTGCAGGAGAGATTCTCTGTCTCAGTCTCTGGGTAGAAAGTGGAAAGGACAGTCTTTAGTGGTCAAGGTCATGAAATAGTTTGTACATGAATTAATCACTGGAAAGGATTCTCTTCTAAAATTTTGTGAGTGTATAGTGCGTGCCAGTGGCTCACACCTGTAATCCTAACTATTCAAGAGTCTGAGATTGTTATCTCCAACTCACCAGCAAAACTCTATAAATGGAGCTATGTCTCAAGTGATAGAATGCCAACCTTGAGCTTAAAAGCTAAGGGATGATGCCCAGGCCTTGAATTCAAGCCCTAATACTGGCACACACATATGTGATGAGTGTACATTTATAAAGTAACAATTTAATTCAGGGATAACTGAACAAGTATAATGATCTTGCCCACTTATAATATCATAATTCAGGTGTGTGTTAAATATATAATTTTTTTGCCATTACAAATTGTCACAAATGCAATGGAGAAGATGAATAAGTGAGATAATAGAGTTAGGAGGATCATTTAGAATAGAACATGATTTTTAAGGAAATAGCATGTAAGCCCAAATTTGGAGTGGAAAGGGCATGGTAGGCAGAGGGAAAAGTGTGGATAAAGGTAGGCTCAAGGGACAAATGAGTGGTTTGGGAAGTCTACTTAGACTGTAGTAGGTTGGGTGGTAGGGATAATACACATGGGGCATGATATGTGTAGACTGGAAAGTTCTGGGAGTTGAATAAAAGAAAGAATAAGAAGGAGAAGGACTTGGACCAAACCTTGAGGGACTCCGATATTTAGTAGTTATATAGAAGAGGAGCCTCAGGGAGGTTGCAGGAAAATGGGGAGTGTCACAGAAGCTGTAAGAAGGGTTACATGTTAGTAATTGACTGCCTGCTCCTGGGAAGATGGTAGCTGAAAATTGTCCAGTGAAATTGGCAACATGGAGGTTCCTGGCGAGCTACATAAGAGTACCATTGATGGTGGCAGTTGAAGGGTGAATTTGCTTATTTTTTTCAGAAAGAAGTCTGGTTTTCTTTAGAAAAGGAAGGCTTGAAATTGTATAGGTCTTAAGACAAGGGAGGGTTGATATGAGGAAGAGCTGGAAGAAACTGGAGAAAGAGATGTCTAAAGGGATGAAGTCCCTGAGAGGTAAGGGGGCATGGAGTCCTGATCATTGCAGAGAAGGGATCCTACGTTGTTGAAGGGGGGGACAGCAGGGTGAGAGATAGAGGTACCAGGAGTTTGCAAAATATATGGGAAGGCAGGGCACCAGTGGCTTACTCCTGTAAATCTTAGCTACTCAGGCTGAGATCTGAGGATTGAGGTTGTAAGCCAACCTGGGCAGAAAAGCTTGTGACACTGATCGCCAATTAACCAGTAAAAAACGATAGGGCAGTGGCTCAAATGATAGTCAGTCTTGGGTGTGAAAACTAAGGGATAGCTTCCAGGTCCTTAGTTCAAGACTCAGTACTGGCACCAAAAGAAAAGAAAATTGTTTGAGAAGAAATTTTATCTGGCAAGGGCAAGGGAGACAGGCCTGCAAGGCTTTAGAAAAGCAGGACCTGAGGGTGTTTAAGAGCAGTGGAGGAGGTAAAAAGTAGATATTGACAGTGGAACTTGAAGATGTTAACAGTCATGACTGAGACATAACCATGGGCATTAATATAATAACTGTGAATCACTAGTACCATGTGTCTGCCAGATGGTATGTTTTTAAATGTACATTTACACAAGAAAATGTCTCTAGCATCTCTCTCAATTTATAGAAACAAGTCCAAGGATATGTGGGACATTTTAGTGAACTAAAATAGAACCTTTAATGTTAAACGTCTCTTACTATGGAGTCATTCTTTGAATATTAGCAAGTATTACTGAGTAACTTTCTTTTATGAAATTGATAAATCTTTTAGAGATGATAGTGGTTTTTAGAAGTTACTCTAAAACAGAGTTGTTTCTAGGATGTTTAGAAGAGTAGCTAGACCTCATCTGATGATAATAATGTGATCAAAGCAGGCTTCTTTAATGTAAGTGGAGTGAAATGTAAGTAGCTGAAATGAAAACTGTAATCCTGTTTTTAAAAAAATTAGAAATTTAAATCTAATCTGTACTATTGTCTTACATTCAGGAATAATTTATGATGTTATTGTTGAACCTCCAAGTGTTGGCTCTATGACTGATGAACATGGACACCAGAGGCCTGTAGCCTTCTTGGCCTACAGGTAAAAAATACCTTTTTGAATGACTTGGTGGTGGGAAAGAAGGTTGCTGGAACGTATGTATTTATTTAAAAATACAAAACTGGCGTGTGTGTAATTCTAGTACTTGGGAAGTAGAGGCAGGAGGATCACAAGCTTAAAGATAGCCGGGGCTACATAGTGGAGTTCAAGCCTAACTTGGTTATATAACAATAGCTTGTCTCAAGAAATAAAAATCTAGCAAAAACTGTGCTTTAAAATGTATAATTCTAAAGTGACAGGAAGTGGGCCAAGAATAAGAGAAGTGTATTACTAATTTATTAGAAAATAAGAATACTACAAGCTGGGCTCCAGTGGCTCACAACTGTAATCTTAGCCGCTCAGGAGGCTGAGATCTGAGGATTATGGTTCAAAACTAGCCCACAGAGTAAAATCCCCATGAGACTTTTATTTCCAGATTACCACTCAAAAACTGAAAGTGGCACTGTCCCTCAAAATGGTAGAGCACTACTTTTGAGCAAAAGAACTCAGGGACAGCACCCAGGTTCCGAGTTCAAGCCCCATAGCTGACCCCCCCAAAAAAAAAAGGAAAGAAAAGAAAAGGAAAAAGATTATATATCACCCTTTAAAGGAGGGTAGTTTACAATCATAGACTATTTTGAAGGTCAGCAAAATGTAGACTTTTTAAAAAATTATATATTTTTTTTATTGTGAAAATACCATACATAGGGGTTACAATTACATGAGCAAGGTAATGAGTACATTTCTTGTCAAGCATTGTTGCCTCCTCCTTTGTTTCCCCTTCCCATCCTTGCCCTGGACTTTTTTTGGTAAATAGAATTTTATTGGAATTAAGTGTGTCCATACGATCTGTGACTACTTTCAAGATGTAGTAGTACATTGAGGAAGTATGACAGACCATGTGCCCTAGAAGTACAGAGAAGATTGAATGGGGGGCCTTACACAGTATAGGCAAGTGCTTTATCACTGAGCCAAAGTGTCAACCCTTTTAAGATATTTATTACACAAACAGTTAAAAAATTTGCTGGGTGCCAGTGGCTCATGCCTGTAATCCTAGCTACTCAGGAGGCTGAGATCCGAGATCATAGTTCAAAGCCAGCACAGGCAGGAAGGTACGTGAGACTCTTATCTTCAATAAATCATCAGAAAACTGGAAGTAGCACTGTGGCTCAAGTGGTAGAGCGCTAGCCTTGAGCTGAAGAGCTGAGGGACAGTGCCCAGGCCCAGAGCTCAAACCCCACAACCAAAAAAAAAAAATTTGTAGGAAGCTGGGCACTGTTGGCTCACACTTGTAATCCTGGCTACTTCATGAGCCTGAGCTTTAAGGATCACAGTTCAAAGCCAGCCTGGGAAGGAAAGTCCGTGAGACTCTATCTCCAAAAACTACTTAGACAAATCAAAAGTGGGGCTATGCTTCAAGTGGTAGAGGGCTAGCCTTGAGTGCAAAGAGCCTCAAAGACAGTACCCAGGCCCAGAGTTCAAGCCCCAGAACTGGCAAGAAAAGAAAAAGAAAAAGGATTTTGAGATCTTAAGAGTTCCCTTTTCATAATGAAACACCATTCCAGTGAGCTTTGGTTCACTGGAGCTTATCCAGTCCTCTAAAATCTACTTGATGAACATCTACCTAAATATCTATATGTTTATATTTACAGTAATGCTTTTGGACACATAGAATACGCCTTGGCTAAAGGTGGCCTTGCTCAGTGGTAGGGCAAGACCCTAAGTTCAAACCCCAGTTCTGTCAATAAATGATATAAATAAGTAATAATTCTAGAAAGACATTGTAGATCTCTGGAACAAACTGCTGATTGGCGTTCTTATGTCAGGGAGACTGTTTAATACTCTCTTCTTCAGCTCTATTTGAATTTGAATACTAAATACAATTTTTTTTTTTTGGTGCTGGTCCTGGGCTTGAATTCAGGGCCTGGGCGCTGTCCCAGCACTTTTGTGCTCAAGGATAGTGCTCTACCACTTGAGCCACAGTGCCACTTTTGGTTTTCTGGTGGTAATTGAAGATAAGAGTCTCATGGACTTTCCTGCCTGGGCTGGCTTTGAACCACAATCCTCAGATTTCAGCTTCTTAAATAGCTACAATTACAGGCATGAGCCACTGGTGCCTGGCCTCTCAATACATTTTTTTTTTTTTTGTCAGTCATGGGGCTTGAACTCTGGGCCTGGGCGCTATCCCTCAGCTCTTCAGCTCAAGGCTTGCACCCTACCACTTGAGCCACAGCACCACTCCCCACTTTTTTCTGCTTATATGGTGCTGAGGAATCGAACCCAGGGCCTCATGCATGCGAGGCAAGCGCTCTACCACTGAGCCACCTTCCCAGCCCCCCCCAATACATTTTTAATAAAAACAATTAGTTAATGATAATACATCCTGTATTATCTAATAACTTCTGTATCATACCTGTATGCTTTTAAAAATATATTTTATTGTTATTGTAGAGGTGATGTACGGAGGGGGTACAGTTACATAAGTCAGGCAAAGAGTACATTTCTTTTTGGACAGTGTCACTACTTCCCTTACTCTCTCCCTGTTTTCCTGTCCCATTCCCATCTACAAGTTGTATAGTTCATTGTCCACATAATGTCTAATGACTATCACTGCTGTATATGTTCACCTGTTCACCTTGTCCCACCTTTTCTGTAAACACCCCCTGCAACCCTCTCTTATTCCCCCCCTTCATTCCCTGCCCCCCGCTCCGGTATTTCTTTTTTTCTTTCTTTTTTTTGGATGGTCATGGGGCTTGAACTCTGGGCCTAGGCTTGGGCCTGGGCGCTGTCCCCTCGGCTTTTCAGCTCAAGGCTAGTGCACTACCACTTGTACCACAGTGCCACTTCCAGTTTTCTGAGTGGTTTATTGGAGATAAGAGTCTCACGGCCTTTCCTGCTTGGGCTGGCTTTGAACCGCCATCCTCAGATCTCAGCCTCCTGAGTAGCTAGGATTACAGGAGTGAGCCACCAGTGCCCGGCTCCCCATAGGTATTTCTTAAATGGAGAAATTTGGAGGTCCCTGAACTGAAAATTTAACGAAACTGTATTCCTAGGAAAATCAGACTAGCATTGAGCCATGTCTCCAGCCCTAATTTTTGTCATTTAAGTGGAGATGGAGTCCTACAGATTTTTCTTCCTGGCTGGCTTCAAACTGTAGTCCTCTAGTCAGTCCTAAGCCTAAGATTAGAAGCTTGAGCCACTGGCACTGGCAGCTTCCAAGAAACATTTCTTGGAAAGTTCAAACTTAATTAAAAAAATCAATTGAAAATTAATTTGAGATCACAAGCAGAAATTAAAGTAGCATAACATTTGAAAGCTTTGCTTCTGTGTTGAGTTCAAATACATAATTGACTTTTAAGCTAATAATTAAGATGTATATTGATCTTATGTAGACATTAGTTGATTTTTTTTTTTTTTTTGCTTTTTTGGTCGGTCATGGGGCCTGAACTTGGGGCCTGGGCACTGTCCCTCAGCTCTTCAGCTCAAGGCTAGCGCTCTACCACTTGAGCCACAGCACCACTTCTGGCTTTTTCTGCTTATGAGGTGTTGAGGAATTGAACCCAGGGCCTCATGCATGCAAGGCAAGCACTGTACCTACCACTGAGCCACCTTCCCAGACCCTACATTAGTTGATGTTTTAAAAATACTTTGAGGGGCTGGGAAGGTGGCTCAGAGGTAGAGCGCTTGCCTTGCATGCATGAGGCCCTCAGCACCACATAAGTGAAAAGAAAAAAAAGCCGGAAGTGGCGCTGTGGCTCAAGTGGTAGAGCGCTAGCCTTGAGCTGAAGTGCTGAGGGACAGCGCCCAGGCCCAGAGTTCAGGCCCCATGATTGGACCCAAAAAAAAAAAAAAAACTTTGAACATAAACTTTATGAAGACAGATCACTCCTTCCCCCAGGAAGTGGGGGAGTGGGGTAAATCCAGGCAGCTAGGCATGTGCTCTACCACTGAGCTACATTCCCAGCCAAGACAAAGGTTTTTGTCTGTTTTATTCATTGCTTGCATAGTTAGAACATACTAGAACAGTGGCTGGTATATATATATATGCCTCTTCATAAGTATTTGTTGGATGAATGTGCAGATGAGTGTGCAGAGGCTTAATGAGTGGTTGTTAAGAGTTAGAAAAGAAGGTTAGCACAAAAACAGTTTTGTCAACAGAAATTAAATTTTAATCTACGAGGAGCTTTCCTTTTCTAAAAATGTTCATCTGTGTTGCCATGTTCTCTCTCTTTCAGAGTAAATGGACAATACATTATGGAAGGCCTTGCATCCAGCTTCCTGTTTACAATGGGAGGTTTAGGTTTCATAATCCTGGACCGATCCAATGCACCAAATATTCCCAAACTGAATAGATTTCTTCTGCTATTCATTGGATTTGTCTGTGTCCTTTTGAGCTTTTTCATGGCGCGGGTATTCATGAGAATGAAACTGCCGTAAGTTTAAATACATTTTACAGAATAAGCAATTTTAACTTTTGGTATGAACTGCAAAAGAATTACTCAGACAACATAAAATCAGGACAGTTGTTTAACACTCATTTAAACAGATGAAAAATCAAAGGAATTTCTAAAATTATTGACTTGCCTTAGGTTATAGTCGTTTTGGTTTTTTACCCATGCGTGCTCATGAAAAACTTTATTTTCCTATAGCATTGAAACTGGAGATGGTTTGTTTGTTTTTTCTTCAAAATGCCTAAAATAAGACTCTAGTATTAATAGTAGTAAGTAGTAATAAGTAAAATGCCTAAAATAAGATTCCAGTATTAATAGTAGTAAGGAAGATTTTTCAAGCCAGTAATTGTTGTTGCTCTTGCAGTGTTGGTTTAAGGTTCTGCATTTCTGTCCCCAAAGACCAGAGTGCAAAGCTTTCTGACCACCAGCATAATGTCATAAGTGGAAAATTCTAATCTATGAAACTTTGTTTCAGGCACAGAATTATTAAAAGTCTTATATAAAATGACTTTAGGCCTGTGTGTAGGTTATTTAAAGCATAAAAATACAACATAAAACATAACTTTATTTTTATATTTATTATCTTTAATTGGTTGCACAAAAGATTTGCCAGTTGACAAAGCAGTTTGTATATACAATGCAGCTTGATCAGTGTTACCCCTTACACATTGTCACCCACCCCTTTTAGCCCACTCCTTTCCTTAAGGAAAAAGCTTAGGTTTTATAATAATTATATATATAGTTGGTCATGAGGCTTGAACTCTGGGCCTTGGTGCTGTCCCTCAGTTCTTCAGCTCTACCACTTGAGCCACAGCGCCACCTCCTGTTTTCGGAGTGGTTTATTGGAGATAAGAGTCTCACAGCCTTTCCTGCCCCGGCTGGCTTTGAACCACGATCCTCAGATCTCAGCCTCCTGAGCAGCTAGGATTACAGGCATGAGCCACTGGCATCCATCTATAATATATATTTTAAAGATTATTTTAACTCAGGATATTTAAAATACCTTTTTTCTTTAAAAAATTTTATTATAAAGGTGATGTACAGAGGAATTATAGTTACATAAGTCAGGTAAAGAGTACATTTCTTTTTTTTTTCTTTTTGTCAGTTGTGGGACTTGAACTCTAGGCCTGAGCACTGTTCCTCAGCTCTTCAGCTCTAGGCTAGTGGTCTACCACTTGCCATAGTGCCACTTCCGGTTTTCTGAGTGGTTTATTGGAGATAAGTTTCTCACGGTGACCTTTCCTGCCCTGGCTGGCTTTGAACCGTGATCCTCAGATCTTGGCCTCTTGAGTAGCTAGGATTACAGGCGTGAGCCACCAGCGCTTGACTAAGAGTACATTTCTTTTTGTACATTGTACCGCTTCCCTCACCCTATCCCAGTTTTCCCCTCTGTCCCCACCAAGTTGTATAGTTCATTTTCAACATAGAGTCTAGTGAGCACCACTGCTATATTTGTTTAAAATCTCCTTGGCAGAAAAAGAAATTGGCTTTGTAGAAACATATTTATATTTGGCATCATTAATTTGAAGTGTAGGTGACTCTGATCACATAAATAACTAGGAACTTTGGACAAGCATCCCCAAAAGATAAACTCTTGGTAATTTTATTTTATTTTTTAGGGATTGCATTAAATGTCAGATACCACCATCTATGTTGATTTCCTAGTGTGTTTGAATTTTAGAAGTTTGCTTGTTCTATGCCTCATTCTATCTGTCGTCAGTAACATCTGGGGTAGAATGGAATGGGTAGGCTTCTCTTAGAAAGTCAGGCCTGCTCATCCTGTAGTCATGTTCCTGAGGTAGCTCTGGCTGGATGGAAAGAGACTGCATGTAGATCTTTTTCATTTGGTTTTTTATGTAGCCATGTAGCCCAGCAAGTTCCTTTTTCAGTGGCTGTTAACTTTTGACTGGGGAAACAGTTCTGATCAATGCCTAACTATGTGAAGACTTAGGTACTTCAGCTGTTTTATCTTCCTTTTTGCACTGTTCATATTGGAAATAACTCATCACAGCCAGTAAAATATATTGGTGTTGGAAGAGGCTTTTCCATAGCAGAGGAGCAAAAAATGGAGACTCCTACCCCATTCTCTAGCAAACAGAAGTGAGCTGTTTTTGTCCATAGGATGGGTTCTGCTCTTACTCTATCTAGTTTTCTTACTTGTTATTTTAGTTGTGGGTTCTATCCCTAGGAAGTATGTTAAATGAGAAAAGAAGTGTTTGCTTTTTAGCTCAGGCATTTGATTGTTAAGTTAATTGAGCCTATTACCTATTGCTTGTAAAAAAAAAATCCTTGGAAATTGTATAATCCTTGGAATTGCTTCTTTTGCAATGATGTAAATGTTTGTCTTTAATTCCTGGTAGAGGTCAGTACTCAAGATTGTTGATTAAATCCAAGCTTGAGGGTAGGGAAATCAGATATAAAGATGACAGGAAATTGTCTGGAAAGAATCCTCTTTAGAGAAAGACAGCTAGGGAGATCCTTCTGGACACACACACCATCACATGCTTACTTTGAATCTTGTCAGCTATTTCTTAATGTTGTGAAGCCTAGGTCTTAAAATATCCTTTTTGTTGAAACATTAGTTATAGTAGTTTATGCGATATCATCCAAATCACTGCATATATCTAAAGGGCCTTTTTCTCATTTTTTTCAATGGTCAGGTGAGGAAGTTGGGAAGTATTGGTTATATTAGGGTTGATGTATTAAAGTGTGGATTAGTCAGGGTATTACTGTAGAAGGATAAGGGTATGAATTCCACGTAGGTTGCCTTGGCTGTACACAGCCTTGTATGGAGTTAAGAAATTAAGAGGAGGAAAATCAGATTGTTGAGTGTTTGCCATTAGCGAAGCACTGTAGTAGGCACTAGTTTTGGTTTGGTTTTGTGCTGGGTATTAGGGTTTGAACTCAGCACCTCAAACTCTCACTTGGGTTTTTTGTTGCTCACAGCTGTCTCTCTTTCACTTAAACCACAGCTCCAGTTCTGGCTTTTTGCTGGCTAATCAGCTAAGAACCTCATATAGTTTAGCTGGCTTCAAACCTTGATCCACAGATCTCAGTCTTCTGAGTGGCTAGGATTAAAGGTGTGAGTCACTGGTGCCTGGCTGGCTTCACTAGTTTTTAATCCATACCTTTCAGGTGAAGAAAATTGAAATTCTATTAGAATAATAGGTACCATAAAGCATAAAATACAATGCAGTAACTTAGTTTTACAAATTAGAAAACTGAGTCAGGCTTCCCCAGCCTTCTCCTAGTGAGTGGCAGAGACAAAGCCACAAAGAGAGGTTCTGAAGCTGTCAAGGTTTTTTGTTTGTTTGTTTTTTTGTTGTTTTTGGTTGGTTGTGAGGCTTGAACTCTGGGCCTGAGCACTGTCCCTCAGCTCTTCAGCTCAAGGCTAGCACTCTACCACTTGAGCTACAGCGCCACTTCCGGTTTTTTGGTGGTTTATTGGGGATAAGAGTTTCATGGACTTTCCTGCCCAGGCTGGCTTTGAACCACAACCCTCAGATTTCAGCCTCCTGAGTAGCTAGGATTACAGGTGTGAGCAACCCGTGCCCGGCTATCAAGGGTTTTAGATCCTTTCCCAGTATGCATAGTATCACATAGTTTTTTTCTATTTTTCTGATCCTGCATATTACCTCTTAATAGATCCAAGAGTTTATCATAACATGAAAAGCTTAGAAGTTTATCATGCCAAATATAAGCCTTTCATTTAAAGGAGATTTGGGGGTCTAGCTTGTCTGTTTAATAAAAGGATCTTCTAGTTGATGACCATGAAGTGTGAGTTCATCAACAGGTACAGCAAAAGCCCCTAGCTGTTCCCCAGGTATTTCCGAAACAAAGAGAGGTGCAGAGGCTTCTGCACATTCTTGAGGGCTCTGGATGTCCCTCGGTGAGTAGCTCCCCATTCTTTTTGTCCCTTCTGATAATAACTAGGGTTTTCAGAAATCCACGCCAATTTTCATTAAAAAGTTTAGTTCTGACTAAATTTTAAGGGTCCAAAGAAGATAGGACTTTGATTTTCTGAGTAAGGTCCCGCTGTGCATCGTAGGCTGGACTCCAGCCCTTGATCCTTCTGCCTCAGCCTCCTGAGTGCTAAGATGCCAGGCGTTTGCCACCACACCTAGTTTGCTTCTGAATCTTAACTTTTACATACTATTTTCTTTGCTTATTTTTCTTAATCTGTATATTCAGTATTGCTTTGTAACTTTATTCTTTGAGGGGAGGAATAATAGAACTGAGGCCATGTCATTTGTTTTTTTGGGTTGTTGGGGGAAAGGTCTTAGCCAGAACTGTAGTGCGAAGTAACAGTTATATTTTGAGATTGTTATTTGATTCATCATAAAATTTGACCTTTTGCAGCGTTGCTTTCTGCTCACCTGTTACATGTATTCATTTTATTTCTGCAGAGGTTATCTGATGGGATAGGGTTCCTTTTGAGAAGAAATCAGTGGACTCCAGACTTGCTCCTGTGAATGAATTTTGGAAGTCTGTACCAATCCTCTATGAAATGTGGAAAGGAATGGAGAACAGCAGGAAAAGAAGCCTGAGTGAAAACCTGGGAAGCACATTAAAGCCCATACTAGAATTTCTTGGTATCAGAGACAAGTTTATCACAGTATTTTTTTGCTGCTGAGCTGTGCTGATAACCCAACCATGTTAAGTGGCATTTTCTTAGTTTTTCATTTCTTAAAGGAAAAAAAAAATACTCCACTTCTTAAACTATAATATTGAATAAAGTGATTATTTTTTACAGTCTCCTTGACATTGGTTTTTGGAGATGACATTTCTGATTTTAAGAAGTTTGACACAGAGGCAAGATCTGTGAGCTCTTGGTGGCTGAGTCACTTCTCCATTGGTGCTTTTGCCTTTAAACAGTGTGTGCTAGTATGCTTCTGTGGATGCGGATTTGGGACTGTCTCCTGGGCAGTATGATGTATGAAAAGAGCAGAAATAAATGATTTTTTTCTAATTAATACCTAGCTGGCTGATAGTACTCACCTTTTGGTCTGTAAATCATTCAGTCCCATCTTTTGAACTTCTTTAGGTATTTTTGGTAGTCTGAAATCTCAAAAGATAGTTGGCTGGATGCCTTGTGAGGTGTCAGCTATACATCTGCAAATAGTCAAACACACATTTCTGTATCAGAGTTGTGAAGCTGCTACAGCCAGTTCCCATTTAGTCATTCATTTTCAGTAGTCGACATTTTGAATAGGAAAAACCATCTCTAGATAAGTATGGTCTTCTAATTTCTTCTAGTTAAGCCTTTCAGTTCTCCATGGCTGGACATAGCCTCCCTCCCCCGCCCCCCTCACACACACAGTGGCTTAGTTCATATTCTAAGATCTTTAGGCTTATAATAAAGTATTCTCTCAGGTGATACCTCTCCCTCTCCTCAAGATGATATACTTGTAGTCATTCATTAAAAAAATTGTTCATTCAAGAGCGAAATAAGTACCTGTTTATGCTAGGCAACTCCTAAGGATTTCCTCACAAATAATATACATAGGGCTTTGCCCTGGTAGAGCACACAGTCAACAATCAGTAGGTTAAAAATGTTTAACAGCATTATGGTACTGAAAACTACAACAGAAAAAAATACGTGAGGCAAGCTGTAACAGTGATAGGGAACTGAGAAAGGGAAGCATCCTGTATGTACTAAATAACTCCGAAGATTTGATTCATTATTATTTCTTGCCATAACTTAAAATCTTGTTTACATTTTAGGTGGACAGAAATGAATACAGGTAGTAGACCAGGTCTGCTTTCCTTATACCTTGTAGAAAACAGTCCCATTCCCTACCACCAGACGGTGCTATGAAGATTCGCTATGTTTTTTTTCCTATCTCAGAACTTTAATTACATCTTTTACCCAATTGAGTGAATCATACTTTACAGTGCAGCCACAAATCACAACCTCCTTCCCCCATACCAAATCTGGGCTTAGGTTCTGTTTTTAGAGCAAAGAGGTTTGTGCATAGTCACTAGACAACAAGTTCCTCCTGAACAAGAATGTATCTTGCTTACTCTGTTACTCAGCATCTGCTGACGGTTGTCGTTGGATAAATAAATGTATATTTCCTATCAACATGACTGGACACTGATCTTCTACACCAAAATACAGCATCACTTATTCGAATGAACAATGGCTCTGCTGTTCAAAAGACCTGGATTCAGTTCAAAGCCAAAATGAGAAGATGCTTTTTCTTTCCAACTTGATTCTTCAGGAATGTATCATTTCTTGCTCACTTATGTGACTTCACACTAATTTTGCAATGAAATATACATTAACAACAATTGTAAATCCGTCTAAGCAAAATAATGAGAATTTTCTAACATTACTGCAACAGTAGTTGCTTGTGTGCTTAATTTACTTTGTTTCAAATACTAATACACTTTTTGCCAAAATGTTTTACTCATTTTTCTCTTATTAGGTACTAAGTAAAACTAATTGCAAGGGAGAGATACTCAAGCTCTTAGGCAAAGGAAAATATATTGGAATACTGGAATATTTCATGATGCTAAAGACAGGTATGCTGCTAGGAGTGAGTACTCTGCAGTAATGTATTACTGTAAGGACTAGTCCATTTTTGGCAGGTTCTTTGGCATAACTTTAGGATTGGCCAATTGTAGTTGATGGTGAAAATCACTGCTATTGACTATCACTACACCCAGCAATTTAGAAGACATTTTCTCCATTCTGTAATAGATGCCAATACCACAAATTCCAGACTAACTGACTACTTTGGAGAAGGTACTTACCTAGAATGTTCTTTTGTTTTAGAAAAAAAACTTAGTTGTTATGTTTAAAGGGCTGTAGTAGATTAATATATACTAAGAGAAGATACTGTTGGTATTTCACAGTATTTTTAATTCTTAGCTAGGTGTTGGTGGCTCACTGCTGTAATCCTAGCTACTCAGAAGGCTAAGACCTGAGGATACGGTTTGAAGCCAGCCTGGGCAGGAAGGTCCATGAGACTCTTAGTCACAGAAAAAGCCAGAGATGGCACTGTAGCCCAAATGGTAGAATGCTATCCTTGAGCAAAAGGAGCCCAAGGACAGTGCCCAGGCCCAGAGTTCAAGTATATATACATATATATATATACCTTGTAACTGGTAAATTTGAGACTTTTTACAGTAGTTCGTGTTAACTGAAAATACATGTTATTTTAAAGTCATTCAAGTTATTTTAATTTTAAATAAATTGGAATGATTAAAATCTAATTATTAGAATTAAGCAAATATAGGCGAATGATCCTTACTATTAAAAAAACAAGAACAAGGGTAACTGTTATGTAGTAGTTGTTCAATATGATTCCACCAGACACATACTGTTATCAAGTGTCTGAAAGGTAGCTAGTGTGAATCGAGATGTCTTAAGTAAAATGTATATTAGATTTTAAAGACAACGCCCAAAATACAGTATCTCATCTATATATCTATATTTTTTTGTCGGTCATGGGGCTTGAACTCTAGGCCTGGGTGCTGTCCCTGAGCTCCTCAGCTCAAGGCTAGTGCTCTACCACTTGAGCCACAGCACCACTTCCGGTTTTCTGGTGTTAATTGGAGATAAGAGTTTCACTGCCTTTCCTGCCTGGGCTGGCTTTGAACCAACATCCTCAGATCTCAGCCTCCTGAGTGGCTAGGATTACAGGTGTGAGCCACCGGCACCTGGCATCTGTTTTTCTTTTGGAAAAAAAAAAAAAAAGAGGAAAGGGCCCTGCTATGACTCAGTAGTTCAAACTGGCCTAAAACTCATGATTCTCTTGTCTTCACCTCCTGAGCATGGGGATCACAGGTGTGTACCACCACTCCCAGCAGTAGTGTGTGTATGTGTGTGAGTGTGTGTGTGTGCAGCACTAGTCCTCAGGCTTGAACTCAGAGCTTCTTTTGCTAGCGCTCTACAACTTGAGCCAGACACAGCTCCACTCTGACTTTGGTAGTTTATTGCAGACTAAAATTTCCCTGTTTTGCTTGGGTTGGCTTTGAACTGTGACTTTCAGATTTCAACCTCCTGAGTAGCAAGGATTACAGGTGTGAGCCATTTATGCCAGGCAAAAAAGCCGATTAATTTTTTTTTTTTTTTAAAAGATTCCTCCCGGGCTGGGAAGGTGGCTCAGAGGTAGAGGTAGAGTGCTTGCCTTGCATGCATGAGGCCCTGGGTTCGATTCCTCAGCACCACATAAGCAAAAAAAAAAAAAAAAAAAAAGCCGGAAGTGGCGCTGTGGCTCAAGTGGTAGAGTGCTAGCCTTGAGCTGAAGAGCTGAGGGACAGTGCCCAGGCCCAGAGTTCAGGCCCCATGACCAGACCCCCCCCCCCAAAAAAAAGATTCCTCCCTTAATGTACATTCCTACCTCTTCTCTTTGATCATCCCCTGGCTCTCCTGTACTCAGTGGTCTGGCTATCATAAAATCCAGTGTTACTAAATTTATGTATTTGCTATAAAGCATGAGAGAAAAATCATAATTTCACTATGTGAAATGAGAGCTCTAGCTCCTATTGGCATTATCAATGGTGGGGATCTCTAGTTCTTGGGTGCCCCATTCCACCCTCAGATCACATTTTCAAAAAGCTATTTTTGGTGTTGCTTTAGTTAGCTGAGTTTTTGTTTTTGTTTTTGTTAGTTGTGGGGCTTAAATTCAGGGCCTGATTGCTGTGGAGGTTCATTGGAGATAGTCTCATGAACTTTCCTGCCAGAGATGGCTTTGAACTGTGCTCTTCAGGTCTCAGCCTCTTGAGTAGCTAGGATTACAGGTGTGAGCCACCATTGCCTGGCTAGTTAGCTTTGGTTCTATACTAATCATGGCTCTGGTACTTCATGTCAGCTATTATCACAGATATCGAAAGCTTGCCATGTGTCTACATTTTTCTCCCCAGGTTAACCCTTTCTAGTTGCTTAGTATGACTCCTTTAAGAATCTGTTTAGCTGGCTGCTGGTGGCTCACACCTGTAATCCTAGCTACTCAGGAGGCTGAAACCTCAGGATCGCAATTCAAAGCCAGCCAGGGCAAGAAAGTCCCTGAGACTCTTATCTCCAATTAACCGCCAGAAAAACAGAAGTGGCGCTGTGGTTCAAGTGGTAGAGTGCTAGCCTTGAGCTAAAGAGCTGAGGGACAGCACCTAGGCCTAGGGTGCAAACCCTACCACTGACCAAAAAAAAAAAAAAAAAAAAGAATCTCTGTCACACTACACCCTAATCAGATATTTGTGGCAGGTGAGGAGGCTGAGATCTGAGGATCACAGTTCAAAGCTAGCCTAAGTAGGAAAATCTGTGAGACGCTCCAATTAACTACCAAAAGTAAGTGGAGCTGTGGCCTAAGTGGGAGAAGCCAAGGTTCTGTGTTCAAGCCCTTTGACCAGCACACACCAAAAAAGAAGTTTCTCGAAACTGGAGCTGGTGGTTCACACTTGTAATCCTAACCATTGAGAAAGCTGAGATCCAGAGGATTGAGGTTCAAAGCCAGCCAGGATAGGAAAGTTCAAGAATACTGGCTCTACTTAACCAGCAAAAAGCTGGATTGGAGGCTTTGTTTAAGTGGTAGAGAGCAATTTGATAAGCTCAAGACCCTGAGCTCAAACCCTGATACCTACAAATGGGGGGAAAAATACATGTTCTTTTGGGAGTGCTTTTACTTAGATCATTTTAGTGGCTAGGTAATTCCAATTTGTTATCAATGTTTCAACAATGTTTACTATACATTTAGAGAGTCAACCCTGTCTAGCTGGATCTCAGCTATGTCATCTCTATCAAGATACTTTGCTTTGGAGCCTCAGTCTCCTCTTAGTAGAAGAGATGGAGCCTACCTACCCGATGGGAATGCTCTGAGAATTAAATGAGTTGGTGCACAGCCTCTGGAACATGTTCCCAACTTCTCCAGAGTTATTTCTTCTCCCCTTTTACTTAATGTGTGATTATACATTCTCCTCTGGGGACAGGCATGGTAGAAATCTGCCCACAGGCATGTGTGATAAATATGCTCAACACAGGAGCGTCTGCTTTCATTTTAAAGTCCATTTAAAAACATGTCTTGATGATTTATGTTGTATCTGTTGCAGTGTGTGGCGCCATTTCATGGAAGGCCAAGGCGCTGCCTTTGGATAATAGATGGCATCTCTACTTCATGAAGCCCCTGTCTTCAAATGTCTCCTGTTGAAGATGAACCTCCACACATGTCCGTGAGTGCTTACATTGGCCTTTGCTCTACCTCAGAAAATGTTTGCTCTGAACATCAGCCTGCAAGCACCAGTCTAAACAGAATGCTCAATGTCTAGCTGAGATAATAGGTTGGAGGGGCTATAATTTACAGTCCCCAGTATGGTATGTATTATTTTAACAGAGATGATTGTAGTTTCCAAAGATGGCCCTAACAATAGCTCCTACTCATACGCCAAAAAAAAAAAAAAAAAAGGTTTTCATTTTGTGCTGGAACTCAAACTCATGACCTTACATTCTCGCTTGACTTTTTTACTCAAGGCTAGTGCTCTACTACCTGACCCACATCTCCACATCTGGCTTTTTAAAAGTTGATTAATTGGAGATAAGAGTCTAAAATTTTCTTGTCGCGGCTGGCTTCGAACTGTGATCCTCAGATCTTCGCCTTCTAGGTAGCTAGGATTACAGGTGTGAGCCACCAGCGCCTAGCTACTCATGTGTTTTATATAAAGCAACCATGCCACTTTCTACCAAGCAGTGGAGACCTTGTTTCTATTACTGGTGAAGTTGTTTTGACCTGCAGAAGATACCAGAAGTGACACCTGCTAGTGCTGTATGGTTTTAAGCCAGCCTGGCAGCCCCTGCTTCCTTCCTCATAGAAGGCTGGTTGTTGGGATATACCACCTGCAAACCCATCTTTGAGATCATAAGAGTCCCAAACCACCTGCATGGCTGTTGCTGTCAACACCCGCTGAACTTGGAGCTGGACGCTGTGTCAGCACTAGTCCTGCAACTGAACTGCCCGCCCAGCCTTCATCTGACTGCAGCCTAGGGAGACAGTTGAGTAGTGCCGGGCTGAGTCCTGCCAGCCTCCAGGGTGTTAGGAGAAGAATGTTTTTCTACTATGGGGTTTGAAATGGCTACATTGAAATGACTATGAATCAAAGAAAGATAACAAAGAAAGCAAAGATTACAATTTTAATCATCTATTTTTTAGGGGGAGTTGAGTTTGTTTGTTTTTTCAATTGTGGGGCCTGGGTGCTGTCCCTGAGCCTCTTTGTGCTTAAAGCTAGCACTCTACCACTTGAGCCACATATCTACTTCCAGCTTTTTGGCAGTTAATTGGAGAGTTCGGAGAGTTCATGTACTTTCCTTCCAGGGCTGGGTTTGAATCTTGATCTTCAGATCTTGGCCTGCTCAGTAGTTAGGATTTACAGGTGTGAGCCACTTCAAATACACTTTTAAGGCCTTTCAAATGAGCCAATCACACAAGACTGTGAAGTTAAATTCTGGCCAATAAGAACAAAGGACAGTAACTCATTAGGGATAAAACCTGGGTAGACTGCTCCCTAGCCTGATAACTTGGTTGGCATCCTGACAGTAGCACGTCCTCTTGCCCCAGCGAGCTTTGCTTTTCCAGATTCCTTTTGAATTGGTGTCCTTATTCCTGTAGGACACCCTAATATTTTGAGACATTTCAACTGGGATGTTTGTCTGGGATCTTTCATGTTACCGAGGAGGTCTGGCAGTCCCTTTGACATATCCTGTTGTCCTGTTGTTGCAGCCTCCAGGTAAGACTGCAGGTTGATTGGGAACTGGTGGGGATGGGGCCCAGACATCCCGAAAACCAGGTTACTTTGTACATGGGCCAAAGCAAGAAAAAGTGAGCTGTAAATGCTGCCTTGGTAGTTGGGTATTTTCAGAGGATGAATGTATATAGCTGAGATGTGCCCTAGACATGGAGCAGGAACAGAGTCTGGAGCTGTGGTTTCATGCTTCCACTAAGGAGGAAGAAAATGCTGGTGATGGAGGAAACAATCCCAGTTGTGCGTGAAACCTCTAGTAGGTGTGGGGAACAGATTGAGTTCATAAAGGATGTGCAAGAAATCTCCACTGTGTGTGTGTGTGTGGGGGGGGCACTAAGTGCGTAGAAAAACTTAGTCACAGAGACCTGTTAAAAGTGGGAAGCGGGGAATAAGAATTCCAGGCCTAGGGAAACCAAGAAAAGTGGAACGAAGGAGTCTCCATTAGATCTTCCCCTGATTGTATGCATGGAAATGTTGAGAAAAAAGTCTTGAGTGTACTCAATACTGTCAACTTTATTTTTTGAGCTTAATTTTTATGCATATTTTATGTGTCCAAATGAAAACTTTGATAGGCATGTGTGTAATGGCTTGTTCTCAGTATATAAAATTAGGCCTAACCAAAGCACAAGCCATTTGGGAATTGTCTCCAGCTCAAGCCAAAAAACAAAAACCAAAGGGTGCTTGAAATTTGGACAGTAAATCAGTCTTGAAATTAGGTTATTTACAATGTCTGGCTCTTAATAAGTGTGTGTATAATCATTATTGCATAGAAAATGGTCTAAGATGGTGTTTCTTTGTGCATAGACTATTTTAAACTTAAAAGCAATGTTTTTAGTTTCCAAGTAGGAAAGACGTGAAAAGGTATGAGGACGTGTTTTTGGAAAAGGAGGTAGTTAAGAGGCAAGTCAAGATTGTTCCCTGGTGTGTGTGGTAGTGGTGGTGGGGGGAAACAGAAAAAGGATGATTAATACCTCACATGACTGTCGAAACCCAGCCAAATTCATAATGAGAAGGCAAATTGTCATTAAGCTTGACTGCTAGAACCTGATAAAATACCAGATAAAATACCAGACCCATAGGTCCAGAAACCTCCTTTGAGACAGATGATACTTTTTTATGGATGGTTCTTCTGGGTAATTGAACAGATAGGAGCCATCTGATTGTGGTTGAATGAGGCCAACTACATAATAATTGTTCTGTTCAAACCTGCCAGCCATTAACAAGTGAGCTTTCATCAATGGCAAAGAGAAAGATATTGTACATAAAATGCTTACCATTTAAGTCCCAGGAAACTTTAAAAAGTTGCCTGGAGGACTTTGTGCTGGGCCTCTTTTCGATTTTGCTTTCTCTTCTTGATTTTGCTTTCTCTCTGGTTGCAAGGACTTTTGGTTCAAACCCCTTTGAGTTTCCACCTCATTCCACTCTCATTGACCTAGTGTCTGTAAATACCTGCAAGGAAGGTAAACTCTTATTTATCTGCGAATGACCAAATCAAGTCCTGCTCCCAACCAAGTCAGCTGTTTGAATGGTGGAATGAGATTGGACTCAGTACTCTTGATCCAGGCCACTCAGGCTCCCTTTGAGAAGGAACAATAAGTAGACTGCAGTTCCACATACCGACCCTAAAGCCTACAAGAGGGGTGGTCCTAGTTCCTGTAAATTACAAATACAGGGTTCCTTAATGTGACCTTCCTTGGCCCTGAGGCCAAGATGAAGTTTTGATTGGGGCCTCAGTCTTAGGATCTGACCCCATGGGCAAACTCCAAATTCAAATAATCCTCCCCCCACCCCCAACAGGCCCTCCTGTGGGAATCCTGGTGCTCCTTCAAATAGCAGCACTAAAGCAATCACAATGGAGGTAAAGGACTTGAGACAGGATACAGGAGGAGACCAATGCTTGGGTGGAATGGATTCAATCAATATTCTGTCAGAGCATTTTGCTTACATGGCAGACAAGCTGGAGACTGAGATGGTCCCATTCCCTCTGGGCTGGACCTTCGACCTCATGGATGGAGTACATGGTTTCTATCAGGAAGACACAGTTTGACCCTGTTGTTACTGACATTTAATGGTTCCCTAGATCTGGCCCCTTCTCCTGAGGCTAGTTATACCTCTCGCCTCTCTAGGTGGAGAGCTGGAATACTTGGCATTTGGGGAGACTTGTCTGGATGCTGTGAGGACTGATGCCCTGAGATAAACATCAGCACTAACCGCAGCCAGGGCATAAGTCTGGTGGTATTTCGGAGGACAGCTGCTGGAGACCTATGGACAACTGGCATAGAACCTGTGCTTTGGTCCAGTTGGCCATCCCTTTCACCCTGGCATTTTGTCACCCAGTCTCAGATACCTACACCAGGTAAGGACAGATCTCCTCCCTGGTAGGACATTTGACCCTTATATTTAATGTTGAAAGCCTCACAGTTTAAAGCCAGAAAAAAAGATAGAATCAGGCCTTAAGCCCATTCTATTGTGGTGTCCTACTGTACATTAGAATGTAGACTGGATAATCAGCAGAGGTCTGTTAATTACACCAGTGACACTGTCAAGGGAATGACAGATCATCATTATACTGCCCCATGACACCATTACAAAGGCCTTACAGGGACTGAACAGTGTGGCAAATTCCTTAGCTGAAAACGCAAGGGGAGATGACCCATTCACTACTAGCTTGATGGGACAATGGTTTGGAAAATGGAATCATATTGTCTATGTTTACCTGTTTAGTAATTGTTTTCAGAGCAATGATTGGTTGGTTGCTATATTTCTTTCATAAAAGGACTGTTCAGAGACAAACTGCCCTCACCAAATACCTGCTTTTTATCAAAATACCCTCCTATTGGGTACTGCTGACCAGATCTGAGGAAAAAGAATATAAAATAGAAGTGGACAGGGACTGTAGGAGAATCTTGTCTCAAAGTGTTTGCTTGACATAAGCACTATTATTTTAATGGCTGCCACTACCTTACAAGAAACTGTTTTGGTTAAACCCACGTCCTTCTGTAAGAATTATTTTTGGCCAGGCACCAGTAGCTACTTAGGAGAGTGAGCTCTGAGGAGGTTGGATTGATGCCAGCCTGGGTAGGAAAGTCTAAGACTTTTATCTCCAATAAAAGCTACCAAAAAAGCTGGAAGTGGATCTGTGGCTCAAGTGGTAGAGTGCTAGCCTTGAATAAAATAAACTCAGCAACTAGGCCCTGAGTTCCAGTCCTAGCACCGGAGGGCATGGCTCAAGTGGTAGATCTCCAGGTGGGTCAGAATTTTTTTTAAAGCAATTTGTGTCCCAGTTTTAGTTGATTGCTCAGTAAACTTTTATCCCTTTTCAAGTTGGCCAATGGTATAAGACTGTGAACTTAAATTTGTGAGAGATAAAATCTGGTGGACTGCCTGCCCAGCCTGCTTCCTTACCTGTTGGTAGTGATCCTTTCTGTAGAAGTAAACTTTGCCTCGCCAAGTTCCTTTTGAGATGCTGTTATTCCTATGTGATATTCCAGATCCGGGAACATTTCCAACAAGATTGTCAAAAATGATACTCCCTTTAATATTCTAATTTTGGATGCTTCAGTTTATGGATCACTATTTTCAGGGCTGCAAATGAATTTTCTTTGACCAGCAGATGGGGCTCTTGGTAATTGAGTAGTACTTGAGTTAAAGCTTATTCAGATGCTGTGTCATTAGTTTATTAATCATTGTTGTTAAGAAGCACTTATTCATTGCCTATTGTATGTGTCAGGCATCAGCTTGGATATAATCCTGCTGCTGCTTTACTATATATGTAATTATGTTCTTAGGCCCATCTTAATCATAGCACTACATAACCTAGACAAACAACACTCTGACCCCCTCGATTCCGCCCCCCCCAAAAAAGAAAAAAAGAAAACCTAGCATTTCTGATAGTATTCTCTTTTTGATCTCTTTTCAATTGTAATTTTATAAAAGTCACATTCAGTTATAAGGTGGTGGTTATTACTGCACTTTAACATTTCTAATGCATAGATCAAAAGCTACATTTAAAGCTGGGCACCAGTGGCTCATTCTTATAATCCTGCCAATCTGGGCAGGAAAGTCTGTGAGGCTCTTTATCTCCTAAAAAACCAGAAGTGGAGCTGTGGCTCAAGTGGCAGAGCACTAGATGTGAGCACAAAAGCTTAGGGGCAGCATCCAGGTCCTGAGTTCAAGCCCAGGATCAGTACCAAAAAGAAAAATAAACAAAAAAACCCCTGCATTTAAGCTGACCATACCACTTAAAACTGCTTTAATAATCAAATAAAAAATCTGTCAACCAGTTAATCACTCTCAGAGGTAGGCCAGGACAAACTATTAGTTCTTCTAAATAAACTTGGTTGGTATTACGTCTCTTCTCTGAGGTGTCCAGGGTTGAGTAACCAGTGCAGGTCATTGTAACACGCCCATCACGTCTGGACCACATGGACTCTAGGCAACTGGTGCCTGGCCAGATCTTTGAGAAGAGCAGACTTTTGTACCCCCAAAATGCTGAATATGGCTAGATCTCTGCATCTTCTGGGCCTAGCACTCACAAGCAGGTTTACTTTCTACCCCCAGTGGTTACTAATGCAAACATTTATTTTTTTGTTGGTTGTGGGGCTTGAACTCACCTCTTTCACTCAAGGCTGGTGCTCTGAAACTTCAAGCCACAGTGCCACTTCCAGTTTTCTGCTAGTTAATTGGAGATAAGAGTCTCACAGACTTTCCTGCCCAGGCTGGCTTTGAACCATGATCTTCAGATCTCAGCCTCCCGAGTAGCTAAGGTTATAAATGTGAGCTACCAGTGCCTGGCTGTTTACTTTCTTGCTCCTAGTTTCTTCTTCAGACAGCTCTTCGGCTGTCTGAGGCTCTTGACTTTGGCTCTTCCTATTCCTAAGTTCATCTATATACCTTATGCCCCTGATTTTTTTTTTCGTGGTTTCCCTCTATATTATCATCTACATCTTTAACACCATCTAGTTCTATTGATGGTAATTTCTTCAGTTTACTTCAAACCACAAACAGGAATTAGAAATTAAACCTTATGAGTTTGATTCCATATCCTTGAGACTGATGAATTCAAAGTGCCTGCAGAATCATATTCCTAATCTTGTAGACTTGAAGCAAAAGACTATAGACATAATTTCAGGTAGCGTTTCTAAAGAAAACCAAGTGATCTGGAAAAATTGCTATTCCGTCACCTTTGGTTGATCCATTTACTCATGATAAAAGGTTATGTTTGAGTTACTTTCCAGTGTGAGCTGCCTTAGTTGAACTCATGGGTTTGTGAGCAATAACTGACAATAGACTATAGTTGGGACTACACATAGCACCCTTTATACCTGAAGTGTTTATGTCCCTGTAGGATGTTATTTTATGAAGTTCTTGATTAATTTTCTTGCTTTCTGTATCATTTGAGTCAATGAGTATTTAGCTACTTGCTGGGGATACTGACTTTTGTCACTGTTGTTTTCTTGTACTCTACAACCTGGTTAAATTCTTCCAAAATTGACAGTGCCAGGGGCTGGAATTTTACCCTGTCTGCGGGTGAATGAGCCAGACTGTTATTGTTTCTTGGTCCCTGACAGAAGACAAGAGAGTTCTGGTTCAGAGAAAAGGACTTTGTTATTCCCAGCAGAGGAAGCAGTATGAATTTCTGGTTGGCACTGCTCTGCCAGCATCCATCTAGGCCCCTAGGGTGGAGGTGGATGGCATGCATAACAGAGGCTTGTGTGATGCTGAGTTTGCTGGGCTTGGAGAATGGAATCAACTTGTTGGTGTGGTGAACATCAAGCACAACCTTAGAAATGGACCAAGTAGGCCGGGTGCCAGTGGCTCATGCCTGTAATCCTACCTATTCAGGAGGCTGAGATCTGAGGATTGTGGTTCAAAGCTAGCCTGGACAGGAAAGTCAGTGAGACCACCAGAAAATTAGAAGTGGCACTGTAGCTCAAGTGGTAGAGTGCTAGCCTTGAATTCAAGAGCTCAAGGACAGCGCCCAGACCAGGAGTTCAAGCCCTACAACCAACGAAAGAAAAAGAAATGGACCAGGTAAAGAAGGTTCAGGGACACGGAGACACAGGGACATGGTGGCTGCCTTTCCCCTGATGCAGATAGGTGGCAAGGCATTAAGTTGCATTAAGAAAATTTCTTCCTCCTCCTCTTTTTCTTTCTTTTCCTTCCTCTCCCTCTTCCTTTTTTCTTTCCTGCTCCTATTTTCCTCCTTCTTACTCCCCTCCCTTTTCCTCCTCTTCTTCCTTCATCTTCCTTCTCCTCCTTTTCCTCTTCTTCCCTCCTCCTCTCCCTCCTTCCCCTCCTTCCTCTTCTCTCTTCTATCTCCCCCCCTACCTCCTCTCCCCATCATGGTCTTCTTCCTCCCTTTCCCCCTTCCTCCCTCTTTTTTCCCCCTCCTCCCCCCATTGTCCTTCCCTATAATACTGTCATGCTACTTCCCTCCCAGTGGGAGTTAGGGGTAAAAGTGGTACTGTTGGTGATCCCAAACAGCATCTGTTCCACAGGAAACTATACTGTTCTTTCTCTTTCAACCAGGTCAGAATCTGATTCAAATAGAGGTCAAGAGGCAGGCTTTCTTCCCCGAGAGGCTGAGCAGGGTGCTCAGAAGTCATGGAGCACAGTGGCACAATGTAGGGGTGCTAGGTCAGTCTGCCTTTAGTCTCCCCATCTGCCCAACTCACTGTGTGAATTGAGTAATTTCCCTGAAAGAAGGCACAAATCATACTACTCCTCAGTGGCACTAGTGATGGTTAGCAGATTCAGCTTATTAAGCACAGCTCTAGAGAATGTATCTTTTCAGACATAGAGAAGTATCTTTTTAGTTGCTGCAATGTAGTAGTGAATGGGTTAAGTTCCAAGTCTGGAATTCTTCCTCAATGCAGAGAGGGGATAGATACTTTTTGTTTGTTTTGTGATGATTCTGGGGTTTGAACTCCAGCCTAACATGCTGTTCATTAGCTTTTTTTTTTTTTTTTTTTTTTTTGGGGTGGTTAATTGGAGGAAAGAGTCTCATGATCCTCACCCCTTAGCCACCCAAGTGGCTAGGATTATAGGTGTGAGCCACTGGTGCCTGGCTAATATGGTAGATTTGAACACTTCCATAAAGACTCATGTTTGGAGTTCAAGTCACAGCCCTTGAAGCCTCTTTAAAAGTAAAACTTGGGGGACTTATGGGCTGCTTTACACATAAGTAGGTGTTCATCAAGGTCAGACTTTTGGTGCTTGCTTCCCCTAGCTATGCAGGCCCTGTGTACCTCAGCTAGGGAGGGAGGGGTGGGGATGAGGATGGAACAATGTTGCTCATTACAGGTCTGGCTTGTGTAATGCTGGGAATAAGTTGTGCAAATTTGACATGCTCACTGTCTTCCTCTTAGGTCCTGTTGAGAGACAAGGTGACCTACACCATGGGACATGCTGGCAGAGGGAGGGTAGTCCCCCTGTCAGGTCCTTGACTTCCTCAGGGCTGCAGAGGTCCAGTTTGCCCGAAGCTGGGGGCTGGGTTACAGCTCTAACAGTCTGTGCAGCCAAGATGGAAGCGGTGCTAAGGAGGCATCTTGAGTGAGTTTGTTCCAGTGCTGGATTCCTTAATCCCCGTCAGCACCATAGATCCAATGTCAGGAGTATGAATCACAAAAAAAACTCTTAAAATCACAAGTCAGTTTTTTTTTTCCTGTCCTGGGACTTGAACTCAGGGCTTGGATGCTGTTCTGATCGTTTTTGTTTGTTTGTTTTTCTCTCAAGACTTATGCTCTATTCCTTGAGCCACAGCTTCACTTCCTGCTTTTTTGGTGGTTCATTGGAGATAAAAGTCTCACAGACTTTCCTTACCTGGCTGGCTTCAAACTGTGATCCTCAGATCTCAGACTCTTGAGTAGCTAGAATTACAGGCATCAGCTATCAGTGCCAGCCACGAGTCATTTTTATCTGGAGCTCCAGAGAGCTGTTCAATCTCAAGGCTGGCAGGCAGTAGGGGACTCTTGGTTTGTGTTGTGTTGGGGTAAAGCAGATGGCATTTAGTGTGCTGCTCAGGATGGACCTGTCCTTTTCAGATCACAGCTTGTCATCTCTATATAGTCTTCCCTGAGACCTCATTGCTCAGTGTCCCATGGGGCTATCCATGATGGGGCTTGTAACAAGACATTGTGTTGAATCTACAAGTTTCTTTCCATCTGTAGGCTTTGATCTTCTTAAGGCAAGTCCTGGCCTCTTAGGTTTGTGTCCATTACACTGCCTTGTAGTTCTTTGAATGTTTGATATCATACTTAAATGTTGACACTCATGCTGACATGAACAGCAAAACTATAGAAGTGGTAAATCATAATATGACCAGTTCCTTAGGAATTTAGTGAACTCACTGGACGTGGTGGCTCAGCTTGTTATCCTAGCTACTCAGGAGGCTGAGATCTGAGGATCACAGTTCAAAACCAGCCTGGGCAGGAAAGTCTGTGAGAGAAATGATTACCAGTTTGGTTTGGAAAAGAACGGTAGAGGCAAAAGCCAGGCAGATTGATGGCTGATAATCTTGGGGAATATTGGAAAAGGAGGAAAGTTTATTTGCCTCTGTTTCTTAGTTAATAGTGATGAGATTGACAGACACTCTGGGAGGGGCCGGGCCTCACTGGGTGGGTCCTGAGCTTCTGGAGGATGAATGCTGTCCTCAGCCTCAATGTGATGCTGAAAAGTTGGGGAGGGTTGCTGTCCATCTAGCCATGTCAACAGACAGACCACAGGAACCCTAATTTACAGCAAAGAGAGAGCTTGATGGTAGTATTGAAATTTTATTTCACAATAAGGCAATTCCAATAAGCTTATTTGTCTAGTTTGTTTCTTTATTAAGAAAATATATTAGGGTTGGGAATGTGGCCTAGTGGTAGAGTGCTTGCCTAGCATGCATGAGGCCCTGAGTTTGATTCCTCAGTACCACATAAAAAAATTAAAAAATGATTAAATGCTTGTGCTTTTCTAGAACTGGTTCTAGGCACAGGATAAAACAATACATGAAACTGACAAAAAGGTCTTCATGCAGCTGACATTCTAGGGTGTAGATCTCATAAACAGCAGTGAACCATGAAGACATATGATAAATTAAAAAGGAAAACCAAGTGTGGTAGAACACACCTGTATTCCCAGCAACGTGGAGGCAGAGATTGGGAAGATTACTGTTTTGAGAGCAGCCTGGGTAAGACCTCTTCTCAACAAACAAGCTGCCTATTGTAGTTCCTTCCTGCAACCCCAGCTTCAGAGGAGAGGGAGGTAGGAGATTTCACTTTTGGAGGTAGCCCAGGCCAAAAAGCATGAGACTATATGTGAAAAGTAACTGAAAAAGGGCATAGAGGCATATAGAAAGTGGAGGACAGAGCAGATTGACAGGGTATAAGCCAGTGAAACCGTGACTGAGAAATCCCAGCAACACCAGAAGCAGGACTGTCTACTACATGAGGTAAAGGAAATACTGAGCAGGGGCTGGAGGCATGGCTCATTTGGTAGCAGGCTAGTCAGTGAGCAAAAATGTCAGATACAGAATGCAAGTCCTGGTCTCAGACCTAAAAAAACCAGGAAGTACTGATCATTTCAGGAGAGAGGAGACAAACACCCAGCTCTTCCTGGTAAAAAGGAAGAACTCTGTTACAGTTAAGAAGTTTACAAAATGAGTGAGCCCTTGATGGAGAGGTGTAGGTACTGATAGGATAGCATTTGCTGCAGAGGTCTTGTAAGGTAAAGGGATGGGTAGGTGTTCTTTATTTTTTTGTGCCCATACTTGGGCTTGAACTCAGGGCTTGGGCACTGTCTCTTAGCTTTTTTGCCCAAGGCTCGCACTCTATCACTTATACCACAACTTTACTTCTGGCTTTTTGCTGGTTATTTGGAGTTAAGAGTCTCATAGACTTTCTGCCTGAGTTGGCTTCAAACTTCTGTCCCCAGCTCTCAGTATCCTGAGAGTCTAGGATTACAGGCATGAGCTATTGGCACCAGCTTCTCATTTCTTTAATATTTATTCTTCCAAAGGCTTTTGTCTGGAAGGACTGTATTTACATAAAGTCAGTGTTAATATACAGATATACATGCATGTAAACACTTGTATTTAAATGTTCTGATTTTACATGAGTCTTTTCATCAGAAACATCAACAAAATGCCTCATAATAAAAGTAGAAGGAAATGGAATTCACCCAAATCTGAAAAAAAATTAAGAATTTGTATCTTGATATCCTGAGGGAACACCTGCTATTCCATAACAACTGCAAGTCCTTCATAATCTTAAAATCACAATATCCATTGATTCTCAGCACTCCTGCAACGGCTGGGAAATTGCCTCATTAACCTTTATAATGCCCTTGTGGGGTAGGCAGGAATTAGATGAGATTTCCATGCTCCATGGTGGGCCAATGGAGACAGAGATTTGAAGCAAACTGTAGACATTTCTCAAGTCTAAGTAAATCTTGTGTTGAGTCCCCTGAGAGCTATCTGTTTGGGGCATAAGAATGAATTAAAGTCTATTAATCATCTTAAGATGAATCAGCCATTTTTAACTTGTGTCATAGACTTCAAGAATACAAAAACATGTTAGGAGAAATGGTGAGATGGAAGGAGAGGGAAAATGAAATCTAGCCAACACTTTCTATTCAACTTTCCCAACATTATTAGGGCTTGAACTTGGAGCCTAATGCCTGCTGGTATTTCTTGCTCAAGTGGTGCTCTGCCACTTAAGTCTTGCCTCTGCCTTCCTTTTTGTTAGTTATTTTGGAGATGGAGACTCATGATTTTTCCAGCCTGGGTTGGCTTTAATTCATAATTTGCCTGATCTCAGCCTCCTGAGTAGCTAAGGATCATAGGAGTGAGCCACTGGTACCCAGCTCTATTGAGTTTTTTAAAGTGTCTTAGGTGTTGTAGAATTAAGGATGTTTCTGTATAGCAGACTCTAAACAAGAGCTGGGGTTCTACAAGCTGCTACAAGGAAAGGAGAATGAATCGGAACAGGAGGAGCTAATGTAAGTTGGGAAGGAACAAACTCTGCAATTTGATGTCTGGGAAAGCTGAGCTTACTGTGAATCATGGGAGTTTTGAACTGGAGTGTGTAATGGGGTGACGGAAGGAAATGATGATCTATTAAAAATAGCATTCCTGCTTCGACACTCAAGTGGCTTTCCATGCATCAGTAGTAGCTCACATTTATTGGGAACGTATCATTTGCCATGTGCTCGTCTTAGCTCTTGGCACAAATAAACCCAACCCTTGCTGCCTATCTATACATTAACAATGATATTTATTCTGTGCAACTAATAAGGTGTGCAGGTAAAGTAGCCTGCCCATACTCAGTTATTACATGGGGCAGCAATAGCTCAGTCATTTACATAATGCCTGTGAAGAGAAGCTACACAGTAGGCATATAGTAAACATCACCTAAATCACTGGACCAGTGAACAAAAGACCCAACAGTGTTCAATGCCATTGTGAGAGCCAAACAATGCTCAAAGTGTCCAAAGTCCTAGATGAGGCCTTTTGCCCGTTCATCTTTTGTTTTGGACCCTCCTTACCTGCACACCCTATTTCCTCCTATCCCTAACTCCTCATTTGAGTCTCAGTATGGAACCTTTTTTTTTTTTTGTACAATACTGCAGCTTGAACTCAGGGCCTAGGTGCTGTGAGCTTTTTTACTCAAGGCTGGTGTTCCACTCCTTGAACCACAGCTCTACTTCTGGCCTTTTGCTGGTAATTGGAAATAAGAGTCTATGGACTTTTTTGTCTGGACTGGCTTCAAACCATGATCTTCTCAGCCTCCTGAGTAGCTAGGGTTATAGGCATGAGCCACTGGTATCCTGCTGAAACCATCTTTTTTTTCCCTGGAAGTTGAAGTTTTGTGATTACGGACACCACAAACCTCTGTTTTCTGTGATATACAGAGGGGCTAGAGTTACATACTACATACATAAGGTAACCTGTTTTTGATCTAGTCTTCAATTCCTATGTTCAAAATTTGCATGTCAGAGAAAGTTCTCACCAAGCAAGGACTAGGGGCAAACACACACACACACAAAAGTCCTTGCAAACATGTGCTCAGCTTTATTCATTTATTGTCTGTAGAGTGGTGGTGGGGGTACTGGGGAGGGCCCAAGTTCTTAAATATAGTAGACAAACACTGTACCATCAGCCCATAGCCCCTGCTCACAATGTGAAAAGCTTTCAATGAATCCTTTGATTTCAGAAAATCTGAAAGCGTGGGATTACCAAGTTTCTGTAGGGAGGAATCTTGTCTGGCTTTTTTGCTCAAGACTGCCACTCTACCACTTGAGCCATAGCCCCACTGCCTGATTTTTGTTGGTTAAGCAGAGATAAGAGTTTCTTGGACTTATCTCCCCTGGCTGGCTCTGAACCTCCATTTTCAAATCTCCACCCCCTGAGTACTAGGACTATGGCTATGAGATTATAGATCTGATTTTTCAATCTAAGTCACTTCTTAGCAGTTTGATTTTTTTTAATGTACCTTGAAGTTTTATATAATATACTCTACTTATGTCACTGTCTCAATTGCTATTTTTCCATGTTACTTAACAATTTATTGAACAAACTATCACAAGATTTGAGTCTTCTTTCTGATCTATAACATCATTTGTGTTACTTCAAGGCTTTCTTTAGGTTTATACATTCTTACACGTATTTGTTTATTTACTCAACACACAAGTGTTGAAAGTTGGATCCAAATATATTTATAAGCTGGGTACCAGTGGCTGATGCCTGTAATCCTAGCTACTCAGGAGGCTGAGAGCTGAGGATCACAGTTCAAAGCCAGCCTGGACAGTGATGTCTGAGACTTTTACTGCCAATATACTATCAAAAAAGCCGGAAATGGAGCTGTGGTAAAGCATTTGGGTTGAGCAAAAGAAGCTCAGGGACAGTGCCCAGGCCCTGAGTTCAAGCCCCAGGACCAGCAAAACCAAACCTAAACACCACCCCCCCTCCAACCCCCAAATATATCTGTAAGAGAAAAGATTGATGTTATAGCCTTGGATTGTTGATTGGCTGTTGGTCTCAGTGTGACAGGCAATTCAAGGTGGGAGGAGAGAACTGGGGAGGAAGGAGAAGCCATAATTCTCCCATTGGCAGTGAAGAGACTCAGAGGGGCTGTCCAGATTCCTTTCTAACCACAAGTATGGTTGGATAAAATATTGTGTGCTATTAAGTCTGAGAACTTACTGTTTTCTCATTATAGAAATTTTGATGGGTGGGCATTGTGGCTCATATCTGTAATTCCAGCTACTCGAGAGAGAGGTGGAGACTAAGGAGAATTGCAGTTCTAGGTCAGCCTGAGCTCCATATAAACAAATAAGCCAGGTGTAGTGGTACAGGTCTGTCATCTCAGTTAAGAAGCAAATGTAAGTATGAAGGCTTGGGGCAAGATTTTGTAAGACCTAATCTGAAAAATAACTGCATCCAAAAAAAAAAAAAAAAAAAAAGGAGGGGGCGGGGGAATGGGAGTATGGCTGAAGGTATAGCACATTGACCTAGAAAGTTCTAGGCCTTGAATTCAAGTCCCAGTACTTAAAGAAAAAGAGATTAGCCTCCTGAGTAGTTAGGATTACAGATTGAGCTACCATTGCCCAGCCAGCAGCTCATTTAGCATAAGAAATTAATACTCATTGATGAAGGGGAGTGATTATGATTATTTACCAAGTCTATCATATGAAATATTTAACCGCAGATAAACAACAGAGACAGGAGAGAGTTATTGTTATTATGACAGTCACCTACTGCAGAAAAAAATGTAGCATGGCATGTGAGCCCGTTTCCATGCATAGATATGCATGCATAGCCACCACTTCACCCGAATTTGTCATTATGCAAATTTACATACTTAGTAAATATCACGTGGTTAACGTGCCAACATACAAGGGTAAACAAATTAATCTTTGAGATATCCTGGAATCAACTGAAGATATCTTAATTATTACTGCTTTTGTTATTTTGGGTATTTTATTCATTAAGGGGCCAACGTTGGTCCCTAACTTAGAACTAAAAAGGTCTATCTCAATTTCTATATATATCTAGATCTATAAATATACCTATCTCAATCTCTATGTACATATATATCTACATCTCTATATATATATCTTAATTAAGCATGAGTTTTTTTTTTTTTTTAACTACTACCATTTGCTACAATCTAGCAGAGTCTCACAGTAGGGTCAAAGATTATAGGTCCACTTTCTCTAGATCCAAGGACAGAGTGACTGGGGTGTGGAGAAAGCCCTTTGCCAATTGGTGACTGGCAGAGGGTGGTTTAGAGATAAGCTTTATTATTGAACCAGCTTCACTTTGCCCTACACCTAAGGTGATGAAACTGGCAGGTCGTGGATATAACCCCTCTGTCAGGTTAGCATGGGAATCTGCCTCACACAGGTCAGTGTAAAAGTCCATGGCTGCATATGCAGGACTCTGAATATGCAACTCTCCTGGTTGCTGCCTGCTCATCTTGGGCTCTGATCCTCCTCGATATTTTCTGGCCGTCTTCATCTAACTTTCACTTGGACTGTGGTTGGCTGAATAATGGCCCCCAGAGATGTCCTTATTGGGATCTCTGACACTATGAATGTGACCTTATAGGACAAAAAGACTTTGCAGATGTGACTAAGGCAAGGATCTTGAGACCCAGAGATTATCCTGTCTTAACCACCTGGGTCTGGTGTAGCCACAAGGGTCCCTCTGAGAGGGAGGCAGGAAGTCAGGGAAGGAGAAGGCAATGCCAGACGCTGAAGCTGTCCCGTTGTGCTTTGATGAGAGAGGAAGTGGGCCCCGAGCCAAGCCATGCAGGTGGTCCCAACTGTGGGAAAAGACGAGGAAACCGGGACTCACCAAGGCTTCCAAAGTCATCAGTTCTGGCCATACCTCACTCTTTTAATCTCCCAGGGTTTATTTCAGATCTCTCCAGGTCTCCCAAGGAAGAATTTCTCTTGTTCTGAGCTACCAAGTTGGTGATAATTTGTGATGGCAGCAAGAGGAGCTGATAGAGTTCCAGCCACTTCCAGACTCACATCTTTGTTCTCTCCACTACAGCCGCCTCAAAGGAAAAAAAAAATCATCAGCAATATTGGGGCTTGAACTTCAGGCCTCATGATTGCTAGCCATGCTCAGGGCTTCAAATTTTTCCTTGAGATTGCCTGAGACTTCACTCCTCCTACACTCCCAGCTACTCCTCCGAAGTAGCTAGGATTACAGACGTGCAGCCACTCCCACCTGAGAAATGTTTGTGTTTGTTGAAAGCTATGCCTCGATCTCCTCATTGCTTTGGAGAAAAATCTCTTCACAAATTGCCTTCATCTCTTCAATTTTTACCCTCTTCCATTGTCCTGATTTCCTTCCTCTCTTTCTCTTTACTTGCTTTGGTTCCCACTCAAGACCTTGGGTGTTCTGTGAGTTATTCCTCTGTCTGGTGAGTGCTTTTCTTCCTTCCTTCCTTCCTTCCTTCCTTCCTTCCTTCCTTCCTTCCTTCCTTCCTTCCTTCCTTCCTTCCTTCCTTCCTTCCTTTTCTTTCCTTTTTTTTCTTTTCTTTATCTTGGGGCTTACACTCAGTCAGGGCCTTGGTGCTGTCCCTGAATATTTTTGCTCAGAATTAAGACTCTACCATTTGGAGCCCCAGCTCTACTTCTGGCTTCTTGGTGGTTAATTGGAGATAGGAATCTCAGATTTTTCTGCCCAGGCTGGCTTTGAACTGTGATCCTTACATCTCAGCTTCCTGAGTAGTTAGGATTACAGGTGTGAGCCACCAGTGCCCTGCCTTCTTTTTTTTTTTTTTCCCATGTACATTTTTTTAAATTGTGATTAGTGATTACATAATTTCCCGAATTTCACAGTATTGTGGAATAATGATGCTCATTTAAAGTCACAAGTTCATTCTAACTTTCCTGGAGCAAATTGTCTATCACAGTCTGTAACATATAACGGTGTTCACATGTTATACACCATATATGTGATCAGCAGCGTGGGGATATTTAGTAGTGGTTCAACCAGATGAGTGGGAGTTCTTTGTTTCTTAAGTCCTGTTAGTTTTGTCGCATCACCTAACATTTTGGATTTAGCATCCACTTATCAGGGAGACCATGTACCATTTGTCTCTTCGTTCTTGGCTTACCTCGCTCAACATGATTCCTTCTAGCTCCATCCATTTCCCTGCAAATGCCATTATTTTGTCATTTCTAATCCTGCCTTCTTTTTTAAAAATTCAAAAAATATTTAATACCCCTTTGACCATGAAGACCTTGGGACTACTGCAAATGGGCCAGCTATATACCCTTTTTACTGTACCCACAGGATTTTCTTTTCTTTCTTTTTTTATTTTTGAGTGTAACTTCTTTCATAAAGGTACCATACAGAGGGGTTACAGTTCCACGAGTAAGGTAATGAGTATATTTCTTGTCAAACATGTCAACTTGTGTCACTACATCTTCCTGGTTTCTAGTGAGCCACCCTAGCTGGCCTTCCCTCCAGCACAGCATACAAGGGCTTTGCAGTGGCTGTTACCCAATGTTCCTTAGGTCAATCAATCACAGGCTTGTAAACCAGAGAAAATGAGTGGTAGATCCAAGTGGTAGAATGCTTAGTTTGAACACAACCTTGTGTTTACAGACACAAATACAGAACTTGGAGATAGTTTTAGAAATGAAGATGTAGAATTTCAAACTATGGGAAGTCAAAATTAATACTTAACCTTGAATAATCTTAAAATACTGTGTATTTAAATACTTAAAATACTATATATCATTTAATCTTAAAATACTTATATAGACATATAATATATACTTGTGTATAATATATATGTAACAATAGTGAAAGAAGACAAGATGCTTTGGCAAGACCCCTGGTAGCACTGGGACATTGTCACTTATTCATTTACCCTCACCCGTTTCTCAGCCTGGGGCATTAAGGTCTTTACTACCATTAATTCTTTGTCTCAGTCTTGGGAGTACCAGCAAATGAATAGGACCTAATAGATCCAGAAAGGTGGATAAAAGTGAAGATTAGCCAATCCAAAAGGAAAGTTATTAAATCAAACTGTGAATATTGTCCTGATGGAGTTCCACATCACATAGAGGCTTGGGGGTGAATCCAGGTTTTTGGTGGATGATAAAACTTACATAATATTGAGTTCTCCTCAAGAAAAAACAGTCATCAAAGTATTATTTGTAATTTATAGAAACAAATGATCAACGGGCCTGGGCAATGGTTCCCAAAGCATCCACTTCACTTCCCAGTGGACCCTCTTCTGCAGGGCCCACATAGCATCCTCCTACCCCCAAGGCCTGGTCCTGGTGTCAGTAGTGTTCACATTGTTTTTGGATCATGAGTAGGCTGTTGTGGCTCCTGCAAAGACTCATGCTGTGTAAAACTTAGATGTGATTGGCCATCAGGGCTCTAAGCAGGGTGTCTAGGAGATCATTATCACAGCATTACTCAAAGAGGTAGGCTTAGTTTCTTAAAAAAAAACAGCACCTTCATGGCAATCATGCAGACTTTTGCCAATGGAGGAGAAAGGGAGGGAGAAAAATGCTCCATCTTCCATCCCTACAGTGGTCCAACTCTAAACTGTGTCCTTCTCATTGGTTAAGACAGCCTCAGTCAGCCCAGGAGGGTAAACTTCCACTTTCTCCCTTTCCAGTCTCACTTTCCCCACTTCTTTTTGCTTCCTGGGATTAGCTTCAAAGCAAATGGTCTGGCCCAGGTCTTTGTCTCAGGCTCTCCTTTTGGGTCCACTGAGATTGAAAGCACATGGTTTAAAGTTCAGTTATGGGGTAGAGAGAAGACAGTATTCTATGCCTTCATTTAGAAGTCTCACTGAGTGTAATAGTCACTTATATCTCCAAGGATGGTCCGCATCCCTTTCCCACTGATTGGCAGCCCTTCCCACTCCATGGACCATATCTGCCCTCTCAAATTACAGCACCCAGAACCAGTAATGCAGGACTATTTTCTCTCACGCTTACATTTGACTTGTGATGGTTTCAAAAAGACACATGGAAACAATTACACTGTAAAAGATTTTATGTCTTTGTGGAACAGTGCTTATGTATGCAAATTAACTTTATAGTTGGATACCATCATGTAAAAGGATTTTAGAGGAAATCTTTGCCTTTGTTTTCAAAGGTATAGGTTTCTTTTCCTATCACCTATAATTTTTTTTTTGTAAAAACAAAAATGACCTAATTTGACAGCTCCCTTAGAATTTTGTATTCTTCCCAGGAAATTTTCTCCTACTGAATATGCAAATTGATGCTTTCATTTGAGAATTCCCAAAGCAGTTCTTGTTAACAACATCGCTTTTCACATTTTCATGCTGAGGCAAGCCTCCTGTAAATAACCAACTACAGAAGCTTTAAGCTTTTTCCTAATCCATCAAAGCTGCCTTGACTTTTCTGTTTTGTTCTCATAACTTTGAATATCAGGAAAAAAATCACCAACTTCACGTTCCTTTTAAACCAGACTCCATGGGACTTCCTTGATTAGAAGAAAGAGAATTAATTTAACCTTGAGCTGTCAGGTAACTTCAGAAACCCTGGTGGCCCTGAAGGATAGAACTTCAATTTGACTTTGAGGAAGAACTTGACTACCCCACCAGACGTTCTTTATCTGAATAGAACATAAGAAAATACCAGCTCCTGTGCTAGTCACAGAAGTGGACCTTTACTTTTCTCTATTAAAATGGGGTTGCAAGAAAAGGGTACCTTTGAGGGCTCCTGGAGAAGTAATTCAGTAATTCTCTATGCCAGCTTACTCCAAATCATGTATAGATATGACTTATTTTGGGGGGCCAGTCCTGAGGCTTAAACTCAGGGTCTAGAGGCTGTCCCTGAACTTCTTTTTGCTCAAGGCTAGCACTCTATCACTTGAGCCACACAGCTCCTACTGTTCCTCTGTGTGTGTGTGTGTGTGTGTGTGTGTGTGTGTGTGTGTGTGTGTGTGTGTGTGTGTGTGTGTGTGTGTGTGTGTGTGTGTGTGTGTGTGTGTGTGTGTGTGTGTGTGTGTGTGTGTGTGTGTGTGTGTGTGTGTGTGTGTGTGTGTGTGTGTGTGTGTGTGTGTGTGTGTAGCTAAGAGTCTCACAGACTGTGTGTGTGTGTGTGTAGCTAAGAGTCTCACAGATTTTCCTGCTTGGGCTGGCTTCAAACTACGATCCTTAGATCTTAGCCTCCTGAATAGCTAGGATTATAGGCATGAGCCACTAGTGCTGAGCTCAGATCTGAAGTTTTGAGTCAGAAAAAAATCCCTCTGTGTACATCATGCTATGGACTGAATGGCACCCTATGTAAGTTCATGTTGAGAGCAAGACCCTATCTCAAAAATAACAAATTCAAATGCTGGCAAACAGTAACTTATAACAAATGATACCTCATTCTTAGTCTTCTTGGGTTGTCATAACAAAATACCAAATTTATTTACTAACTAATATGTTAAGTACTATTATCTGGTCAGACAATTTACCCCTCTTTGCCCTTTATTTTGAAAATGCTTAGGTGTTTTGGCTACTCAGTATAAATCTTGTTGAGTCAAGTTAGCAACATTTGCTCACCTTGCTATTCTCACCCTCAACATCTGATCAAATTCCTCATCCTTAACATTGAATGTCTTACTACCCTGTCCTGCTTTCTGCAAGAATCTCCCAATCTTGATGTTTCTTTGTAGTAGTTTTCCACCTGCTAATCTCTACCTTGTCCCTTAGCTATGAGTCTCTACTTGTTGTGTTTGGAATTGAGCCCAATCTCCCTACTGAAAAACCTGTGTTGCCTTATGAATAGTCTCCCTTACTGGCTTCAACAAGTTTTTCCTTGAAAATAATATCTCAAATCTCCTCATTCTCTTTAATTTTATGATCCAAAACTCACACAATATTGAAAATAATTTTTTTGTAGCAGTGTCCTTGCCTTTTTCCTGGCGTTGACTGCACAGCTATCTATTATTTTCTTTTTAACATAAGCTCTACCTTAAATTAACACTGCCAGTAACAGTTTTTCTGTTCTTTTACATTTAATATTGATTGTAGATTTTTGCTGTGTCTTTTGTGAGTGGCATATATATATATATATGTATATATATATATAATTTTTCTTTTTTGTCACTTAATGAATGTAGGAATCTTAATTCCATACATTCATATTAATTGTAAATATATTTGTTTTATGACCTTAATTATCTCAATTTGCTTCTATATTTTCTTATTTTTTTACATCTTAGGGTTAATTTAAGAAAAGCTTCAGTGTAATTTCACTTCCCTTAGTCTCCTCTACACTGATACGGTGAGGTTTAACTTTTTACTACTCTTAACTATTTATAATAGTTCCCCTTTGCTTTAGTTTTTAGCTTTTTGTGCCAATATAAAAGCTTACCAAGAAATTTGATTATTCCCTTTACATGTCTCTTGAAGTGTATCTTATACTTTTCTACAACTGAAATATTTCATTTATAACTTTCTTCACAGTGGATCTTTTGCATAGACAGAGAAGCTGGCATTCATGTATTTTGAAGAAAGCGTTTATGATGCCTACATATTTGAATGTCATTTGTCTTGATATAAAGTTCAAAGGGCATTTCTTTTAAAAACTTAAAACATTTCATTGTCGTCTTATACTACTGTTGAAAAAATTGGTATCAATCTGATTGTAGTTTTGACTAATACATGTTGTTCAGAGGGTTTTAGAATTCTCTTTTGATAGTGAGTGGATTTTTTTTTCTTTTTGTCAGTTGTGGGGCCTGAATTCTGGGCCTGTGCACTATCTCTTAGCTCTTCAGCTCAAGGTGAGTACTCTACCACTTGATCCACGGTGCCACTTCTGGCTTTTTCTGCTTGTGTGGGCTGAGGAATCAAACCCAGGGCCTTGTACATGCAAGGCAAGCACTCTACCACTGAACCACCTTCCCAGCCCTGTTGAGTGGAGTTTTAAATCTTATTCTCCGTGTTTAGGCCTCTATGAATAATCTTTTCATTCTGAAATCTTACTGTTTCCTCCCTTGATTTTTTTTACATCTATTATTCCTTCAATAGATTAAATTTCTCTTTAGGACTGTGATCACCTGGCATCCATATATGCCTCCTTATATCTGCCTAGCTTGTGAGTGAGCAGTTTTCAAAGCACAGTCCTCAGAGAAGCAGCACTGTTTTTACTTGGGAGCTCTTTAGAAATGAAAAGCTCATCTTCCTACCCATCCCCTAAGGAATCAGGTGATTAGTTGCTTGGATTATTTGTTTGATGTTTATATTGAGTCCTTTGTATATTCTGGATATTAATCTTCTCTATTAGATGAATACCTAGCAAGGATTCTATTCTATAGGCTGTGTCTTCACAGCGTATAGTTGTGGATGGTATGTTTTTCTGCTTTTGAATTTTCATGCAATCCCATCAGTCAATTCTTAGTCTTTATTATTCTTTTTTTTCTTTATTATGCTTTTTCTTTTTGGGTCCGGTCATGGGGCTTGAACTCTGGGCCTGGGTGCTGTCCCTCAGCTCTTCATCTCAACGCTAGCACTCTACCACTTGAGCCACAGCACCACTTCCGGCTTTTTTCTTTTTGCTTAGGTGGTGCTGAGGAATGGAACCCAGGGCCTCATGCATGCAAGGCAAGCACTCTACCACTGAGCCACCTTCCAAGCCCCTTCTTTATTATTCTTTTTTTTTTGGTGGGGGAGTCCAGTCGTGGGGCCTGAACTCTGGGCCTGGGCGCTGTTCCTCAGCTCTTCAGCTCAATGCTAGAGCTCTACCACTTGAGCCACAGCACCACTTCAGCTTTTTTCTTTTTGCTTATGTGGTGCTGAGGAATTGAACCCAGGGCCTCAGGCATGCAAGGCAAGCACTCTACCACTGAGCCACCTTCCTAGCCCTTCTTTATTATTCTTTAAGGTACTGAAATCCTATTCAAAAAGCCATTGTTTATATCTATATTACCAAGCATTTTCTGTATGTCTTTCTCTTGTAATTTCAAAGTTTCAAGTGTTGAATGAAGGCCTTAGATCTTTTTTTTTAATTGGTTTTTGTACAGGGTGAGATAAGGATCTAGTTTCAGTCTTCCACAGGTGGATGTCCAGTTTTTCCAGTACCACTTGTTACAGAGGCTGTCTTATTTCCAGTGCAAGTTTTGCCACCTTTGTCAACAATCAGATAGTTGTAGCTGTGTGGGCTGGTTGTGTGTCTCTTGTTTTTGTGCCAATATGCTGTATTTGTTACCATGATTTTGTAGGATAACTTGAAGTCGAGTATTGTGATAGCTCCCTCAGAATTGCTTTTGTGTGTATGTGTATGTATGTGTGTGTGTGAGAGTGTGATTTCATAGAAGTGTTAGGATTGCTTTTTCTTTTTTTTTTAAATTTTATTTTATTTTATTTGAGAACATACTGTACAGAGAGGATTGCTTTTTCTATGTAAAGAAATGTCACTGGAATTATGACACTATTGTGTCTTGCACTTGAATCCTGGCTATAGGAGAAATAGTACCATATCACCATATGTGGTCACAGATTTAGATCATGAACTACATCCTGGAGATGGTTTCTCCAGACTCGAAAGGGATTGACATCGATCTGACATAATCACTGAACTTTCAGAAGGCCATGGCTCTGTGTGTGTGTGTGTGTGTGTGTGTGTGTGTGTGTGCGCGCGCGCGCGTGCGAGCATGTGTGCACGCAAGCAACAATTTGTGGACTTGAGCTCCGGTCCTAGGCTTTTTTGCTCAGAGCTGGTGCTCTGCCACTTGAGGCACAATTCTACATCCACGTGAGTCGCATGGGCTGCTCAGGCTGGCTTCAAACTGCAATGGTCAGATCTCAGTCTCCTGAGTAGCTAGTATTATGGGTGTGAGCCAAACAGCACCCAGCCATTCCACTGTCCTTACAAGCTAGTTGTTTCAGGATGATGAATAGAAGGCTTTCAAATATTGAGTATTTAAAAGGAATGGATACTTGGTTCCCTCCCCTCATCTTATGTCTTGTTTCCTTTGTAAGTTCCTGTCATAGTGAGAGCAAAGGCATGTGTGTGAGGCACATCTGGGTCTCACTGATGCTCAAGGAACCAAACAAGAGGACCATGGCTCTATGTAAATTGATCTTGCTTTCCGGTCTGTACTTATGCTTCCACAGTGCCACTTGTACTCCAAATCCTGTGCCATGATTTCAGTTTTCTCCAAAGGATGGAAAATTAACTGAGTATTTACTTTTATTTCATTCCACAGAAGATATTGCTATAGATATAAAAGGTAGCCAGATGCATTAAGTGAGAAGTTGGTGACTAGTGTTTCATTATGTTCAAGTTAATATGGCCTCGTAGAATTCTTGTATGTGAGGTACTGTATCACTTGGGGGACTTTTCCTAGTGAACATTTTCATGCCTGTCACTGATTGATGAACAACATTTTGCTTTTTTGCTTGTGAGTAGTTAAAAGCCAATTCATCAAAAGCACTGTGTTTACAGCATTTCATTAGTAGATTTGACTATCCGTGTCAACTGATTCCTCTTTAAAGCTTCCGATCAAAGGGTACAGAAGCAAAGGCACTGGGTGGGAGTCAGTCATCAGATGCCAGTCGTGGCATGGCTTCTGAGCACATGAGGCATCTTAGCCAGTTTCCTAACATCTGTGGCCCCCACTTTCTCCATCTGTGAAACATGGGGCTGAGGCCAGGCACTCACACCCTTTGGGGTGTTCTTTAAAGGAAAAAAAAAAACAACAGAAAAAGACCCAGAGAAATATAGGTCCCATAGTTTCCCTTATTTGCAATAACTAGTATACATCTAGGATAATCTTACCAGACAAGCAGAAAAGGCCAAAAGCTATGTACATATGACCATAGAAGATGATGCTAAGCGAAATAAACCCCAACAGGTTTTTTCTTTGCTGCTGCTTTTAATGTACTATGTGATTTTTTTTTTGTTCCTTTTGTATGCTCTTCCCCAATGGTATAATCCCTGTTGCCACTCTATTTGATTTCTAATTTGGTGAGGGGAGGGGGAATGGAAACAGCAAAATGCTGAAACAAGTATACGAGTTGACCCATTGTAACAATGAGATGTATAAGACACTATGTTGAAAATGAACTTTACAACTTGGTAGGGTGGGGTGGGGGGAGTGAGGAATTGTAGAGGTGGAGAGGGAAGGTATGGTAGGGGAAAACAAAGGAGGGGTAATAATGCTCCATAGGAAATGTACTCATTACCTTATGTATGTAACTGTAACCCCTCTGAACAGTATCTTTACAATAAAAAATTACAAAATAATTCCAGACAGTAGAAATGAAAGACAATGAAAAGCAAAAGTGAAAAGTAATGACAAATATATTCAACTCTATAATATTGAGGTGTGTGTGTGTGTCTGTGTCTATGCCAGTCCTGGGGCTTGAACCTGGGGCCTGGGAACTATTCCTTTTTCATTCAAGGCTAGTATTCTACAACAGTTGAGCTTCTAGCTCCAGTATTTTGTGGTTTATTGGAGATAAGAGCCTCACAGACTTTCCTGCCTGGACTGGCTTTGAATCTCAATCCTGAGATTTCAGCCATCTGAGTAGCTAGGATTACAGTGTGAGCCACCAGCGTCTGGCTTTGATTCACTTTTTAGTATTTGCTTTATATGAATTTTTTTCTCAAATGATTTTCATTTTATCACCCCCCAATTCAACATTCCTTGCAAGAGTAAACATTTACTAGTAAACATTTTTGTTTATATCATGGTTTTTTTTATTGTAGTTCATAAATACTCTTACATCCTAAATCATTAAATTAATATTTTAAAGAACTCTTCAAAGTTAAGGCATCTACTATACTCAACTTTCTAATTTTAAATATTACAACATACGTAAAGATGCCAATTTTCTATTTGCAAGCTTAAATTTGGTGGAATAAATTGGGTAACATCAGAAATTCCAAGTAAATTAACAGGGTAGAGGCATAACTAATCATGTTTGTTTGTTTGTTTGTTTTCAGTACTGGGCCTTGCACTTGCTTGGCAGGCACTCTACCATTTGAGCCATACCTACGGTCCTGTTTGGCTTTAATTTTCAGATAGGGTCCTGTACTTTTTGCCTAGGGATAGCTTGGACCTCAAAATTTGCACTTATATTTCCAGTGTAGCTGGAATTACAGATATTTTGCATCATGCCTGGTATCTTGGTCAAGATGGGATCTTGCTAACTTTTTCACTCAGGCTGGCTTGAACTATGTTCCTCATGATCTCTGCCTCTCTAGCCTCTGGGATTACAGATGTGTAAAACCACAACTGGCCTCTGCTAAGAATTGTGACAGTTTATTACTTGGTTTATTCTTGTTAAGTCATTTACCTTTTTATTTATAAGTCTAAACTGAATGAATACCCTTCAAGGGTACAATAGGGTTATTAAGAGATGACAAACTCCCCCATTCTTTACAACTCTGAACATCTGTCTTGCTTTATAATGTTCATCTATCGTGTCTTGAGAGCTTCTTACTGAGTGGTGCATGCTTGCTTGAGCACATGCCATTTCTCTTTCTGCTGGGATTTTCTGTGTGGTCAGTGGTGTTATTGCTGAGTGGGTCTCCATGTTCTTTCTCAGGCATCTGCAAGACAGGCAACAAAACTTCCACAGCTGTCCTCTGCCCCTACCCAGTCTCTGCAGGAGAAATGAACAGTCTATGCCCACCAAAACCCCCAGGGAAAATGGGACAAAACCACACAGTTATTCCTCACTAACCCCTTGTTAGTGCCTTTAACAGACCTTGGAAATGCAAGGTCAACAGAACACCTCCAAGTTAAAATCTCATACACAGGCATCTGTGCGAACTCCAGGGTGAAGCTTCTTGGGGTGAACTTTTGGTGTTTGAAAGATCCTTGACAGTGCTTGATAAATCCATTGTGCACCTGTGACTCTGTCCTGGACTTGATGAACATCTCTTCCACTTCAGATGATAGACACTATATGCCATTAGTGGAGATGAAAATGAGTACAGCCACTATGGAAATCAGTATGGAGGTGTCTCAAAAACTAAGAGTAAATTTAACATAAAATCTTGCTATGCCACTCCTGGGCATACTTCTGAAAGAATGTAAGTTAGCATACAATAGAGATCAATAGAGATGCCTGAATACTTTTTTTCTGGCAGTACTGGGTTGCAACTCAATGCTTTATGCTTGTTAAGCAGGTGCTCTGCCATTTGAGCCACTCCCTTCATCTTGTTTTGCTTTTAGTTATTTTACAGGTATGCTCTTGTCTTTTCACTAGGCTAGCCTGAACTGTGATTGCCTTACCAATGCCTCCTGCTTAGCTAGAATAACAAGTACACACCAACATGCTTAACCTTTTGGTTTAAGTTGGATCTCATTAGCTTTTTGTTCTGGTTGGCCTTGAGCCCTGAGCCTTCCAGTGTTTACCTCCTGAGTAGCAGGGATTATAGCTATGAGTTACTGTGCCTAGCCAACAGTCACAGCTCTTATGTTCAATTCCCAATAGTAGCTAAGTTATGGAATCTGCATAGGCGCCAATCAGCTGAAGAATGGATAAAGAAAATGTGGTATATGTGCACCATGGAATGTTATTCAGACAAAAAGAAGACCAAAATTGTTATGATAGGACATCCTGTGAGATAGATAGACACACACACACACACACACATACACATACACACACACACGTACTCATATATCACAAAATAACAGATTTCCTGGGTTCCTACAACTGGTTTGAGTAGTGTGAAGAGACTGGAGCAGTTAGCAAATCATTTGCTCTCGCCCTAACAGCCTGGTGAACAGGACTTTGTTGTCTTCTCTGGCCGTCAGGCAGGCTCTAGGCACTGAGTGTTCTTTCATGCATCTAAGTCATAAACAAATAACAAATTATGCAATGAAGCCTCCCTAGTTTTTGTTGTTCTGTTTCTCAACCCCAGGGTATTCTTTCTCATACACTGGGCAGCTCGGGAGGAGAAGGAGCAGCCCCTGTGCTGGAAGTACATCAAATGTAGAAACTAGGCCACCGGGGCCGGATGATGCCAGGCCCCTGCTGCTGGTCAGGCTTCCACTTAAGCTCATTTCTGAATGGAGCTCTCATACTTTGGAGCCCCACAGCTAATGTCCCTGCTGATGGTGAGCCCGGGGTGCTGTCAGATGACCCTCAGACCAAAAGGGAAGGTGCTTTCTCAGTCCCTTTCTTTCTATTGCTCTCCGTATTTTAAACTTATTTGCAGACTACAGGAGATTTTTTTTTTTGGGGGGGAGTCCGGTCATGGGGCCTGAATTCTGGGCGCTGTCCCTCAGCTCTTCAGCTCAAGGCTAGCGCTCTATCACTTGAGCCACAGCATCACTTCCGGCTTTTTTCTTTTTTGCTTATGTGGTGCTGAGGAATTGAACCCAGGGCCTCATGCATGCAAGGCACTGAGCCACCTTCCCAGCCCCAGGAGATTTTTTTTTTGTATTGTTTGTTTGTTGTTTATTTTATTAGGGGAATGTATAATCTCCTAAGAATACTATTTTGGCTTTCTCTCAGATGAGATACTGGTTTTGGAAATTTAATCCTGACCTTAAAATTGCAAAAATTAGTTCAACCTTAGCATGCATTAGTTTTTGTTTGGTCTATCACTATATATTTTCTTTTTGGTAAGTTCTCAAAACTTTAAACTTTTCCCCTAAAACTACAGTAGTGGAGTCTTACCTTTGTTCTGCATGGAGTATTCGCAGAGATTGAACTTTCAGATTCACTTCCTGTTGCTTCTTCTAAAACTAAATAAAAGTATCACAGAGAAGACAGAATAACATGAAAGCAAGAATGAAATTTAGTATCTCTAGGGATATACTTAAAAAAGCAATCAAAAGGCAAGTATGTTTTCAACATAGTGTCTTGTACATCTCATTGTTACAATGGGTCAACCTGTATCCCTATTTAATCATTTTGTTTAGAAAATAATCTTTATCATTCACAATCGGCATTTAGCTCCTTTACCTATCTCCAATTCATGCTATTTAAAGGAAATTCTATTTTCACCCGTGTTTGTGTGTGTGTGTGTTTGTGTGTGTGTGTGTGTGTGTGTGTGTGTGTGTGTGTGTGTGTGTCTATGTACACGCGCGTGCGCGCGCCTGTGCATGCGCTCACATACATGCTGATATCAGCATACGTGCTGATACTGGGGCTTGAACTAAGGTCTTTCACTTTTGATTGGCTTTTTCTGCTCAAGGTTGGCACTCTACTACTTGAACCACAGCTCCACTTCAGATTCTTTCATGATTAATTGGAGAAAAGTCTTTGAGATTTGTCTGCTAAGGTTGGCTTTGAACCTCAATCCTCAGATCTGAGTAGGATTATAGGCTTGGTACTGGTACCCAGCTGGGTTACTTTTAATAATTCTTAGCTCTGAGAATAACATTCAGCTCTGAGCCAAAAAGAAAGAACCAGCTATGAATTACAGGTTGATGCTTAAGTTTCTAAACATCAATTATCTCTGCTAAAATGATCCCTGGCTTCTCAGCCTTCCCCTAACCTCCAAAGCAGAGGAACCATCAGAATCTTTATGAAGATTCAACAAAGCAATCACAAATATGAACTAAAAAATATGTTCCAACAGTGCTCTATGATTTTCAATATAGTTTTATAACACTGAGTTACTTTTTAATCTTATTTATGGTCAGAGCAGAAAAATAAGTGGAATGAATTGCACATATGAAAAATTCTTAATGATAGGCTATAATTTTGAATGACATATGGAGGTCCTTATAATTGGAATAGAACTCACAGTACTAAGGGTTAAATTTAGAGCTCAGGGCTTCATTCTTGCTCAGCTTGCTTGGCTGACACTTAGCCATTTGAGCCATACCTCCAGCCCAGATTTTTGTGGTTAATTGGAGATGGAGAGTCTTGAGAAATGTTTTTCCTTGGTTGGCTTTGACTCTCAGTCCTCCAGGTGAGTGCTCGGTCTTCTGAGTAGCTAGGGTTACAGGTGTGAGCCACCCATGTCTGTCTAGAACTAAAATGTATTAATATGTTTTCAATATTATTTATTTTTTTGTTGTGGGCCTGGAACTCAGGACCTGGGTGCTATTCCTGACCTCTTTTGCTCAAGGTTATTGCTCTACCATTTTTTAAAATAAGTTTTTTTTTTATTGTGAAAATACTGTACAATTACATTTACATGAGCAAGGTAATGAGTACATTTCTTATCAAGCATTGTTGCCTCCTTTGTTTTTCCCCTACCATCCCTGCCCTCCCATCTCCACAACTACTCTCCCCACCTCCATCCCCCCAGCCAAAGTTGTAAAGTCAACATAGCGTCTTGTACATCTCATTGTTGCAATGTGTCCATCTGTACCTAGTTAAATAATTTGTTAGCCACAGCTCCACTTCTGGTTTTCTGGTGGTTTATTGGAGATGAGTCTCCCAGACTTTCCTGCTTGGGCTGGCTTTGTATCGAGCCCCTAAGAACTCAGCTTCATGAGTGGCTAGGATTGCAGATGTGAGCCATCAGTGTCTGGCTTATTTAAAATCTTAAAGAGCACAAAGTCAAATGATTCGACATATAGTAAAAATAATTAAGACAGAATCTGTAACTTTTAGTAAAAATATTTCAGTTATCTTAACTGTCTGGTTCTGAATCAATACACACTGTATTTGTGGTGTGTGATACAGGGAAGATATTTTGTTTTAAATATCTATTTTTTTCCTGTGGTAAAAATGGTAAAATAACACATTGGTAGCTGGTGTATGGTACACATCTGTAATCCCAGCTCCTGAGAGGCTGAGACAGTTGGATCAAACTCTAAGAGACGAGTGGTGCTGGGAGAGATGGGGAGACTGATGGAAGGGATGACCTTGATCAAGATGCACTGTAGTCATGTGGTGCTGGGAGAGATGGGGAGACTGATGGAAGTTAAGTGCACTGTCATCATAAACTGACAGGTTGAATTGAAATTCTTTTGTACAACTACTTACAGATAATAAAATTAATAAAGGAGTTCAAATCCAGCCTGGGTAATAATGAGACCTTGTCTCAACCAACCAACCAACCAGTATGCTATGTCAGTAAAAATTTAGATTTGAAGTCATGTGAGCAATAGCTGAGTGGGTTAAAGGGTCCATGTAGTTAGTTCTAACTGGAAAGTTCTCCATTTATTTCTGCCTCACTTCCATGGGGGGAAGACAAGAAGCCAGGGGAGAAGGCAAAGAGACATCTTTCGGGTTTGTGCACCAACCTGTCAGGATACCATCAAGTTGGTCCACCATGAACTTTGCATCCTCCTCTGTGAAGCACAGGGGTGGTTTGATCTTGAGCACGTTTCTGTGCGGCCCGTCAGCACTGAGGAGCACTCGGCTTTCTTTCATTCTAATGAAGGCAGGAAACAGATGGGAGGGCATACAATGATAAAAGGAGTACTTATGCACATGAAGCTAGCACAGACAAGTGTTCTGCATCCAACATGTCCATGTTTCTAAACTGCTTGGCTTAACTTTATCTTTTTTCTTTGAGAGGTAAGAGGGGAAAAAGCGAACATTCAAGGGGGTCAAGATACCAAATAGATGTGGAGGTGCATTTACTTGTAGATGATGTGTTGAGCTTCTGCTGTGGCTGGAGTTCTTTTCTCCTGGTCCTTCACTAAGTCAATTCCAATGAAAAGGCCAATGCCCCTGAAGAAGGTGGAAAAAGTTAATATACACACATTCAGTCAACAATACAATGCACTGTCACAGAAAATCAACACTGTCCCCAAGCAGTTTGTGTGTGTGGGTATGTGCGCGTGCATGCACGTGTGCATGTATGCTGGTACCGGGAATTGAACTCAGGACTGAGCACTGTCCCTTAGCTGGTTTTGCTCAAAGTTGGTGCTATAGCACATTAATCACAGCTCCACTTCCACCTTTTTGATGGCTTACTGGAAACAAGAGTCTCATGGACTTAATCTGCCCAGAATGACTTTGAGTTGTGATCTTCAGATCTGTCTCCTGAGTAGGTAGGATTACAGGTGTAGAGATTGGTGCCCTGCCCAAACATGTTTTAATTTGAAGTGAATGTGATGTCTCTAATTGATTTTTAATGAATCCAAAATACTAACTCTGTCTACAGTTGCTTTTAGCTTTTGGTTTCTGGGGAGCAGTCAGTACTGGTGGAGTTTGAACTCAGGTGCTTGAACTTGCTAAGCAGGTGAATTACTGCTGAGCCACAGCTCATGCCATTTAATTTCCCTATCTATTCATATGCTTGTAAATAATTATATATATTAATATATAGAAAAGTTCATATATCTATATACCTACAAACATAAAATATCCACAGTTTTAGGATTGCATTTAAGTAATTTTCCATGAATCATTTAGATTTAAATTTCTTCCTTTTATCTCTCTCTTTGGGTACTAAAATTATTCTGGCTTTATAAAAAGGAAAGTAAATATAAAAATCAGGAAAGATATATACTCACATTTAACTGTGCTGATACCTAGGTTCTGCATTAAGATTGATTTTTGCTTTGTCTGTTTTTCAGTGTTTTCTATAATAGGTTTCATATACTTTATTTCAACTATATATGATAAACACTTTGGAAAAATGATTAACTAGATGATAACTTTGAGATAGACATACCGAATATCTCCTATCAAAGTATGTTTAGCCTTCTGTCTATTCAGTAACTCAATAAGATAATTTCCTACTCTTGTAGCATTTCCTTGAAGGTCTTCATTTTGAATTACATCTAGGACAGCCAAACCAACAGCACAAGATACTGGATTTCCTCCATACTGTAAAGGAGAAAAAATAATGAAAATTTAATAGGTGAATTAGTGGTACTGCTTTATCTCTGAAAAATCTGGTTCATATACATACCTGAATCATAAGCCTATGTATTTCACAAATACTGAGAAAATATAATTTTAGTAGAATTTTTTTAATATGTTAATTTCTCAGACTTGGAATATAGCATTTGTGTGGGGTTTTTTTGTTTTTTGTTTTTTGTTTTTGTTTTTGTTTTTTTTTGCCAGTCCTGGGGCTTGACTGCAGAGCCTGGGCACTGTCCCTGAGCTTCTTTTGCTCAAGGCTAGCAATCTACCACTTGAGCCACAGCACCACTTCCAGCTTTTTTTGTTTATGTGGTACTAAGGAATCGAATCCAGAGCTCCATGGATGCTAGGCAAGCACTCTACCACTAAGCCACATTCCCAGCCTGGAATACAGCATTATTCTATCCATCAGATCGAGAAAAATTCACTCCAGATTTATGTTGCATAACTAGTATGAGGGACTATTGAGGAATTTATTGATTCATCTAAACAATAAGAAAAAATTATACTGTGAATTAAAGATTTCAGAGTGTGGCTCAGTAATGGAAATCTTGAGGAGCTGACTGAAAACGTCCCAGCAAGGACTTTTCCCCCCAAAATGTCCTTCGATTTGCATTTTACTTTAGCTACAACAAGTGCTGTTATACTGTTATGCTGAGCAGTTTACCGTGATTTTTTTCCTCAAGCCTAAAGCGTATTACTTTTTGGGGAGTAAAGCCAAGGAAATACATATCCCAGAGATAAAAAGTTAGTGTCTTTTGTGACAATTGAATAACATTTACAGTATTGCATCATCTAAATACTTTAAATTCATCTATATAGATATAGATATCTATATACCTATATATTTATCAAAGAGACTCACACTGTTAATGAAAATATAACCTCTGAAGTTTAGGAAGATAGCCATCTATCACTGGAAAAATTATTAAGACCATATTAGGAAGAGGAAAACTGTACAAGAAAAAGAGGAATTAGCTCTTGCAGGCTCATGCCTGTAATCCTAGCTACTCAGGAGGCTGAGATTTGAGAATCATGGTTCAAAGCCAGCCCGGGCAGGAAAGTCTGTGAGACTCTTCTCTCCAATAAACCACTAGAAAACCGGAAGTGGAGCTATGGCTCAAGCGATAGAGTGCTCACCTTGAGCTGAAGAGTGCAGGGCGCTGTGTGCAGGGCACTGTCCCTGCACAGCGCCCAATCCCAGAGTTCAAGCCCCACAACTGATTTAAAAAAAAAAAAGGAATTATACTAGATAAAATCTGACTAGATCAAAGTTTGACTTCAATTCTGGGGTAGCTAGCTGGTACCTCTGAGCCTTATTCTTTATTATTTGGCAAAAAGTATAAGAATATACTTTCCTCTCCAGATTAAAGTTGTAGACCACAATTTACCGTATTGAAGTATTCCATCCCAGAGTTGTTGAAGGCTTCTGCAATTTCTCTGGTCGTCACCACACATGCTATTGGATGTCCATTGCCCATTGGTTTCCCCATGGTGACAATGTCTGGGACAAAGTCTTCCCCATGCATTTGGAAGCTCCAGAAATATTTCCCAACGCGGCCAAAGCCTACCTGGACTTCATCAGCTATAAACACTCCCCCTGCATTGTGCACGTACCTGAAAGACAAAGATGTTTTCATGCCTACGGGACACCAAAATTCCCCAAACTTGCGGTCCCGCAATCCTAGCTACTCAGGAGGCCCAGGTCCTGAGTTTGAGCCCCAGTACACACACATATACAAAATGACCTGAGACCTTAATCTGCCTTAGTGATAGTCTAGTATTCAAAACCTCTAACAGACTCTACAATATAATCACATTATTTCTAAATGAGACACCTTTCATTATTTGATTTGTGCTGCTTAATATATACTATAAGGAGGTATTTTAAGTGGGAAAAGAAAGACAAGTGGTTTTTTGCAGGTTTTTTTTTTTTGTTTTTGTTTTTGTTTTACTTTTCTACAAATTCTTTAGGCTTTGGTACCACCAGCCAATGAGAAGGGATTCAAGGCAAGGCTTTAGAAGACCGCTTTGCTGGTCTGTGAGTCAATACTTTATTTGCTGGATCTTTGGAAAGGTCAGAGTAGCATCTGAGAGTCCTGAACAGACAGAAAGCCAGTAGTGCCTGTTTACCACCTAGCCTGAAGTACTTTGACATTTTAGCCATTAGTATTGGCCCTACAGAATTTTCACAGTGCCCTCAGACTGACCAAGGATGCATAGGGAAAGGACATACTCCGCCACTTTCTGGAAGTAGCCTGCTGGAGGAATGATTTGGCCACCACAGCTCTGCATCGATTCAGCAATAAAGGCAGCAATCTAAAAAGAAAAGATGGAGGGGGTAGTCAAAGTTCACTAGGTTCCCCTCATCCGCTGTAGAAGAACATTTCTTATAGGATAGTTGATTTTAAAAGTAGCCAAGAAAAGACCTACAGTGATGCCAAACAGGCCTTTTGATTAAAAAAAATAAAAGATGCCGGTGATAGAGAAGCAACTGATGGAAAAGCACTAGTGTCAGAAGATCTAGGGTACCAATAAAGCTATCAAGGGACATGGAGAGGAGAGGGTGAGTTCTACCTCTTCATAATTACTTTAAGCTCCGTGGGGGTAATTAGAATGTGCTGCAGAAGACTGATGTTTTGATCGGTCTTTGATGTGACCATCTAAAAAGTTACCCAGGTGCCTGTTTTGAAGTTCAGTAAAATAGGATTGCTAGAATGGGCACTGAGCAAATGGAAGGGTGGCCTATGGCCTATACCATAAGTCAATCTACTATATTTCCGGGCTCTGCCCTGAGCCAAGGCTTACCTAAACAGGTAGGCAACTCAGATGAAGTTGTCTGGATGGAAAGGCAGAGAAAGAAGGAAATGGATCACCATGACATAAGAGGACAAATTACATGAAGAATATGAGATAGGAAATCAACAGACCCAAGATCTCAGACTATTCCTTAACAGTCAAATTAGTTGGGGTTAAACCATTCACTAAATAACTAAAGAAGTTATTTAGTGTGCTAGCTATAGAATGAGGCTGTTGGACTTGAGAGATTTTTGATGTAATGTTTCAAGACTTTGCAAACATGTCTAACACTCAAACATCTGCCTTCTAGTTGCTCATTGCTTCTAGCATGGGTAACGAGATGGTATTAATGCAAGTGCTTCGGAATATTACAGCTAATATTCTTGAAAAATGCTTTGCATCCTCCTCCTGTAGCAAAGGTAACACATGATGTGTTTTTTTCTTCCTGAAAGCATTTATTTACTGCATTGTAAAGAGGTATAGGCTGTAAGAAAGGGAGACTAGAAAGCTCCTTTCAAGAGAGAGAGAGCTTTAGGTCTACATAGGCATCAAAGGAAAAGAGAAGGAAAGAGAAAAGGAGGAAGAGGAGGGGGAGGAGAGGAGGGAGAGGAAGGGAGAAAGGAGGAGGAGGAGGAGCAAGAGCTTAGAAATGTGAAAAGGCTCACCAGGTTCAAAAGACAAAATATTTGGATCTTTGGGCAAAGGAAATAATTTTTATTCCTGTTGATCTTTTTTTTTTTAGTTGCCATGTCTGTCGTCAGTCAGTTGAAAGGCAAAGTATTACAAGCTGTACTAAATATCTGCATTGCTAACCCCCAAATGCGCTGAGCATTGAATGTTAAGCTAAAGACAGTAAAGACCGAAGAAGTGAGATCCCTTTCCTGCTCTAGTTGAAGATTCTGGTTCTGTCTTCTAAGTTCAGGCCCAGTCTCAAGGATGTTCTTCTGTCTAACCAGGCACAGACCAATCTTAGGTTCTGGCTTTTTGAAGTTTGAAATAGAACCGAGGCTCCTTTGTATATCTGGAGATCTGTAAAAGTCCTGAGGCCCCAAGGCCACTCTGGCTCTTCCCCTCACCATCCATTAACACTTCACTTTTTCTCAATTGGAAGAGTTTGTCCCTGTCCTATCACCTTTCCTAATGCTTTCTTCTCCCATCCTCTGGACCAGGCCCTGCACCACTGAGGTCAGAAGTAGGTCACCAGCCCTGGAAGGAGCATACAGTTGCATTTCTAGGATCCCTAAAGGTGACCAGTCTTAGTGGCATGACTGTAACAATGCACTTTTTGAAATATGAACCAAGTGGCAAAACACAACAGAGAACTGAAAGGAAAACTTAAACTGAAAGGAAAACTTCTCTTCTGACTGGTGTATTGCAAGCAATGTCAACCATTTAATAAAAGATGCCAACCTTCCTTCCACTGTTATGAGCTGCTTCAATAATTTTCTTCACTTCCTCTGCATAGGCGCTGGCTGGGTCTGGGTGATCGTCTCTGTATTTTCCCCTGTAAGTATCTGGAGTTGGTGCCTAAAAACATCAAATGATGTCATTTCTCATTATTTATCTCTTTGACAAACTTAGAGGCATTATCCCTGAGGGCATGTTAGAAAGGTAACCATGCTGACTTAAGTGACTACACGTTCTCTTGTTCTTTTCCTCCACATTTCTGACTGCCATAGAGATCTGATATCTTTGATTGTGAACAGGAGCTTGGTTTTGCTTTCAGACTCTTATAAATCAAGACTTTAGCCCTATTCCTATAAAAAGCAAATTTAGATCAACAAGTGCAATATAAATGTACATTTTATGACTATAAAAATGTCAGTGAATGGAAACTATATTAATGATTCTATATTGAAAAAAACCCAATACTTCACCATAGCACAAAAATATAATCATTCAGAAATCTAGAGGGGGACTTAGTTTTGATAGCAGCTCTTAGTCTTGAAGGAGGTAGTGATGTTTTCCTTAGAAAGTCTACTCATCTGGGCTGGGCACCAGTGGCTCACTTCTATAATCCTAGCTACTCAGGAGGCCGAGGTCTAAGGATCGCAGTTCAAAGCCAGCTGGGGAAGGAAAATCCATGAGACTTTTATCTCCAGTTAACCTCCAGAAAACTGGAAGTGGTGCTCTGGCTCAAAGTGGTAGTGCTAGCCTTGAGTAAAAGTGCTCAGGACAGTGCCCACGCCTGAGTTCAAGGCCCATGACTGACAACAAAAAAAAAAAGTTGTCTCATCTGGGATATAGCTCAGTGGCAACTCACTTTCCTAGTATGTGCAACGTCCTGGGTTCAATCCCCAGTACGAAAAAGGAAAAGACAAAAAGGTCTACTGATCATTTACATGAACAGAGCAAATGAATGCCACTATTTTGACTACTTGGTTAGCTTAATAGGTACTTTTTGACTTAATGGACCTATAATTCAGCACAGAGCAAGTTATTTGTTTTAGCAGTCATATAGATGCAGTTCAGCTCAAGATTTGAGTTGGAATCAGTTGTAGGAGAAGCAATGGTAGACCAAAAAGCAAGAGAAATAAAATGATACTTGGAATAACATGATACTTTTAAACTAACTTAACTACTGTGACACTCATCAATGAGCCTTAAGACATGTTCTGTCATTCTGTAGCCCTTCAACTTGAGCAAGTTACATACTGGTATAGATCTTCATTTCTTTTTCTATGGTTTTGTTTCAATGTAAACGTTGGGCTGAATCATCTTTAGACCTCCATCTAGTGCTAGCATTCTGATCGTAGGATACTAAAATACTTACCACATGCACAAATTCTTTCTTGACATCTTTGCCCTTCTGAAATTTATATGGGCTGATCTCAATTAAAGATGACAAATGACCATGGTAAGCACTAAAAAGAAAAAAGAAAAAGGCTCCAAGAATGATACTTTTCTAGCATGTAAACTAAAGTGCTGCATTGACTCATATGCAGCCATCCAAAGGAAAGCCCAACACTGGTGCCAGAATTAAAATCTAATTTTTTTTAATAGTAAGACTGCACATTTAGTTTATCCATTTCCTCTTACACCTGTAAGAAAACACATAGCCAAATAGGTGTCCTCAAAAGCAATCTCTTTGGGTAACATGATTTTTTTGTCATGGCTAAATTAGTCTCTAAATGTGAAAAATTGTTTTTATTTTTAATGCAAAATTCACATCTCCATAGAGATGTGATTTTGTAGGCTTTTTTTTGCCCAGGCTAGCCTGCAACCTTGATTCTGTCAATCTCAGCCTTCCATATAGCTTAGATTGACAGGTGTGCCAATGTGCCCACCTATGGTTTGAGAAGGGAGTTTTTCATGCACATTTCTGCCCAGGCTGGTCTCAAAATTCCACCCTCCTGATCTCAGCCTCCTGAGTAGTGAAATTACAGAAATGAGCCACTGGCGGCATCTTGCTTGATTTGAGATGTGCTGTTGGTGTAAAACATACCTTGGGCTTTCCACATGGTACAAAAAGAAAAAAGGGAAGTATTTTAGTACCTTTTGCATAGGGTATAGATTGAAACGATAACTTGGATGTCATTATTATCACCACTTAAAGTTGTTTATGTGGCTCACATTATATTTTTACTAGACTGGCTGAGTTAGAAAAACAGAACAGATATCTGAAGAGGCCCTAAACCACAGAACTAAGGAGTAAAAGGTGGCTATAAAGAGATCTATAGCAAATTTTGAAAAAAAGTACATAAAGTAATAATACTTTACATAAGATCAAAACAAAATACACTTAGAATTTTTTAATACATGGTGCAGAATGAGAATAAAAGAGAAATAATAGCCAGGTGACTCACACCTGTAATCCTAGGTACTCACCAGGCTGAGATCTGAGAATGGCAATTTAAAGCTAGCCAGGGCAAGAAAGTCTGTGAGGCTCCTATCTCCAGCTAATGACCAAAAAATCTGGAAGAGGACTTGTGGCTCAAGTAGTAGAGTGTTAGCCTCAAAGAAAAAAGCTCACGGATAGCATCCAAGCCCTGACTTCAAGCCCCAGAAATGGCACCAAAAACAACAACAAAAACATAAGCCTGACTCTTTCATGAAACTTAGTGATATATTTTATGGCAAAGGGGATTTTCCTAATGTGATTAATTCAATGGATTTAAGCTGATCTCAACACCCTACTGTATAATTTAAAAAATATGACTCCATTGTATGCATTATCCTGCCCATGTAATTGTAGCCCCTCTGTACAGTATGTTCTCAAATAAAATAAAATAAAATTTAAAAAAAAATTAAAAAAAAATATGACTCCAGGTATCATCCCTTCTCCACTTGGATCTATGGTGGTATCTGTGTGAGTAGAGCAGTATAATTTTGTCTCTAAAGACCTTCTTGCCTATAAACCTCAGGACTCCCAAGACTTACTGGTCCAGAGTGATCACATCTTCATGGCCCTGGAACTCACGAGCCAGGCGTAAGGCCAAGTCATTGGCTTCAGATCTGTTAGGATAACACAGGAGAGAGAGGAGGGGATCATGTGACCATGTTAGTTATGTTAGTGATCAGATTACACGAAATCAGAAATCCAGGGTCAGTGCTCAGGCCCTGAGTTCAACCTCCAATATTGGCATGAAAAAAAGAAAAAAAGTTCACTCCTGTTCAGCCCACCTGTTCAGTCTATCAGTTACTGTGAGGACATGAAGAAGTCTCCCGCACTAAGCCAAATCTCAAGAGGAGAAATGGGAAGCTGAGGGCCCAGTAGCTTGCCTGAAAAACTATGTTGCATTGACTCAATATTTGATTCATTTCTTTACCTATAAAATGAAGATCACATTTTATTTCTGTCTAGTTCAGAGAGACTATACTACCCAGACAAAGAAAATAACCATTTGTGGAATGTGCCAAGTGTTTACGTATTTTTACCACAACTCTGCAAGTGCTATCACTTCTTTGTAATGGATGAGGAAAGCAGTCTTAGAGAAGTTTAGCAACCAGAATAAAGGTGCACAGCTAATATGAGATATGGCTGGGACTGAGATTGAATCCCATATAATGGGAAGTACTATTCTTTCTGATACATATGCTGTGTCACACGGTAGGAGCTAGAATTTTTTCTGTCCAAGTGCCTGTTTGACGTGAGCATGTCATTTTAAGGGTAGCTGCCATTTTATAAGAAGCTATTTTAGTTATAAGAATTGTTGCTCTAGCTGTTCTAGCTGGGTGCTGGTGGCTCATGCCTGTAATCCTAGCTATTCAGGAGGCTGAGATCTGGGGATGACGGTCAGCTCTGGTAGAAAAAAATCCATGAGACTCTTAAACAACTCAGAAAAAGCCAGAAGTGGTGCTGAGGCTCAAGTGGTAGAGCACTAACTTTGGGCACAAAGAGGGTCAGCGCCCAAGCCCTGAGTTCAAACCCCAGGGCCAGCAAAAAAATATTCTAGGGGCTGGAGGTGTAACTCAAGTAGAGTTCCAGCTGAGTAAGAATTATTTGCCTGATTTCCTGCTTTGGCCAGGTGTCCTGGTTTTGTCTATTTAACCGGAAGCCAATGTCTAACCTCTGAAGATGGCTGAAGCGGTACTGAAGTGTTGTCTTCCTGTGCCTACTATGTAATAAACTCCTTTCTCCCCATCACCATGTTGCTTTATTGGCCCATAGTGATACGAGCCCAGACCTAACGTAGGACACCTGGACTTTGGGCCTGGAGTCTAAAAACAAAAGTTTTAGCATATTTAGGAGAGCCATGTATTTGCTGAAATTTCTTATGTGTGTTCTGAAAACATTATCTGCATCTGTTTATTGTCTAAAAGGTGAGCATTATTTGATCAGGTAGCATTCAGGTCATGAGACAAAGCAAATAAAAGGAGCCAGGTCAATGGTAAGAACATTCTCAAAACGTTTTAGATATTGATGCTCTACCCCAACACAAAAGCAAAAGGGAAGAAGGGAGGGAAGAAGTGGACAGTTTAAGGGGCATGGGGTGCAGAGCCAGAAACGTACCCAGAATTGGTAAAATAGCAGACTGAGAGCTTCTCTGGCAGGGTAGCAGACAGGCGCTTAGCATACTCTACCATGTTGTCATGAAGGAATCGAGAATTTGTATTGAGCAGCTCCATCTGTTTGAAGGCAGCTTTGACCACTTCTGGGTGACAATGGCCCACTACAGTTTAGGAGACAAAACACTAAGTGCCTAGGAAGTGAGTGGAATCTGCAACAAAAAATTAAAAGGCACGTTCTCGGGTCTTGCACATTTTGAGACAACCTGTCCAGCAATAGTGGAGCTAGTACAGCTAGTGCCAGCCCTGAGATAAGTATTGTGATAAACAGTGACATAAATACTGTCTCCTTCAAAGCATGACACACAGGACATTTACCATGGGCTACGTTGTTAATGCAGTCCAAGTACCGTTGGCCTTTCTCATCGAACATGTACTGCCTCTGAGCTTGCACTATTTTGATGGGATCCGCAGCAAAGAAAACTTTGCATGAGGGCCTAGAAATAAAGGAAATATTTTGGCCTGGACGATTCAGTATTTTTCCTTTTAGATGGGGGTTACTATCAGTTACATAAAGGGAAGAGAAAACAACCTGGGTGACACACAGTTTTCGTGTTTTCATTTCATATCAACCTGGAGCCTTTTGCCTTAATCCCTAAGTCATGCCACTGCTCATATTTCCTAAATCTTGCTATATTAAATTTGCTATCATTTGACAGCTCTGTTTAGAGATGTACGAACCAACTCACTCAATAGTCATAATCCCACAAACCTTTCCTTTGGGGAATCCCTTTCCCCACCTTTTTGAGTCTTACTATATGCCAAGAAACTATTGCATAATTTACAGATATTATCTTAAGTCCTCCTAACAATCAAGTGAACTGAAGACTGGGTAAAGGGGCACAGAAAAATAAATTGGATCAGGTTATACACAGTAAGAAAACCATATTTATAGTCCTTCTTCCAGAGAATTTGCTTTGCTAACCTTGTTTTGCTAAACCTTGCCAGGTTTTCCGTGAAACGGCATAAAACGGAAAACAAACAGAATGAATGGTTAGAAAAAGTGGGTGTGATCAGCGTAATGGGTAGGAAGTTGGTCATTTTACAAGAGAAATCTGTCAGTCTCTTCAATCATGTGCAAACCTTCCTGATGAGGTTAGGAGTTTCATCAGTAAATGAATCTGCCAGCATTTTCCTACAGGGCCTACTGTTTTTGTTTGTTTGTGGGAGGGTCCCTTGGTCTTCTTTTGCTCTGGGATCTGTTGCACCAGTTATTTGAATATTGCAGAAAATTGATTTTTACAGTGTTGGGGCTTGCAGTTGCACAATCAGTAATTCATGTCCATCTTTTAAAAACACCAACACTTCTCACTCCTATTGGCTTGTTCCTGTAAAAGTAGAACGCTATTTTATTGACGTCAATTAGAAGAGGCCTCTCAGACAACATGACACTCATATAGGACCAGAGATCAGGCCAGTCGTGTAGACTCCTTGCCTCATGAACTCATTCATAAAAGGACAAAGCAAAAAGCAGTCTGGGAGAGACATTTTAAAATCCAAGTGAGGGCCTTGCTGACCGAAGTCCTGACGTTTCCCGCAGAAGCTGGTTTAAAGTTTTGTTTTGGGTTTTTTTTTTTATAGCTAGATTAAAGCTTTCACTGATGAAGCAAGTATGCAAAACAAACAAAAAAGCATACAACTTGAAACAAAATTTGGAGCTTTCTTGTTTTCCTAGACATCATGAAAAATAGTTGAGTTGGTGGATTGCGGGCTTTGGGATTGGGTGGGTTTGGGGGTGTACTCGGCACCACCCTCTCTGCAGTGTGCAGGAGAGTACTTGTACCCCGTTCCCACCTAGGAGGGGTCCCAGGAGTGGGGCGGGGAGGGGGTGGGGTACCCGGCCAAGGCACCAAGGCCGGGGCGCCAATGCGCATGCTCAAGCGCAGCCTGGGGCAGCGCAGGGAGGCGCACTGGCAGGTTGCTGCCCTGGGAGCTGTCAGTGCGCTCGCTGGTCTGGCGCGGGCTCTCTCTGTCTTTTGCAGCACCCCCCCCCAACTTCCCCTGCCCTATCTCTATTGCCCCCTATTTGCACCTCTCCTCCGAGCTGGGGAGCCCTTACCCGACGTGCTTCTCCCTCAACGCCAGGGTGTCCTGCTTGCTGTACAGCTCGCACATGGCTGAGGGTCGGGGGAGGGAAGGGAGCTCCCCTTTCTGCTCGGGTGCGTCTCAGCGGCCAGGTCTTTCCTCCCCTTACCTCTCGTGGGGGCACCAGCCCCCCCACCTCCCTTTGCCCTGGGCGTCGGAGGTCACTGATGGCATCAACCAGCCTGGGTCACCCTCCTTTTAAGGGTTGCCCTGCCTTTGCCCTGCTCCAAGTCCCTCCCTCTCTTCCCCTCCTCCGCCTGGTGCCGGCTTGGCAAGTCACCCGTCTGGCCGCCTGGCCGGCCACCTCCGCCCCCAGACTGGCTGCCTGCTGTCCCTGCCCCTTCGGTGCCCACAGCTCCTCCCTTTTAACCCTCCTCTTCTCTTTCTGCCTTTGCCTGGTCTTGGCCCTTCCTCCTCTTCCATTCGATTTGCTCCATTTCCCTTTCTCAACTCTTTTGAGTGTATTCCTTTATTTTTTTTTTTAAATTAACCTTTTGTTACTATAAAGGCGATGTACAGAGGGATTACAATTACTTGAGTCGGGTAATGGGTACATTTCCTTTTGCACAGTGCCTTTTGTTCCTTCCCTCTCTCCCACTTCCTCCCTCCCTCTTTAATTTTCTTGTAAAATTTCAGAGAGAGATGCTCCCTGGACCTACAAAGAATCAAGTTTTCTGCATTAGGTAGGAATTTATCAAGCACTACACACAAGGAGCATATAACTGGGCTGTGACCTGGTGTTGCAGTTGGGAGGTGATATATAGAGCGTTGTAAATATTTAACAGTGATTATGTGTTTCGTTTCTAACACATTTCACGTGGCATATCTCGCCCAGCCTTCCAAACAGCATGTGCCTGGGGACAGAGGGTGTCCCTTAGTCCACGATCATTTGTCTCCCTCGGGGAGAACTTGGGGACTGTCTCTGGGTTGGTTGGTGCTTGACTTTCCCCTAAACGGATCTCACTGGAATCTCATGTGATGTGGACATTTAGAATCCTAAACTATTATAATGTTGCCATCTCACTTTTTCCCTCTGTTCTGTTGACCAGAGCCAGGAGGCTTAGGAAACATGTGGTCTACTCCAAGGCAGCTGGGGGAGAATTGGTGTAGAATTGGTGTAGAATTAAGACTAAATTATTTTATCTGCTCCATTTTGGTGTTATCAGAGAAAGCCTCATTGGTTTGTTATCAATACATTTGATAAATACTTGCAAATGATGTTCCTCTAGTAAGATTATTTATACTAATTCACTGCTAGAGGAAGAGAATTTTATGTTCTAGGGTAGGTGGAGAAATAGAGTCCTATGAGGAACAAGAGCCTGCTAAGAATTCTGGGTGTTGCTGCCAGGTACTGGTGGCTCTTTGGAGGCTGAGATCTGGGGATCACAGTTCCATCTCACTTTGAAGCCAGCCAGGCAGAAAAAGTCAGGGAGACTCTTTATCTCTAACCACCAAGAAGCTGGAAATAGAGCTGTGGCTTAGGTGGTAGAGTGTTAGCCTTGAGCAAAATAAGCTCAGGGACAGTACCCAGGGCTTGAGTTCAAGCCAAGGACTGGCACAAAAACAAAACAAAAAATTCAAGGTGTCCTAAACAAAGGATAGACAAGCACTTTGGAGACTTTCAAGAAATCTTGACTATGTCATCTTGGTCTAGTTCCAAACTTGAAAGATGCTGCTTACTGGATGTATACTCTCAAACCATCCTGGCCAGGCACACATACTTCCATGGTTTCTTATTCATCCTGTGCTTTGATCATTGAGGAAGAGTTTTAGGTTTTAGATGTGGCTAGTTTGAATTCTAGCCCAGCTTGTTTATGGAAGAAAGTGTGATTATTTTTTGTACTGAAAAAAGATCTCTGAGACTGTGAATCATTTCAAATAGGGCTTGACTGAAATCGTGATTTGGTGTTTCAGAGAAAGTCTCCAGAGCACTTTTCTTCTCTCTACACTCTGAAGTATATCCCATCATTCTCTTGGGTCTAGAACCCATCAATGTGCCATTTATATTCCTACCCAGACAATTCTTCTCAGTCCCAGACTCTTCTTATCCATTTTCTTTTCTCAGTCTTAAACTAGTCCAAAATGGAAGCTCTGATCCTCCCCATCAAAATGATCGCTCCAGTAAGTTTCTCATTACTAGCACTTAATGCACTTGCTCAAAATACCTCAAATGCAAACTGCCAGTTTGTTACTGCTGCCCCAGCAGTGGTCCAGAAGCCCCTGCCTCCCATCATCACTCCCACTCTGCATCTGTGCTGCCTCCTAGCAAGCTGCTAGCTATAGGTGGTTTAGAAGACTTCATAAAAAATATAAAATGTGTCATTCATTTTTTTATTGATTGTTGGAAATAACATTTTGGATATATTGGATTTAATAAAGATAAATCATTTCCCTGCTTAAAAAATGTGGCTGCTGGCAAGTTTAATGTACTTACGTCAGCTTCAGTTACTTTTTTTCTGTTGGACCACAGTATTTTAGAGAGACAAAGTGATATAGGTGGACAAACGATTTAACAGGATAATAGCTTTCAGTGTGGTATGTGCCTTGAAGGAAATAAACAGAGAAAGAGCTTAAGCCAGAAGCTTGGGAGTACTAGAGAATTCCCTTTTTCTTGTTTGTCTGTTCCTATGTCAAGCTATTTTCACACTTAGTTAATTCCACTTTGAAACAGATCTGCTGCCACCCTATTTTCACCTGTCACCTGTGTAGATCTCGCTTCCTGGCTGGTCTTATCCTTCTTTACCTTTTGCCAGCTTTCTTCTCTGGGCTCACCTTGGACCCTCACTGCATTGGTCTCGCGTGTGCTTAAATACTTCAGGGACTTTGCATTTGTTTGATAGTTCAAATAATATGTCACAGGCAGACTCAGATCATTCTCTCACAAATAGCTATCAATGAAAATAAAACTTCCAGGCACCTGTGGCTCATTTCCTGTAATCCTAGGCACTCAAGAGGCTGAGAAAGTATCTGAGACTCCTATCTCCAATGTGCATGGAAAAGCCAGAGGTGGAGCTCTATAGTGGTAGAGAGCTAGCCTTCAGTGGAAAAGTGCAGGGACAATGCCCAGGCTGTGAGTTCAAGCCCTCAGTGCCAGCACTAAAATGAACAACAAATAACATCCTCTTCCTTCCTCCAAACACCAAACCTTAATCTTTCCCCTATTTTCCTTGTCTACTTAGCAATGTAACCCTCTACCACAGTGCTAGGGACATGGTAGGCTTTGATAAAGATATGCTAACTGAATATATGACATGGAAACACATTTCAGTACTTGATACTTTGATTTAAAGATGAAAGTTTTAATGAGCTATATAGCCATCAATAATGTTTGGTCTTATTGGCTGCTCACTTGTATCTTTACCATTTCTTGGCCACTTAGGTTCATTTTTATGGGGAAGCAAATAACAGTTGCTTTAAGAGCAGAGCATTCCCCCAGTGTTTAACTTATTTCACAATTTGGAATATATAATATTAACTCAGTGGAAAGGACAATCATTAAATCAAGAACTGACACATTATTGCAGCAAGATAAAAATGGATGAAAATCAACATCCTTTAGAAGGCTTTGTTGAAAAACGAAAGTTCTAGGAGACCTTTGGGGGGTATTTTCTTACAGCTTTCTTTAGTATGGTCGTCAGAAATGTATGTGGTATTGTTCCTCCCACCTGCAGAAGTTGATGTTTGCTCAATTTTGGTCTTGACCCTATTGATCAGCTCACCCTATTGAGTCATAACCTGTAGGTCAGATTTCTCAATAGGTTATGCTTGGCCGAATGAACCATATATGTGCATGACTAACATGGTGGCGGGGGTGGGGGGAGGTACACTCTCACAGACTAGGGACAAGAAGAATTCCATCAGTAATCTAATGGAAACTGAGTGGCAGGTTTTGATTTTCTTAATAAAATCATGCACAGGTGGATGAGTTTTGTATGGTCAGGACATCAAAGACTTTCCATCCCATTATATAATACCGAAGATGGAATGTTGGCAATCCGCACTATTTCCTGTTACCTACCCTAACCTCCCTGCTCTTCACAAGGACTCATCTTTTCTGAAAATACTTCATCATCTGTGATGAATGCTGGGGGTGGCAATTTTTCCCACATGACATACGATGTTCAGAGAGGGTCTGTGTGCTCCACACAGAACCTTGCATCAACCCTGATGCTTGACTTGACCTAAGAATGTCACCTCATGCATATACTGCACATGGCTTTCCTCATTCTCATCCAGAGGCCCTTCCATGCCTTTGGAGGTAGCCACTTACGGAGCCATTGGACTACACCTGTGTGTACATTTGTATCTGATGTCACCTCCTGTTCCCCTCCTACTTCCATCCTGACATGTTCTCCACAGGCTAAGCCCAAAGGAGCCTTCTAGACTAGAAACCACAAAGTGTTGCAGTTAAGCAGCACAGCACAACACTCTTGACGATTGGTTGATTGCTCTCCTGGTAGCATGGATGTCTGAGCTATGGCTTGTTTCTGTCCACTGTCCCCAAAGGATATCACACCTATTTGAAGCATGATTTTGATGGAATGTGTATCACATTGGTACCATTGTAGAGCTGGTATGTGAGATTGGCATATGCTTAGATGCTCTGACATGTCTTCCAGTATTCAGACAAGCAAGGTTGGTAGTAATAGCTCCATTTTCAGAGAAAGAACTTGTGATTCAGAAGGTTGTATATTTTCTCAAGGCTATAAGGCTCTTTTGGGGGTGGGGCAGAGACAGGACAAAAATCCCAGGTGCTTTACCCCATATTCATACAAGAAGGATCAGTAGATGTTCCATTGGATGGGAACCCTCTGACCTTGAGGGTCACCTTGCCCAAAGCCACCTTTGTTTCAGAGGTCAGCTCTAGGCTTCTCTAGTCCACTCCCAGACAGGCCATTCATTCATTTGTTCTGCATACATTAGTTCGTTTTGTGTGTGTGTGTGTGTGTGTGTGTGTGTGTGTGTGTGTGTGTGTGTGTGTGTGTGTGTGTGTGTGTGTGTGTGTGTGTGTGTGTGTGTGTGTGTGTGTGTGTGTGTGTGTGTGTGTGTGTGTGTGTGTGTGTGTGTGTGTGTGTTTTGATACTGGGTTTGAACTCGGGATGAATGATGCCCCTTAGCTTTTTTGCTCAAGGCTAGCACTCTACCACTTGAAGCACTTTTGGTTGGTTAACTGGAGATGAGAGTCTCAAGGACTTATCTGCCTGGTCTGTCTTCAACCTGAAATCCTCAAATCTCAGCCTCCTGAGCAGCCAGGATTACAGGCATGAGCCACTGGTGTCCTGCCATCCCTTTTTTTTTAAGTCTCCTTTTCTAGACTTTAATTTTCTTTTTCGAACAAAGGGACAATGAGTCAGCTGATGGAAGAGAATAGGGCTGCTAAATTAAATGTGGAAAAAAGGCAAGTGTTAGGCTTTTAAAAAGCCTGTTCACCTAAGATATGTATTCAAATGTTCTTTTCTTTCTTGTGATTGTTTCTAACACATTTATAAGATTATTTCTTTGTTGCTTTGCATGTCCCTCCCCACAGTATAACCCCTGCTTTCACTGTATTTGATGTCGGTATAATTTGTGGAGGGGAAGGGGAAAAACAAATCGTTTAAATAAGGATACAGGTGGACCCATTGCAACAATGAGATGTACAAGTCGTTGTGTCGAAAATGAACTTTACAACTTTGGTGCGGGGGGAGGAGGAGGGGGGGAAGGATGGAAAGGGATGGGAAGGGGAAACAAAGGAGGAGGAGGCTACAATGCTTGATAAGAAATGTACTCATCTTGCCCATGTAATTGTAACCCCTCTGAACAGTATTTTCACAAAAATAATAAAAAAGCCTGTTCAATTTTTCCATCCACAGGAGGCCACTGTAAAGTCATCAGCCACTCCGTGTGGGCTCTGTCTTGGTTTTTCAAAAGTCCCGAACCCTAACTTGAGGTTAGCTGAGGACTTTGGGTACCTGGGTCCCACCTTGACACCCTACCTTTGTCTCTGTACTCTCTTTGTCCTGCCATCCTTTTACTATAATATAAAAGACATCTGTATGAATAATAGCCACTGGCAAGAGCAAGGGCATCTGCAAGAATACTAGAATCTTTGTTAAATGCTATCAGAATGTAAAACCCTTAGTTGGTGCTTAGAAACAGGGAAGAGAACACCAAAACACTTTTCCTTTAGCATCAGAACCATTAGCTCAAGATCTATTTACTATTCCTCCTTGGTTTCCATCATAACACTTCCTTTGTGTCGGTCAGTACTAAACTCTTCCTTTGTGTCAGTAATGTAGAATTTATTTCTGTTGGCCTGGTTATTTTGGTGGGCTGGTTTTATGTCTGCAGATTGAATATGCCTTGAAGGCGGAAGCCTTGCCATTTCTTGTTCTGATGCTTAGCCTGTGCTCTGTGATGGAATTCTTCACTTACACATAGTATGGAAGTTGAGAATGGCAGATAAAAATATAAATCATTTAAAAAATATAAATCTGTGTGTGTGTGTGGTGTGTGTGTGTGTGTGTGTGTGTGTGTGTGTGTGTGTGTGTGCGCGCGCACGCTTGAACTTGGGGCCCGAGTGCTATTACTGAGCATTTTTTTTCCCTCAAGGTTAGCATTCTACAACTTGAACCTTGGCTCTACTTTTAGCTTTTTGCTGGTAAATTGGAGATGAGAGTCTCATAGACATTTCTGCCAAGGCTGGCTTCAAACCACAATCTCAGATCTCATGCTCCTGGATAGATAGAATTACAGGCATCAGCCACTGATACCCCTTTCAATGTAAGAAAACAATCTTACATTAATTAGTTTTAAAATTGCTATCAAGTTGATGAGTGACTTTGTAAAATGCAATATTACTATTTTTAAAAGCACTGACACAATTTTTTTTTAAATAAAGGATTTATTAACACTTAGGCAAATCCTTTTTGTCTGCTTTCCTGGAATTAAGATATTTAAAAGTTCGTTTTTTAAATTGAAATACAAATCTTTGTTAGCAGCCTGATTTATAGATTTTTATCAAGTGCAGCCTCCCTTTGCATTTATGGGGGGAGAGGGGACGCTGCTACCTGTATATAATAGATATTGGTCTAATCCTTGTTTTATTTGTATTTATGGCCTGTAGAAACTTTACTCATTTGCATTTTGATGGATTACCTTCAACACAGAAAACATTGAGAGTGAAATTGTATATGCAGATGAAATAGATTTTAAATAAGTCAGTTATGATCACAATGTTCTCAGAACACTGGAAAGTGCCTTGACACCAATCTAATTCTTTATTATGTATTGCTTATAAGGAAATTGGGCTCTGGGCATTTAAGGGTTAGTAGTTTTTCTAGGCATTCAGAATGTGCCCCCTGTTGGTGAGATGTGTATAAAATGTGTTTATCACCTTCAAATTCTGCAGTAGATTGAAATGAATTTCACTGATTAGGCATAGTGTTCTGGGGAGATCAGGTGTGAGAAAAGTACTTAACCCTTTCAAAAACCAGATTTTTCTTTCTTACTATAGGATTTCTAGTTAACAGAGGAAGAGATGTGGTTGAGGGAATTATTATGTAATTTATTTACAAATAATATATAATGTATAATATATTGTATAGTATACATTGTGTATAATTATATAATATTGTATAATATATGCAATACATCATCTGTAGTATATTGATGTACATATACTATATATATAGTCCATGTATATCCCCATGCTTGCTTGTGCATAGAACCTCAGAAAACAGTCTTTGCCAACAGCTAACTAAAAATGAGATTTTGAGGGCGGGTCCTAAAGTCCTTTGATAAGAACTGAATCCTTATAAAAAGAAATTTAGTCACAGAAACGGAGTGGAGAGACCAAGGAAGGACACATGGAATGGTCATTTATCAGGAATATCTGAGGCTGCCAGAAACGGAGAGCCCTTTGCTATGATCAAGATAAGAAGTTTTCAGTTCTGTTTACTTTTGGGGTTCCCTGCAGGTACCCCACCTCCATATCTTCCCAACCATTTCTGGGCTTCTCCATAATTCAGAGTTTGAGTCTCTTGAGATCAGAGTGGTTGGTTTGCTAGTGATCTGGAATGCATGTGCGTCACAATGTGGCTTTGATTCCTTCTTACAACTTGCTGGCACTGTGGACTCAGACCGCTCCAGGGTGTGCTTGCTTACATTTTTTGTGTGAAAGTGCCCGCCACATATCAGAAGACTTGGGAAATACAAATTTCAAATATAATTGTTTTTAGAAGATGTTAGACAACAAAGTGCTATGAGCCATGGAACATATGAAGTGGAAGCTTTTATTGCATAGACCATTGCCAGGATGGTTGCGGTTGTGTGCATTTCTCTGCTCCTTTGCTCTGTAAAAGCGGGTGCATTGAAGAGCATCTGAAGATCATCCCACCTTGTAGTGTTCTAACTCAGGGTATTTTACGCATGAACTAAATTTATTTTGATGATAGGTTTTTATTTAAAATCTGGTATTTTCATTATCTGGTTCACACTAGTGATGCTAGTGTGACTGAATATTTTTTCAGAGCATAAAATGCAGCAAAGTAGCACCTTAAGAATGGAATGAGGTTTGTTCATTTTTGTCTGTCTCATCTTATTCTTGTGTACTTTGGAATATGAAACACCTGATTCTATACCATAAGATTGGTTCTTGGTGTTCCAAAGTATGTGTATATATATTTACATTTTTTTTAAATTTTGGTCGGTCATGGGGCTTGAACTCTGGGCCTGGGCACTGTCCCTCAGCTCTTCAGCTCAAGGCAAGCACTCTACCACTTGAGTCACAGCAGCACTTCGGTTTTCTGAGTGGTTTATTGGAGATAAGAGTCTCACAGACTTTTCCTGCCCGGGCTGGCTTTGAATCACGATCCTCAGGTCTCAGCCACCTGAGTAGCTAGGATTACAGGCATGAGCCATGAATACCTGGCAATACTTACATTTTTTTTTTTTTTTTGGTCCAGTCATGGGCCTGAACTCTGGGCCTGGGCGCTGTCCCTCAGCTCTTCAGCTCAAGGCTAGCGCTCTACCACTTGAGCCACAGCGCTACTTCCGGCTTTTTTCTTTTTTGCTTATGTGGTGCTGAGGAATCGAACCCAGGGCCTCATGCATGCAAGGCAAGCGCTCTACCACTGATCCACCTTCCCAGCCCTTACATTTTTATGTATTGTTTACATGTAAATAATATTTCCATAGTGTGAATCCAGTATAATTGGCTTTTTTCTGCTATCATGTTTACTCTGACAAAGATTATACTGAAAAAGGGGAATATTGGACTGCAGCCAGTTTTTTGAAATGGAAAACTCATCAAGAGATTATGACTCAACTTGCTGCGGGATTTGATGTGCTATCATTATTCTGAATTTTCCTTTAAGTCTTAGCTGGAGGGAGAAGTTTGCCTTCTTTATTTCCGATTAGGACTAGACATTTGGGAAATCTTCAAGGTCATGGTGGACTTGTAGTCACCTATCATGAATCTGGACATCCTTTTGTAGCACACTTGAGTTGTAGGGAAATGTAGATGGTTGAATGTAATTGTACCCTGTACATGTAACTGGTTGTAAGACTTCTAGCTTTAGCACTGCAGTGAAGAATGTGGAGGTTGTTTTTGAATTCTGGTTCTGTTACTTTTAGCTATGTGAGCTTGGATAAATGACTTAATGTTTCTTTCCAAATGTCTAAAATGTAAAATGAGAATGTGTAAAATGAGAATGATAAAATACCAAAACCTCACAGTAGAATTAGAAAGATGGAATGAGATGAGCCAAGTGGCTAGCATGGTGGTTTACCATGAGCACTCAGTAGGTAAAATCTATTACAAGGATAAGGACTCAGTGTGTGAAATCTAGTACAAGGCTGTTATATAGTGCATAAAAACAACAGGACTAGCCCTTCTTTCATGTTTGGGAAAGATAATGAGTCTAGGAAGATACTACTCTTTCAAAATTAATGAATTCCTTATCCCTAAAAGTAGAAAGATAGCTTTAATATTGTAAAGTTTTTTTTTTTTTTTTTTTTTTTTTTTTTTTTTTTTTTTTTTTTTGGTCGGTCGTGGGGCTTTAACTGTGGGCCTGGGTGCTGTCCCTCAGCTCTTCAGCTCAAGGCGAGTGCTCTACCACTTGAGCCATAGTACCACTTTTGGTTTTCTAGTGGTTTATTGGAGATAAAAGTCTCACAGACTTTCTTTGTCTAGGCTGGCTTTGAACCTCAATCCTCAGATCTCCTGAGTAGCTAGGATTACAGGTGTAAGCCACTGGCGCCTGGCTATATTTTAGAGTAACACTATTAGATAAATTAAGGGAAAGAGAGCTCATTATGGCAGTAAGGTGTATTCTCCAAGAATAAAACATCAAATGGTAACAAAATATGTGGCTAAAACTGTCTCCAAATAAGCTCTTTTCAAATAACTTCTTGTTGTGGGGCTTGAACCCAGGGCCTGGCCACTGTCCCTGAGCTTTTTTTGCTCAAGGCTATACTCTACCACTTTGAGCCACAGCTCCACCTGTGGTTTTCTGGTTAATTGGAGATAAAAGTCTCACAGATTTTCCTGCCAAGGCAGGCTTTGAGACCTGATCTTTGGATCTCAGCCTCCTGAGTAGCTAGGTTCAAACATGTTGAGTTTTCTATTAGTATATACTTTTGTATTGGACTTTGTTTTCTGGAGGAAGGCTGAATGGAAACTCCTTATGACGATGTCAGAATGGCTTAGATGTTTGTTAGCTTGCCCATCTCCCCAAAATTTCAGCCATTGATGGAATCAACGATGATTTCTTCTCCCGTCTGATGATTTCAATTTCAGTATTCCCTGTCTTCTCATCCACTGACTTGATGTATTTGCCCAATGTGGTTTACTTTCATTCCTTGTTCTCATATTACAAACTTCCTCTTAATTTGAAAGTATAAAGTCATAAGTTAGACAGACAAGTTTGGATCTAATTGGAGAGGGACACATGGATGGATGGTCAGTTTATGGTACTGTAGAGCTTCACTGTGGTTCTCGAGAAAGGAGAAGAGTTTGGCAGAGTAGGACAGGGCTGGAACCACAAGGGAGAGGTGAATAGGAGAAAATGTAAATGTATAATTTTCTAGAAGTTGGTCTTTAGGGGCATGCAGCACATGAAGTGCTTGGGGTTGAGACAAGGATTTTGTAAAAAATAGGTATATCTGGATTATATACACACACATACACACATATGCATATATAAAATCTGGATATATTTCAGGACCTGCTCACACGACTCAATAAGATTTCCAGGGGCAGATGTGGACGTTTAGTTCAGTTGTTAGCCTTAACCAGGAAGTGACCTTATTTTCAATGATAGGATGGAAGGAAGAAATAGGAAGAAGTTAAATGAATAGATGTGGGTAAGTCTCGGGCTGGTGTGTGTGTGTGGGCTCTTCTATGGGTTTCTTTTCTTCTGTGAATGCAAGCTCATCCACTGAGAGGGAGAAATGTGGAAATAAAGGCACAGAAAAGTCTGAATCATGTCTATAACTAGGGAAGCACAGGAAGACTGTTGGTAGCTGTTGAAGGTACAGGTGAATCTGAAAACTGAATATACCAATGTGTACTACTGAGGGATTTTTTCCAGTACCTGCACACATACAAAGAAATGAGATCAGAGAAGATAATGGGCTATGCTGTTGTTTGCATTGTCTATGTTGATGTGTATAATGATAGTAGCACTTGGAGTGAAAAGTCGGAAGTGGCGCTGTGGCTCAAGTGGTAGAGTGCTAGCCTTGAGCAAAAGAAAGCTCAGGGACAGTGCCCAAGCTCTGAGTTCAAGCCCCAGGGCTGGCAAGAAAGACTGAAAGCAGGTACCAGAGTCCTCAATGAATGATGAGAAAGTCTGAGATATCAGTGAGGAAGGGAAGAAGGTGCTAGTAACTGGTTAACATGAACCTCAAAAGATAATAGGGCTTTGTTTGGAACAGGCAATAAAGCGCAATGTGAATAACCAATATTCTTTCTAGCCTTAAGGCAGGGCTGTGGAAGGACTGTTGCTTCCACATGAGGGAATTGCAGAAGCGTGAAGTCAGAGTTTTACATATGGCACTGATAAAGAAGATTCTGTGAGTTTCATAATGAAAGCAATTCACCTCACTGCATTAATGCCACTCACAGTCAGAATGGAATAGCATAATAGTTGTTGTCAATGGGCAGGTCTTTGACCAAGTACATTACCACCACCTCAGAACTTGTTAAAAACTCGTATTTTTTTCTGAGCACCAGTGGCTCCTGCCTATATTCCTAGCTACTCAGGAGGCTGAAATAGATCTGGGGATTGTGGTCCAAAGCTAACGAGCAGGAAAGCCTGTGAGACTTTTTATTCCAATTAAACACCAAATAAAGCTGGAAGTGAAGCTAGGGCTCAGATGGTAGAGTGTGAATCTTGAGCAAAACAAGCTGATAGTGCCCAGGCCCTGAGATTAATCCCTAGAATTGGCACTTCTCTCTCCCCGCCCCCCTCCACATCAGAGCTATTGGGTCATAAAACTCAGGTTGTGGGGGCTCTAAAATTCGTGTTTTCAGTCTCCCTCAGGAGATTGCAAAGAATGCTGAGGATCTAGGTTTTAGCTTCCTATTATGGAAGGGGTATGGAAAGCCAATAAACACAAATGTAGAAGGTGGTGATTTAGAAGGTAAACATACTCCCCCCCCCCCCAATCTTGGGGCTTGAACTCAGGGCCAGGACACTGTCTCTGAGCTTCTTTTGCTCAAGGCTAGCATTCTATCACTTGAGCCACAGCACCACATCTGTGCTTTTTCTGTGTATTTGGTACTGAGGAACCGAACCCAGGGCTTCATGCATGCTAGGCAAGCACTCTACCACTAAGCTACATACCTAGTCACGCTTTTTTTGTTTCTGCGGATGGTAACACTATGTACACTGTACAGATTCGCTCCATGACCAAATCTTGGGCATCAGCTTTCCTGCCAGCTCTAAACCACCAAGCCATCATCATGCACTTCCGCTCTTTGTCTTACTCTTCATTTTTGATAATTTAAACTCTTTATACATTTCTGTAAATGTTTAGTCCTTGCTGGCCACTTACGAGGTGATATGACTCCCAACTTCATGAAAACCATATTTTTAATATTAGACTTGGGGAAAAAAGGTCATGTTATAATTTGCTTGAGTTGAAGAACTACCCTACTATGTTCTAATGCATACTCTTGTGAGGATTGTTCCACCTAGAAAGACATTAGTCAAATTCCTCTGTTTCAGAGAGTTTTGGTGCTTTGTTATTTGTTCATTTATTAAAATTAACAGAATCTACACAATGACTTGAGTTTGTGATTTCTCATCTAGTAGAGGAGACCAGACACGCAGTTATGCACAATTTGATAGGTATTTAGCTGTCCTTAACCATCTGACAAGAAGTGCTGAGTGGTTTCTGAGGTTGGCAGGAAGGCATGTTTAGTGGGTTGATGCACTTGTTGAGTCCTGGAAGAGCGGTCTGTTTTGTTTGGCTGTGGTAGGGTTAGAGACCGGGAGTATTTCAGGCCTTAGGAGCAGCTATGGGAATCATGGAATAGTTTGGGCTGGGTTGCTGACCAGGGAGATACGATGCTTTATGAAGCTAGACATGCCCAGTCACAAAGTACCAAAACATCTGCATGAAGGCTGCCTGCTGGAAGATTTCAAGCAAGGGAAGAATCACAATTCAATTCTCCCCTGGAGCTGTTTCTAATAAAGTTGTTTTGGCACATATGCTTGGGATATCCTGAGAAATGGTATCAAAAGCTGATGTTTTTGATGAAGGCAGTGCTCTTCCAAGGGCCTCTCGCATGATGAATTCTTCAGTTAGCTTTGATTCTTTTGCTTTCTTTGCATCATCACCCTCAGTGATACAGGGCATGAAGTGGAGGGCGTGGTTAGATCCCAGGAGGCCGGTTAGAAGGCTCTTCTTAAGTACAGAGAGAAATGAGGATAAACAGAAGCAGTGGCGAAATGGGGTGGACCTGGGAAGATTTAGGAGGTGGGATGGAGGAGCTGTGGTAATAGGACAGAGGCTGTGTGTGAGGGGTGTGGTGTCTCAAGCAGCTGACTTTGTCTGGATGGCAGGAGGAGGTGACAACACTCACTAGGCCTTGGGGGTCTGGGAGAGAAAGAGGAGTGCGAATGAAGACAACGAACACTTGCACGGCACCCATGTGGATGTGGTCCTGATGGCTGGTCTAGAAGTCATCAGGAAGTTGTCTTGGAGACTGCATGGCTCACTCCTCATAGGTGTGAATGAACTCCTCTAGAGAATGTGTAGCAGAAATGCATAAGATAGGATGAAGGTCAGTCCTGAAGAGCACGGCATGATCAGGTAGAAGAGGAATAAGGAAGAGGGCAATAAGAAAGCAGAGCATGTGAAAATGACAGGGTTGTAGAGACAGGAGAGAATTTACAAAGCCAGCCTGGGCAGGAAAGTCTGTGAGACTCTTATCTCCAGTAACTACTGAAAACTGGAAGTAGAGCTGTGGCTCAAGAGGTAGAGCACTAGACGAGCACAAAATCTTGGGGACAATGCCTAGGCTTTGAGTTCAAGCCCCAGGACTGGCACACACACAGTGTTGGAAAGGGTGCTAGTGGCGTATGTGTCTGGTGCTAGTGTTATGAACAGGAAGGATGCGTGTTTGTTGGAAGTGCTTCTTTTTGGGACTTGGAAATGAGTGTTGCCTGAGTGGAGGCATTCAGTTATCTACCACTCATTCAGCAGTTATTATTATAGCCTATTCTTGCCAGGTGACACGTGAGGGGGAGGTTAAGTAACTTCATCAAGACAGAGAATGGGAAGCATTAGTCTTAACACAGAAAGTACTAGTTTTAAATAAAACCCCACAGCTATGGACGTGCACTGAGTTGAATGGCAGAGTGATGATGTTATGGAAAAGTAGAATACAATTCCTTGTGGGCTGTGTCTAAATCAAAGAAAATAGGCCAAGGTTTTCATGAATATCAATAAAGCTTTATAACAATACAATTCATTATCATTGGATTAATATTGTAATAATTACACACTTTTTACATTATGAAAATAAGTCATAAATAGTGTAAAAATAATTCTGAAGCTCAACTTCTCACAAACTAGGAACCCTGAAAACAAGTTTAAAAAAAAGCAAATAAAAACAAATTACAAAGTGAACACAATGCAATCCTCTCCAAACTGCCCATCAGATGTCCTTTATGAGACAATTTCAGCTGGAGAAATGACAGGGAAACTGAAATGGGAAATCAGGGAGAATTCAATCTTTCAAATATTTACACTACTGAGATAATCAGCTTTGGGCCATGCTCACAGTGATAGGACATAACACATTCTTAGAATAACCAAGGACATGAGGCTGGCCCATGAAATATTAACATAAATCACAATGCAATGAATGACTGCCAACTTTTTTCATTTTTCCTTTTCAGACTTAGGTGAGTTTTTGGCAATATAAAATAGCTGCACATAGAGATGAAGTTTAAAATGTAACAAATACAAATAAAAATATAATATTTCCTAAAGAGAAATCAGATACATACACCTTTTTAAAATGTTGAGTTGAATAAAACATTTACAACAGTAGAAAGAATATTCACAGAAATGTCAACAATATAAGACATTCTTTTGTGAATCAGATGCATTAATAATTCTGAGACGAGAGGCTACCAACTGCCTTGTGAGAAACGGGTACTTTGTCAATAAATCAGACATGATAGGTCAGGTTGAAAGTCTTCCTATTCAACGAGCAGCATAGGTAATTTATGCACCTAAATGTATTTTTAGTGAAAAATGGTCATAAAATATTCATGAATATTGGATGTAAAAAACACACCAAACAAATAAGTCCACCAAAAATTTGAGTTAGAAGACTGTCTTCATTTGGCATATAACAAATCTAGCTAAGGTCTGAAGAGGTGTAAGGGAAAATAAAAGAAGGGACTGAACAAAGTCTTTGCATGCTGAAACAATTCAACAGTTATACCTGGCCAAACATGGATTTTAATTTTGCTAGAGATGTGATTTAACAGCTGATACCACTTAGGGTTTTTTTTTTTAAATTTTTGAAAAGTAGGTTCCTACAAACCTTGACTGCTTTACTTTCTGGAGATAAGAGCTTTTGTTTGTTGAAGTTAAAAAGTTTTATTTTCTGGTGGTATTTAATATTAATCAACTTCTTGATTTACAAGAAAATGAAGGTTTCAAATAGCAGCTTCTTAGGCACTAAAAACATTATCAGTCAAGTACATAAAGCCCAGTTTGGGTAAGACAATGGAAGGTGGGGAAAAGGATCTGCTTCAATATTAAAAACCACAAAACTTAGAAATTAAGCACATTTCTAAGTGAGAAAACATATTGTTGGTATAGATGTGCTGCTTTGACTTTTCTAAACTAGGAAATACATGTTGTACATCCAGGAAACACTGTAAATCACTTTGATGTATAAGTAAGTTTTTGCTGTTCCCTTACAATGTCTTAGGCACAAAGATGTTTAAAAAAAAAGCTTTCTATTGGTAGAAATAAGACATTCCAACATTCTCTATAAAATCACATGATGAAACAATTCTCCAGGACTGCTTTGGATAATAACAAATGAGGACTGGAAGAGTGATCTATGCAAATTTAAGCACCAGGTATTCTAAAGGCATGTACAGACTACTACTTGCTGTGTCAAGTCTAATCAGATGATGTAAGCTAAAAGAGGTGAATGAAAGTTGAATAAAGGACAAGACCTATAAAATAAAGAGATCCGTGACCCAAATTTAAAAACAAAACCATCCAAAGGCACACTTTCATCTTACACAAAGAAAGGTTGATCAATAAACCATAATCTTAGCAAACTCATAAACTTAAAAAAATCACACATGGTTTAGGAATGCTATAAAGCAAAGAAATGAAATTTTCCATAGTAGAATTGCATTGTCCATAATGAAACATGAAAGAAATATATTAGCACCAACCAAAATGAGTGGAAAACCATTTTAGAGTTAAAACATATAACGACTTTTCATCCTTTGAAGATGTTTTATCAGAAGTAAAAGTTGATCTGGATTTATTTCCAGTATATCTTCCCCCTATCTCTTCAGTTTTATCCAGTAATATAGATTAAAAGAACTTTTAAAGAAATTGTGCTCTCTCTGTATATATTTCAGTAAGTTCAATTCATTATCGATTCATTTGGAAATTATTAGAGAACTCTCTATATTGATGATTAGAGATGCTTGAAAATATTTAGTAACCCAAAGTTTAAGAATACCTCTGGTTAAGACCTAGCAATTCCATAGAAAAAGAAGTACCATCTTCTTTTTTTCCCCAAGGAAATATATAGTGGAAATTTATAAGTTCTTTTAATCATGGAATAAGTTGATATTGTCAAATCAGTTATCAAGCAAAAATTACCCAGGACAGTCTCATGACTCTTCTATGTGATAGATCCCACAAAAATATGTCAAGTGATTCTCTTTTGATGCTGAGATCTTTTCATTTGAAGCTGTAGAAGTGTTAAATAGTAATCCATCTTTTTGACTCGAGGAATAGAAAAGAAGGAAGAAATACAGTCACTGGACTTTGCTCAGGATGTTATAGTTGTTTTGTCCAAGGATGATGTAGGTCCACTCACTTGGATTCTTTTTTCCAAATCATTTAAGACAATTGTTTCAGACATTGAGCAATATCTTATTCTAACCACAACCTATAAGAAATAGTTCTAAAATGTTCTCTGTTGTTTAAAAATGCTAAATTGGCTTAGGGTGTGGAATGTTACTAAACAAATTGCCATATAGGTGCATCTACTAGTTTAAACATCTCCCTAACCTTAGAAACTTCCTGTAAAAAAAAAAAAAAGACATTTAGCCAGGTGTGGGTGGCTCACGCTTGTAATCCTAGCTACTCAGGAGGCTGAGATCTGAGGATCATGGTTCAAAGACAGCCTAGGCAGGAAAGTCTGTCAGACTCTTATCTCCAATTAACCACCAGAAAAACTGGAAGTGGGCTGTGGCTCAAGTGGTAGAGCCCCCGCCTTGAGCTGAAGAGCTCAGAGACAGTGCCCAGGCCCAGAGTTCAAGCCCCACGACTGACAAAAATATAAAAAATAAAATAAAAAAATTGAGCACTTGGTTACATAAGATGAAAGTGATCATAAGGATCTTAGGCTATCCTTATGATCTTATAAGGATCTTATCATTTTATCTTTACTGAGGTTATCATAAACCAATGATGAGCTAATTTTCGGTGGTCTCCACCTATGCTCAGAACTGAAAATTTCCCACAAAATGGTGCTGAATCATTGAGAATAAAATCCTCTAATGAGCTGAGAAGCTCATAAGTTCAGCAGTGTTTCTCCTCATGTAACTCTTCCACTTCAAACAAGCCATGTCAAAATGTGCTACCATGTTTTTAGACTGCGTGAAGAAATGCTCAATCTAATATCATTAGGTGATTTCTGAGCAAGTAGATGAAAAATACTCTTTATGGCAACTATATTTCATAGCTTTCTGAGATCTCAGATTTGGTCTGTGGATAAGACACACATTTAGAAATGTGAAACCAACAGAGAAGTCTAAATATTAAAAAACCCTTAGAATCATAAGAAATAAAAATGAATTAATGTTATCCAATGTGATAACATCTTGATTTTCTATTAATTGATAATCTCTGTGTATGTTACATTCATGATGTAAAAAAATCACTAAGTACTGACAAAATACTTCCCTTTCATACTTCACAATGAGTAAGCTGAAAACAGAGCTTTAAAAAGGTATTTTCAATTATTTCAAAAAAAAGATGGTAATCATTTCAATTCTTGGCATCAAAATTATTATGAAACAACTCTAAACAATATTGCTTAAAACACAAGTGATAAAAAAGAAACAATTAAAAAAATAGTCCTAGGGCTAAGAAAAAGGATGAGAAAGAATGGAAAATCTTTTTTCTAGTTATTTTCTAGAACTTGTAGGAGATGTTGGATATGAGCGGGAGCTTGGGAGGAAGTTCTCACAATCGGCTTTGGTGGAGACGGTAGCAAGGAGCTCCCGGCTGCTTCCATGGCCGTTGGCTGACCCCTTCTAGACACTTCTTCAGCAACCTGAGTTTTGGTGGGATGCCATATCCGTTGTCCTCAGGATCAGGGGCAGCCATTCCAAGAATCTCCTGTCCCAAGTAGTGCTTCATGTATCTCTCATTTTCCAAAAACACCCATCTCAACACCTGCTGGAATTCAGCTTATTTAAAAAAAAATGTCTGCTGTTCTGAGTGTTTGCATCTGTAAACCTCTTTCCTACTTGGTCTCCTGAAAGACTCTGCAGGATGCTGAGCTGGTCTTCTTCTGTGTCTTCACTGCCAAGGGCAGCCCAGGAAAAACTGGAGGCAGCCGTCGGCTCAAGCCCTTGGTATTTCAACCAAGGTGGCCACATGAGCCTACAATACCAGGAGCTGTAGACTTGCTGTTGGGACTGCAAGTGCCCTCAAAATACAAGGTCAACTGTGTGTGGGCTCTCCACCAACTTATCTCTTTTTGGCAATAAGCCACGGTGTAACCCCCTTGAGATGGCAAAAGGAATAAAAGCTCAGATGTATAAAAGCTCAGATGTAATCAATGCACTCACCAAGCAGCATGCTCAGCTTCTGAATTTGTACAACAGGCAGGGTTGGCACAGTCATGCATTTTGTTTTAGTGTCAGTGGGTGGTGTGGCCACAAATCAATGCTCATGGTGGGGGGGTGAGTGGGAATGTGACAGTCCAGTCAGTCAGTAAAGTACACGTTCATAGCTTTTAGTCCGTATTTGGTCACCATTTCATGTAAACTATTTCATGGCATTTGTCCATGCAATTAACAGGCCCAAAGTAAGAAAGTAACGAATGATCCTTCTTTATTGCTGATGTCCCAGATAAATAGCTTCACATAACTGATCTATTTTCTGCAGGTGCCTCACTGGTTTCATAAATAAGCCAATTTCAGATGTAAGTAGAGGGAAGGTGAACATGTGTGCTACTGCGAACAAGAGGAAGCAGCTCTATGTAAACAGATCTCTGACTTGCAAAACCTGCATTTTGGTTTTCAACTATAAATATAGAGAGTGGACCGTTATATACACAACTTCATGCTTGGAAGGTTAGATTCATCACTGCAGGAAGACAACAAAAAGACAATACATGGAATTAGTAGCATTGGAAGCATTCAAAATTGATCTTTTAAGACAGCTGGTAGAACCTTGAGTACTGTCTTTCACTGAGTTGACGGAGCACTCGATATGCTTCACATATATATCCTGCTTTTCTCAATTCCAGGATGTCATGATAATTTGCATCCTAGGTTGAACCCATGCTTTCTATTGAGAAATCTGTAAAAAGTGTTTCTCTCAGTCAGTATTCTGGGAAAGCAGAAAATTAGGATTCTTTGACGTCTATGTTATTGTTACATTATATTTGGTGTTTCTACTTTACATAAACACCAAGCAGTACAACGCCACTGTGGAACCCACAATTCTGTCTGTAGTGATGGTAGTTGAGTCACTAACACTGCCTGTATGCTCTGTGCACTTCAATTCTTGGTTCTTCTTGGTTCTGCCCTGCTAGAATGCTGGAAGGTTGACTTGCTTGCTGTTAGGACTTAAGCTAAGTCATCCAAGATTTCACAAATCCTGGATTCCTCATTTTGAGCTGCCATCCTTAGGAAGGGTTTAAAATTTATTCTTTTAAAATTTCATTGTAAAAGTGATGTACAGAGGGGTTACAGTTATGTAAGTCAGGTAATGAGTACATTGCTTTTTGAACAGTGTTAACCCTCCCTCAATTTCTCGTAGTTTCCCCGCTCCCCCCACCAAGTTGTATAGTTCATTTCCAACATAGTGTCTGCGGAGTATCCCTGCTGAATTGGCTCACCCTTTGTTCCACCATTATGTGCTTTCCCTCCCCAGATAATATAAACTTATATATAAGACAAAGGGTACAGAAATTAAAAAACAGTGACAAAAGGAATAAACTGAAGGAAAAAAACTTGCAATTAGTACAATAAAACACCTCTTATTTCCATTTCTTGTAGTTCATTTTGAAAAGCATTATTTTATGTGGTCATATGGATATAGCTATTGAGCCATTGTGAAACTCTCTTAAGAATTTCACCTTTGTTCTCATTACGTGAATGTTTAGAGTGCTGTTTAATCATGTCCAAGTGTATTAGGAAGGTTTTTTGAGAACTGAAATTAAGTCTGAGTGGCTAAAGAGTAGTGTACTTTGAGATATCAGATGATAGAGAAGATCTTGGAGAATTCTTGACAGTTATTACACACACACACCTCAGTGAGAAAAGTAAGTCACAGAATGAAATGGTAGAGGTCTTTTCCCCTGCCCCTCTCTAGAGTTACTAGCCCAAAGTCACCTTCAGTTTGTTAATGAATGATAATTGGTTTTTCTGTCTCTTAGGGAAACAGAAAAGATGCTCTCCCTAGGTGTGCTTCAAAGGTTGTATACTTGGATCTTTAGAGATGGCCTTCATGCAAAGTTTATGCATGATGCATCAATGCCAGAACATGGAGTTAGCTTTCTCCAAACACTTATCTCAAGTCTGACATGAGTTTGGGTGCCATAACCAAGGGTCTAGAAATAATCTGTAGAATTTTAAGTGCTTTCCCCCCACCTCCCCCTCAGATTTTAAAATTTTATTTAAAAAATGTGTTACTTGGTTTTAGTAAGATTCTATTACAAACTTGTCAGGGAAAATCGTTTAGAGATGTATGAAAAGAGAGCCAAAGGTATGGTACTTAGGAACAGGCTCTAACAAGGTTTTTTCCTATTATATAGTTTCTAATTCCTAGATCATAAGTTTAATACTCTGTATTTTCTTCTTCCCTCCCCTCCTCTGACCTTTCCTCCTCTCCTCTCCCTTCCTTCTTTCCCTCTCAAGACAGGGTCTTGCTAGACAACTTAAGCCTGAAACCCAGTCCTCCTGTCTCAGTCTTCAAGTACGAGGATTATAGTCGGGTGCCACCATGCCAGGCCTGCTTGTGCTTTCTTAATACATCTGCTATTTATACTCATTATACAAATAGTACTGCAAATTGGTACATTATACTTTGGTTTTAGTTTAGCAACACTTCTGTTGGTAAATTTAGAAAACTGAACTACCTATATTTATTTAAAAAAAGTAATTGAAACAAAGATCAGTTTTACCTGAAAAAGATTTTTTTTGGGGGGGGGGGTTCCGGTCGTGGGGCCTGAACTCTGGGCCTGGGCGCTGTCCCTCAGCTCTTCAGCTCAAGGCTAGCGTTCTACCACTTGAGGCACAGCACCACTTCCAGCTTTTTTCTTTTTGCTTATGTGGTGCTGAGGAATCGAACCCAGGGCCTCAGGCATGCAAGGCAAGCGCGCTACCACTGAGCCACCTTCCCAGCCCCCTGAAAAAGATTTTTATTGAAAGTAGCAGGCCAAGAGGAATTGCTAATCATAGCAATGTACACTACTAATAATCTGTCATTTTAAGCCAGACATTTGCCCCTTTGTCCTACAATCTAACAAGTAAATGATGTGTACCAAGGTGATTCACATAAAAGAGGGTTCAAAGTGATCTATGGACCTTTCTTAGAAAATACCACCTAAACATATTTGATGACTCTTTGACATAGTTCAATTAGCCACCTAAGAAATACAAGAATATAGTCATTTTTCTCTTTCTCTTCTGGTGGGAAGATTGAGAGAGATTGATTAGCATGATTGCATTCATGTGTTGGGATGTGTGTTAAACTATAGATCTCTATCTATTTATCTATCATTTTCCCTATCCTAGGGTTTGAACTCAGGGCCTGGGTGCTGTCCTTGAGTCTCTTTGTGCTCAAGGCTAGTATTGTACCACTTGAGTCATAGCACCACTTCTGGCTTTTTCTGAGTAGTTTACTAGAGATAAGAGCCTCTTGGACTTTTCCTTCCTGGGCTGTCTTTGAACTGTGATCCTCAGATCTCAGCCTCTTAAGTAGCTAGGATTACAGTCTTGAGCCGCTGTGCCCAGCCTAAACAATATTGAAGTCTTAACGCTGAATCATTTTTCTTTGAGAGGATGTTAGATTTATGAAATTCTTTATCTTAGACTATCATCTATTTTGTAGGAAAATGAGTATGTAAAAGGAAACTTTCTTATTCCCTAATACTTACATACATTACTGTAAGGTTTGTTATTTTATGAGCTCAAATGATGATCAGCCCTTTGCCTGTTGCTATTACTTTTATGACTTGAGAAGGAGGAGGTTCAGAATTGTCCCCAAACAATTATGCCTCCAAGTTATGAGTGGTGTTGGAATCTGGAACAAGCAAACCTTTCACCTGTCTTTGGTAAAGTGTGCTAATGACTGGATTAAAAAATCATCATCCTATTCTATTACCAGGCAAAGATTAGTGATCTCAGCTCAGGATGGCATTACAGATTCCTCAGATGGGGGTTAGGACAGCAAGAGGATAGTTTCATCAGGGAGGAATTAATGACGAGAGATGTATAGCCTGAGGCCTACTTGACCTCAGGTGGTAGAGCTAATTATCTGATGGGCTGAAAGTGGAATATGGGATGCTCTTGAATAAATAATGTTGCTTAGAGAGCTTTGGCTTTTCTTAGCTAAGTGTGTGAAATTCATTAGGAGAATTAAGCAGGATTTCCTCAGTGGCTGAAGTGCTGATTTGAGAAGCAACTCAGAGTCAAGAATCTTAGGTTGCCAGCCAGGGCAGGAAAGTCCCTGAGACTTTTATCTCCAATTAAGCCTAAAAAGCTGGAAATGGAACTGTGGCTCTAGTGGTAGAGTCCTAACCTTGAACACTAATGCTTAGGGACAGTGCCCAGGCCCTGCATCCACGCCCCAGGACTAGCATTAAAAAAAGAGAAAATCTAAAATAAGCAAAATAGGTTGTATCATCCCTTAGCTCATTTTCATTCTTTTAAAAAATTTTTACATATGTTTTTTATTGTAAAAATACTGTACAGAGGGGTTACAGTTACATGAGTACGGTAATGAGTACATTTCCTATTGAGCATTGTTAACCTCCTCCTTTGTTTTTCCCCTACCATCCCTTCACTTTGATTTTGTCCTTTAGTAGTGTGTATGATCCTTTCTGATTGGGTTCGCACCATTATTGTGTAAAGATCTGGCATTTTCTAAGATGTACAGACTAGGCTGAGCTCTTCCCTGCTTGTAGCTCTGCCTTTGTTTTCCTCTCATCAAGATCCAGCATGTCCATTATGGGCCAGCTCAATGTTGCTGGAAGTTCCTTTACCTTGCTGCATTTTAGTTTCCTCATCTGTACATTGTTGCGTGGATGAAATGAGATGATTAACTCCTATAGGAAAGGTCGCATCCCATAGATTTTTTTTCTTTTGTCAGTCATGGGGCTTGAACTCTGGGCCTGGGCTCTGTCTTTCAGCTCAAGGCTAGCGCTCTACCACTTGAGCCACAGCACCACTTCCAGCTTTTTCTGCTTATGTGGTGCTGAGGAATCGAACCCAGGGCCTCATGCATGCGAGGCAAGCGCTCTACCACTGAGCCACCTTCCCGCAGATTTTGTACACAGAGTTTCCCATGCAGGACTCATCCCAGCCATGCTGAGTTCATGCCCCAGTGACTGTGGGTAGTCAGGTTTAGAGGCTAGAATAAATTGATATCATAAAGATGCTAGTGTACACCCAATCAGGTTTGCCTAAACAAATCAAGACATCACCAGAAAAAAAAAAATGATGCTTTTCTGCTTTCTCAGCTTTATGACTAACGCTGTCAGGGTTCTACCAGATGTTAGTACATTTGTCTAAGTAATTGAATATAAAGGGAAAAGTCATGGGCAAGAATCATTTTAAACAGCAGGAGGACAAGGAATTTATTGAGAGACACGCAAACTGGTATCAAGGTGGCACTGTCCCTTTCCATTCCAAACACGAAGATGGGAACCTTTTTGTTCTTTTCTCTGCCAAGGGTCATTTGTATGGTTATCAGATCATGTGTAGGCCTGGTTTTGTTGACGTTTGCTTTGAAAACAACTCCTAGATTTATTGCATTTCAGCTCCTACTTGTGGTTGTCTTGGAAGACCAGACCAAGTGATTTTGTGGGCATTATACAGCCCATAGGCCAGCAATTTCCCTCCCTCCCATTCTGTCCCTGCAAAATTGCAGATGACAAAGTATAGTCCTAAGAACTATTTCCAGTCATGAGCTTGGAAAGAAATCAGAAACAAATGTATTCGTCAAAGGAGATTTCGAAGGTGGAATCTGTTGCTTTTTAATAGTCAGCTTGTACAATGTCAAATTCTAATGTCTGTTCTGAATGGAAAGGGCCAGGTTAAGAGAAAGGAAGAGGACTTCCATTTAGGAAAAAGAAAAATCCACAAACCTACCTTCTGCCAGCAGCCAGGCATGGGCAATCCATCTGGTCCCTGTTTTAAAGGAGAAGAGAAAAGAATTCTTAAGGCTCTTCAAGAGTGATTAGATTTTATAGTTTCCATGCTCAAAGACTTGAAGATCTTTCTACTTTCTAGGTGGCTTTGGTCATATACATCCTTTATTAACTAGCAACTCCCAATATACTGCCCAGTGTTAGTTAAAATGAAGATAATTCAAATAGAATGTGCATATATTCTGAAAATGCTTGAGGTGCACAAACAGCTACAACTAATCTTGAGAAAATAATTTATAGAGCATATTGGTTTAGTGGTCCATTCACACTTACATCTTTAGATAATAAATGTTTCCTACCTTATTTTCCTTAAAATATATTTCATAGGTCTCTTTGCTAAATAAGTCAAAATAATTCATCTTCCTGATTACTTTTGACTGAATCATGAGAATGGTCATCCATGATAAATCATTTCTATCTGAAGTTTATAGCTTTTCATATGCTAGTATTTACTTTCTGATATTGAAAGTAGGTATTACAGGACATACTCAATGGAAACATAGGTCTGTCTATATAAGTATGATTTGATGCACACCATTTTCCATTTAAGTTCTCGTTAGAAGTCAGTTAGCATTCTGTATAGAATAATAACTTCCTAAATTGAACTTGAAGTGTAAGCATACTTCAGATACAAATGAAACAGGAAAAGTTGTCATATTATGAAGGCATGCATATGTTTCCCCCAATAAAACAACCATAAAACATGACTATCAATAACAAGCAAAGAAAACAGAAGGCTGGACACTTTCAATTAATATTTTCTAACTATAATGATTGCCATCATATATTTTTTCTCTCACATTTCCCCCAACATCTCATGAAAGACTTAACAAAATACAAGTTTACCTTTAAAGAATCATGCTTATCATTTAAGAATCAAATCAAGAACATGCAGACCTAGTATAAGACAACTGTTTAATTTTTCTTTATATTCCAGAAGATATGAATATACTTTCTTTTTGATGCTACAAATCCTTGAAGCAATTTTATAAAATATTTGGGAAAATTGGTGGTGCCAGGTTGGTACAGGGAGAAGGAGATCACCCAGGAGATTTTTTTTTGTTTATTTTTTAGATTTTAGTGTAAGGAGGATTTTGAGTTCATGCCAATGGAGATAAGGGAGCTTTGTCTACTTTAGGAAAGTAAGTTTCAAAAGGAGAGACCATTAAATTGCAAAGGTTATGGGACAGAGAAGAGAGGTTGGGCTGCAAACTATTAATTATCTTTAGAAGTTCAGAGAGGTGTGGTTTTCTTCACTATGGTCTCCCAGTAGCATTCCCTTGACTCAACTCTCAACCCCAGAAGCTTAATTTTATGGTTATTTATAACCTGATAAAAATTTAGCAAAAGACCTCTTCCGCCACCCCCCTCCAAAAAAACCCCCTTTATTTCTTGCAGAGGAACAAAAAAAAGAAGTTAAAAGTTACTAGCCTAACAGTGCCTTTGCATAGAAAGATTTTTTTTAAATGTAATTTAGAAATAATCTTTAAATTTTTATGGAATAAATGAATATTCCAAAGAACACAGACGTGCGGTGGTCAGGTCAGTTGTGAGAACGATGCTCATTAGTTCACAGTCACTGATAATGATAATGCATGCTCTCGTCCCTCTGCGGTGAGGAGGGCTCTGAAGGAATCTGTTCATGCGCATGCATGTAGTGAGTGTGTTCGCCATGTAAAGCTCGCTCCTCTAGCAAGAGCCACTTTACACTGGTAGAGATGGATATGTAATAAACAAAGGAAGTGCATGCAGGAAGGTAGGAGAGAGAAATACTGTACCAATTGGCAAGGAGCATCCAGCCCATCCAGCCCAGGCTGGCCTGGCTCCCCTTTTTCCCCCTTAACGCCACGGAATCCCTGTTTGTAAAGATTAACTCATAATGTTACTAACACAAGAATTCACTTAAGCACCAGAAAAAAAAAAATCTGCTCAAGATAATAGCTAGAGCCACAGAGGACTGGGAGAGGAGCAGCTTGGGAAGGAAACACAGACCCCCTTCATGTCCAGTCAAGGTGGACGAGATTAAATGCCGCTGGGTCACACTCCGGTCACAGGGCGTGTGCTGGAAGTGTGGCCTTCTCTTTTGTGGGGACCCAAGAGGGCTCAGATCCTGCACAGTAATCCTTTAGGGTTAGGAAACCAGGCAGAGCCAATGGCCAGAGACCAGATCTTGAACCATGACAGGCACTTCTGACCAGATGAGGAAGGCATCAAGAAACTTGGGATCGTGTCTTAGAGTCTGTTTTAAGGACCCCATTCAGAACCTTGCTGCTCCTCCCCCCGCCTCATCCCTCACACACGACATCCGGAGACAGGGTCACGAGTCACACATACCAACGGGCAGGGCGCATCTAATCCAGGAGCACCCTGTTCTCCTTTCTCCCCTTTAGGCCCCTTTTTGCCTTTCTTTCCCTTTTCCCCCTGTGGAATACAAGGGTTTAAATGAAAGACAGGTTTCACTTTGGGAAGGGAATGACAAGTGAGTCAAAAGATGGCTTCGAAGAGTCTGGAAGGTCATTTACCACGGTGTTTTGTGCTTTAGAGGAGGCATGATACTAGGAAGATGATTGAATGCTCTGCGTCACAATGCTGTCTGCAGTATGTGGGATGTGAGATACTCAACAAGACAAAAGGCAGAGACCTAGAAGGCTGAAACCCCAGAAAAACAGATCAGGGTTGACTTACACAACTCACTTGCCGTCATTGTGAATTAGAAGCCGGCCCCTTTAGACCTGGTTAGGATGACAGATATCAATTGCACTGAAAAGCCAGCCAGTGGCAGAATCCTGGATATTTCACCCAATTTTCAATACCTGTCAACTTGCTTTTCTTGTTATTTCCCTAATCCTGTAAAATAGGAAGCCTACGCTGAATCAGAGGAAAAGGGACAATGATTAGGAGCATGTATGCATCTCTTTGAAACATATCCAATCGTAGGATATTTTGGCAGCTCTCATTAAAAATTATTCACTGTATTTAAATACACTTCTCTTGCTTTTGAAAATTTTCTTTCTTACAAAACTCAAAGCAAATAGTTTCCTCATTTAGTCAGGTAAACAAACGTTCAAAGGGGCTAATACTTTGCCAAAATACAGATGGGAGAAACAGCCATCTATCAAGCTAGGGGTCTTCTTTAATTTATTGTCTGATTGATCTCATGCCTGGTGCTTACAATGGTAAGTGAGATTCCAGCTTACTCAACAAGGAAACAAAAGCCAAAAAATTCTGCTGGAGAAAGGAAAGACAGTTTGGATTCAATAAAAAAAAATGAGATAGGCAGGATAATTATATATTGGGAATGTAGCCATGGAAATTAGTACTTGGAAATCAAGGAAAAGGTTGTGGGAACTCTACATGGATCCTAGGGACAGAGGACTGAAGGAAAGGAGGCAAAAGGAGGGGAAGGAAGGAATGCACTTCAGCTGCTTCACATTAGCATGAAGAACTCGGCACATTTACAGACGGGGAGTTGGTGCTGTACAGAATACAAATATGATGTGATACATATTTAAATTAGTGCATTCATTCTGAAGTCAGGATGGCAGTTAACAATGAAAGTGACTCATCTTGGAAGCCAAGAGGATGCTTATGCGGGGGTGAAAAGACATAGACGACAGAGACATAGGAGATACACGTTCAAATTAATACGTTCATTCTGACAGCCTCAGTGAAAGCGCCTCATTTATCTCCTGTGTGCCAAAAAGAGGATTGCATCAGAAGGCTCAGAATCAAAACCACTTGGGTCTCTCACATATGAGGGAAAGGGAAATTCGGTGTGGTTTATCATGATCTAGGGCGGGGAAGGCAGGGTGAAATGGGAACATGGGAGGGGCATTCAGAAGTTGTTTGCTCTTGCTGATCCTTCCTTAGTGACTTCAATGCCCTGAAATCCATTGGTTTAAACTTCATAGAGGAGCTCTTTCCTCCCAGAAGGAGGCGTAACTGACGTCAAGGGTCAATTTGGAATTCATTATTTGATTAACCATTTAACACAACAGAGTTGTCATATGTGTTACTGTGCTAGGCATTGAGAATCTTTTTTTTCCCCTGTCACATTAGTGAACAACAAGCTTAATGGAAAAGGCACTAATGTACAACGAATGCACTGATGTTCTTAGTAATCAACCTTGCTTTGTCATATGCACTGATGACCCATGCAACCGGAACTTATTGTTCATTGTGGGTATAAGCATATGAGAACTCTTAAATGTTTTTTATTTTTGCTGGTTCTGAGGCTTGAATTCTTGGCCTGGGCACTGTCTCTGAGCAACTTTTGCTCAAGGCTAGCACTCTACCACTTGAGCCACAGTGCCATGTCTAGCTTTTTCTGTGACTTAATTGGAGGTAAGAGTTTCACAGACTTTCCTGCCTGGGCGTCATACATATTTAGATCTCAGCCTTCTGAGTAGCTAGGATTATGGTCTGAGCCATCAGCACCCAGCTTCTGCTTATTATTATTATTATTTTTTCAGACAGAATTTCACTAATTCTTTGCCTAGGGCTGGCCTTAGACTATAATCCTCCTACTTAGGTTTCCTGAACAGCAGAAATTACAGAAACACATTGCCACATTCAGCTTATTTGTGGTGATGAGTTAGCCTTGAACCATGATCCTTCTGATCTCTGTCTCTGAGGAGTATTGCTACCAGGGGCTTGAAAGATTGTATCTAGAGATCAGAATTTTTATTTTATTTTTTACTATGCGAGATAATGCCTTTATTTCTAGCAGCAGAGACCTGGTTCCTTGGATCAGGGATCAGTGTATTTTTGGCACACAGGACTGAGATAGACAAGGTGCTGATGGAATCCACAGGTTCAGCAGAAATGAAGACACATGTGAGCAAAGGCATGCAAGACCCATGCTGGCAGGGACATTACCTTTTCTCCCTTTTCACCTATGTCTCCCTTTTCACCCCGTGGACCAGGGAAGCCCTGGAAGAGAAACAGCACATCCAAAAGATCTATTAGTGCACTGGTGGCAAAATGAGATGGAGGGTAGGGGAAAAGACACAGCTTAGGATTTCTCTGAAATCAGACAACAAAATGGTATGCCAAACAATGGTAGAACGTTGGTAAAGTAGCATGTAGAAACATAGTGTTTTAACATTTCAATGATCTATACACAATGAGTCTCTAGCTTTTTTTCCTAACAAATGTAGAAGGAGAGAATATCAGAATACTAGTTTGAGTCCTGGCACATTCACTGACTCTGAGGGCTCAAGTAAATCACTTCTGTGCTTTAAAAATTAGGGCCAATGGCTATGTACCACATGGCTGTTAATGATTATTGGATGCAGTGATGTATACAAACTACCAAAATGATACTGCATATAACAAGTGCTCAGTACGCAGCAACTATTATAACTTTTGTTACTGTCATTAGTTACATAAAACAGGAATAAACAGTGATTGCTTCTAGAGACATTTATTTCTGACAGTATTTTTATAGAATTACATTAGTGGAAGAGAAAATATATGTGGGGACTTTATGCTAAGTGGAAAAGATAGAGCACACTTGCTTTGAGAAAAAAAAACAACTAATGCCCTGAAAGTATCTGGTGAGAGGTATTTGATTTTATGCATCTTTTTTTCCCCATACATGGGTCATGCTGATGTTGAATGTATTTGGGAAAGCATTCTGAAATGACACTATTGTCAGTTACTAATTTTATGCCAGATAGTTAGATATATTTTATATTTGTCTCATGCAAAAATGAGTGTATTTTCTATTGCTGTCTACATGCACAGCAATATATTCTATGCATAGAATATGCATAGATAAGCAAGTGGTCTTGCTATTTTGTCAGTTGTGGTGCTTGAACTCAGGGCCTGGGCACTGTCCCTGAGCCTCTTTGTGCTCAAGGCTAGCACTCTACTACTTGAACCACAGCACCACTTCCAGTTTTTGAATGGTATCAGAGACTTTCTGCCCGGGCTGGCTTTGAACTTTGATCCTCAGATCTCAGCCTCCTGAATAGTTAAGATTACAGGTGTGAACCACCAGCACCTAGGTGGTCTTGGTAGTCTTAATGATGGAGACCATCAGCATATGTGACATGAGAAGATGTTTATTGTATGTTTTACTTACATCAAGACCAGGCTCTCCATCTTTCCCCTGCCAAAGAACCACAGTAGCTACATTAGTGTTCCTAAAGTTTCACGAACAGGTTATTTTATTTAAGACTGCTGGGACATGCAACTCAAATATTAGAATAACTACTTTGAGAATGTGCAAAATAGCTCTTATTGATGACTAATCTGAAATCTAAAATTAGTACCCGAGTCAAGTGACGTGACTAGTTAGAATTGTAGTTAGGATCATAGAAATTTTACATTTGGCATTGGGTTAAATAGAGTATATTGCTGAGGATTAATGCTTTCTATGCAGGTTATCAGCTTAGGAGTGGAGTCAAGAGTAAAAATATTGTTGTTATACTAACACTAACGCCAGATGCAAATCATTGCACTTAATTAGCTTATTAATGACCTATTATTCACACAAGCGAAATAATGTAACAACTGTTTATTGTCAAGTATAGTTGTAATTTGGCTAGATATGGACCAGAGATATAAAGGGTGTGAAGTGTTACAACCTAGAAACTTTTTCAATAAGCGTTGTAAATAAATCATTCCCAAATATAAAAAGGGGTGGAAGACTCTGAAGCAAAGCTGATAATTTCATCCCTAGCATAGATTATTCTAAACTGTGGTCATCCTCTAGATCAAATCAATGTTCCCAGGAAGCTACTTTGATTCTATGGATGAAAATTTTTCTATCTGTCTCGAAATCAGTATTTTTCTTTTTTTTAGTATTGAAATCACCATGGCTTAAGTTGATTATTTAGTCCATAAGAAGTATGTAAGTACAGGAAACTTGAAAACCTTAATACAGGACAGGCATGTTCCTTTGTGTCTTATCCTGCTGAATGGATGATCATTACCAGAAAGATGTTCTATAGTAATCTCAGGGCCTCAGGTGGCTCTGGACAAGGAATTTTCGAAAGCTAGAACACGACCAACCTTCGATGTTCTCAAGATCATTGGTCCTTACAGTCATATACAAGGGTCAGACATACAAAGCCATCAAAGAACATCCATTCATTTTTTTGGGGGGGAGGTGATCCTTTCACTCACAAGAGGTTATCTTTTAGGTGATCATACAATCTATGAGAACAAATAAGGCATGAAGAAGGTTGATGATGAAACTTGCACTCTTTTGGGATTCCATGACCCCTTAAGGAAGAGGCAGGGCTGAGCCTCCAGCTAGATCATATGGGGGAAGTTATTATCTGAGAGAATCAGGTTCGTGCTGCTGCATATCCCATAGTCTTGTGGGGTGCATCTGTTGTGACATGTCTGGTATGACTGTCCATGAAGGTGGCCCCTGCTTGCTAGGGAGCTACCTGTGACCGACCAGGGAAGGGTTAACCGTGTGAGTGACAGGTTACAGGTGGGTGCATGCTGGAGGTGACAACCGTGAACGTGATAGTGACTCACAGGTAGGCCGTAGGGCCCTCTGGGTCCAGGTTCTCCCATGGCGCCTTTTTCCCCCTAAAATGAAAAGGAGAAAGTTCATATCATACATGCACACTTACATTCCTCCACCTTCTCTTATGGCCCGTATATGAAGCCTCCATTTTGGGGTACTATTTTATCAAAATGCCAGAGAGCCAGACTCCTGTGGGACTATGGGCAGTGATGCCGTGGAAGGAATTCACAGTGGATTCCTTCCTTCAAGGGCCTTGGAGAGAAGAGGAGGAAGAGACTACTGCTGCCTGCCTGCCCGCCCAGAGGATTTGCAGGTCTGGGATGCATTAATATAAAATTAACACAAAATAGGGCCATTCATATAAAATAGGGACTCCTGCTGGGCACTGTTGGCTCATGCCTGTAATCCTAGCTACTCAGGAGGCTGAGATCTGAGGATCATAGTTCAAAGCCAGCCTAAGCAGGAAAGTCTGTGATACTTTTATCTCCAAGTAACTATCAGAAAACTGGAAGTGGAGCTGTGGCTCACAGTGGTAGAACACTCTATTTGGACAAAAAGAGCTCAGGGGCAGCACCTAGGCCCTGAGTTCAAGCCCCATGACTGACACCCCCCCCCAAAAAAAAATCCCCTCATTATTATTTTAAGGTATAGGTTGAATATCTCTTATCTGAAATACTTGGGACTGGACATGTTTTTGGAATTTGGAGTATTGGCATACATACGATGAGGTACTTTGGAGACAAGGCTCATAGTAATCATAGTTAAATGAAGAGGCTGAGACTTAGAGGATTGTGATTTGAAGCCAGCCTAGGCATAAAAGTCTACAAGACTCCTACCTCCAATCAATCAGCAAAAAGCTGGCTGGAGTCATGGCTTAAGTGGGAGAGCACCAGTAATGAGCAAGCAAACTAAGCAAGTATAAGGCTGCTGAGTTCAAGCCCTGGTACGTGCGCACGTGCACACAAACACAGACACATTCATTTTATATACAACTTATATGTATTCATACTGTTTTTAGTGCATTTATGTTTCTATTTCAACCTGTCAGCTGAAGTCAGGTTGCAATTTTTCACCCATGGTATCATATTGGTACTTAAAAGGTTTTAGATTTTGAATTTTGGCGTTAGAGATCTTTAACCTATACTACTTTAAAAAAAAGAGTAAGAATACTCCCCCCTCCCCATCAAATGTCTTTTCTTCTGCCAGTCCTGGGGCTTGAACTCAGGGCCTGGGTACTGTCCCTGAGCTTCTTTTGCTCAAGGATAATGCTCTACCACTTGAGCAACAGCACCACTTCTGCCTTTTTCTTTTTATGTGGTGTTGAGGAATTGAACTGAGGACCTCATGTATGCCAGGCAAGCCCTCTACCACTAAGCCACATTCCAAGCCTCTCAAATGTCTCTTTAGAGAAACTTTTTTTGACTGTGTCTCTTCTCTTTATCTAGCTGCATTTTACTCCACAGGCACATCTGAATGTTGTGTGTATTCTGTTGTTGCTGCTACTACAATGGACACACTGGGCTCTGCTGTTTCCTTTAGCATCGCCGTGGCCTAGTACAGTGAGCAGCACATAAGTAAATATCAGTTGACTCCATGAATTAAGTCAACTCAGTATCATAGTCTTACATGTTTGTTTCCTTTCTGAAAAAACCAGGTTGAAAACTTTTAATGTGCTCGCTAAATGCTTGGGAGTGTAGAATTCATATTACCTCCATCACTCTTTGCCAGTGCTGATTTAAAAGAAGAGCTTGGTCCAGCTTCAATGATAAATTTGCATGCTTATAACGTAAATGTGGTACTGCCGGTGATCCCAGGGAGAGAGAACGGTGCAAAGAAAGAGCCCTTCCTCATTTCAAATAATCAGCTTCCAGATGAAAGTGATACTGGTATTTACCACAAAAGTTTCAGGTGTTATTGTGATGTTTATGTGACCAGGCTTAACACCTGTAAAGCTTAAAAGCATTGATAAGTGTCCATAAAAGGACATGGCCTACCTGTGTGCCACTGAAACCTGCCTGTATAAGGACATGGCCTTCCACAGCACCTGTGTGCCCCAGCTTCCCAAATCTCAAGGCCCCTGTCCTCATTCTTGCTTTGCATTTTCTAATAATGCACTATAACTGCATTCAGCAATAGGAGCAGGTTTGGACTGGGACCTTCCCATTTCAATTCTGCTACTTCCTATGGCCAAGATACCTGAGTTATAAAACATGAACAGCAATCTGTAATAATGGTTCTCAAGATTAAATAGTATGTGAAAGTGTATAATGGCAGGTCACAGGTGGCATAAACAGTTGCTGATAGTAGTATTAAATCAGAGGTGATACTGTTGATGGAAAGGGCTTCACAACTTTAAAGTACGCCAATTTAAAATCAGTTTTTTTTGTGTGTGTGTGTGTGCTGGTCCTGGGGCTTGAACGCAGGGCTTAGGCACTGTCCCTTAAAGCACCAGCCTTGAGCAGAAAAAGCTACCACTTGAACTACAGCTCCACACCTAGCTGTTGTTGGTGATTAACTAAAGAGTCTCATGGACCTGCCTGGGCTGGCTTTGAACTGTGATCCTTAGATCTCAGCATCCTGACTAGGATTACAGGTGTGAGCTACTGGCACCTGGCTTCTCCATAGATCATTTTGATACCCCTAGTTCCTCCATGGAGTTCTCCATGGAGAACACTGGATTTGTTTTGGTTTTAAGATGAACATAAAGTGGTCACGGTGGAACTCCTCACCCCAAATCATTATTGGAAGCAAACAAGGCACTCCCAATTCTCTGACTAGTGAGTTAGAAGTGGACAAATGACCCAGTGCTGGCCAAGGAGGCATTGCTAGTGGGAGTGTTAAGTCAACTGGAACTACTAGGGGGTGGTGTCCCCCCTGTTCTTGGAATCTCTCTTTTCACTGGAGGAGAACTCTGTCCTCTGCTCATGTCCCAGGAGGAAGCTTGGGACTGACAAAGCACTAAAGTAAATGCTTGAGCCTTTCTTTGCCTGTTTGTTGTATGAAACAATACAGTTTTAGCAATTTTGAACTAGGGTTCTGTCCCTTAGAACCAAAGGCATCCATCTTGACTTCTTTTAGGAATAAAATACTAGCACGGAGATTTGATTGTACAACTCTTCCTAGAGTAAGCAAAGTACTTTTGAGGTTCTTAAACCTAATGCACTACAGGGTTCCGAATCAGTTCACAAGGAAAAATCAGTTGAAGTGGGGTGTTCGGGATTGCTGCACACTAATGCTGTCAACCAGGCATCTGGGAAATTGTGAGTAATAACGTGTTGAATGCCTCATTTCTTTTGCGCTAGCCTAATTGCTTTGTTTAGATTATCTGAGTAGTTGTACAAGGGAATTGCTATTCCACAAAGCCATTTATGGTTACAGTGCATCTTGATCAATGTCACCCCTTCCATCATTTCCCCCCATTCTTCCCAACCCACCCTTTACTCAATGTTCGTAATGCCAGAGGAGGTACGCTGCATTTTATGACTGCATTCTTCCCCCTTTCCTCTCTTCATTGGATCAGTCTAGTTGCATTCAAACTCTGATTTGCATATCTGAGCTGAGAATTATTCTAGAGTTCTCCCTTTGCAGATTTCTACATCTTTAAATTCAGAATCTTTCCCAAGAGACTCCAGCTGCCACATGATTAACTCTGAGCACCCCACTCGAGTTCAGCACTTGTGGGGTAAGAGCCACTTGGGGGAGATGGACACATGACCCAGCAAAGACAGCATGCAGGAGAAATATGAGTGGAACACTTTGCCCTGGACACACCATCTGACTGCAGCTAGCCTTTCACAAATTCTTAAGTGACTTCATTTGTTCTTCTGGTCAGTTCTGCCCTGGCCCTGAGATCTGATACTCTAGTGGATGCTACAGCTACCGGATGTAACAGCTGATTTACCAAACCATAAACCCTCTTGAGCCTTAGGGCATTTTGCCAAGAGACTGCCTGAGATTTGCGGCTCCAGTTTTAGCACATGGGCTGGGTTTCTTCCTGCAGTGCTTAGAAGCACGTGTGCTTGAGCAACGTTGAGGCTCTGAGCTCAATCGCTCCGAAACATCTTTAATGAAGATGATGCTCAGGGGCTGCTTTGATCTTAGAAAGGAGGCAACAGTAGATTCAGAGCACATGTCCCTGTAGGACTAATCTCTTTCTAGAACCATTCTTGCATAAACTCTTTATGTCTAGCCTTTATTTGTATTCACTTTGGCCTCATTCTTTGGCTATTTCCTGCATACATTTTTTCCCCCTTTTGCAATTAGGTTGTAAAGTCGTCTAGGTCAAGGAAAACCAGCTGCTTCCTTCGCAGGACTGAGCGGATGTATGTATTAATAAAGGGCTGGAAGATGAATCTATTAGAATGGTATTATTCAGCACACTGGAGCAAATGAGCAGTGCAGGCTTGCTGTGAGGAGGAGTATTGCTGCCTTTCACACAAGGAGTAAATATCTTGCTTTGCATTGGACCAGTATTTATTCTATGACCGGGTTTAGTTTGTAGTTAGTAGCATTAAATGAGAATTAGGAGGCAGGTCAAAGCAATTACTCCTCGGTTCTCTTTTAGAGCTAAAATGATCCCAGATTGATGAAAACTGTCTGGTGTTTGAAAGACCACAAACTGGCACAGTGAACCGTGCCAGTATTTTAAAGTTCCTCACTTTGGGGGAGACTTTCTTGATATCCTTTCTTGGGTGGTGAGGAAATAATTCCACCAGGGACATAATACACACGCACCCTTTTGAGTATGCCAAGGTGAGGAAAAGAAAAAGAGGGAGGGAGGGAGGAAGGGAGAATTGCAGACAGATGACCAGATACTGACGTGGCAGCACGTTTTTCTGTGTCAGATACTTATCTTTGCCGCCAAACATTTTTTTTTCCTCTCCTAAGAATAGGGAAATATGGTCTAGCAATACTGAGGTTAGTAAAGGTTTTTGTTTTATGATGCACTGAAATGATTTCCTCATGGTTAAAGAAAAACAGGCTATTTTTTAGCTTAAAAACGTGGCAGTGTATACATATAATTGTGGAGAAGAATACTTAGGTTTTGTAATTTCCTTTGGAAAAAATGTTATAAGTTACTCTGAATGAATACAGTAGCTTTCTACTAAAGATTATCAACCAGAATATGTAGTTCTGGAAATTTTAGCCCCATTGACTTCAGCGTTCTGGAGGAAGGCCAAATGAAAATATCTTCCTTATGGGTTAAGAAAGAATAATCACAGCTATTTATTTTAGCTATGTAAATGTATGCATTGTTTTTATTAAGGCAGCCCTCCGCTATTTCAGATTGTGGTTTTTTCTTCTCAGTGTTAGGACTGAGCAGAACTTATACGATGCTATATATTTTCCATGAATACTAGATAGCCCTTTATTTCTTCTGGAAAATGAACAGTAGAGCTAATCCGGGAAAGCCATGCTCTGTTTGCTTTAGTATGCAGCTGGAGCTCAATAAACCCAGGATCAACTTACTCTTTCTCCTTTGGGACCTGCAGGGCCGTGGGGTCCCATAGGACCATCTGTACCCTAAATAAGAGAGAGAAAAAATAAGCAATAAGAGACACGTGTCAAGGCCTACAGGCAAAGCAGTCATGACTTATTTTAGGCTTTTCCTGGTGTGGGTGATGCCTTAGGAGTCAGACCACTCATCTCTTTTCAAAGTGCTTTTCTATTTGATTTTTCTCAGGGAAGTGCTTTTCTAGAAACTGGTGCAAAAGGGATGGGTTATATAACTGAAATGTCCATCCATCATAGGTGTTATATATTTCCTCCCTGCCCAAAGCCAGCATCCTCACTTTGCCTCTGTAATTGTCACAAGAAAAATAGAGCTTTCTTTCCTGTCACCCCTTCCTCAAATTCTTTCATCTACTGCTGCCCTTGGCCAGACATGCTTGGCTGCGTAAGTGCCTTCCACAGCTCTGCAAGTGGAAACATATATTCAATGGAGCAGTGTTTAACTGTCCAAACCAAGCAGGGAAGGACTTATTTTTCTAGGTTCTGCAGCAGTGGCTGTAATTAGCAGGCTCACAAGTTGCAAATTAGGCAAGTGGAATAATTTAATGGTAGCAATGTCTGGCTATTTAGTTAGACCAGGGCATTTCAGAAATAGAGGAGGCAATATGTGCATGGAAATAATGAAAATAAAGTGAACTATAGGAACAATTTCAGTATAATTTCTTTCTTTCCTTTCATGCTGAAGATTGATAACTTGGGGCCTCAGGCTTGCTGGGTAGATGTGCAACCACTTGATCCATGCTATCTGTCCCTTTCTACATTGGTTATATTCCAGGTAGGGTCTTGCTTTATGCCTAGGCCAGCCTGGGCTTGGATCCTCCTAGGTTGCTGCACTCACTGGTTTAGATGGAGTCTCTTGGACTTTATGCCTTGACTGCCCTCAAAGGTTGATTTCCTGATTTTTCCCTCCCAAAGGTAGGCTTGAGTCACTGCACCTGACTAGTAACTACTCCCTTTTCTATACTCTAGTATTTTGCGTTACTCTATGAGAGCCTTGATAGCAAAGAATTGAGTCCCAAATTCCTTCTAGTGTTGCTGAGATATCATCATCTTAGTCTTACTGCCTGGACTCAAAGTTCATCTTCAGAAGACTTTTAAATGCTGAGTATCTGCAGCTGAAATGTCAGAGATGGAGCTGTTAAGAGCCAAAGAAAAGAGATAAAATGACAGGAGACAGGCAAGTAATTCCCACGAGCAGAGACTTCATTCCAAAGATGTTACATTTCTTAGATAGACAGAAACCTAAAAGGAAAAGTTATGTTAAAAACAAATCCACACTGATCTCTTCAGAGGGCCTCTCATGAAATTACAGGGAGTTTTATTGGTTATGGAAAGATGTGTGTGGGATGCAAAGACAGAGGAACCCAATTAGATGGCTCATTCTTTACACCTAGAGAATTATCCAGACTTGAACTTGAGGCTTCCCTTCACGCTGTGCTGCATCCCATTTTCTGATCATGTGGTCCTTTCTCCTTTTTGGCATCAGTGCTAAGTACCCCCTCATCATCTGAGGAGACCCTGAATCACGCGTTTCACAGCTGCACAGCATGTCAGAGCAAGATAAGGGACGGACTCACCCGGGATCCTGGCTTCCCGTCTAAGCCAGATGCTCCCTGTGTGATTGGGTTGGTAGCAGGGTTGGTGGGTGTAACACGAATGACAAGAACAGAGATTAGTATGAGGTACCAGTGAACAAAAATGCAACACTTTTAACCACAGAATACACAGTCACAGGATTCTGGAATGAATAATCACATGGCTACAATTTGTTAGTTTCCAAAACGAAAAACTAAACAACAAACCACATGACAATAAACACCCCACAGAGGATGGCATTTTAATGACATTCCTATTAGGCAAATTCTCACTTAGAAATCAAGTGAATGAGAGTTATAGAATGTGCTATTCCCAAAGTAGCTACTGGTCAGTAACAGTCAACTAGCTAAATTTCGGTATGAAATTCACTTTTTGAAAGACAACCATTCACAATCTATATCTGAGGCATTGAAGATATTAGGTAATTAGGAGAAAAGCTTACTTTAAAAACCAATTTTAAGGTCTTAGAGAAAAAGGGAGCTGTAACTACTACATGTGTTAGAAATTTTATGGAGAACAAATACTTGGTTTTCCTATGCTAGGATGACTGGATTTTTCTGATTATTTAATATTTTCCGGGTGGTTCCTGCTAGTCACCACTAGAGGGACTTCCAAGAACAGGGAAAAAAAAAATCTGTGAGACTATGGTTAAAAATAGTTCCCCAACTAAGTTATTTCTCCATTTGCTTCAAATAATCCTTGTATCAGAGCCTAAAGGAGAAATGCCTTTAAAAAAATCTAATGTTCTAAGACAGTGAATGCATGCATTTCTTTACCTTGAATTCTAGGCAATTTTATGTGATCAAAATAAATTCAATTGCTTTAAGAAAGCTTTTGTGTCTTATAAGCCCAAGTATTTATAGAACTTGAAAGATGCTGATGAGATGGAGTGTTTAAGAAGAGGATGAATTAGCTTTGTAAGTTCTCTTGACAAGGGTGTAGAACTCTTCCCCAACTTATGCTTCGGAGGTGAGTGAAAAAAATATTCTAGGTGCTCTTGGCTCATGCTTGTAATCCTTGCTACTCAGGAGGATGAGGATCATGGTTCAAAACTAGCCCAGGCAAGAAAATTGGTGAGACTGTCACCTCCAATTCCACCAAAAAGCTGGAAGTGGAGCTGTGGCTCAATTGGTAGAGTGCCAGAAAAACTAAGTGACAGTGTCCAGGCCTTAGTTCAAGCCCCAGTACTGCCTACACACACAAATCCCAGCTGCAAACTGCCAAATGATCCTCTATAATATACCTTTAATTATTTCATCCTATGATGATCCATTACTATAATCTGAAATATGTTTTTACTTATCAGTGATTAAAGACATGTATTGGTGTTTGGTGTTCACTTAATCAGGCCAAAGTAAAGCTGTTGACTAAATGCTACACAAAATTATCAATAGCCCTCATTTGAAATGAAGAGAAGTTTAAAAAAATCAGATGAAAAGTTTAGGAAATCCAAACAGTTTTCCTTTGGTTATTTTCTTCAGTCATTATTACTATATTTGAAAATAATCGAGAAAATGGCAAGAATTTTATATTGATAGTACACCTGCCTAGAGAGGTGAGTAAATAGTTCACATATGTTATAGCAGTTAAATCCACACTGTAGAGGGCTTCTGTTTTTCACTCGAAGAGTGAATTCATGGGCAACATGTATTGTGTGCCTGATGTACCACTGGCTTTTACTGCTGTATTGGGTACAGTGGGGTACTTTCATATTAAGTACAGTACTCATAGGAAAAAAATGAGTGCTCATCAACTTTCTTCCCTCCTAAATGTCAAACAGATGTAGGAACTACTTTCTATTTGTTTTATGTCAACTTTTACTAATGTAAACAGGCAGCATATTAAAAGCTTGGAACGAAACCTTCATATTCAGTAATAATTTTAACAAATCTTTTTAGTTGTGAAAAAAAGGCTGGTATATAGTACAGACAAAGGGAAATCCCCTTTTCATTAAAAAAAGACCTCTAAATCTACCTTGCTATCTATAATGGTCAAAATCCCCTCCTCACAGTATTTTTTTTAACAAATGATATAAAACATGTACAACATGATGTGACTGATTAATGTCAGGAGTAAAACGCTGACGTCATCAACAATGGCCAATTGCATACCTGCCACCAACACACGGCAACAGTTTTGGCCTTTGGGGAGAAAACTATCAAGGGATGGTCTTAAACTGTACTAGATCATAAAAGCATCTGGGAGAAATTGCAAAATTGTGAGCACAATACCATGTGTGGGTGTGCCAGTTCTGGGGCTTGAACTCAGGACCTGGGCTCTGTCCCTGAGCTTTACTGCTCAAGGCTGGCACTCTACCACTTCCAGCTTTCTTGGTGTTTAATTGGAGATAAAGAGTCTCAGGGACTTTGCTACCTGGGCTGGCTTTGAACCACAATCCTCAGATCTCAACTCCCTGAGTTGCTAGGATTACAGGACTGAGCCACTGGCACCAGGCTGAGAACACCACTTTTTAGAGGAGATAGGAGAATGGTCAGCCCTGAAAGAGGGTTGGCACGTATGTAACTGAGAATGACAGACATTTGTGGCACTGTTATGGGATAGCAGATATTAGAGAAAACAAAAGTAGGCCAAACTCTCCTCTGACTTAATGTTTTCTGATTACACAAATCTCAACCATAAGGTAGCAACTCTATTTGGGGGCTATGTAAGGTAGAAAGAAAAATTGAGGTTTGCACTGAAATGGAAAGTTTTCTTTACTTACTGGAAGACCAAGGGGGCCTCTGTCTCCCTTTTGACCTGCTTCACCCTTCAATCCTTTAACACCATTTAACCCTGGGTCACCCTAAATGCAAAAGCAAATGCCAATTTTGGTTGCTATTATGGGTGTGGCAACTGTGAGAGAAGAGAGCCAGTCTCTGAAACATGAATACAGATTCCAGTTTTAGATGCCTGCAGAGTTGGGCTAGATTTGTGTTACATCATTTCTAAAGTCAGTTTTTAAAAAATGGGGCTGGGAATGTAGCTCAGCAGTAGAGCACATTTGGCTAGCTGGCTGAAGGCCTTGGTGTTCAGTCTTCAGCATCCTCCCTTCCCCCCAAAATACTCAGATTGACAGGTAGATAAGATTCTAGAAAGCAAAACTCCATCCGAGCAAAGTGTGCTCAAACACATGCCTGTTCCTGGATTTTTGAGTTCTATCACACCCATACGAATGCCACACTGCATCCCTTTGATTAAGCAAATGGACGGCAATCAGAATGCTGAAGGAGACTCAGCAGCAAAAGCCCACTCTGGTGCAATAGAAAACTGGAATATGCAGGACAGTGCAACAGACAGACATTTTAAGCCTTTAAGCATTTTGCCCAGGAGCATGAGCCATACACATAGCGGTTGATGTTTGAAGCAACACCATTTGTCAAATTCACTAATAATGCCAAATCAAGTGTCTGTGTGGATTCACCAATACAGTTGACTACATATCACTGAACAAGGAAGTGAAGATGAAGATCAAAGAGCCTAAATGTTGAACTGTCCATCTGCCCTATGTGAAGAGTCGAGGAGGCAAGAAAATAACTCGCCACTAACACCACCTAGCACAGGAATGGGTGTATCTTGTGAGTGTCCAGTTGGGAAACAAATACAGAATTAGATCCATCCTTAGAACCATGTCATGTTTTGAGGGTCAGAGAGGGAGAGCCCTATATGTAAGAAGGGCTACAAGTGACCCACTGTCCTGATGCTAGGCGTTTGAAGTATGGAATTCTCAGAGTAGGAATCCAAACATGCTAAGAGGTAAGGTTGGATCCTCAGAAGAGCACAGGGTCATGATCAACACGATGAAAGCCAAGGTTCAGTAGGCAATTTCAGTCACTAGGCTCGAGACTCAGAGCTTTCCGTGCGTGTGCACGTTTGGTGGGTGGTTTTGAGTTGATATAAACAGGCAAGGGCAGCCGTGGTAAACTATGCTGTTCTTTGGGGGATAATCATGGTTGACTGGACCAAGGCCATTTTACAAACATGAAATCCAGTAGAACAAAGACCAGATTTCAAATTGAGGCCCGATCTTAATCCAAGATCTGATATTAACCACCTGTAAAATGTCAGGCAAATAATGAAAATTCCTGGGTCTGTAGTTTATCAGCTTATATACATCAAGTAACAAGCAAGCATAGGATATCTGTGAAGAGAGTTCTCTGCTTATCTGCACAATAAATAATTGCATTTTAGACATCAAAAGGTTTTGGGCATCTCCTCATTGAGTGGAATCATTGATGGCACTTTCAAATCCAAGGAGAAGCCCAGAATGGGAAGCATGAGTTTAGTTCTGGGGGTGGGGGGTGAGGGGGAGGCCCAGAGAGGTTGAGTAACTATGCACATTACAACCTGAAAGATGGGACTCTTTTTTCTGACCCCCCAAAATAGTATTCTACTAAAACACTGTCACTCCCTGGCATTATGGGAGATAACATTTTTTAGAGGAGGTGTGACTTCTTTCCATTCTTGGTATGTCATCTGCCTGTCCCCCAAAAGGAAAGTCAACATTTCCTGAGGCATACCAGACAATAGCTACTACCAACTCTTTATGTGGACAGACTAGAAGGAAGCCGCCTCCATCTCACCAACCCCGATAGACAGAGTTGACAGCCTCAGGGCTTTCTGATGCCTAGTGCCAACACTGTGCTGAAGATTGTCCCTGAGACCTACATAAAGGCCAAGAACACACACAGAGACTATTTCACAATGCAAGCTGCTCTAATTCTGATAAGTGGGGCAACTCTCCACTGCTCTCTTTCTAACCCAATGCATATTAATACTTGTAAGGGATTAAAAACTAAAAACCTCCATACCATCAGAGACCTGGCTCTCTGGACAATGAAAGCATGTGGATGACGGAGTACTGTTTATTACACAGCAAGCAAGATGTTTCAGTGAAGAACCAACCAAGCTAGAGAACCGCGAAAAAGAAAAAAGCACCTGGATTCATCTGAGAATCTCATCAGACGACTTCTCAATGGTTGACTATTGAGCCACATTCCCAGCCCTGGTTCTTAAATATATAGCGACAAGGAAAAAAGTAAAAGGCAGAATAGTTGACTTGCAGGTGCTATCACTTAAGTTGCTGAAATTTAAATGTGAGGTTTACGTACCACAACGCTTAAAGGCTTAAAGATTATCAACGTTTCTTGACAAGGAAGACAGGACAGACATGCTTCTGTCATGCTTTTCCACAATCATCAAGGAAGCAGAAATCAAATAATCAAGGGGTTTGTTGAATTACCTTTGGTCCAGGAAGTCCATGGGGTCCCTGCAAATGGGAAACACAGTTTTTAATTAAGAAGTGATGATACCGTTTTGCAGCACAAGTGAATATTATATCAAATAACCAAAAGGTAGCTTATTTGTGCTGTAGCTGGAGGCAGGCAGACTCCTGGATGTTATTTATTACCCACCCAAACATTCCTTCCTGCTTTTGGTCTGCGCTGTAATAGGAAATTCATTAGTAGCAATTCTTTCTGCTAAATACCTATGTGAAAGAAGGAGAAAACTACCAGGGTTACATGGATGAAAAATTAGGGGGTGGGGGAAATGCAATTTTGAATTTATATTACTCCTTCTCAAGTTTCCACTGAAAATTTTGTGTGTGTGTGATGTTTCATGAGTTTACTCAGAACGGAAGGACTTGAAAGTCAGGAGTGCTAACCTTCAGCAAAAAAGCTCAGGGACAGTGTACAGGCCCTGACTTGAATTCCCCTCCCCCCCCCAAAAAAAAATCCAGAAATTTATCAAATCAAAGCAAAGTCCTATACTTTAACTAGCAAGGAAGAAGAAAGCTTTTTCTCCTTAACAACTCCATACCCAAGGTATTGAAGGATCTAAAGGGGACAGGAAGTAAGGACATGGTAGTGAACTGTAGGATTCCAGCATCATCTTTTTGACATTAAGAAGGGCTAAACGTTATTTGTATTGCTTTTAGTTTTACAAAGAGGAATTGTTTAAGGCTCTTGAATGACTATTTTATGAAATCAGAATTTAAAGAACTCCACACATTTTGTAGAAGCAAAATAAAGATGAATACTTGAAATTAATTGGCAGTTGCTTAAACCTTTTCAAATGTTTTAAATAACCTGTTCAGGGAAAGGCATATTTAAATCTCCATCGGTGAAATACAACAGCAGGAATGATGTTTTGAACAAGCAGTGCCTAGAGTATTTGTTACATATATCTACAAGTTTACCTTCAGATAAGTTGTGGACACACATTTTCAGGAAATAGCTGCCTCATTTAAATAATGGCTTAAAATTCCTGCAAGCTCATTCATTTTATCATCTGAACAGGATGTAGCATTCTAATTTAACCTTCTAAAGTCAAGCAGAGGGAGTATAAACTAACATATGGGATTTACTTGACTCTTAAGGAATTGTTTTTAAGAAAATTGCTTTTAAGAAAACCAGGTTAATTGTCATGGTTTTGTATTATGAAATAGAAGTGGTAGTTGGTAGATGATTTGACAGCCTCGGTGGCTTGGGTCTTTCCTAAGCTCTCTTTACACAGCAATAGGAGGAAAGACTGGCTAAAATGTACAATCTGTTATTGGTGACTTCCAGTTTAATGAGGCACCTTAGCCTCCTTGCCCTGCTCTCTGGCCCCCATCAAAAGCATTTCAAGCCCTAGGCCTGCTACATTCTAACTGCTTAATATAACTGTCTGACGTTCAGAGAACTAAACATTAATGGCTGACTTCCTCAGTAGGCATAAGTTCTATGAGGACCACTATTTCCATTGGTCACTGCAAAACAATATAATAAAGGTACTGGATCTGGCTCAAGACATCCCCAGATCTATGGGAAAGGAAAAAGATATAAAATGTTTGTCATCTGTGGAAGTAAAATGAATTGTGATTTTGTTTCAGCAAGGCAAAATTTACTTCTGCAGAAGAGTGTGCCATTAGACAGGAATCTGGCCACCAAGCAGGCAGGCTGCTCCACTATTCATTTGCTAACACAGCAGGCCCCCCCACCCTTCTGCTCAGAGCTCAGGATCACAATCTGCTCATGATTGGCTAGTTTGAACAGGGTAAGATGTATTTACATAAGGTGACCATTAAAAAACTTTGCTTTTGTGCTGTTAATTGTAATTCAATCTCAAAACATATCTCATAGCCTGTGCTATTTCTAGAGCAATCGGGTGTGTTGTAATTCCATCTTGGAAAAACCAGGTAAACCTCAATTTTAACCACTGTTTTATATATATATATATATATATATATATATATATATATATATATATATATATATATGTGTGTGTGTGTGTGTATATATATGTGTATATACGTATATATATGTGTATATATATACACATGCATACATACACATACATACACATGTATGTATACACACATATATATACACGTATATATACGTGCACATATATACACGTGTATATATACGTATATATGTGTATGTATGTGTATGTATATGTATGTATGTATATGTGTATGTGTATGTGTATATGTGTGTATATATGTATATATATGTATATATATGTATATATGTGTGTGTGCAAGCACGCACACACACACATTTTTTTTTTTGCTGGTCCTGGGGCTTGAACTCAAGGCTAGCACTCCAGGCACTTGAGCCACAGCACCACTTCTGGCTTTTTCTAAGTAGTTTATTGGAGATAAAGAATCTGATGGACTTCTCTGCCTGGGCTGGCTTCACATCATGATCCTCAGCTCTCAGCCTCCTGGGTAGCTAGGATTACATGCATGAGCCACTGGCACCTCGCTTTATAAATATTCTTACTGGATATTTTGCTGCTTAGAGACGAGAACAGTGACTGGTTAAAAGGATCTGCCAGTGTTCATATGGCAAAGTTGGTAGAAAGCTTGCCAAATCTGTCTGTCCTCAACTCTCCTATCCCAAAGATCTCCTATCTCTTTTCCCAACACATGTGTGTGTGGGGTGAAAGACATTTTAAAGTCAGTATGTCTCAAAACACCTTGTATTTTTCTGTCAATCCCACAGAGAGTAGTACGAAACACAAGCTGGTTGTTCAGAGGATCCGTGCATGTTTTCTCTGGTAGCATGCTCATAAAGAAAGAATTACATTTTGGAGACAAAGAAAACTTACCATGGGGCCAGGTGGGCCATGGGGACCTGGAGGGCCAGGGGGGCCTATGATCTGTGTATCCAAAAAATAAACATGGATTTGGTTACTTCATTTAGATAAGGCAGTTCAGTCTGAGCCTTGCGCTGGGTCTCTGCTAAGGCCATTAATAGCTTCAGAGGAAGAAGGGTTTTCAGAGAAGTCATGGGTTTGAGTCTCTTAGGTTTAAAAATTCCTCTCTCAGAGCAAAACAGCTTCAAGAAAAAAAACAAAAAAACCCCTACAGTTTTGTTCTACAAAAGCCAGAATAAATCAAAAGAAAAGGAAACAACTTATTACCAAGAAATTCTCTAATGCCGCAACCACTACTAAACTCTCGAATATGTCATGAAGCATAAACAGGGCTGCTGCGAAATGAAGGAATGCGTATTCCATTTTCACAAAACCCCATGGCGTTATGGGAAACCCATTGATTTTCCTTCTCAGTCCTCAGAGAAATTGCTTCTAACTCTCCTGAGTCACTCAGTCTCTTTCTGTGTGCAAGGCTGACACATAAATTTCTTCTACAGTTTGACAAACCCAAGTGGTCCAGACATTACTACTACTGATAAGCCATCTGGCACAGGTGCAGCTGGGTAAATAATTATACGTGTCAATGTTTTTCAGGAGCTACAGAAGTTAGGGGACTTACAGAAGGACCCTGAGGACCTGGCAAACCAGAGTCTCCTTTCTCTCCTTTCACTCCATTGGCACCCTACAAATAAACAGTAAGTGGAACAAAGCATGTCAAGTTATTTCCAAAGTGTAAAAGACAATGGACTCCCTCTGCCCAAAATGTCATTCTATTGAAATGTTATACTATTATGCACATAAAAGATACAGAAGGATTTACCAAGGAGATAATAGAATCCTTAGGCTTGTGGGTGATTTGTAAAATAAGATATGAAGTATGTAGAAACTAAGTTGAGCTTGACTGGTTAAAGTTTCACAGCATTAAATACATTGGGTTATAAATGTTACATCTTTAGGGTAGTACTCTATCAATTTTGTGTGTGTGTTGGTACTGGGGCTTGAACTTGGACTCTGGGTACTGTCCCTGAGCTCTTTTGCTCAAGGTTAGCTCTCTACTTCTTGAGCCACCCTGCCACTTCTGACTTTTGTATGTATGTATGTGTGTGGTTAACTGGAGATAAGAGTCTTATTGACTTTTCCTGCCAGGGCTGGCTCCCAACTGTGATCCTCAGATCTCAGCTTCCTGAGTAGCTAGGATTAATGTGTGAACCACTGGTGCCAGGTGGTAGTGCTCATTTAAATAGCAAAAGGCATTTTCTGTTTTCATTGCATTTATTTATATCTTTGTTTTTTTTTTAAAAGGTCAAAAGCAGTAGAATTTAGTACATCAAAAAAATTTCTGCCTAGCACTGGTGGCTCCCACCTATAAATTTGAAATCTGAGGAATGCTGTTTGAAGTCAGTCCAGGCTTATCTCTAATTAACCACCAAAAAGTAGAACTGTGGTTCAAGTGGTAGAGAGCTAGCCTTGGGCAAAAGAAGTCCAGAGATAGCACCCAGGCCCTGAGTTCAAGCCCTAGGATTGGCACAAAATATAGATTTAAAAAAATTTATATTTCTCCTATGAAATTTTCAGTAAAAATGAGGGAAAAACTATAAAAGCACCATCCCTTATTATATACACAGAGAATACTGTGAGATGACTTGTCTACAATCGGTGACACATGTATACTAAATGAAAGCGAATAATTATATTTCTTTTGCTATCTCTAGTAGGCTATAGTGAAAATAATCCAGAAAACATGGTATACTCTGTAATTCACTTAGCCATCATCTTTAAGATTTTAGTTCCTTTGTTGGGGTAATTAACCAAGAATACTCCAAACAGGTCAAAGTAAAATATAACCGTTAACTGTGATCGCAAAGAACGTAATTCCTTACTGTTTGTCTTAGAATACAGCATAAAAATTATAAACATACCGGCAATCCTGGGAGTCCAATTCCTCCTTTTTCACCTGGCATGCCTGGGTCCCCTGTGTCCCCCTTCGAGCCTTTGAGTCCCTACAAGTGACAGGTTTGCATGTAACAAGGGTAGGTGGTGACACATGACAATTCTATCCTGGCAAAAACAGAAGTCAAGATCAATTTCTTAAAGTGGTTGGTCCTCTGCTGAGAGGATTCTGATTTGGGAGTTTGGTAGTTCATCCAACAAACAACCTTTTACATGGAATTCTATTTCTATGAGGTCATTTAAATGTGAAAAATAGAAAAGTTAGCTTTTAATATTATTTTGCCAGATTTTATATAGTTCAGGAAGACAATTCTTACTAGTTCAGAAAGCAATTTTATGCTGCAATCCTTCACAGTACAGAATGTGTTATAAGTCAGGATCTGGTGGGAAAACAGCAGCCCACACACGTATGAGGCATTCCTGCTCCCCTTTTTTGTACATGTAAATTCTAGACTTCATTAGTTCTCAGTGGTCCACCTACATTTACTGTACACCGATGCTCAAACAATACTCCAGCTTTTCGTAGTGTTCTTGTTTTATTCTCCTAATATCTCTACAAGGTGAGCTGGAATGCTATTCTTTACTCTCCTTTTACACTGAGGGAATAGATAAATATACACTTCGGAATGCTAACACGTAAGACTTATGTAACATGAACAGTGATAGTTACTTACATCGCTAAGCATTTTTATCCTGGGCACCTTTCTGCATTATGAGCACATGGCCCATTCTCCATATTCTGTAGCAAACATTATTATTGCTGTTGGGCTACTTGGAGCTGCGTATCTTAGGAAGAGGAACATGTCTTTTCTTGTAAATTAGACCTATTTCATAGGATTTCTAGTCCAGAACTATATAATATACTGGGGTATTGGGTAGGTGCCTTCTTAGATAGCTCTTTCTTATTATTAATTAGACCTTGATTTGTTTTATGGATCTAGGGATAGAGAAAACCAACATGGCCAATCCACTGGACTTTGTGGCAAGAGGAATATAATACCTAAAAAGAAACCCAGCAATTATATACTTAGGGCTACTTGGTAAGTCATTTCTTATTTATAACTAACAGTGGGAGAAGTAATCTTAATATGACCTTTGCTTTATATAGAAAATCAAAAAAGATCCTTCTTATCATGTTTATTTAATGTGTCATTATGTGACTTTAACATCCAACTTGGATATTAAAAAAATAACTCGGGGAGGGGGGATATAGTTGTAGAGATGGGAGGGAAGGGATGATAGGGGAAAAACAAAGGAGGAGGCAACAATGCTTGATAAGAAATTATTCATTACCTTGCTCCTGTGATTGTAACCCCTCTGTACAGTATTTTCACAATAAAAAACTTTAAAAAAATCTTCTACACTTAATGATCTGTGTGAAAGAAAATTTCTTCTGATGAGTACATGGCTTGTTGGCTTTATCAAGAATCTCCTTGATTTTTTGTTTTAGTTTTAGCCATAAACTATTAACATCTTGAAATTCTTTTGTGGTTTGTTTCTTAAAAGGCAGGGGCACTGAATGATAGTTTCTATATCCAATCCAGGGATTGTTTTTGAACAGGCTGAACTTTAAGAAGAGCTGGAACAAAAAAGAATGTGTTGGGGGCTGTTCACAAACAGCACAACTTCAAACATTTTTTCCTCCGGTCCTTTATAGAAGAGTTTGCTAACTTCTGATTTAGGGTAAAGCCCCAAAGTTGCTGCTATATTCTGGAAAGGTATCAGGCCCTGACTGTTGGGTCTTTACTAAGGATCTAGGATTGTAAGTAAATTATGTGGAAGAAGAAAAAAAGTAAAAATAATGTATGTTCTAATTCTATGAAAACAATGGTCACTGATTGTAATATTACTTGTGCTCACTTGCCCAAATTACCGGGCTATATACACTAAATTGCTAATGACCTAACTAGTTTACCGAAAATTTCAGAGTAATTATTGATAAATTGATCACTAGTTACTAAAAGCAAAATTACAGTATCTATCTGTTGCTGTTTCTCTAACGAAACTAGTGTCTCCTTTAAAGCAGATGCCTTTTTTGAGAGCTTACATTGGCTCTAGGACAGAGAGTGATGAAAAGGTGGTTGTCATGTATCATTATGAATGATTATAATAAATGAAGTGATCAATAATGATGCTATAAATATAGTTTATGTATTTGAAAATTACCTGCTCTCCATCAACTCCTGGGATTCCTGGAGATCCCTGTTCCCCCTGTGAAGATAAAAAAACAACAGCTTATCTTCATCTTATCATTGCTAACCTATGGTGCAAGTTGGTTAAAAGTACAGTTTGGCTGGGCACTGGTGGCTCATGTCTGTAATCCTAGCTATTCAGGAGACTGAGATCTGAGGATTATGGTTTGAAGCCAGCCTGGGCAGAAAAGTCCATGAGACTATCTCCAATAAAGCCAGAAGTAGTGCTGTGGTTCACTACCCCTGAGCATAAAGAAGCTCAGGGACAGTGCCCAGGCCCTGAGTTCAAGCCCCACAACTGGCAAAAACACACAAACAAAAAAACAGTTTGACTTTAGGAAAGGCATATACCCGTGAGTGGTAAAAATGTTAAAAATCCCTAATAATTTGATTGTTCATCATTCTATAACAAAAACCTATATGATTTGGTTGGTTTTGTCTGTAGAAAATCTGTGTGGTATTTATAGTATTATCAGTCACAAATACACAATGCCTCATGCATTTACAGCATGATAACTAGCCCAGTTTGAATGAATTCATAATAACTCCTGAAAAGCCTCTTTGAAGGAGATAATAAATCAAATAATATCTTCATCCACATAAAATTACCTTTAGATCAATTTCCTATAGTATGCCAGGAATGAAATACAACTTTCAATTCATATTGATTTATTAGCACTGTTGACAAACTCAAACTATACAGATTGATGGGTTTTTTTTCTTTTTTTAAACTAAAGATGTTTCATGAAAACAAATTGGAACAAGATGCTGGAGATTAACCAGACTACATCTGTTTAGTCACCTTTCAATTTTGAAAAGTATGGAACCAATGAATTTCTTGAAATGTAAAACATTTTTAATTTATCAAATCTGTGTAGGTCCTATTACAAATAACCCAGAATTCTGCCCAGTGGCAACTCTGAAACCAACTCTTTGGAGTGTGAGTGGTCTGCACACAGGCAACTGTTTTGAGCCTGCCTTCTAGAAAAAATTCTGTGTGGTGGTGGCACAAACCACAAGATTGAAATAGCTATTCCTCATCTACCTGGTAAAAACCTTAAGAGTTGTGGGCCAAAGGACAAAATACGAACTTTCTAGGATTTAAGGAAGGCTTGATCTTGTTCCAAACAAATGAAATTTTTTTTAAAGAAAAAAAACTTTTCCTCCCTTTAGATTTTCTTGCTAAGTTTCTTTTGCCACTAACAAGTCTGTTGAAGTTGGTTGCACCTGGCTGAATTTTAGCTTCATTCTGCCTGAACAGCAGTTGGAACTTGTGGCCACAGTAACTGCTTTGCTAAGGTTGTTGCTTTAAAATGTGACTTACAGAAGCCTAAAAGATAAGTGTAATTCATGCAATTTATTTATCCTTCATATAATTGCTATAGGTTATTTGATTCCCACTAGATCTGTGACTGAATCCAGAGATAAGAATGTACTTTGTATTTAGTAATTGAACCAATACCTATCATTAATAAAATAAAATTAAGTAGGAAGGTAGGCCTTCATGATAGTCTTCTTAAGCTAGCGACCTTCTCTAGGTATTGTAAAGAAGGGAGAAAGAAGCCTCTGGTTTGGGGAAGAATGAGGTTTACATTTGCTTTGGAAGGTAATTCTGATCCTTGAGATCTAGTCAAGAGAAAAGATAAATGAAGATCCAATGGCCTTGCTTCAATTAAAAAGGAGCCATTTAAATTTAGGGTTGCTTATGAAATAGCTAAATAGTAGATATTTAGGCAGACCTGCTCACCAGGTATAGTGTGGTAGCAGGATATTTTGTCTGTTATATCTCCTAGGGAGTAGAATAAAATAAAAAAAAAACCTATACCTTTTCTTGTGTGATACATGAAATGCATTTTGTTATACACAAAATCTCTTTGATGATAGGATCTATATTCTCACATAGGCAAAGGCCTCAGTAATATTTTTCTCTAAAGTCCCTTCTCTAACCTAGACTTACACTTTTAAATCTACAAAGGCAATGAGTTGGAAAGTTGATGAGTGTGTGTATGTGGGTATGACAGACTTAGCAAATAAACTGACTTCAGAAGCCTAAACAAAGGATGAAGTTTGAAACCGTTTGAACCTCCTACAAAAATCCAATGACGAAAGTCATATTTCAACACGTGTAGCTCAGTTCTGAGAAGTCACAATCCCCAGCCATGTGTTAATTGATCAAACATGGTTGAATGGCTAAGCTTTAGTTAGAAGAAGAAAGCTAGCACCATCAACAGTTTTGGTATAATCAACTTGTACTGGCTTTCTACTGTTTGTTGTTAGTATGAATCATTAGATAAGAATTTAATGGTGGAAAGAGATGTGTTAAAAACATGATTGAAGAATGATTCCTGAAACTGTCACTTAGGAACACACCAGACAAAAGTATCCCTTGTTCTTTTTATTACAATATTTCTTTGACCCCTAGGTAAATATTTTCTTTTTCTCCCCATATTCTTTGTTTTTCTGTATCCTTCCTTAAATTCATTGCCACTTCCATTTCTTTCCTGACTTTCCTCTCTTCCTTTGAGACCTTAATTTTTTTCTTCATTCTCTGAAGAAACATTATTGATCTTCTGTAGCATTTTGTCAAAGACATATACTTACTATGAGTATCTTTGCACTAGATATAATAAGTAGAAACAAATAAAGACTAACCTTTGGCCCTTGTAGTCCTTGAGGCCCAGGAGGTCCAGGGGGGCCCTAAATCAAGAAAAGACACAATTGAAAAAAGTAGCATACAGGATTCAAATTCATGCTTTAAAGAACAAAACAATACACACCTCCCTTATGTCGATAACCAGATATCCCCTGTTACTGCCATTCCATAATTATAAAAGCTGTCGACTTGTATGACCCTATCAACTACATCAGGTCAGTACAACACTGCAGATGTTTTGGGGCAGTTTAAATGCCTCCCATGCTCATATACATGCTCTTGCACTTGCCTTCTTATCTGCATTTTCAAATAACCTATTTTCCTCTCTGTCCCAATGGCTCTAATGTCCAGAACCTAAAGAGCAATGCTAAAACTATTAAGAGAAGGCTAAAAAGGCTTTTTCTTTTTAAAAAAAAATAATGTTTTCTCTTGATTTTTTTCCTTTCATGAAACAGAGATTCAACAAGGGTAAATATTTTAAGGAAACATAAAATTATCACATAAAACAATTACTGCATTAGTAATACCTTCGACCTGCATGCATCAACACTACAAGTCACACAGCACAGATAGCATGCAATAGGAGTTACCGTGACAGTTAGGGTGGTAATCCTCTGTGGGGAAAACGTATTAACAAAGATAGTTACCTATTTTGTGTGCCAAAAGTACAATAATACATTTCTGAGAATAACCTAGCCTTTTGAATATGTTTTGGCAAGTCTAATGTCTTAAGGAACTGCCAAGGGTCTTCAACACAGTCTAATTGCAAATGTTTTTTAAAGAAAGTATTTTCAGAATTTAGTGGACAGGTAAAGTTAAAGAGTCACATACACTAGAGGTTGGTCAGCATAATTTGGGAAATTTGCTCTTGATTAAAAGCTCTTTTGGGGTGACATTATTGTATTCATACATGGCTTTGTTAAATGGAAACTCCTTTGTACACCTACTTAAAGGTAATAAAAAGTAAAAGTTCTATGCTAGAGAACAATTAGAGAAAATGGAAATACTCATTTGCATATCTTTTCTCCTTCATACCTCATTTGCTGCATTATAATTAGCCTTTTTTTTCCTTAGGTGAGACAACTCAAGAGGTTGGCATGGAGTTAAACTAGTTTCTTAAAATGCTACAGTACTTCGTCAAAATACATTCAAAATAGAAATTTCTAACATATCCATAAATTATGTTTCTATTAATATTTTCTAGTTTTGATCTTGCACTAAAAGAACTTTTAAGAAATAGTAAAAAAGGGAGAACATTTTCTCCTAAGGACTCTGCTCATTGAGAAACATTATATAATCACAAGTAAATTTGGGGGTATCATTTTAATACCACTCCTGCTGATTATTAGTTATTAAACGTCCTCTCTCTTAACAGGATGTGAGACAATAATTTCTATTGATATAGATAGTACATGTTGATATGAAAAAGACAGACTGGTTCAATACTAGGAAGGCAGAACTAGCACAATAAGCTATTAAGAAGTTTGGAGTTGGTGCTGGGCAGAGAAGGGCAAGATACATAGGATAAATTCTCCTTCTCTCCCCAATGAGATACATATGTCAGGTGTTAATTTTAGTTCCAGTTCAAAATCATTTAGCAAATAATTGGTTGCATGTTTTCTTTCATTTAGCTACAAATGAGAACTACAAACATCCAATTCAGAACACCAACTTATCTTGGCTAAGTTGGGTGTTAGACCCATAGAAGTTACTTTAGACTAGTCGTGGTACTTTTTCATAATCTGAAAATATTTCATAGAAAAGTCATCTTCAATAGAGGTAATCTAAAATTTTGTATTTCTACTGTAATACTATACATCATACCCACCTACTTAATTATCCTAGAGGCTTTCTGGCAAAAGTTTATAGAGGAGGTTTTAATGAAATGATAGGTACAAAACTGTAATGTCTCATTGATTACAAAATTAGAATAAATATTTCCTCTTCTCAAATCTAAAGGCTATCCCACTGAATTGATTTTTTTTAGATCCTAATCCACCAGAGTACTATGTGAGGAATGCTAATCAATTGTTCTGAAGCCATTCAGAAAGATTCAATGAATCTTTATGTTTGGACATGAGTGAGTTGACTCTGGTGAATATTGACTGACTATGGCGTAAAGTCATATGGAACTTGAATTAAGGAAAGAATGGGGCTGGAAAGGTGGCTCAGTGATAGAGCGCTTGCCTTGCATGCCTGAGGCCCTGGGTTCGATTCCTCAGCACCCCATAAGCAAAAAGAAAAAAGCCGGAAGTGGCGCTGTAGCTCAAGTGGTAGAGCGCTAGCCTTGAGCTGAAGAGCTGAGGGACAGCGCCCAGGCCCAGAGTTCAGGCCCCACGACTAGACCCCCCCAAAAAAAACCTAAAAGGAAAGAATATGCTTTCATATTGAGAGCTAAGTGCCAGAGCTTTTAAAGTATAGTGCTTCTACACTGATCAGCCAAATGTATTCAGGAGCATCTAAAACCAATCCAAAGAATAATACTGTTTCATCAGCTTTTACCAAAAAGACAATCTATTGTAATTAAATCTCCACAGATAAGATCTATGGAGCATATATTTAGTGATTTTCCCCAAATAACCCAGCTAGTCAGCACTAGAGGGACATTTCCATTTTAAGGCCAGGGATAGTTTCAACACCAGACTCTCTGTTCATACCAAAAAAAAATGCTAATGTTGGAAGACAGATTGGCTACCTCTGAAAGGCGGAGGCAAGGATTATAGTGACATTGAAAGTCATTTAGGGTAAATGTACAACATGGCTAATAAGACTTAAAAATGTGTCCTTGTATAAGTAAAAGCTTTGAAAACATAATTAAGTACTGGGATGTTTTGAACTCAGGACCTCATGCTTGCTAAGCAGGTGCAGTACCACTGAGCTATATATCCCCAACTGCTTTTGAGTGATTTTTTTCAGGCAGGGTCTCCTGTTCTTGCCAGAGCTGGCCTGGACCACGATCCTCCATCTATACCTCCCTTGTATCTGGGTAACAATTTAATGTTGAAATGAGAGTCTAGCTAACTTTTTGCCTGGGCTGGTCTCAAAACTCAATCTTCCTGATCTCTGCCTCCCTGTAGAAGGAATTCACAGGGATGAGCCAGTCTTCATTTTTACGGATGGGAAAAGATACACAGAGAAGTCACACGTTTAGTAAGCAGGAGGGCTGAGATTTGAACCCAGGTAACTCCAAAGCCACTGTGCTCTTGTTTTCTTATGCTCCCTCTTCAAGCAAGGAGGTTAAAAAGTCAACCAAACTAACCTCAAACTCACACTTGATAACACTTAGGGTTATCTGAAAATAGGAGGGAAAGAAAAGGAGAGATTTAAAAAAAATAATGCAATGATAAGTGTGGAAAGGAAAGTCACGGACTGTGGAGGAGAGGATGCAAGGGGTTGTGGGAGTTCACACTGCCATGTATCTCAAAGGGCTACCCGTGTCACTTCCTGAATTCCAGGGAGGAAGGCTGTCACTTGCCTGGAGGGCTTCGTGCAGATTGCCATTGTAGTCTATGATCTCGGTGGCTCCTTGGTCCCCTTTTTGCCCAGGTGGACCCTAGAACACAAAATACACCAAGGGAAAATCATGGGGGTGGGATGGGTAAAGACTACCACCAAAGCAGATGGGCAACTAGAAGCCATCCCTTCCCTGTGAAGACCTGACTTACTTTCACAAAATAATTATGTTCATTTTTTAAGATTGTCAAAGGAGACAAATTATTTTTGTCTTCCTGTCTAGAGTAGATAGGAAGACTGCTTTTTAGAAATACGGAAGACTGCTTTTAGCCTATAATTTATAAATTATAGGATAACATTTTTGAAATGTTGTTGGCTTTCTCTGTATTTTTATTAAATCAACCCCAAACTTTATTTTCTCATTTATCCTCATAGATTGCTTCCTTATTCTTTAAAGATGTTCTAGAAGAAATGCCTACATTTCCCAGTGGAACTAGGTCCCCACACAAACTAACCCAAATAGGGAAAAATGTGTAGGTGTGTGCACGTGTGTATTCTAGACGTCTAGAATATATACATATATGCATGTACACTTATATGCATATACATACAGGGATAAAGATGTGGCTCAAGTGGCAGTAGCCACTAGGGGGTGAAAAATCCAAGTTCAAATCCTAGTTCCAACAAAGAAGATAGGCTAAGCCAGGCACTGGTGGCTCATATCTGTAATCCTAGCTACTAGTTACTCAAGAGGCTAAGATCTGACAATCATGGTTCAAAGCCAGCCCAGATAGAAAAGACAGTGAGACTCATATCTCCAATTTACCACCAGAAAACTGGAAGGGGTGCTGTGACTCAAAAGGACAAAGCACTAGCCTTGAGCAAGAGAGCTCAGGGAGAGTGCCCAGGCCCTGAGTTCAACCTGCATAACCACCACCAACAAAAAAACCTAGAACACTAGATTTCTACCCTACTCATATCTGCTACATGATTTCCATTAATCAAGGCCTACTTCTTTGCTTTACAAAGCTTCTTTGCTTTGTAAAGAGAGTCCATTATTTCTTTATAACTCTGTCAAAAAATAAAGAGCAAGGGGGAATGTTGGCCTTCAATTATCACAGCCTCCTGCTTCCGAGCTATCGCTGGCCACTTTAATCTGGGATGGCAAGGGACAAAAGTTAATATGAGAGACATACTCACCCTTGGGCCCAGAGCTCCAGAGTCCCCTTTGTCTCCACGATCCCCCTTTTCCAAATAGGAAAAGGAAAAAAAAGTGAGTGAGTCATAGGAGCAATGGCCTAGAAATCTCTCCAGATTAAGGAAGTATGCATTCACACAGCAGTACATGAACAAGAAATTCCAAAGAAGGAAATAACAGTATCCACCACCATCAAAGTTCTTTGTAAATACATAGCTTGCATGGAATTAGAATTCCCATGTCTGATAAAAAGGTATCTTGGGACAGCAAAACGTATCAAGTGGTTTCTGTGGTACCCAAGTAACCTTTGACCTTTCACACAGAGTTACATTCTGTTCATTCTATTGGGAGAGCAAAGGGGACAAAGTACAGCATTTGTGTTGTCTGTACTCACAGAAGAAATGTGGAGATGATTAGGACAGAGAAGGAATGAGCAGTTTGTTCTGGGGAATGAATGTTTTAGGGCAAGTAAGGTCATAGGCCATGCATCTTTCTCTGATGATGGAGATGGTAGGGAAAGTATATTTGTAAGTACAGGCATGTAATGCTTAGTGCTGAAATGGACAGCAGCCATCTACAGCAGATTGGCAATGCTAAAGGTCAGGGCCCGGCAGCTCTTTCTCTCTAATGTAATGTGAAAATGATGGGCTTATATATAATGCTTCTAACAGTGTGCGGAGACCAGGAATAGTCTTAAGGTTTCAAAATTCTCCAAAGTCTACACTGGCGGGGGGGAGGGGAAGATTTCAACCTGTGCAGATGTGAAGGTTCTTTGAAACAGCTTAACTTTATGGAGTCTTTTTCCTGTATGGAATTCAAAGTCTTTTCTGCCTTTCTACATAGTTCTATAAAGGACCAATGAACATAAGCAGGGAATGGGATTTTAAAACTTCCCATTTGTGTTATATCAATAGCATGGACCATAATAACTAAATTTGCTACAAATGGAGAATAAACCATCTCCAGTCTGTTTTCATTTGGAATGCATGTTTCCAGGTTATTAATAGCATTTTAGATATCATGATTCTGCTAACATATTAGAAAACATATAAACATATAAAATATATTTGCTTCTTCAGATAGGATGTATTATATGGCAAAGGGAAAAACTACACTTGGTTGACGTTTTAAGACAAGGAAGGGAGTCATTTAAATGCAATGTGTAAGTTGAATGTTTATCAGAAGGAAGTTTGAAACTGAAAACTAAGATTCTAAACCAAGATGATAAACATCATGTAAATCTGCACATAAGTAATGAAAGTGAAGCACTTCATTTCCTTTCAAAGAAGCTATTTTCAAAGAATCTTTAATAGGGCTCTGAAGTGTCAGAATATGTAAGGACAAAAAAAACCCCCAAATGTCTTGTGATATCATCAAAGGGATGAAGTTATTGTCACCCCTGCAGATGGAAAGAGTTTAAGCTAGCATATGGTTGTCTATGGAAAAGGCAAAAAAGCAAAGCTCTTACAACACAAAGGCTTCACGGGACAGCAGAATGGTTACCACTTACTGACCTTTGACCCCTTTGGGCCTCTAGCTCCTGTTTCACCTTGTTTCCCCTTGGAGGAGGAGAAGCAGCAGAAAGAGAGAATGGGAGAGAGAGAAGAGAGTAACAGAGGAGGTAAGAACAGACATAGGAAATTAGCGGTGACTCGGAATAATGAGGAAGCATGGAAACACTTTTTAACTATCATGTTGGTGATGACAAGACTGAACTTGGGAGTCACCACGGCATCGTTAGATCCCTTCCTGGTCTCCTCACCAACCTTCCTTCCATTAGTGTTCTGAAGAAAACCTTCCCACCAGTGGTCTGAAGACCAACACTATCTGTCAGCATAAACTTCCCTTTTCATCAGAAAGTAAATTATTTTACCATGTCTCCAGGAGGTGTTATTAAAACATCTCCACATCAGTTTGCAGGGGGTGGAGATGAATAAAGATCTTATCATAACATCGTTAAGCATGAATGTTCAAGGTATCGCATGCCATCAAGTTACCATGGAAACAAACATAACACTTAGCAACTGAGACTTTTCTCAGTTGTCTATTAACAGCTTTATCCCTGTGCATTCCAATGTGTCATTAAGTGGACTGAGCAGAGGATATCAGGAAAGTTGTATTGTAAAATCCATTCCCAAAAGAACCAATTGGTGTGCATTTCAGCATGTCAGTTGTGATTTGGGCTGTCTTACTATCTATGGAGGAATTCATTTCATATTCTAAATCTGGTGGTGTACATTCCAGAATCCTGTGTACTAATAACTGACCTTGGGTCCAGGAGCTCCAGGATCTCCTCGCTCACCTCTTCCAGGAGCCCCGGCCTCCCCACGTTCACCCTGTCAATAGAGAAATGACATGAGTAAAAGCAAAGTCAGCAGAGAGCCACCGTTCATTGACTACCTACCCTATACTGCATCATTTAATTCCTCAATACCAATCAGCTCATTTCATCATGAAAACAATCTGTGATGGTGAAATTTAGATGTCATCTAACCTGGGATAAGGCAAGGCTAAAGAGGCGTCCTTTTGAGTTTGTATGGAAGGGTGTTCCCAGAGGACATGGGGCAGATGTATACACATACACAGATACATACCACACACACACACACACACACACACACACACACACACACACACACACACACACACACACACACACACACACACACACACACACACACACACACACACACACACACACACACACACACACACACACACACACACACACACACTCACACACACACACACTCACACACTCTGGGGACACCTACTTCCAGTGTGGGTGGCCAGAGGGAATGAAAGGCAGAGGACCAGCACAATGTTTCTCTCCTACTCCTGGAGCCAGGGTGACATTGTTTTCCTGACTTTGGATATCTAAACTCTAGAGCTGTCATCATCCAGCACCAATGACTTTTCAGTCCCCAGGCCTGTAGTCGCATCATCAGCTTCCCTGGTTCTGAAGCCTGTAAACTCAGGACAGAGCCAGGCTATGGACTCTCCAGCATTACCCTCCAGTTTGTAGATGGCCTACCTGTGGACTTTTTCCATAATCACATGAGCAGATTCTCCTAATCAACCAATCTATCTATCTATCTCTACCCACCCATCCATCAATTCATCCATCTGCCCTGTTGACTTATGTACAATTATATGGTGCTTGCATTAGTCCAATTTCATAAATAGTTTAGAATCCAAGATAGGTTGAAAGAGGCATTTAAGTCGCCATGATGGTTCTGCTAATGCTAGGGAACTCATGTCAGAACAGGCTGACAGGGCTGCAATGTAACTCAGTGGTAAGGTGCTTGCTCAGCAAGTACAACATCCTGGGTTTGATCCCCAGTACCAAAAGAAGAAAAGACCAAAACAAAAAAGTTTTTTTTAAAGACAGGCCTACAAGTAACTTCAAAATATTACTAATAAAATGAAATACCCCATCTAGATTCCTGTTTGTAGGAATATCAAGCGGGTAACAGTCCATTCTTTGTCATCTTCCTGGGGGCCTCAGTGTAGTATCTTTTACAAAGTATTTAGTCTGGAGCATCATGCCAGGTCCCTTATAGCAGTTAATATTGGTTCTACATCTGAGTGTGTGTGTGTATACACATATATGTATATACATGCACATATAAACATATGTGCATATATACACATACATATACACACATACATACATAAAGTATGGAGTCGTTTAGAATCAGTTAACTTAGGAAAAAAGGTATTTAGGGATAAACTGCATTCTGTACTGCCTGAGTTTCTTCTCTTTTCCTTCTATTCACAAACAAAATGCCACAGTCAATTACAGATCAAGTTCCTGCTCATTTCCACCATGGTGCAGTGACCAGACTGCCCTGGTGTGGTGTGTTCCTGGCTGCCAGCCCAGAATAAGAATGTTTTTTCTCTCTCTCTCTGTGTCTCTCTCTGTCTCATCCTCTCTTTTCCCCTCCCCCCTCCTCTCCTTTCCCCTCCTCTCCCCTTTCTCTCTCCCCCTTTCTCCCTGTCTCCACCCCCTTCTCTTCTCTTCTCTCTCTCTTCATTCTGTAAAGGCATGTCTTATGTGAATCTGCTGAGGCTAACACAAGAATGCTTCATACTTTGTTAATAAGCCTGACAGCTCATTATGGGCACGAGAAATTTCTTAAGAAAACAAGAATTTTGCACCATCCTGAGTTTCAGCCCCCCCCCCCTCCCCCTTAGGTCACGCACAGATTCCATCTGGTGGGATGAGAGTTATTTTCACTGGACCAGCTGAACGCAGGCCTCTTCTCTCTGAACAGATTGCTCTAACTATTGGAAATCACCCCTGTTTTATTTCTGGTGAGTGCAGCACACACTTAGGCAGAACCTGCTGTGGTATAAAATGAAAAGAACGTAGCATGATGTACTTTTGCTCTTTCTTTGATTCATGAGTCTGTCGCGAGGTCAGCTCATGCGCTAAGCTCCGTCTTTTCATGCCTTCCTGGGTAGATACAAGGAGAATGTTAAGCTCCACGAGATCCGAAGCAACACATTTTCTTTTTACATGGCAGCACGGAGCTTGTGCTTTCCGGCTCTGCTCTAGGGGTTGCTAAGTGGGAGACCATGAAACCATTTTCATGAGAGCCTATTTCTGCGGACCTCATTTCGGGGGATCCTATTGGAATGAGGTACTTAGGCGTGTTATGTGATGTGTGCACTTGCCTTTCAAAGTAGGAACAGTATCTGTTTTACAAGTACATCCTATCATAGGGGACAAGGAACAGGAGTTCATGAATTATATCTCTCTTCACAATTTCTTTTTAAAAGTGTGTATATATATATATATATATATATGTGCATACATACACACATTTAATAGTTGTACAAAGGAGTTTCAGTTCCACCAGTCAGATTACAAGGATAATGCATCTTGATATATGTCACTTCTTCCATTGATCTCTCCCATCATTTTTTTTTGGGGGGGGGAGAAGGGTCAGTTATGGGGCTTGAACCCAGGGCCTAGGCACTGTTCCTGAGCTTTCTCACTCAGGACCAGCACTCTACCACTTTGAGCCACAGCTCTACTTCCTGTTTTCTGATAGTTAATTGGAGATAAGAGTCTCAGTGACTTTTCTGCCTGGGCTGGCTTTGAACTGCGATCCTCAGATCTCAGCCTCCTGAGTCGCTAAGACTACAGAGGTGAGCCACCAGTGTCTGGCTCTCTCCTATCTTTTCCCTCACAATTTTTTTACCTTCCTATATGGTTAGGAGGCATCTGGGGGATAATGGAAATACTAATATATTGTACCAACCTGTTGTTTTATCTAAGGATGACTTTCTATTAACGTACCCTTGCTCTACTGAATATGCTGTTCCCTATTAAAGTGCCATTAGTGGATGGATCAGGGTGTTTTGGTGTTTTAGCTCTATATATGGAAGAAATAGATGCTCATGTAAATAGTAGAGCTATCCACAGTTCTTTATTTTTAATTTGGGGAGGGGGACCTGGACTTGAGCTCAGAGTATGGCACTTTCCCTCACAACCTGGCACTCCTATCACCTGAGCCACATCTCCCCCTCCCCCACTATCCCTTCCCCCCAGCCTCATTTCTTCAAGCCAAAAAAGGAAAGACTCTACTTACTTTTGTTCCTGGTAACCCTGGTAAGCCTGGTTCCCCTTGAGGTCCAATGAAGCCGGGTTCTCCCTTTAAAGAGAGGGGTGTATGAGGTCATTATTTCATTAATCAGTAGATAAAGCTAAAATTCCTTCCTTCTGAGATTTTACTTTGTTGGAGACAACTTTTTTTTTTTTTTTTAAGATCAAGCTACTGACTATAAAATCAATCAGCACTAGTTTAAACTAATGAAAACTGAGCAAGACTAGAGAAGCTTTAGAGAGTGACAAAATCAATGTCAGTGATTTCTTTCCCCCTCTATTCAGTGTTTCTTGCCACTTACCAATTTAAGACGTATTACATTTGGGTAGATATGGCAGGTGACCTCTCAGAGAGGCCTCCATGATCCCTCACCCATGTTCACATCCTTAGGTGATACTTTCTGCCCCACTCCTCACAAGAGGAGAGTATTGAGTTCCGTCTTCAATGGCCAGTGACTTCATTAATTCTATTAATATACCCCTAAGCAAGATTCCAAGTTGGTAAATCCATCTGTGTGCCAAGAGGGAAGACCATCCCAATGTCACAGAGACAGAAAATCTTGTGAATGGCTCTTTTCAAGGCCTTGCTTTATGCACGTAGGCATCTGGCTGTTCATTCTTACCTTTTAGAATAAACTGTAATGACAAACACAGCATTACACTGAATTCTGGGTCTTTCAAATGAACTGCAGTGCTTAACTATTGTGAAAATTTGTAAATTTATAGTGAAGTCTGACAGAAGTACAGGTAACAAGTACCTTCAACTGAAACTGGGTTGGTTACATGGGACTGGGCTCTTAAATCTGTGGAGTCTGGCACTAACCAGGATAGAATGAAAATGGGATTGAATTGCAGGACACCCAATTGGCGTCTGAATGGAAAAGTTGGTAACTTGGTGTTGGAAAAGAGATGGCTTATCTTGTGATTTCAAATGGTATCTGTATTAGTGTTCAGACTGTCTTGAATATCCATAAAGTTTTATTTCCTTTTTACTGCTCAAGTTCACATATAAGGGTCAGACTACCTAAAGTGTAAACTTTGTAACAAAAAACATGTAAAGCCCATAATGGCTCTATTTCTCTACTTCCTATTTTATTCCTGGAATCCTTCTGGAATAGCTGTTAATGTTGCTGAATACATCTGATGTTGTCCAAAGGCAGTAGTTCAGACATGCTTTATGAAACTTGGGGGTTCAGGAAAGGACTCAGAGGCTGTTTTTTATAAAGCATGTAAAATGTCATCACATAGTTTACAAACAAGCAAGCTTACTTGTTCAGATATGCTATACGAAATACTGGACATTGACACAACTGAAAACATTTCTGATTCAGGGGCTCACGGTACTGATTTAAGGGATAAAGGTCAGGATGGAAAACAAATGCTTTAGTTTTTTTGTATGCCAATATCCTTCCTGAGCCATGGCATTGTGCTTTAGTGGAAAGGAAAATATGACACATAATTTTGGCTGGACCTCGTAACAGGTAAATAAAAATCTGAAAATAAAAATAAAAAACTGAAATCCATTTAGAGAAATCCATGTTGACTAGTCTACTTTTAGTAAGGGTTGTCACTTCATAAAAATACAATAAATTACATTTATTTATAAGTAAAATACTTCGTCTGGTAAAAGGTGACATATAAGTAAATATTCCTCCCCTAGTCTCAAGAAAAAAGCCATAGTTAACATTAAAGTAATCATGACTTACATTATGAAAAATGTAATGCAAGTTACTAGGCTCAAAGTTGGCTAGTCAAGGACTCTTATCATGTCCTTCAAGTAGAAATAAAACAATCTGTTTACCAAAGCACACAGAAACACTATTAAAGAAACTAATAAAAGACAAGAAAGCAGCATGAAGACTGCAGAAACACACTGCTTATTTAGATTAGTGTTTAGTTTGCTAAATAGGTAAGACATGCAGTTACATAACAAATAATGAAGTTTGTGGTCTCATGGGTCAGACAAGTATATTTTCCTTTTTTTTTTTTTTTTTGAAAAAATAGAACACACATTCCTCTTAGTAAGAGTAGAGAACACAGAATAGACATAAAATCAGGAAGGCACTGGACAGTCCCAATCACATTAACCCGATTAATACTGGCTCATTATAAAGTCTTTGAATATTACTAATTATACACGACCGTGCCACGTGAAGAAAGCATCTATCCTAGTTACACATTCTGACATATTTATTTCAATTTTTCAAGGAGAAAAATCATATTCTTTTTGGATCTGGTCGTGGGGCCTGAACTCTGGGCCTGGGCGCTGTCCCTCAGCTCTTCAGCTCAAGGCTAGCACTCTACCACTTGAACCACAGCGCCACTTCCGGCTTTTTTATTTTTTCTGTTTATGTGGTGCTGAGTAATCGAACCCAGGGCCTCTGGCATGCAAGGCAAGCGCTGTACCACTGAGCCACCTTCCCAGCCCTGAAAAATCATATTTTTAACTTTACGGTCACAGTTTTATGTCTGCTTACTTGAAGATCTCTTAGCCACTTTGGGGATTTTTCCTCTTTGCAGTGTGGTGGAAGTGGGAAGACACTGCTATTGGTCTCTTCTTTGACAGGTCTCAGAAACCATTGTTGAGATAAACTAGGGTGTGTCTATTTCTACTCAGGTCTCCACTGCAGGGCTGGTTTTATTCTCTAAGCTTATACCAGAAGTTCTCAGAGGATACAATGAGAAACTTTGGTTTCTCTAGGCCGTCTTAGGGAGTCAGTATTTAAACTATTTTAACAATGACACAAAACACATTGTTTTTCTCCCTTCATTCTCTTGTAAATGCAGAGTTTGAAAAGTTCACAATATTATACCTAATCTTTAAGAAACTTCAGCTTGTGAAGTTTGGGGTAGTATGAAAGAATATCAATTATATATGATATTGTTATTAAAACAGCCTTGCCTTGTCCTCTTATCTATATGAGGCTGGGTTTTCTTCAACCAAAACAACAAACTGCAACAGAATATAAGAGCAGATATGAGAATCAAGAGGCCTTCCATTAAGCCAGGTATTAAAGTGATTTAAAACAAATAAAACCCTAAAATAGCAACAATACACACATGTACACACATGTATACACACACACACACACACACACACACACTGATGGTACTCTTCTTGGTCTCATTTGGGAAAATTCAGTTATACTTAATAAAACATGTTTAATTACCACATAATAAAATGACTCCGTTTTCATTTTTAATAAGTAATCTTGATAGGTTTAAACGCATAAATAAAAAAGCCCTTGAGTTAGATGTTTTAGTAAGCTTCTTATATTTAACTAATTTATTATTTATTTTTGTGCCAGTTCTGAGGCTTGAACTGAGGATTTGGGCACTCTCCTTGAGCTTTTCTGCTCAAGACTAGTGCTCTACTACTTGAGTCACCACTCCATTTTTGGCTATTTGGGGGTTTATTGGAGATAAAAGTCTCATGGGCTTTCCTGCCTTGATTGGCCTTGAATTGTGATCCTCAGATCTCAGCCTCCTGAGTAGCTAGGGTTACAGGTGTGAGCCTGTTAGTAGTTACAAGTCTTAAGAGTGTAAAGGGTCTTGAGACAGATGTTTGAAAACTGATGTGTGAAAGTGTAAAACTGAGGTAAAGCCTGGCTGTGCACTGTAGTCCAAAGCTGCTAGGACATGGAACATTCTGGCTTTTCCAAGGAGCACTTAGCAAAGCACACAGGACTCTGCCTACAATAAAAGAAATGCACAATGCACATGTGCTATTTTCCTTATAGGCTGGAACATGTTAGTTACCGTTATTATTGGTAGTACTACAGTGTTTCTGTATCCTAATTGGTTATACAAGGTAACTTCTTACCTCCAACATGCCTACGGCTCTACTCAAGATTGTCTTTCAAGAAGTGACTTGAACTTTTCTCACGTGAATGTCTTATCACTTTATGAGACAATATCTGTCTGCCAGAGCATTATAAAATTATAAATATTATTATAAATCCAAAAGAGGTTTAAACATATCAGAATGGTATAAGATAGAGATATGATAGTTTTGCTGAGTGGATTTTCTGCTTTTTTTGGGGGGGGGGTCCAGTTGTGGGGCCTGAACTCTGGGCCTGGGCGCTGTCTCTCAGCTCTTCAGCTCAAGGCTAGCGCTCTACCACTCGAGCCACAGCTCCACTTCTGGCTTTTTTCTTTTTGTTAATGTGGTGCTGAGGAATCGAACCCAGGGCCTCAAGCATGCAAGGCAAGCGCTCTACCACTGAGCCACCTTACCAGCCCTGGATTTTCTCCTGCCTTTAAGGAAGAGAAATAACAGAGGTCAAAGCTATGTGTTCCTAAATGAAATCTTTAAAACTCAATCTTGCCTCTGACAAGAATAGGTGTATATAGTTTAAGGGTTCCAGAATCTCTTATGCTATCTAGAAGAAACACTATAACAACCTAAGGGTACAAAAACATTTTTTTTGTATTAAAATGAAAATCAAGTAGATATTTTAATCTGGCTGGAATTCTTATTAATAAGAATAGAAGAGGAGGTCAGAGAAGAAGAGGGGATATGTATCTAAATGATTCAAAGATAAAAACACTTTTGGGAAACTATTTTTTTTTGTTGTTGTTGTTGGTTGTAGGGCTTGAGCTCTGGGCCTGGGCACTGTCCCTAAGCTCTTTAGCTCAAGGCAAGTGCTCTACCACTTGAGCCATAGTGTCACTTCCAGTATTCTGGTGATTAATGGGAGAGAAGAGTCTCATGGACTTTCTTGCCCAGGCTGGCTTTGAACTGAGATCCTCAGATCTCAGCCTCCCGAGTAGCTAGGATTACAGGGATGAGCCACCGCCTCTGGGTATGTAAACCATTTTTTTGAGTAAATCAGAATATACAAGAATGAGGTTGTGTAATCTTTAGGGAAGCATTAGCAGAAATAACTATGTTAGAATAATTATTCCTATAGCTGTTGTACATATTTAATCTTAATCAACTAGAAGACTGCTAAATTGACAATTATTCTCACCTACTGATCTGAGTAGAAAAGATAGGAAGGAATAGAATAGACATCAGAATGGAATTGATGTCTGGCATTACATTTAATGAAGGAAAAAAATCTAGAAGACATGTTTTCCTTGGCAATAAGTGGAATTAGAAAAATCCAAATTAGTATTCCAATGAGCCACTTTAAGAGCACAAAGGAACACAGAGACTCTATGAAATGGACAGATGCTGGCTGCCTTAATCAGGAGAACATGGGTTGAATCATTAACAGTTAAATTATATGTTGTTATATATATATATATATATATATGGGGGGGGGTTGTGGGGCTTGAACTCTGGGCCTGGCGCTGTCCCTCAGCTCTTCAGCTCAAGGCTAGCGCTCTACCACTTGAGCTACAGCGCCACTTCCGGCTTTTTTCTTTTTGCTTATGTGGTGCTGAGGAATCGAACCCAGGGCCTCAGGCATGCAAGGCAAGCACTTTACCACTGAGCCACTTTCCCAGCCCCTGTTGTTATATATTTTTTTAAAGGAAGATAATACAAATGTTCAAGAAAAAAGTGGGGGAAAGACAGAGGTTTTTAATATACATTTTTGTGTTCAGTGTACACAGCATCAGAAGGGCATCAGTTTTTTTCAGAGCTGAATCTGTTTATCTCTCATGTCAAACATACACAAGGGATGTGATCAAGATCTCCATTGATCAATGTCTCACATTAGTAGCATTTTAGGGTTTGACTGGGTTCTCAGTGACATGGTAGACAAGATGACAAAGTGAGCTGGGATTTCTCACTCTGTAGTGCCAGAGTGAGACAGAACCAGTGGACAGACCGCAAAGTGTCATTGCTCAAGAAGTGTGTCTCTAGCTAAGAGACCGAGTACAAGATGAAAGAGGAGGGGGAAAAAGGAAAGGAGTAATGGAGAAATGCAGGGAGGGAAGCTGGGAGGTGGAGAGCAACATTCTCCTTCTATTTTCTGTTCCCTTCCCCGACCCATCACCGTAACAATTAAATTCAGATCTAACCTGTTTCCTCTGGCTTTGTTGTTTCAAGTTCCTGGAAATGTCCAAAATTACAAGCAATGTTATTAGCTAATGCTTAAAAATAAGCACAGAGACACGATTTAAACAAAGCCTGGGGATGAAATAGGGAGCACTATTTATTGGAATGTTTAACTCAATCCAAAATAGTTATTACTATGATATAATAGATAGCTAACACTCAATTCAGCAACCTAGGCCATATGCCACCCAGTGGCATCTCATCCAGTCTGTATATCTGTCTATCTTATCTATTTTCTGTCATCTATATCTATCTGCATCTATCGTTTATCATCTATCTATTATCTATCAGTCATCTAGATGCTAGCTACATGCTATCTCAGCTCTAGTGCTATTATTGCACAAGTATTCTAAAGCAGCATCAAGGACCAAAATGAAGGAAAAAAAGGATCAAATTTATCTAGTCTTGTCTTAGATATTGCATCTGACGTCTTCCTAGGTTGTGTCATGAGTTTTTCCCCCCATTTATTCTTAACATTAATTATCTCACCATCCATGGATTAAAAGCCCTAGTCTTATTGGAATAGATCCAAAGACCCAGACATGAACTGGCAGACCTATGGCCACCTAATCTTTGACAAGGGAGCCAAAAAATAGGATAGAAGAAAGACATCCTCCTCAATAAATGGTGCTGGCAGAATTGTAGAAAACTAAAGTTAGATCCTTATATATCACCCTGTACCAGAATCAACCAAATGGATCAAAGACCTTGAGGTAAAAGCAGACACCCTGAAAATATTACAAGAAGGAATAGGAGAAACACGAGGGCTCCTTGGCACAGGTTGAAACTTTCTTAATAAAGACCCAGAAACACGACAAATCAAAGAAAGGCTAGACAAATGGGACTGCATTAAACTTCAGAGTTCTGCACAGCAAAAGACATAACTAGCAAGATATATTGAAACCCATCTTCGTCACCCATACAACAGACAAGGGTCTCATGTCTAAAGTATACCAACAGCTCAAGAAATTAAATTCCCCAAAATCAAACCCCCAAAGAAACAATTACCCCATTAAAAAGATTTAAAGAGAGACCTCTCTGATGAGGAAATATGAGTGGCCAAGAGACACATGAACATTTCTGGCTATGAAAGAAATGCAAATCAAAACAACATTGAGATTCCACCTTACACCAGTTAGAATGGCCATAATCAAGGAATCTAAAACAACAGATGTTGGCAGGGATATGGCCAAGGGGAACTGTACTGCACTGTTGGTGGGAGTGCAAACTTGTTCAACCACTCTGGAAAGCAGTATGGAGGTTCCTCAAAAGACTCCACATAGAGCTCCCTTATCACCCAGCAATCCCACTTCTGGGAATTTACCCAAATAACCACAGACAAGGCCACACTAAAGCTCCCAGCACGAAGATGTTCACTGCAGCATTATTTACCATAAGATTATTATTTACCATAAGATATGGAACCAATCCAGATGCCCCTCAGTAGATGAATGGATCAAGATAATGCAGTACATCTACTCAATGGAATTCTATGCTTGTATCAGGAAGAATAACACTGTTCCATTTGTAAGGAAATGGAAAGAAAATTATATTAAGTGAAGCAAGCCAGACCCAAAGAAAAGTAGGTTGCATGATTTTCCTCATTTGTAAGAACTACAATTTGCCTATGATATTCTTAACAGGGATCTCAGTAACCCAACTGCTTAGTGCACAGGACATAATGAAGCGTATCAACAGGAACTCCAATATATGGAAACAAGAGGTTCTTATTAGACTGTCTGTAGTTTGTGCTTTTTTTTCCCTATTTTATTTTTTCCTCGTTTCTCTTAGTTTTTTTGTACCTCATATTTTGCATATAAGATTATTCAATATGTGGAAAGATATTATGGGAGATAATGAGGGGTGGGGTAACAATGATTAAAAACAAATGTACTCATTGCCTTGCTTATGTAACTATAACCCCCCAGCTCATCATCTTCTCAATTAAAAAAACAAAACAAAACAAAACAACCCAAAAACCTGGTCTTTTCATCAAGACTGTAACCTACTTCCCTGTGCTGACACAGGAGAAAAGAGGAGCAACAGAGAAGCTGTAGCAATGAAACTGGGGTTTAGGAAGGGACCAAGGAAATGCTGCTAATTTAGGCAATGGAGGTATAGCAGTCAAATATCAGAGTAGAGACAGCAGAAAATATGGTGTGAGCTGCTAATTTGAACAAGGCAAGATACACAAAGATTCAGAACCAAGTCTCCAGGAAACAACTGTAGCTGAAATCAAAGGCCACTCTTCCCATATCCAATGGTGGAAGGCCTGAAGTTTCCACGCTGGCACCCAGACCTTTTAACCATAGCTTAATTCCTTTGAGATTCCTTTAACAAACATGGCAGCCACAGCCTCAGTCTTGCAGTATTCAACTCAGTGAATGTAATTAACAATACTGATTTCGACTCTATCTGAAAAAATCATCCCGTTTTAGTACCAAAAAAATACGTTCTTTATTGTTCATGTGTTTACTGCATCAGTATTAGGTGCACGCTTTCTCCCTCCCACTCTCTCTTCCTCCTTCCTCTTTCCTTTTCTCTTTTTCTCCCTGTCTCTTCCTGTCTTTCTCTAGTTCCTTCCTTGCCTTTCTCTCTCTCTCACACTATCTATCTCTTACAGTCTGTCTCTGTCTCTACCTTTCTCTGCCCTCTTTTTTTTTTTTTTTGCTGACATATAAACACATTAATGAAATAAATGGCAAAAAGATTCAGGAAGGCAACTTCATCCATCCTATACAAAAATAAAAGGAAGATACCGTAAGATATTTTGTTGAAGACACGTTTCCTCAGCTCTTCTCCTATTCTTTCTGGGAATAAAAAGATCTAGCACACATGAAAACCACACTGACAGTTGACATCTCTACAAACCACAAGAACAATGACACCTAGACTTTTCTATTACACAAAGACAGGGCAAAGCTGGGAAGTTCGTTAGCCCTTTGTAAAATAGAACTGCTACTAGTCTCAAGTCTTAGAATTCCATCATAAAACCTTGAATGGTTAAAAAAAAACCCTTATGTCCATAAATAGCAAGAAAGTACTGTGGATACTTTATCTTCTAAATGGCCATTGAGACACTTCACCTGTCTTTTGTCAAATTTACATTGAGGATATCTTCAACGAATACTCAGGTGGGATTATCATCAAGGTAAAATAAGAAAAAAAATAGATTGATTCACAGACTGGCTCACCAGGTGTTTCCAGAATTCATTGTCCATTAAACACAGTGGTGGGAAGAAAGTCTTAACTAATTAGCTCTTACCCAAAAAAGAAAATCTCTGGTTTTTCACTTATTACCATTTGCTTTATTTCTATAAGCCATTATCAATTAAGGGAACAAATAGCATTATTTTTTTAACCTGCTAAAAAAACCCTCTAAGGTTCCAGATTTATCCAAGTGTGTTTTCCATTGTATTTATTATCCCCAAGCAGATCCGATTTTTCACTGTCCAAAAAAATACTAGAACAGGATTTGAAAAATATGTGCTGATTTGCCTGGGTGCTAAAAGCATCAGCAATAATTTTGATTAATGTATCCTGACATGGAATGTATTAGGCATATAATATTCTTCTTGCTTAAAGGCTAATTAGAATTCAAGTCAGCATGATACCTGCTTTTGTGGATTACAGCAATAACATTTGTTGTAATAAGAAACTCTAGGCAGCCAGTTTTGGTTATGATTGATTTATAAAATTATTGAGGGGAAAAAAAGAATGAGAAATTACAGTCTGCCCCAACTACTTATTTCCCTTAAGAATCAAATTTGAGCATAAATTAAAACATCTTGTGGTTCTGTTAAAAATGAACTACAATAGCAGATTTATTTAAAAATCCAGAAAATATACCTGTTTTTTTTTTCTTATGAGAATTACATCATGAAGGACATTGGTGTATTTATTGAAGGTTTCATTATGACTGCTAGCAATCTCCAATTTCTGGTGGTAGTGGCTTTCCTAATTGGACCCTAAATTCCTCCACTTCTCAGGTAGACTTAGTGTAAGCAGGAAATAACTGTAGCAACAATAATACAATGCTATCCTCTTTACTCCTGCTTCCTTTTCCTCTTTTAGGAACTCACTTTTTATCATATATTGCCTCCAACACTTGTACTCTGCTACTTTTAAAAGTTGATTTGTCTAAGGAAGGAGCTAAGCTGTAGTGGGATCTAGGAGACACATTTGTGCTACAGTACTGCTCTTACTCCTAAGAATGCCAAAGTAAATATTTCTGCCACCTGTCAGACTTGGCCTTCATATGTTTCTGTATCAAGGAAGATATCATGTGATGTGGTATAAAGTGTCACTGTCTTGGAAGCCAGGGCAGAAAAAAAAAAGCTGTGAAGAAAGATTTACTGTAAAAGTTTGGTTGCTACTTAAGTGATTTTTGTTTTTGGTAGTCCTACAGTTTGAACTCAGGATTTCACACTTGCTAGGCAGGTTATTTTCTGCTCAGTCATACCTCTCTTCTAGCTCTTTTTGGTCCATCCTGGGGCTTGAACTCAGGGCCCGGGGCACTGTCCCTGAGCTTTTTTTTTGCTTAAGGCTAGCACTCTACTACATTGAGCCACAGCTCCACTTCTGGTTTTTAGGGAGTTAATCAAAGAGTGTAACAGACTTTCTTGCCCACGCTGGCTTTGAACTACAATCCTCAGATCTTGCCCTTCTGAGTAGCTAGAATTACAAACCTGAGTCACCAGCACCTAACTGCTTCCGCTGTTTTAGATGTTGGTTATTTTTGAGAAAGGACCTCATGTTTTCTGGGTGGGGGAAGGGGCTTGGACAGGAAATTGGAGTGGTGTGATGTCATGTTGCAAGAAAAACTGGGTGATCATACTGCTCTTTTTTTCCCCCTCATACTGTTCTTAAAGGTAACATTCACCCATTACTGCAAAGGCTCTCCCAATTCATATCAAGCAAAATACAACATCTAAATGGCTATGTTTTACAGGTTAAACTTGTGCCCATGAGGAAAAGACCATTATTCAATTGCTGCAGAACCAGAGTTTCCAATAGGCTGAGCTTCCCAAGGGAAGTAAAAATAGCCAGAAGAAAGAGAGCATTGACTATCTGTGTGATAATACTTTAAGAGTTATAGGCATATTAATTCATTTCTCACCACAACTGTTTGTGTTATGATTAGTGAAGACTTTTAACTGGGGACAAAACTGAAACAGAACAGATAATGGAACTTGTCTCAAATCATGACATCAGTTAAGAGGTAAAATCATGGGTGGGTCTGTAGTCCCTGGTGGATACTGCTTACTTATTAGGATAAGGTGACCATAAAAAAGGGGTAAGCAAGGCCCTTAAATTTTTTTTTCCAAATTAAATGTAGCGAATTTAAAAGCTGGGAACTCAGAATCCTATGCTTTCGTATGATAGCAGAAAAATCAGCTGCAGTAACTTTTTACCCATTAAAACATATTTGATGACTTGGTCATAAACTTAATTGTCTGAGCTCCCATCATTTTCCAGAAGATCAATTTCTGCATGGTACATTGTCCATAATTTAATTTTCCCAGTTGAACATCTTGACACTACAGGAACCATGAAGGCCTGAAAGGAAAAATCACAAATGCCTTCCACATGGTGGGCAGACTTTCAAAAGCTTGTGCAGGAAGCTCAGGAGTAGTTTGAAAGTCAGTTCTGCCTGCCCGTGGCCACTTTTATTTACGTATGCTGACCATATTAGCCCTCTTCCTGGAGACCCTGAAGCTACAGATAGATGAGTCTGCTGTCTGTATTTAGGGACTTTGCTCACTTCCTGAGGGTTATGGGAGGCATGTGGACACTCATTAAGTTTCCGCCCATTCCCCTGAGAGCAACAGGTGGCGAATCAAAGCTTCCCTGGTATGTCATGGCTGCTTTCCTCAACGTCTTGGAAATAATGGATGGCATGTTCATGCTCTTTGTAGTAAGCACCAGATGAGGAGGAGAGGAAGGGCGACAGGAAGTATTTCCAAAGCGTAAGTAAACACACACGTCTCGGACGCGAACGACTAATGCTCCTGGTCCCACCACACTCTACAGCCACACATAATCATTCATCCTTTTTAATCTTGCCACTTGCTCAAACTGTGAGTCGGGGCTTTCCTATAGTTTGCTACCTAAGGGAAGGAATGAAAGGAATGAAGGAATTAGAGGAATTCATCAAAGGAATGAAGAAGGCCCAAAGTTAATGAATCTATCATAAAATTATATATATATTGCCAATCCTGGAACTTGAAGTCTGGGACCTGGGCGCTGTCCCTGAGCTTCTTTTGCTCAAGGCTAGTGCTCTATCAATTGAGCCACAGTGCCATTTCCTGCTCTTTTTGAGTAGTTTATTGGAGATAAGAGTCTCATGGACTTTCCTACCTGGGCTGGCTCTGAACTGTGATCCTAAGATCTCATCCTCCTGAATAGCTAGGAATACAGGTGTCAGCTACCAGAGCCCAGCAAAATAATAAAAATTTTAAGTCTCCATTTAGTATCATGAATGTTCAGGTGAATACTAATGCTTCTCTTGTAGTACATTCTTCAGTTGGCTCCTTGCCAAACTAATTTATCTATACTCAGCACTACATTTTAAGGAAAGCTTATCTCTCTGTTGAATTAAAGAAGGCAAAGCTTATTAAGCTAAAAAGTAGAACTTGTGATTTAAATCAAATACTGGATTGCTATCCAAAGGTACTTGAGCATTATATAAGAAGGTATGTCTAATGGATGATGAAGAGGTTTCTTTGTGAATTAATAATTTCTTCTCACTATAACCACAGGTTAAGTCAGAGATACTTCACCTTAACAAAGTCAGCCTAGCAGTTTCCTAGGGCTACAGGAATGAAAGCATTTAGTGGAGGCGGCAAATCACTAGTAAGAGTCTCAAGTGAAGAAAGTTCAGTGGTTGGTAAAGCACCAGCCAGTGAGCAAAGGATCTGGTACTAAGTTCGAGTCCCAGTCTTGGAACAAAAAAAAAAAAGAGAAGAAAAATGAGAAAGTTCAAAACTTTCATACTAGTCCAAGATGATCAAGGAGTTGTTAAGGGTCCAGTGGGATGTTTGCCATGGTGAAAATACAACATTAAAGTAAGATCATGATAAATTTCAGGAGTCAACATCTTATTTGTTTTGCTCTGGGCAAATGACTGTATACATTTTCATGTGCTCACTCTCTCAGGAAGTGCCTACCACTCAGAAGGAACCACCAGATTTCAGAGCCTGCGGCGCCGTGAACTGCGTACACACTGCAGCACAGCCCTGCTAATGAGAAAACTGGCAAAGGATTCCACCCTGGCCCTTCCCCAAGCCCTTCCTTTCAAATGCCTTCTTACTGATTTATACTGCCATCGGGTTCTTTTTAATTAACACTCCATGTCACTTTCTTACATCATCTACCAATTTATGGTCATCTAGTTATTTATAAAAAAACCCGTTGTCATTTTTAATATGTAGAAGTTCCTATGGAATGAGCATAAATTAACCCTATCATGTACAATCACATATTAATTTATGATGTTATTCTTGGCACATATCAAAAGAGAAGAAGAGGCTTTGACTCTGTAGTGAATTGGGTCATAGAGCAGACTGGCTGTGAACAATATATTAAAAGGACCTAGTTAAATTTTGATACTAATCTAGAAACATCAAAAAGCCAGCACCAAAATTCCTGAGTGTCAACCTAAAAAAGTGTTCATGTGGGGCTGGGAAGGTGGCTCAGTGGTAGAGCGCTTGCCTTGCATGCATGAGGCCCTGGGTTCGATTCCTCAGCACCACATAAGCAGAAAAAGCTGGAAGTGGCGCTGTGGCTCAGGTGGTAGAGCGCTAGCCTTGAGCTGAAGAGCTGAGGGACAGCGCCCAGGCCCAGAGTTCAGGCCCCATGACTGACAAAAAGAAAAAAAAAGTGTTCATTTGTATGAATCATACCAAAGATAGTCATAAAATCTGATGTATGATACCATCTAATATCTGAAACTCAATAATTTAATAATATTTTGACTTTAAAACCATGAATCTTCTTAAGATAGCATACAGAATGCTTACACTGGAGGTAGGAGTTTTAATTTTAGATTACTTTTTCAGTTTTAGATTGGACTCATACCCACTGGAGACTGATGTTAAGCTTTGTTAGAATTATGTTACCCTTTCAAATAGTTATAGAATATGTAAAATTTTTTATATGTGCATATATTTATTTTAAAAATAGGAGACTGATATTAAATGAATAATTACAACTAGGGCAGTTGGATCTTAAGTCTTATCAGTTGTGAAGTAAAAAAAAAAAGAACTAGTTAAAACAGATTCTTAACATTTCAAGTAGCTTAGAAACATTTAAAACAACGTTTTGTATTTTTTTGGTTTTGGTTGGTGGTGGGGCTTGAACTCTAGGCCTGGGCGCTGTCCTTCAGCTCAAGGCGAGCACTTTAGCACTTGAGCCACAGTACCACTTCCAGTTTTCTGGTGGTTAATTGGAGATAAGACTCTCACGGACTTTCCTGTCCGGGCTGGCTTTGAACCGCAATCCTCAGATCTCAGCCTTCTGAGTAGCTAGGATTACAGGCATGAAACAGGATCGCCCAGCTGAAAACAATGTTTTAATACAATGCCTTGAGTATTATTTTCCCCCAGAAGATGAATAGAAAGTTTAGGGGGGACATTGTATGTATTGGGTCAAATTAGTAATATGATTTGTACTTTTGGCAGTGGAAATACAAATGTTTTTGAGGTATTATTATAAGGGTGAATCAAATGTTTGATTAATAGGGGCAGTAAGACTAATTCTGGTCAAAACCTGATAGGGTATGAGGGATAACATTAAAAATTTGAAGGTAAGAGATATTCCAGTCTTGGACAACATTCACATGGTTTCTGGTAAAGGGGCATTTACATGTACTTAAGGCGTACAATAGTTTAAAATGATAGAAATGTGTTGTCCAGCGGGCAAGAGGAAACTTTATGTACTTGTGCCCCATTTTAACTAAGTTTCATCAGTTGAGATGGCCGAGGGCTCTACACTGATCAGCATCATCCTCCTACTTTTCATTTTCCCCCTCTCTGCCGACTCTCTCCTAATGACAGCTCTATGAAACCAAGACTGTGAGCGTAGTATTTACCTTTATTCCCGGAAGTCCAGGGAGCCCAGGAAGGCCTGGTTCACCCTACATAGGAAAATCACATAGCATTATAGAATGATAGTCACTCAGTCACAGTATCTGGAGAAAAAAACATGGAGAAAGAAAAATGCTCCTCGCTGAATGCTTTCTGTGTGTATAAATATATACAAACGACGGTCTAATTGATTCAAGGTTGTGCTCAGGCAACTCTTGATTCAGGAATTGGTTGACCATTTGGCACATTTCTCCTCTTCCTACAATTCACTGCCCATTGGCTTCTCATCAGAAGCAAGGCAGAGGCGTGAAAGGAGAAGAAACGTGTGTATTTTCGCATTCCTTTGGTAAATGACTCGTTGGAGCTATTTGCTGAAATGAGGATTCTGTATGCATTTTAATAATGCATCTGACTACGCCAGAACTCTCTCTCACCTCAGACAATCAAGAGTTGGCTGTAGAACAGATGGTGACATTACAAAACAACAACAGCAAAAAACACCAAGATGCATTAACAGTATTGCTCACTTAAGAGTAAAGTAAGATTTCCTTTCCATTCCTGAATGTTGAAAAGATAAATAAATGGTTAATTGTATACTTAATTTGGGCCTATATTTCTGACAATTGTTGTGTTAGGTCGACCCTGCTTAGCAGCTTACGCCTAATGGTACTATGCAGCTGTTCCTGAATACAGGTTTGAGATTAAGTGGTACATACTGCACAAACACCCTGGAGTCAGGCTAAATCCTTACTTTCACAGAACTGGTTACATTATTTTAAGCACAAAGTATGGTGACAGGAGGTTATATTACTTAGAAAAATCTCCTGAATTCCACTAAAGAAATTTCAGGAAAAAATAAAGTCTGTCTTGAGTTGGAGACTGTGCATGTGTGTGCGCGCGCGTGCGTGCGTGCGTGCATGCGTGAGTGTGTGTGTGTGTGTAACATTTGAAGATAAAAGGATCACATTATTTCCTAACAGTCAGTTGGTGGGATGATTACCATCCCGAAAGACATGGAAACAGCAATAAAATGGTATGTCTAAAGGCTCAATAAGCCTTAACTCAAGGAAAGTCACCATAAATATCCAGATTTTCCCACCACTAGTGCTATTATTTTCAGATTATGAAGAGCCATACTTTTCTCTGGTATTAGCATATAATGATTCCAGATACTTTTTATTAAATTGTGTGATTATATGAAGAAAAAAAAGAGTAATGTCTTGCTTGAGGATTGCCATTAAAGGTACTTCAGGAATGCAAAAGAAAAACAATCTGGTCCCAAACTCTATATAGGAATGCTTGCATTGGAAATAGGACAAGATTAAGCCAGAAGAAAAGGATGATTTTTAAGAAATCGCTTCTTATTCCATTCAAAAACTACTTGTCCAAGTATATTAAACTTCACACAATTAGAACATGGTATATCTGATTTTCTTTTGTTTCCTTTTACCTTCTAACCAATAAACCTAAGAAGATCCAGTAGAAAGGGCTTATATACATATTTCACTGAAAGTTCTTTTACTTTCAGAAAAGTAAAAGGTTGTTTAAAAACAGTACTGTGCAACAGAATATACAACTTATAAAACTTGGCATTGTTTTTTTAGAAAAGCCCTCCAATCTTATTTTGGAGACATTGAATTACTAGTGGACATATACAGGCCACATTACTTCCAATAAAAATTTCATCATTCCATTTCCTCCTGCCAATTAAAAGGATCATGTGACTACTTTAAAGAAAGAGATCTTATACATATATGTATACATAAACATCTAGTCATGCTTTTCTAACAATAAGAAAAATGTGTAAGACACTGAGGACTTCTTTTGTCTTATTCGCTATATAACCTGGGCTGACCTGGAACCTGGAACTCATTATTCTTTGCCTCAGCCTCCTAAATGCTGGTATTACTGGTATGTGCAGCCATTTGATTCTGAAACCTCTTATCATGTAGATGAAATACAGGTATCTTTACTATTTACCTTTGTTTCTAATCATATTCATATACATGCATGTGTGCTAGGTGTTTTTAGTGAAAAAATATTTTAAAAATTTATATTCTATTCTTGACTTTTAAATAAATTTGACCTTCATAAATTTGTAATTTATTCATATAGTATCTGACATAATGAAAGATTGTAATATTTAATGTTACCCTTGGTAGAATAACTCAATGTTTATAGGAAGCCATTTCCTCTACCATTCTCTCTAGAATATCATGAAAGCTTATCTTCCAACTATGAGATAAGTTTTTCAGATAACTTTTCCATCTTGTCTAAGCCTTGGCTTGGGAGAGTTGAGGTCTTGTGCGTGCATAGCCAGCCATTCAGATCCGGGTTACCATTAAGAATTGGCTTTTTATTCTGTTCACAGAATACTTGTTCAAGAGATTAAACCTCCCACAAATACAGTACACTTCTCATTCTGTGATTGCTATCCTTTCTCCTCCTCATTCTCCATTGTGAGACTCTACCCAGCAGGACTGCATGTTTCATTGTTTGTCATGGTTACAGTGCCCTGCTTTCCAGTGAGGAAGTTTACTTGTGAGGTTTCCTTTTGAAAAGAGGTCATGTTATTTTATATCTTTAAAATTAAAATGTATGATTAATCAATTATTATTTATTATTTGTGTGTGTGTTTGTGCCAGTCCTAGGCTTGACCTAGGGGCCTGGACAATGTCCCTTAGCTTTAGCTTTTTTTTCTTTGTTGGTTGTGGGCTTGAACTCTGGGCCTGGGCCCTGTCCCTCAGCTCTTCAGCTCAAGGCAAGCACTCTACCACTTGAGCCACAGCATCACTTCCAGTTTTTCTGGTGGTTAATTAGAGGTAAGAGTCCCACAGACTTCCTGCCCAGGCTGGCTTTGAACCACAATCCTCAGATCTAGCCTCCTGAGTAGCTAGGATTACAGGCATGAACCACTGGCACCCAGCTCCCTTAGCTTTTTTGCTCAAGGCTGGTGCTCTACCATTGGAGCCACAGCATCATTTCCATCTTTTTTGATAAATAATTGGAAACAAGCATCTCACAGACTTTCCTGCCTGGGCTGGCTCCAAATCACAATCCTCAGATTTCAGCCTCCTATCTAGGATTACAGGAATGAGCCATGAGTGCCCGACTTCTAATATGTAACTATAAAGAAGTGGATCACCAGGAAAGAAATACACAATGAAACCCAGCATCTCTTTTATAAATCTATGTGCTCACTCTGCCGCCTGTATCTATATACTCCAGCTCACATGCCAATCACACTACTGGGGAAGGTATAAGAATTCAATCAAAGGATTCCTATGTTATGAACATTATTCTAGATAGCAAACTTTAAATTGGAGCAGATCAAATAGTAGAAAGCTCTTCAGTGGCTTGTGCTATGTGGAGCTGTTGAAAATAGCCCAGAAAAGGAGTGTGAGAGCCCAGGGAGCAGTTCTGCAATAGAGAGGAACATATGGTGGAGGATTTTGAACACAGTCCCTGCATCCAGTTCATTCAGTTCAGCGTGTCATTTTCTAATCTAAGCAAGCAGCTTGCTCTCTCTCTCTCTCTCCCCCCTCTCTCTGCCCCCCTCTGTCCCCCACTTTTTCTGTGGGTTTTAAAATCCATTTTGCCTAAGTACTGCCAAACCTCAATATTAAAAAAAGTCACATAACTTTGGGAAGACAATATTGTGTTCAAGGCTAGAATCTAGCCTAAGTATTAATGGGAATGATGTTGTTTATCTCAGGGCACATGTTAACCTAGGAGGGTGCTGGGCTTTTATATGAATCCATCCTTTCTTTGAATCGCATTTAAAACTGATGCATAGTGAAACATAATGGAAATCCAGTTTCTTCACATAAACAGAGAAACTGTCACAATTGATCTAAATTGCATTTCTCAACAACCATCTAAGGCAAGATTTTGTTAAACCGTTTAAGATTCAGTTCTCTTGATCTTCCATCCTCAGCCACTTGAGGGCTAGGATTATAGTCATGCACCATTGTAACTGGCTTTTAGCCGGACATTTGCTAAACTCACAGATTTGGAGAGCAACTTAAATATATTTTTTAATTTTTAAACACTAAGAGACCACCAGTCCCCTCAAAATAGATTATCTGAGATTAAGAGCTTTTCCTAAAACAAACTGTGTCTTAATTTTAAATTTTTTGAAAAAAATGAGAAGAATGCATAGGTATTAAATAAGCAAAAGAATATAAATAAGCAAATAATACATATAGTAAATATAAATTAGCAAAAGAAGCATTTCAAATTCAAAGAATATGAAAGAAAACTCGTAACTTTAGGTTCCAAACTACTACAATGGGATTTAATCTCTGTGCAAGTGACGGAAATTCCATCTGTCTATTCCTATTTGTCTATAACCTAGTCACTGCTGGACAATGGCAGAGCCATGATTGTAAGTGATTTAACTTAATGCAGAATCCACATTTCCTTGTTAGCTATAATCCATCTGTTTTCTGAAATTTGACAGTGCTGGGCACTGATATCCACATACTCAGACAATAAGCGACTAACATTTGCTTCCTGCCTCAGACTCAGATGAGAACAGGAACTAACCACATTCATTGCACGTCCTGTAAGGTGTTACCCAAAGTGAAACACAAATGATAACCACACTTGATGCCCCTGTAGGTTGGTTAAATTATTATGGCTAGTATTTCGAATTGATACTTAGTTCATTAACAAATTCAGTTTATGCAATATAACACAGCACAGGTAGAGTCATAAAAATGATCAGAAGAAAGGTATTTGAAGTAAAAGGAATAAAGGAACATAATTTTAAAAGAACTGTCTGTCCATCATCTGCTACCAGAACAATGTAGTAATATTAGTTTCTTTTCATAAAAGTTAGATGCATGCAGATTACCTTAAAGCATGCAAATTAGACTGTTGGCATTCCAACATCTTGGTTAGCCTCACACAGCTGAGTATATGCAGATTTTAGTTCCTAAAGCATCTTTTTACATGGACAGTGTTTGCTTTCCTATTTTGCTACAAGCCAGCATCAAGACCTTTTAAAATGCAAAACAACCAATAATAGTCAATATGCAAAGCAGGAAGATGACAGCACTGAGAATCATTTTCATGGGCCCAGTAGACTGTAGGTATTAAATGGGGGATCTGATGCAGCATCAAGAACACACCGGAGACAGAGGTATTACCTTCTGCCCTGGACGGCCGGACTCTCCTGGTTCTCCCTGGCAAAAGAAAACCAAAGATGAGAAAAGTAACCTCAAAAGAGTTTTTCCTACCATTCCCACCCTGGGGATCCCTGAGCAGTTCCACAGAGATGGCCCCGCCGCCCTCTAAATCCCATGCAATTTATTCACCTCCCTCTTCTTACTCTGCATCTCACTAGACATAGGGCAGTTTATTGCTGTGACTAAATCTATATCTCATGTGCAAATTCACATTTTTATGAAATCTATGAAATAGGGAAGAGAAGGCAAGTCTTTTTTTTTTTTCTTTTTGGTCAGTCATGGGGCTCAATTCAGGGCCTGTGCTGTCAGTACTTTTCTGCTCAAGGCTAGTGCTCTACTACTTTGAGCCACAGCTCCACTTCCCAATTTTCTGGTGGTTAATTGAAGGTAAGAGTCCCACTGACTTTCCTGCCTGGGCTGACTTTGAAGTGTGACCCTCAGATCTAAGCCTCCTGAGTAGCTAGGATTACAGGTGTGAGCCACCAGCACCTAGCTTTTTTCTTTTTCTTTTCTATCTTTTTTTTTTAAGCTTTATTTGTATTCTAGATACCCTTGTTGGGTTTGGAAGGCAAATATCAGAGAACAGGAACAGGGCTAAAATAACTTCTAGCATTGGCAAAGGGAAGAGACCCACAAAATCAAAACTGTAACTTCTGTGATACAAACCCAAGTTGCTGTTACCTTAATTCCTGCAGCAGATGATCCGGGGTCACCCTACAAAGAAACCCCAGAGAAATTAGGCCACAAGTTATAGGTATAGAAAACATCCACAAACACCCAGGGGGATTTCACCACAGTGGATGCTTTAAGGGACCCTGTGACTAGTGGGCCTTACCTAGGCTCTGTAAATGGCTTTGTACCAATATGTCAGCTGCGAAAATGGTAGCCATTTGAAAGATAACAATGTACTTCATCAAACTAAAGGGTTTACTTTGAATGCAAAATACACAAGGACTGTATTCCTGAATATTTCTAGGCGAACAAAAATCTCTTCCCTTAACCGAATACAAAAATGTATTCCACAGCAGTATGTTATCATTTAGGGAGTGGGAATTTTCTGTGTTCTCTATTTCTAGAATTGATTCATTGATTACTGGCTACCACTTCCGGAGAGTGCTTTGACCCTGGTGGTCTTTAGAAAATCAAGGTTCAATAGATAAAGTCAAAGAGTTAATGAGGTCAGCTTGGGCCAGGCCAGACAGCAGATCTGTTCATTTCCCCCATGAAGCACTGCTCCAGTTAGGACTGCTAGCTGTCTCCAGCTGTACACTTCTTTCATTGTGACTTGGTCCCTGCAAGGTACAGGATGATGGATGACTTCTGGGTGATCGGGATGCATGTAAATGCTGGGAGAAAGTCTTGAGACAGACTCTGGTCTTTGAAAAGGCACTTGTGTTCCGCCCAGATTTCATGAAGAATGACTTCATCTCTGAAGCCAATTGCTTTCCAAAGCAGCAGACAGGGAAGAGGCAAGGAAAGAAGACCGAGGGGGCAGTGTGGGGCCGCTGCTTAGCTCTGAAATCTTGCCAGCAAAAGGCCTAGACTGTCGAGCTCCTTCTAGCTCTTTCTATACAATGAACATGATAGGCAGAAAAAGAAAAGGAGGAAAGTTATTTGAGACGGCTGGGAAAATAGTGATCATCACAGGAGGAAGACCCAGCCCGGGGTTTTCCTCCACTTGCCTCATCTGTACAAATGCTCAGTGAGCTTCTGGGTCTGCTTCCTTGTTCTGGAGTGCAGAAGCTACTCATCAATCTCCTTTAGAGACAGACAGAGCCTCGGGCCCCGTGCTCCGGCACTTGTTTCCCTCCCTCATTTCCTCTCATTCCACAGTTGACAGCTTCTTTTGCTATGGGTCACCTCCCGCACACATCTGATTGTACAGCATCATGTGTTGGCCATGTCTGGTATAGCCTCCCTTTGTAATTGCCCACTTATCTTTCCTGTGCAACTTGTGTCTGTTCTTCTAGTAGATAACCAGCTGAATGGGAACTGATTCTTAGATCTAAGTTGACTTAGTGCCTGGCCATAGTGACTGATGCATAGGTCCATGAATGAACAGATCTCAAACACAGTATTTTTAAATAGGCCAGCAGTCAAACATCAAAATGAAAGAAAAATCCTATGGAATGGTTAAAACACAGAAGGAAATAGTAAATTAGCTTGAGGAAAGACATACATATGTGAATTTCTTTTGACATCTGTAATTGCTATTACCCAAGGAAAAGGTCAAACAAAACTAAATAAAGAAAAAGGACACTAAGTACTGTCTTTCTGTAGAATGATACTCCTCTTCCCAATTATTAACATTCAAATGAGTTCCAAATGGAGAGAAGAATAAATGTGGCTAATAGCAATACCATTTAGCTTGAAAATTAGCAACACTAATCAACTAGGTATGCAATATTTTGCACAGCAAGGCCTTTGAATTCATAAAAACAATTCGATGTCGCAAAAATTCCTTCTTTTATCTTATTTATGCCTCAAATCTCCCGTGATGTGGGATGATAATACTATTTCCATTTAATATATGAGGGAATGGCAGCAACTTGAAGCTAAGTGAATTTGGGGATTCCTCAAATTCTACTTCCAAGTTCTTTCCATTAGAAGAAGAAAAGGATTAAGTGTCTAATTTCCCTTCCATCAACATGGCAAAAAGGCTGTAGTAAACTTATAAATAAAAGGAAGTTGCTTGTATTAACTGGTTACATTTTTTTTCAGTATTTTAATGAAAAGTGGTTAGATAATCCACTTGACAATGTAGACCAGATTTCCTTTTTCATAGAGAGGGAAAGGAAGAAAGGACATTCTCCTGAAAGGCTGGTTTATTGATGGAAATAAGAGGTTTCATTTGATAGACAACTAGACAACTAAGAATTCTCTCCCTTTCCCCCCCCCCCTCTATGTATTTTAAAAACAGGTTTTAGAACTGTGAAATCTCCAGGAATTTTTATAACATTTAAGTGGCAAGTACTGGAAGACAATCGTAAGTTAAACATTTTAGAGGATAATGCTCCAAGCAATTGAAATAAAACAGTGCGTGTTTATAATCCTCCCTTCCCCCAAGTGAAAGTGAATATGGAATTAAAGTAGGAAACTGCCCTCCAACTATGTCTTAATGTACTCTCAACCACACCAGCCAGTTGGTTTAGAAATAAAAATTTCCACAGGATGTCATAGGTGGGGATACAATGTGAGGAGATACTTGGGACACAGGAACTGGATTTGACTATATTCTATTCAAGCCCAGTCCTTGGTTTGCTTTATGATTATTTTTAAATACAATATTTGACAGAGAATGACATGTACATGTTAATAAGGCTCATGTGGACATGTAAAAAAGTGAACTAAGGGGCTGGGAATGTGGCTCAGTGGTAGAGTGCTTGCCTAGCATGCACAAATCCCTGGGTTCAATTCCTCAGCAAGAAATAAATAGACAAAGCTGGAAGTAGCTGTGGCTCAAGTGGTAGCTGAAGCCCTGAGTTCAAGCCCCAGGACTAGCAAAAAAAAAGTGAACTTAGGTGATTTATTTCTGTATCATTCATTCATTTCATAGTTTATTGAGCAGCAGTTTATTTATTTATTTATTTATGTTGGTCATGGGGCTTACACTCGAGGCCCGTGTGCTGTCCCTTAGCTCTTCAACTCAAGGCTGGCCCTTCACCACTTGAGCCACAGCACCACTTCCGGTTTTCTGAGTGGTTAATTAGAGATAAGAGTCTCACAGACGTTCTTGCCCGGGCTGGCTTTGAACTGAGATCCTCAGATCTCAGCCTCCTGAGTAACTAGGATTACAGGCGTGAGCCACCAGCACCTGGCTGAGCAGCAGTTATATTTAAGGCATGTTGTGAATGGAGGGCTGCTGGGAGCTGGGGAGACAAGACTCAACAATGAATGAAGTTACTAACCTAACCCTTGCTCTGTACTTACAATAAGCATTTACTAATACACACTCACACATACACACACACACACACACACGCATGCACACAAGCACACATACATGCATACACACAAATACTACAAAAACTATTGGTTGAAAGCAATAAACATTATTATTCTTTGCCTTTAAAAATCTGATGAGTGAAATAAGCAGTCCAGAGTCTGCCCTAGGCAAAAGACTTTCAGATCAAGTTTCAGTGGACTTAGGAATAGGTAAAACTAGAAAATGGGGACATGAGATGAGGTTTGGAGGAAGAGGCTTGCAGCAAGTGTCTAAGCAGGGAATGGCAGGAGCTGGGCTAGAGCAGCCAGCACCGTCTGTTGTGGGAGGATCCACTAAGACAAACCACTACGTATCATTTCAAAGAAAAGAAGATACTTTTGTCTGATGACTCCAGATGTCATGTGGCTTATAAAAAGGCCCAGATGTCAAGTGTGAAAGCAGTGTGTTCACAGACATGGAAACAAGGAGGGAAAACAGGAAAAAGCAGACAATTCATGCCAACAAAGTGAAGGTGAAGGTCTTAGATGAGCAGATAAAAATCATGCCACGGTCAGACCATTCAGCAGGCTGTTCAACTATTCAAATGAGTGGAAATAAGTAAGAAATCCACTTCTCCATTTACTGGTGGAATGAACGCTCTGAAGAGCTCTAGTAACTACCCATGCTTGAAATCAGCCTTAGGCAGGTTATTCTTAAATCTCGAGTGCACCACAGTTACTGGCCACAGAAAAACCCCAGCCTAGTGAGTTTTACAGTTCCACGGTATTCCAGATGACCAGTCTGGAAAAGGCTCAGATTGCTTTACCATCCAAAGGCACTCAGTTTGGATCAAAAGGAAACAACAACAACAAAAAGAGCTTATTAAAGTGAATCACTCAATGATGTAATGAAATACATCAATGGCAGAAAAGAAGCAATTTTTGATTTTTACATCTGAACCTTGCTCAGTGATGATGAGTTTCACATCCTGAACACAAAGGCCACAAGAAAAGTGTTTCCAACAGGCTGGAGATTATATGACAGAAGCGGGAAATGTTTAAAAAACACATCAAAAATTATATTCCAATTACAGCATTCTTGGGATGAATGTGACAGGTCAGATTACACATTATACACATTACCGATTCCTATTTACAACCCCCTGTTTAGATCTATAGAAAGTTTATAGAAATGATTTCCGTTTTAACCAAGGCATTTCTTGTTCTCAATTTCAGTTGCCCAATAAAACTTTTTGATAAAAAAAGAAAACCAACCAGTCTCATTGATTTCAATTTCCATGTGGTAAGAAAAGCTCATATTTATTGCGTTTATGATGTGTGAGTCAGTATGGCAAATGATTTGCATTAATATATAAAATCAGACCAGTGTTCCTGTTCCTTTGAGATTTTTCTTGGTATTTTCAAAGAAAAAATTTTGCTTGGCTCTTGTAAAATTAAATTTTAAAACATGGGTGATTAAAGAAAACAATTATTGGCCTAGGTCCACCTTCCAAAAAATGCTTTAAAAATACATCATCTTCTAAAGCATAAATGCTCTTTATATATTTGCATAGGCCTAGTTCAGACTTAGTAAATATAGATATAGACACACATAGACAGACAGACAGACAGATAGATTTTTTGTTGTTGTTGTTGGTCTTGGGGCTTGAACTCTGGGCCTGGGTGCTGTCCCTCAGCTCTTCAGCTCAAGGTGAGTGCTCTACCACATGAGCCACAGTGCCACTTCCGGTTTTCTGGTGGTTAATTGGCGATAAGAGTCTCACAGACTTTCCTGCCTGGGCTGGCTTTGAACTGAGATCCTCAGATCTCAGCCTCCTGAGTAGCTAGGATTACAGGCATGAGTCACAGGCACCTGGCACACACTCTCTCTCTATGTACATATATATATATAAATTTATATATATAATATATAAACATATATAATATAAATATCCAATATATTAATTAAAAATATTTTTAATTAATTTTTTTTTTGCTCAAAGAAATTTCCCTATGTGTCAAAGGCCTAGGAGCCAAAATACTGTTCACGTTTGTAAATGGTTAGAAAAAAAAATCAAAATAACAATAATATTTCACGACACATGAAAATTACATGAGATCAAAATTTCCCTGTCCGGAAATTATGTTTCCCTGGAACCTGGCCACTCTTGTTTGTTTACATGTTTTTCTGTTCATGTGTTCACGCTACAGCCACATAACTGAGGACTGTGACAGAGACCATATGGCCCACGCAATCGAAAATATTTATTTTCTGGTTCTTTAGAGAAAAAGTTGGCTGACTTCTGCTTTTCCATAACAACAAGAAAAGTGAAGTACAACATGATCTAGGTTTATATATTTAGGGTTTTCAATTGTGACGTTCACAGGCGCAGACAATGCCTGTATCTCCAGTGTGTTCTTGATACTACACTAAACATTTTCATGTCGTATTTTATCACGGCATGATATTTAAATTTGGCCAATAAGTAAAATAAATCTGCAGCAGTGCTACTCGATGGGAGTGATTGTTGCTGCAGTACTAAGGATTGAATTCAGAGCCTTGCGCTTGCTACGCAGTTCCTCTATTATTTGAACCACATCTCCAGCTCTTTTTGCATCCATTTTTTGTTGTTGTTGGTGGTGGTGGTAGTGGTGGGGCTTGAACTCTGGGCTTGGGCATTGTCCCTCAGCTCTTCAGCTCAAGGCGAGCGCTCTACCACTTGAGCCATAGCGCCACTTCTGGTTTTCTGGTGATTTACTGGAGATAAAGAGTCTCACAGACTTTTCTGTCTGGACTGGCTTTGAACCTGGATCCTCAGATCTCAGCCTCCTGAGTAGCTAGGATTACAGGCATGAGCCACCCGACGCCCAGCTATGTGTGCATTTTTTTCTTTTTTAGGGTTGGTCTCACTTTATGCCTAGGCTCAGCTGATCTGAGATTTGATCTTACTACTTTTGCTACCTTATGAGCCAGGATAACAGGTGTGCACCACCATGCACACACTTCATGGGTTGAGTCTTGAGAACTTCTTTTGCCCTGGTTAGCCTTGAACCATCATTTCCCAATGTCTGCCTTCCAAGTAGCTAGTATTATGGGCATGAGCCACCATTTCTGGTTTCAACTTGGAGTGGTTTTTGTCCCCAAGGGAATATGTGACAGTATCTAGAGGTGGGTTTTGTTGTCATCGTTCAGGGATGTCACTGGAGACGCATAGTGAGGGCCATGAATGACTCTAAACACCCGACAACCCCAAGAACAAAAAAGTATCTGCTCTCCAATGTCAACAGTGCTCGCTAAGCCATCCTGGTTAACCAGAAACTGTGAGCCACTCTAGTGTCTAGATTATTCTTCAAATACAAAAGCGTTGCTACTTAGTGACATTAATTCATCCCCACCCCTATGCCATATTTATATTAATATTCATGAGGAGAAAAATAAATTTCTTTTTATGTTGTGGGTCTGTTTCTATGACTATTATCCATCTGTACTTCAACAACCTTCAAAATGGGGATAGTTTTATTCTCAACTGCAAGTCTAGCTGAATAATTCTTTCTTTATCCCTCAATCACTCAGCTTGATTTATATTAAAAATCCATGACTCTATTCTTTGTTCAGTTTCTGAAAAGATTTTGTACCTAATTCTTACACAGTAAAATAGCCTTCCTACATCATAAATGTCAAAGTAGGAATCCAAACAAAAGGTATACTGGTAATTTATGAGGTGGGTTTTGGGTGTGGAACAAAGCAAGAAGGCAGCCACTGAATCACCATGCTGATCAGGACTTAAATGCCAAGGGATGGGGAGACAAAACATAAAAGTTACAAAATACTCAGATTTAGTAGATTTCAAGGCAGCAAATTTTCAAACCTTCATTAAAGGATGGGCACTGGTGGCTCATGCCTATAATCCTACCTACTTAGTAGTCTGAGATCTGAAAATCAGGGTTCAAAGCCAGCCCAAGGAAGAAAAATCCATGAGACTCTTACATTCAATTAAACACACACACACACAGCCCCCCAAAAACACTCGTGTTAAAGGCTCTTATCAAATAACATTAACTTATGAAGAGACTTTAGTTTCACCTTCGTTCTAGAACTAGGTCATAAGGAACTCCTTGAAAAGGCATTTTTAGATATCTAATTACACATTTTCTAAAACTTTTGATACATATCATTTCCTTTCAAAATGTGTCAATGTGTAAACAGAATGTACAATAATCACTTTTTGCTAACAGACATTTACAAGTTTTCTGATCTTTGGAGAACAATCATATTACCTTGTCAAACAGAGGCATTCAACCTTTTAGAACCTCCCACCCTTTTACGCACTCTTGCTTCTTAAAACCGTACCTTTTCACCTGCTTCACCTTTGGGGCCATTTTCTCCAGCATCTCCCTAAGAGGAGGGAAGACGGACACATGTGAAATATCTGGGTGGTATTAAGCAATGAAGCTTTAAACAAAATTAAGTTTCCCTCAAAATCCTCTATAGATAAAAATCTGCTGCAAATGTGCTACAGAACTAATAATGTACTTTCACTTAACCAGCTGTTGGATACCAATGCAATTAATTTTAAGACATGGAACATGGATGAAGAGTGTTAAGCCACACCATTAACAGAAATCCATCCTGTGTCTCCACTGATCAGCTAATTTCAACACTGAAGCCTCCTCTTTCTTTTCTCCTGTGTGAAGACTTCATCCCAACAATTCTTCTGTGACTCGTTTGCCACCTCTGTGTCCTTCATGCCACACCTGTGCATCTAGGCCTTTGTCCACTCTGGATTCCTCTCTCTCCTCCCACTCCATCTTCTTTTGTACCAGTACTGGGGCATGTCGTTGGGCCTTAAACCCTGTCCCTTAGTTTTTTCTGCTCAAGTCTGAACCTCAGGTCCACTTCCAGCTTTTTGATGGTTAATTGGAGATAAGAATCTCACAGACTTTTTTTTAACCTGAGCTGGTTTTGAGCTGTGATCTTTAGATCTCAGCCTCTTGAGAAGCTGGGATTTAATGTGTGAGCCATTGGAACCTGGCTTCACTTTTCCTTTTTAATCTGAATAAATCCCACTTCTTCAAACCCACTTCTTCAGGGACTCAAAATTCATAGTGAAGACTGTGGATTGAACATTTATTTCTGTCTAGGTATGGTTTGAATTTGTGGATTTTATTAGAAAACTTTTTGCTTGAGTCATAGTACAATGAGTTTAAGAACGTAATGCTTGTTATTTTTGAGAATTCCTATGTTTGCGCTTTTACACACAAAGCAATGCATCTAGGGCAGAGCTATTCACTTCTTAGCCAGGCCTTGACCCCTTCAATTCTGGATTCTTCAATGTAAGCCTCACACCATAGTAGAGTGGAAATATGGCCTTTGGAGTCAGGAAGACAGAGTCCAAATCTGGTACTCATTGGGCAATGGAAATTCTCTTTGCATCACATGTCTCTTGTGGAATGCCAGTGTAGGAATAAATGATAAGAAGTTTCAGACTGTGCAGAGAGCAATTAGACCAGTATGGGGCACCTCAAAGGTGCTTTTGCTTGATGTTAATAGTAACCATGCACAATGGCACATATATTCCATAGGCTGCAATGCTTCTCTGTCTAGCTTCAGAAGAAGTCACTTCATAGCATTTTACAAAGCTCCTTAATATAGAGAAACTAGTTTCTTGGGAGAGAGAAATACCAAGAAACTGTCACAAGTAGCCTTCTCAGGCATTTGTCCGGGGTGGTGGGATTCTGCGCAGTAAGCCTCGGCACCTGATAAACTTTATCTGGTCCCCACAGGATGGTCTTGCCATCATTCCCTCTCCCTCTTCAGTTTCTACGCCAAGCCATTGTCTGATGGCTAAATAATGACAAGTTCATTATTGTGACCTGATTGCATGTCAAACACATATACTGGCAATCTATCATGAGGGACCTTGTTGGGCAGATTATTTACATATGCTTGAGAAAGGGCACTGGTGACTCATTCATGTAATCCTAGCTACTCAGGAGGCTGAGATTTGAGGATTACAATTCAAAGCCAGCCTGGGCAGGAACATCCATGAGACTCTTATATCTCTAATTAACCAGCAAAAAGATGGAAGTGGAGCTGTGGCTCTAGTAGTAGAGTGCTAACGTTGAGGACAAAAACTCAGGGACAGTGCCCAGACGTACAGTTCAAGTCCCAGGACAGGCACACAAAAATAACATTTGCTTAAAAAAAATCCTTGGCCCATTGGACCAGGTATGGCAGCTCACATCCATAATTCTAGCTACTGAGGATGCAGAGGTTAGGAGGATCATGGTTTAAGGCCAGCCTGAGAGCCTGGGAGTCAGTGAGACTGTTTCTCAACAATTAAGCTGGGCAGGTTGGGACATGACTATAATCCCAACCACATGGGAAGTGTAGGTAGGATGATCCCAGGCCAGCCCAAGGAGAAGAATACAAGACCCTATGTGAAAAATAGCTAAAGCAAAGACAGGCTGGGGATGTATAGCAAGTACAGAACCTATCTATCAAGTGTAGGGCCCTAAGTTCAAAACCTACTGCCACCAAAAAACCCCAAACCAAACCAAAAAGAAAAACAAAAGAAAAAGTCTTTATCATGAAAGCTGGCTCCAAGTGGTTATAAGGGGCTTGACAGAGATATCACTTTATGAAATTGATTTTTATGACCCTCAGTTTTGCTTTCCTTCCATTTAACTAAGTCCCCCTTTGTCCCTTTTGTTTTAGGATGCTGACAAAACAGTACATTGAAAACTTCTGTCTTGATCCTTAGATGAACATCTTTGTGGAATCAGAGTTATAACATTGCTACATCAGAAAGATCCTACAATTTTGGGAAGAGCATGGGGATATAGTACCTTAGTCATTTCTAATTCAACTGGCAAACTCTTAAGCAACAGGAAAATGAGTAAGGTAAGTCCCACCATATGAACTGAGAGACTAAAAGGAATCAGGACAGGCCTAAAGTAGGGAGGAGGGAGCCTGAGAGGAATCTAACATGCAACACTCTGCTTTTCTTTTTGTTTCTCTTCCCGGTTTTTATGAGAATTCTTTGTGGGGCAACTTCAGGTAATTGCTTCAAATAACATCTGTATCCCTTTAACCTACTGACATGAGAAGTGGTAGACAGACATGTAGATGCTTAGGTGAGTATTGGAATGGCACCAGTGATGGAGGAGAACAGAGGTTTTGGCTGGCTTATGGATTTTTGAAAAATTTAAACGTTTCACACAGAATGTTTAAATTTACCCCCCCCTTCTCTCTGAATCTTTAAGCCTTTAAACTCAAACTCTAAATTACACTATTTTCTTTCATGAATCAAGTTTGAAAGACACACAGATGAACATGGTCATTGTCCCCACTCCACCTGTCCAGCCAATCCACTCATCCCATCCATCTATTCATCCATCCACCCATCCCATCTGTTCAGCATCTATTCATCCACCATCCTTCCATCCATCCACCCATCGCCTCTGTCTGGCCATCTGTCTATCCACCCCATCCTATCCATCCCTTCCATCCATCCATCTATCCATCTTTGGATCCCATTTTTTTCAGCCATCTGCCCATCCATCATCCATCCATCTAACCATCCATCCACCAATCCCATTCTATCCATCTCTTCCACCCACCAGTCTACCCATCCATTCATCTGTCCATCCCATCTATTCAGCCAGATATACATTCACCATCAATCTAACCATCCATCCATCCACCCATCATTTCTGTTTGTCCATCTATCTTTCTAATCATCATCCATTCATATAATCCATCCATCCTGTCCATCTGTCTTCCATCCAGCCATCCATCCATTCAGTCAGCCAGCCAGCCAGCCAGCCATGCATCTATCCATCTATTCACCCATCTACCCATCTATCCATCCATCCATCCAGCTAGAACAGTTTGGGTAACTCTTTGGAATTAAGAACACAATTACACACAGAATTTTCTTACCTTTTCTCCTTGCTCTCCAGGTTCTCCCTGAGCAAAAGAACAGAGATTGGGTGACTTTAAATGATCAAACACCTCATTAAGAAACATCAAACAAATGAGATACTTAAATAGGCTAGATGAATTGTGCTTGACTTTTTGATTTGGGCTACAGTTTCTACAAAGAAAGTTGAGTTCTTCTATAAAGCAGTTGAGTTTCCTGAGGAACTGGGTATGTTTGTCAATGCTTGCTGTAATTGCTTTTGTAGGGATAAAAACCTGCACAGAATTATCAAGATGTGTAACAGCAGGTGGTAATTCAGTATCTGGAAAGGCTTCTTAACTCTATTATTTTTTCTGGCCAAAGTCAAGATCAACAAGGTAGTTTAGCATGTCCTTCCTCAAAGCCTCCTTTTCAAAGCGTACCTGGATGTACAGATCATTTCAGGGATATGAAATTCTCTAACACGAGCATAAACACTCATTCCAGAAGTAAGGTCCCTCCACCATGTCATGAACTTTAACTGTTGATAACCAGTATGTTTTCCCTCATGCATATTTTAGCAAGTGTTTAATACTTTCAGCACTGATACCAGAAAGGCACAAAATCCCAGTGCATTTAGAAGAAATGCTCTTTTCTCAAAATAACAACCAGGAGGTAGATGTGGTACTACGTGCCTATAATCCCAGCATTCAGGAGGCAAAGGCTGGAGGATTACAAGTGTGAGGCCAACTTGGGATACATGGCAAGAATCTGCTGATGTATAGCTCAGGGGTAGAGTACTTGCTTAGCATGTGCAACACCTTGGGTTTGAATGTGAACACCACAAGAAAAAAAAAGACCAGGAAAGCATGAGGATGACAATTCAAAACTGTGCTTTGAAAAGTATTTCACTTTAAGTTTGTTCAGAACAGGACAGAGGATGGACAACACACGTTCTATAACGTATCATAAACATTATGCTGATATTTTTCTGATAAAAAGCTGGACTGTTGCCACAAAACCAGAATGCTTAGTTGGTCTTAAGGCAATTATTGTGGGCTTAAAAAAATAACCCATTCTGGAAGTCACTCTGGAGACAAAAACTCTTCATTCTCTGAACATCAACTTGACCCCCCCTGGCCGCCTGCATTTCTAGCCATGTTCACTGCTCAACATCCACCATGTTCTTAGGTTGCTAGGCAACCTAAGAACAGCATCATGAATATGCATTAAATATTAGCTCCTCTCATGTGGCTTTGTAGCATGGAGCAAGAGAGGGAAGGAGAGAGAAAAATGGCTGGAGTCCCAGAAGGAATATTTTCTTTCTTCTCTTAAAGGACAAAGGACAGGTCTATACTGATTTTTAGGCCTGTCTTAGGCGCCTGTCAATTGCCATGGATGTGCAAAATCAGCTGACAGACATCTGTGGGTGTGGATATGCACCAGCACAGCTGATGGGATTAGGCATTCGTTTCATACTTCAAGGGATGCTCACTCATCAAAGGACTTGGGATTTGTTTGCCTGTTTGGTTGAAACTAAACTGTCACCAATCTTTTTATATGTAACAGATTCATTTGCCCTTCAAGAAACATAGAAAATGTGTAACCCTCCTTCTAAAGTCATTGCATTTTTTCCCTATTTGGTAATTCCAACTATATCCATTTTTAAGTTTTTAAACATGTCATAGCTCTATTCTGCTCTTCATCTGACTAACAGGTTATGCTGTGTGGAGGCTGAAGGTGTCCAAGTCTTGAGGAATGGCCATTGTGCCAGGATGAACCTCATTGGGAGTGAGGCCTGGAAATATATATATTTTAGGCAGCATGGATGTAATCCTGCTTTCATATGCTCATTTAAGAGGTAAAATGATGAGAGAAAGAGAAAGAGAGAGAGAGAGAGAGAGAGAAAGAGAGAAAGAGAGAGAGAGAGAGAGAGAGAGAGAGAGAGAGAGAGAGAGAGAGAGAGAGAGAGAGAGAGAGAGAGAGAGAGAGAGAGAGAGTTGGTACTGGGGCTTACGTGTAGGCTTTGCAATCTCACTCTGCTTTTTTGCTCATGGCTGGTAACTCTACCACTTGAGCCATACTTCTAGTCTGGTGTTTTTTGCTGGTTAATTGGGAGATGGGGTCTCACAGACCTTTCTGCCTGGCTAGCTTCAAACCTGAGCCCTCAGGTATCAGTCTCTCTTAAGTAGCTAGGATTACAAGGCACGAGCTGGCAGCAGTCATTTTGAGCCGTCTTAAGATAACATTCTTATGTTATGTCACTGTTGCAGAAGTGCTTTAGACAATCATGTTCTATTTCTTTGTGTTTATACTTTTTATACTTAATGAGGATCATAAAAATGATTTATTCCTTAGTCACAAAGTTCTCTAATATAACGTTATGACACTATTGACAAAAATTCCATTCAAGTGAAACCTATGGGATATAAAATGTTAGAAGAGCTTATCACAGCGTGGAAAGCTGTTTGATGAATGGTTCTGCATGGCTCTATGTATACTGACCTTCAGTCCCGGAAGTCCATTCTGTCCTGCTGCTCCAGGCAACCCAGGTTCACCCTCAAAACAAAAAGTAATTACTACTAAGTAAAATAGGCAAAACCTGTCTATCATATGGACAACTAGAGGAGATAAGCATCCAATAAGGATCAGGAAGTACAGAGAGGGTAAACGACTATTCATATAAATGCTACACAATCAATGTGTAGGCCTCAAATTCATGCTGGAGAGTACAGGGTTAATTTCCTATGTGCAGTCTTTCATCCTTAAGAAAGCTAAAATAAATTACTAGAGGAGATTATTATCTACATGATGCTAGGCACATTGCATCAATAAGTATTTGTGGAATGAATAAAGGGCATTTGACAATGTAAGACTGATCTGAAGGCTTTTTCCATGATCCATCAACTCAGGAAAAAAAAGACTGTTAGTTCTAATCAAGTTAATATTTGCCATCTGAATCTCAAAAAAAAACGTATCTTTGAACACCTAGACACAGATGCCATGTAAATACAAAATAAATGTTTTGATTTTATTTTCCAATTGTATTGTAAGACAAATTGAAGCTCCAGACTTGAGTCTCTCATAAAGTGTAAGGGAAAAAAATGGTGGCCACTACTAGGTTGAAAACTGTCTGTTTTTAGAAAGATATGCATTAGTTATTATGGACCCTGATCAATGATTGTTTTCCAAACAGAGGGGGGTAAATCCATTAAAGGACCCAGACGTGAAGACATTTTGTCCCATTATATTTCTAAGTGGCTCACACTTACATCCAAGAGAACTTTCCTTTAAGAAACATTCTTAATATCCCGACTTCCACTGCTGGGTAGCTTTCTTCCTTTCAGAGAGAAGACAAGGTACTTCGTAGTTGATTTTTTTTTTTAAGACTTGATTTTGTTATTCTTTTTAAGATTGATTTGAAAGAAGGTTTTATAAGTCACCCAAAGAGCAGGAATTGAGTCATTTTTATATTTGTTTTCTCAACTTGGAAAACATCTCTATAAGCAATATTTCTCAAAGGCCAAGATCTTTATATTCACTGAAGAAGGCCAAGTATTCTTTGTATCTATTTAACAGGCAAAGAAATGAAGATGTGGAAAGTTATTTTTTTCAGTCCTTTTTAAAAAAATGAAGTAGACGGACAAAGAGGTTACAAGCCCACATTCTGGTGAGAAGTACAGGATCTTGACCAATGTCACCTCTTCCACTATTCTCTCTCATTTTGCTTTCTCCCCATTCTTATCAAGTTATGTGGTTCAATTATTATATAATGGATAATGAATATAATGACTACATTTGTCCAGATTTACACAAATATAGTCAAGATTTGATTGTCATGGTTTGGCTTAATAATATACTCAAAATGACTTTTTCACTATTGAATGAATGAAGAAGTAATCTAGGAAATATAAAAATCTAGAAATCTGAAGTAAGTAGGGGATGTCTTTCTAATCTTGTTATCAATTGGTTATACATACCATTTATAAATAACCTTCTAGAATAGAATGAATTCAACATTATTCATATGAAGACATTTTATATGTGGTTACTAGACACATGAGACTACTATCTGTCTAGAAGAGTAAAAATGTTCTTCCTGGGGTTCGGAGGTATGGCTCAGTTGGTGGAGTGTTAGCCAAAGCTAACTAGACCAGACTGAGTCCTAGTTTGAAACCAAAAAAATTATCTTCCTGGATGATTATATTATATTTGATCACACTCCTTGTTCTGGATTATCACAATTGCTAAAGTCTGCACCTTCTGGAAGAAATTCTGCTTCCTGTATAAAGTCATATGAACTGCAACTCATGCACTTTTTTGTTGTTGTTAAGATGACAAATCATTGACCGAGAACAATGATGACCATTATTGGAAAGTTTTGATATGCCATCTGTACAAAACAAAGGCTGAGAACTTGGAAAGAGAATACACCCTGAAACAGGACTATCAGTTACCCTGTAGCCAGCAAGAAGAGCTATTCAATCTGTTTTCTTCAAACAGTCTACAACAAGATGCACTAATATCATAACTCATGGTTCTAATGCAAATAAGAGATGCTGCCAGGGAACAATACAAACTTTGTTTGGACTTTCAAAGAATAACCATGGTAGCCAGAATTATTTTTCTTTAATGCTTAAGCCCCTGGAACTGGACAGAATTCATGCTAAGATTTGAAGCAGAAGAGAAATGTTGCTTAGGTATCTGTCTAACATCCTCCTTAATATATGAACAGCAAGGGACCAAGACTTGATCTCTTTTCCTCTTCGATTGTATAATAAGCTTATTTGGTCTGATGTCTTATATAATCTTTTACCTATGCTCACATAGTTCCAGGCGACTCTAAGCATATTATGTACTGTGATGTTCTGATTTTTTAAAAAATTTATATAGCCTTCTGAGTAGTTTGATTACCTTGTTGAAGTTAGGTGCGATGAATTAATTGTCTAACACTCAAGGGGGGTCCAATTTTTACTCTTAAACATAGAATAAAATAAACACCTCAGCATATATAATTACATTTTCCTGCAAGATTCTTTAATGATGAAAACTCCCTGAGTTTGTTTTATAGTCCCAGGAAACATTTTATGGCATTGTTTTTAAGCTGCTTTCGGAAAGAGTTTGACATTTCACTTGCTCTTATAGTCATCTGTTCTGTATTATTTTTTCACTCTCTTCATCAGCTTTGGATAGCACCATTTTAATTTTGGGGTTTTTTAAATAAGCACAAAGAAGAAATTGCTGTTGTTAAATTTTCTATTTCTTTTCCACTTTCAAGTTAAATATTTTCACATGTGTTTCTAATTTAAATAGGTGCTCACAAAACCTTAGGCTGAATAATGAGGAGGAAAAGAAAAAAAATGGCTTAGAGCATCTTACTTCCAATAAGCTGCATCAAGATATTGCCTATAAAGTTAGATTAGGGAGCTATAGGACATTCTATCCTTGCCCAAAGTTAGTTTGTGAAGGTTAAGTGATAGGAATAGTCAAGATGAAGTACTCTCCAACTCAGAGGACCAATGCTGAGCAGCTATGAGCATGTGTGAGGCTTGAATTCATTTACCTAACAGCAAAAGTATACAATAAGACAACAACGACAATGCTATCAAAGCATAAAATGAGCTATTTTTGAAAGAAGTTTGCTGGTCAAACTTCATTGAGAAGTGTTTGCTAAAGGACAGACAGACATACAATATAATTTGTAAAAAAAGAAGTAAAATGTGGCTAAGTAGCTAAGAACTTAGGTATCACAGAAGATAGCTAAATTGAATTCATCATAACGCTCATCGGATTTGAAGATCCAGGTTAGGGTACCCAGAGGACATATGGGTAAACCCTCTCTTACTCTCCCTCAACTACACACTACTCCCCCCACTCCCTCACTTTCTCTTCCAGTCTCCATTCTCTCTCAGTTCTCAGTTCAGTTCTCACCAGGAAGAGCCTGAAGGGTCATGTGTGAATCAAAGTGTGCAAACCCCATTCACTTTTCCTTACCACCATTTTCTCCATTGCTACTCCCTCCCAATTTTAGAGCCATCTGCACCAGTGCTGTGATCTACATACTTCAGAGCCTGGGGAAGCAGATACAGGACAGGCTGAAGCAGGAATTCTTCACTTCTAAATAGCTAGGACTTGATTGCAAAACGGGGAGATTCTGAGTAGGCATGTCCCCTCAACCCTGCGATCCCCACACTTCAAGAGAAGATTGATACCCCAGATGGCTAAAGAAGGCTTAGGTGAAAGGCGTTGCTTGCCTGTATCCAAAGGCAACACTACGCACTATTTCCTTTCAAAAATAAAACTTTGAAAGGCCCCAAAAGTCAGCTCAAACAAGCCAGAGAGCCTGAGCCTGCAGAGTGATGCTCTTTTCTGTACATTAAAAAAAAAGTTTTTCTCTGCATGTGTTCTGGTGGGGGAAAAAAGATTAGGAAATGAAAGCTTATGATTTAGGGAGACAAACTATCAGGGAGTCAGATGAAGGGGAAAAGTTTTTTTAGAACTGGAGAAAGAGCCAACCACCATAGCCCATCTACCTCGTGTTCCAGGAAATCTCCTCTAAATTAGACCATTAAGCGCCCACTGCAACTTTTGATTAGACTTAGGAAGCTAGAAAAGAAGTTTTAGCAGCAGTAGGCAACGAACATCTGACATTCCTCTAGCCAGGGGCTGAGGATGGGAATGACCTGTATCTCCAAAGGGTGGTGGGTGTCTGGATTCACTCTGTGAATGTAGATAGAAAAGGAGGAAGCTCCAGGGGTGACAGGCAGCCCCCTGACATCCCAGAGGGGAGCAGAAACTAGGACAAAAGCAGCATTACCAAAGAAGAATGCAGAGATGGAGGCAATTCTGATCTTAGGGATGAGGGTTCGTTGCCTGGCAATGCAGAGCGGAAATCCACATCAGTGCTGGACTTTGAAGTTTCCGTAAATTGAAGAAGTGCCTTTATTTGTACATCTGGCTCTGTTAAGTTTTAGACCTTGGAACATAACATCCCCTTGAAAATATATCTACTTCATGTATGTATATATACATAGATATGTTTTAAAATCCAGCTAATGTACTTTCCTAGAGTTCTTAATAATAAACTTATATATAGTTTGAACACTTCTTTTCTCATGAAAAGAAAAATGTACTCAATTATAAATAGAAATTTTAAAGGGTTATGTTCCACTAGAATTCTAAAGGTCAGAAAGAGCACAATGAGATAATACTTTTTTTTTTTTTGGTTGGTTGGTTGGGGCTTGAACTCTGGGCTTGGGCACTGTCCCTCAGCTCTTCAGCTCAAGGTTAGTGCTCTACCACTACAGCCAAAGTGCCACTCCAAGTTTTCTGGTGGTTAACTGAAGATCAGAGTCTCATGGACATTTCTGCCCGGGCTGGCTTTGAACCGTGAGCCTCAGATATCAGCCTCCTGAATAGGTAGGATTACAGGCATGAGCTACCAGTGCCCAGCTAAGATATGACTTCTTACTAGCATTCCTTTGGACCCCTTAGGAGGATCCTGATTCATGAAGGCCTCAGTGCCTGTGATTCAGAGAGGAAAGCAGTCTAATCTTTTAATAGGCGATTACATGTACTACTGTCTCCATTTTAGTCTCCTGATTAAACTTTGAAGTGAATATTTATAATATCTATCTGGCAAATGAGGAAACTAAATTACAGTGAAGGTACTCCTGTCCAAGTTTATTTAAATACTGACTGAGCAGCAAAGCCAGGGTTTTTGGTTGTGAATCCACACTCTGAACCTCTATGATACACTGGTAGTTGATTGCTTGACTTTGAAGCTCTATTCTGTCCAAGAACATCTGGGTAACCCTGAGCAGAATACTATGCCTCCGTTTCCTCATTTACAAAATGGAGATGATCACAGCATTCACTTGACAGGATTCCATGAGGACCTCATGAGTAAATGGGAATATAACACTTAAGGGCGCCTACTACTTAATAAATGTTGACTAATTTTAGCCATTATTTTATATTACTTCCATCTTCTATGCTGTCAAGGGATGAAAAAGAATACTGAAATTTGATTCCTCATAAATTAATGCCACCCATGCTATTTCATGTTTGATAATTGCTACTTGCCTGAAGAACCCCTAGCAGTGGAATTCTTTGACTCTAAATTCTTTTTCTTTTTTAAATCCATAACCAAAGAAACTTGTAAATAGATGGGGTTATATATCATTGAGTAGGTTCTGCTTCAGGGAAATTTAAGCTAACCAGAAAACAAACAGACCTACGACATACTGAAATCACTCAGGAATTTAAATTCAGCCTATATTTTTAGTATGTATGTGTGTGTGTATACACGCACATGAGTGTGCACAAGTATGCATGTATTTATGCTGGGAATCAAACCCAAGGCCTTTCACATGCTAAACACACACTAGCACACAGCTACCCTCCTGACTTTGGACTTTTAAAATGATACTCAGGATAGTGAAGGGAAAAAAGCCATTGTGTTGAGTGCTTACAAGGAATAAATCAGCCGTAAGAAATATTGGGTTCACTGGCTAGCTCAGTGTGTGGACTGGATCAATGGCTTGACCTTTGGAGGCTGAGAGCTTCAAATTTATTTGCACTTTAAATATACTCACAATAAAAATGCCACAAGACATAGACTGTGAAGATTAATGTCAGTAAAGCACCATAAGACATGTGTAAGAGATAAAAAGGAATTCCAAATACCATAATTATCAATTAATTAAAATTTAATGCTACTTAAAAAAATCACATGGCAACCTGGAATGGATTCAAATGACACACTAACATGACTTTTAATTTATATTTTGAAGTTTAAAAATTAATAAATCCTAGAAAAAGCACTGGAAAAATACATGAAACAAGATCATTTGATATTTATTATTATTATTATTGTTGTTGTTATTATTGCTTTGGAAAGAATCTGTATGACCAGGAAATCTCTATGACTTTCAGGCAAATTCTAGCTTGTACAGTCAAAATAGTTCTTATTAATTCTGATAATCACTGGCACTATTCTATAGAAATAAAGAGACAGGAAATAGACTCAGAACTGCATTACCTGAAATTCTTGTGTACCATTTGTTTGTCCCCAGATCTCTTCTGAGACATTTGGGCTTTGCTCCTATTGCTATTCAAATAATTTGTCATCTTAATGTCATACTTGTATAGCTACTAGTTAAGATGAAAATGTGGAAAGGGAAAAAAATACAGGGCTGTAAACAGTGCCTACTCAGAGATTCTACTGTAAAGAATTGACATATCAATATGCCAACAAATTGTAAAAATTCTATATAGTCTGCCAAAGAGTTAAGTTTAATTATGATTCCATCATAAATTATCTTAAATAGATCACATTTCCCATTATGTGTGAAGTAGGCTGTATCAACAAGTGTATTTGTGTGTGTGTGTGTGTATATATATATATATATATATATATATATCCCCATTTATGTGTGTGTGCATTTAAAAATCATATGTAGGATCTTTAATAAGGTCTATTCATGAGAATTACAAAAATATATATTTATGTCCAATATAACTATCTGGGGAAGAAAAGGCAATATTGCTTGTTTTAGGTATGAGTTTCCATTATATTTGCTCTAATTTCTTTGGTGAATGAATACAAATCTAAATGTGGAAAAGCAAATTTCATCCTTGGGAACAGAGGATGCTAGAAGTGCATTGTCTAGGAATTTGTAACCTTGGTGGCCGTGAGTGGACTCCTCTATCTGGAAGGCTTAGAGACACACATTTAGCCCCTTCTCTCAGGTGAGACACTTTCTGATCCAAGAAAGGACTGGAACCTTTCAGAGAGCTTAGATCATCCAGCCCCAGAATTGGAGATGCCACCCGACCAAGACTGTGCTGCTCAAATACTTATGATTGGATCTTTCTCCTTTCTGTGCACTGACATGCTGTCCAGTCCACAGGAGGCAGGGGGGAAGGCTGTAGGCTGGAGGAGTGGCCAGGAAAGAGAGATGTATTCTATCTTATTGTATAACTCTATTTGTTTCCTTCCTGTTATGAATTCTGTTTCTTGAGTGTAAGCTTTGGGTTCATTTACTGAGACTTAAAGCAATGATACTATGATGATAGGTATTTGATTAATGTAATTGAGCCTCTGCTGTATAATGTTCACTTAGTTACCATGTTTAGTTAATACCAGAAGGTCTAGCTTTTGTCTTTTATGTTGGAGCCTTAGACCAGAAGAGGACTTGCATGTCTCTCCCTGGGAAAAGATGCATCTCACTGCCTCCCACTGACTGCAGACACAGAGCTACACTGCCACAAGAAGCTGGAATTAGATGCCCTGTTCCTTTTTGTGTGCAGGTCCTGGGGCTTGAACTCAGGGCCTGGGCGCTGTCCCTGAACTTTTTGGCTCAAGGTTAGCACTCTACCACTTGAGCCACAGCGCCACTCCTGGGCTTTTCTGATTAGTTTATTGGAGAAAAAAGTCTCATGGACATTTCTGCCCGGGCTGGCTTTGAACCTCAATCCTAAGATTTTAGCTCCTGAGTAGCTAGGATTATAGGTGTGAACCACTGGCCCTGTCTTCCTATTCTTGTTAACATGAGTCATTTTATCCTAAGATAGTTAGAAGACTACTAGAAAATAAATATTCAGATAATAATAATATTCACAGTAATCAATATTTAAAGAAAAATCAAAGTATCACAATGTCACCATAAGACCTATTGATTAAAGCCAATCACAGCAACATTACCAGTCTGAAACAGCTTGGAAGTAATAGTAAAATCCAAGTATGTTTCTTAAAACAGCTTACTTTTCTTTGATTTTTTTTCAAACACAAGAGAAAACTCTTTTTATTTCTTGGTTGTTATCTGCCATATTTCTGATGGCTTAGAATTTATACCTTAATAATTATCTGAAAATGATTTTCTAGGCACCAAAAAGTACTTCTTTGGGGATAGGGGGAAGTGACAGAGTAATGTGGATTAGAATGTTTTCTCAAGACATCTTTAGGACATCAAGATGCTTTAAAAATTATGTCACTGTATTCTTCAGAGAAAAATACATTCTAGAAGTTTAAGACACATTTCATATGCTCTAACTATGGAATTATCACATTATTGCCCATTTTCTCTTTACTGTCTGGATGACCAGTTTTCTCAGTAAAGGAAACACACGAATTATCTAATTTTAAATAATCTCGAGGATGAACAGAAACTCCACACAGCGGGTTTGAGACCTAGGTCTTTGGATTAAGGAAAGAAACAAGAGATATTTTGCTGATGGCTTCATAAAAATGCCGAATCACTGTTTCCCTCTGAGAGACAACATTTAAGGTACCATAACAATGTGTAACAACAAAACATAAAACTGCACATATTAACCGTGTATGCCCTTGATATCTCCTTTAAACTTGGTGAAGAGGGCATGAAAAGATCACATTATTTTCTCTTGCTGAGGAAATTGCTTACTTCTTTGCAAAAATAAAGAATACTCTGTCTTGCAAAGAGTACGTGCAACAGTTTCAAAGTTGTTTTCAGGTTAAGGCTTTCTATGCATTTTCATAACTGTCTCAAAGCTGATGGAAGGAAGAATAGGAGGAAGGAAGAAAGGATAGAAGGAAGGAAGGAAAGAGCAAAACAGTAACTTTAGCGATACAAGGTTTTATTTTTGTTTGATTTTTTAGCCGATACTAGGTAATTTTCAAATCCATCTTAAAATGAACATACTTTAAAATTTTTGTTTCTATTTCCCTCTGTAATCTGCAGTGTTCTAAATTAGAGAAAGTCAATCTTCGATTCTGATCAAGATTTATGAAGCAAAAAGAGGTTCATTTTACTATGTGGAAAATGATTCACCACGGACAAGGGCGCAGTGTTTGGTTCAGAGACAAAAGAGGCTATGAGCCTCTACGAAGAACATTCATTTCATTTGGGATTTGAATGATGCTAGAAAAAAAAGAAATTGCCTTCTGAAGCAGAGATGAATCACATTGTCAGCATTTCACCAAAGCGACATGAAAGCAAAATGGCACCGTCAGATCAAGCACAGTTAAAAGCGCTTCCTACCCATTTCTCCACTCGCTCCTCACATCCCCTGTATCAGGGATGAACTGCTTTTGTCTCCCTTTTACACAGGAGTTAACTGAGAGCAGAGCAGAGAATTCAAGGACCACACCCCAGTTCATTCACAGAGTCTCCAATGGGTAGAATCATGCTCTCAGGCACTTTGAATTTGAAGACTGGGGTTGTGTCATACTGGTAGAGGAGAAAAGATGGGCCAGATGGAGGGGTCATGACCATTGCCTTTCTCAATAAGGTTAGCATCCTTGTGATTTCAGAACTTGGTCCAGAACACTCCAGGAAGGTGAGCAGTGAGCTGCAGGATTTCTAAGGGCAAAGGCCTCATTATTAACAGTCCAGTCAAACTGCAGGACTAGAATCCCTCAAGTCTATTCAATTCCTATGTTCCCTTAACACTGAAAAGAACTTGCTTCTGTGTTCAGAAAGTTTGAATGGGTTCCCTCTCTGTAAATAACTTTCACTAGTGAAAGAAATCAAACACACATTAGCCGTGACCGTGACCAGAATAAACTAGGGTCCATTTTCTTCATCACAATGAATGTCAAATAGAGCATCTTCCTTGCATTGCCGTTCTTCAAGAATTAAAAAGATCTGGTTGTATCACACATGGAACATATTGAAATACAACACATCCACTACTTGAAATGGAAAAGTTTCAGGGGTTTTGACTAAGGTATCTTTAGATATCCAAGCTCATCTGATCATTTTGCATTTCAAAGACAGATGGAGTATGTTATGAGCAAATAAACTTGCTGTCATTCACTAGAATCATTTTGCGACATTAATGCTTTCCAAGTTATAAAGGAAAAGAACTCACCTTTTCTCCATTCATGCCTGGAATTCCGGGTGTTCCAATGGAGCCCTAAGGAAACACATGGTATAAAGGTGATATCATCACAGACATTTCAATACTAAGTTTACACTTTGTTAGTTATGTCAGTTATAACTTTACCTGCTTTTTTTCAATTGTGAAAATACTGTACAGAGGGGTTACAATTACATGGGCAAGATAATGAGCACATTTCTTATCAAGCATTGTTGCCTCCTTTGTTTCCCCTTCCCATCCCTTCCCGTATCCACCCCCCAGACCCCCCTCCCCCCCTGCCAAAGTTGTAAAGTTCATTTTCGACATAAGACATCTTGTACATCTCATTGTTGCAATAGGTCCACCTGTATCCCTATTTAAACAATTTGTTTTTTCCCTTTCCCTCCACAAATTATACCAACATAAAATACAGTGAAAGCAGGGGTTATACCATGGGGGAGGGACATACAAAACAACAAAGCAATCATCATATATATGTTAGAAACAATTGCATCAAAGAAAAAAAATTTGAACACTTATCTTGGGGTTCATTTCATCTAACATCAACTTATCTGACCTTTTCTGCTTGTCTCAGACATATACTAGTTATTGCAAATAAGGGAAACCATGGGACCTATGTTTCTTTGGGCCTGGCTTACTTCACTTAATATAATTTTTTCCAAGTCTTTCCATTTCCTAACAAATGGGGCCTTCTTAACGCATGTCTGGGAGATTCTACTTTTCACATTTTCTCCATTGTGTTCACAGGCATACTGTAGGTAGACACAACTTTCTCCAAGTAGAGAGTCAAAATTTAACCTTGTTTCCAAATATCCACTTCATTCTCATATGATTTTTAAAGAATTTCATATCATACACTGTGATTCATATCAGAAGGCCTCATGCTCTAAATTTTATTGTCAAGAAGTGAACAACCTTAGCTCTCCCTGGAAAAAAGACTACCAGTAGTAGTAATTCTTGAATCTCACAAATTTAAGCAAACAAAACAAATGATAATTAAAACAACAGCTGTTTATTACACAAGCAAATAAGGGACCTCCCCAACTCAAGTTCATTGTATGTGACACACTTTCTTTCTGGACTGATGGGGCGTGTGTTTGAGTCATGTGAGTTGAAAATATGTCTTCCGGGACAGACTCAACAGCAGCACCACCACTTCCGGGTCAATTTTCCTTTAAAAATGGATGGTGTGTATTCACATAAACACGGGCACACACATGGACTGTGGGGAGTAGGAATGGCTGAACATGGAAGAGGTGACAGCTGAGAAGGAAACAGCTAATTGTTAACCAGCTGTGGGTGGTTCAGCCTATCATCCTAGCTACTCGGGAGGCTGGGATCAGGCCGTTAACAGTTCCAGGCTGGTCCTGGCAGAAAAGTTTGTGTGACTCCATCTCCACAGCTGGATGTAGTAGCTGATCACCATAGCAACTACAGGAAGCTTCCAGTAGCACCTGGATTGCAGTTCAGGTACATTCACTGGCAGAAAGTAAGAACTTATCTAAATCAATAACCAGCAAAAAACAGAGATGGAGGCATGTCTCAGCCATAATGTGTCAGCCTAGCAACAGTGAGGCTCTGAATTTAAACTCTATCTATCTATCTATCTATCTATCTATCTATCTATCTATCTATCTATCTATCTATCTATCTATCTATCTATTTTAAAGTTTGGAAGTAGAGCTGTGGCTCAAGTGATCAAGTGCCAGTCCTGAGCAAAAAAGCTAAGCAAGAGTGACAGTCCCTGAGTTCAAGCCCCACTACTGGTACACACAAAAACCTGCTAGTTATTATCTGAGCAAATGCATGTCATTAAGTGGATACAGAAACTTTAGCAAATAATGATGCCTTTCTCCCTCCCCCCCCCCCCATTATCTCTCCCTTTTTGGCTTTGGAGGGAACATTTTTAAGTATCACATACTTGTTCTTTGTCTAGCAAATGTATTTTTTTCTTAGTTGCACCTTAAATTTCTTTCATAATAACTGGGAATTAAAAATAGTAATAACAAACCCCAAACTATACAGCACTCTATTAAAAATAGTAATTACATGTAAACCAACGGAGATGGCAAAGCTCCTTGGTGTGTTGGAGACTCTCTAGAGTGGGTCATTAACGTATTTCCCCAAGTTTGAAGTGGTAATTTTATCCTGGTGCAATGTGGATTAGGGTAGCTTTACAATTTCACACTATGCTTAATAGAGACATTATTGCGAGGGACAAAGTGTTCCTACACTCAAGTTGTCTCACATCTCATTGGCTTTAACTCCATTTGTAGGATTATGTTTCAACAGATGCCACATGCGTAGGCTCTATCTTTGATGGATTCCAAAGATAAAGAATAATCACTTTGCCACCTGTTAGAAGGCAATTGTTTTAATTTTCTGTGGGTTAAATATCCTCCCTCTCTCCCTCCAACAAGATGGCAGGTTAGCCAGTGATATTCTGTTGGCAAAGAGCCACCTACCTGCTATATAATTATGTACCACATATAATTATATCTAGTATCTATATTATATATTACTATATATTACAAATAGAAAATGTATCCCTAGTGCTGGTCAGTTTTGTGACCATTTGGCAATTACTTGTTTGGCCAAGGACAGCAATTATTTCACAATGTCCCTGATCCTTCACATTTTTAGTTCAGTCACAATATTTTATTAGTATTTGGTTTAAAATTTTAATGCCTTAAGCATTGGGTAGTTTAAAAGGAGTCTTCTCTGGGTTTACTGCATATTTCATAATAGATTAGAAATGTAATGGTGCATTGTATTGAGTGTATTTTTAGATACCAAGAATGGACAGCCAGACCAATGGCTTCGGCATGCCTTATAGTAGCTAATTCTACCCCACTCTTCCACGTACCATTGGGCAATGGAGACATAATTACTTTCTCAATATTGTTTTATACTATACCTTTTGTCCTGGAGGCCCCAGAGGACCCTAAAGACAAAAACAAAAATTCAGTTAGCATAATACTATTGCCTGTTAAGTTTGGATGACCGGTCACAACTCCCTATTTGCTATACAGAAATATGCTAAGCGTGCTGAAAGTACAAAATGGATCTGCTTTCCTATTTACTTCCTTTTGAAAAGACCTTTAAACATATATAGTATGATTTCATTTTTCAATTAAAGAAAAAGAATGTTTGCCATCCCAGTGCCTCTGTTTCTGGAATGAACTGCCAACTCTACCTCATGAATCTCATTTGGTGGGCTAGAGGTAATGTTTCCAGAAGCAGTTAAAACAATGCAAACCTGGTGTTGGGGATTCATGCCTGTCACCTTAGCTACTCAGAAGGGTGAGAGCTGAGGATTGAGCTTTGAAGCCAGCCCAGGCAGACAAGTGTTATCTCTAATAGAGAGGAGGTAATGAAGAGGCAGATTCTTATCCCCAATTAACTGGCACAAAGTTGGAAGTGGAACTGTGGCTCAAGTGGTAGAGTAACTGCTTTGAACGGAAAAAGAAATCAAGAGCAAGAAGCCCTGAGTTCAAGCCCCACTACTGGCACACACAAAAACATGCTAGTTATTAGCTAGTTATTAGCTGAGCAAATACATGTCATTAAGTGGATACAGAAACTTTAGCAAATAACGATGCCTTTCTCCCTCCCCCCCCCCCATTATCTCTCCCTTTTTGGCTTTGGAGGGAACATTTTTAAGTATCACATACTTGTTCTTTGTCTAGCAAATGTATTTTTTCTTAATTGCACCTTAAATTTCTTTCATAATAACTGGGAATTAAAAGTAGTAATAACAAACCCCAAACTATACAGCACTCTATTAAAAATAGTAATTACATGTAAACCAACGGAGATGGCAAAGCTCCTTGGTGTGTTGGAGACTCTCTAGAGTGGGTCATTAACGTATTTCCCCAAGTTTGAAGTGGTAATTTTATCCTGGTGCAATGTGGATTAGGGTAGCTTTACAATTTCACACACGTGCACACACATACACAAAACCAAACAACAACAACAAACAACCCCACAAAAATGTAACACAGTTTCACAGGAAAATAGTCAGGACCACATTTAATTTCTACATCGACAAAACTTCAGTTAAGCAGATGTACAAAGCGAATTACTGAAAAGCCTGACAAAAATGCAGGTTTTGTTCTATGCTTCCTCTTAGGAGATGTGGTCCACTGACGTGCACAAAAGCATGTTTATAAACCAGAGGAAGCCAAAGCCAAGTATGGCACCTCATGGGCTTGAGGAGGAAGGCTGCTCATGCCCAGACTGTGGCCTGGGGGTAGGGAACCGAACACGGCATTTCAGGAGGTGAATGAGAATATTTACATAGAAAATGCAAATGTGACAGTTTTGAAATTAAGCAGTTTTCAACCACAAAGTGAGTGTTAGGATTCCATTGGCTAGCTTTAGGACAACAGAAAGGAACACAGATATCTAATTGTATTTCCAACTCTTTGTGTCTATTTTAAAAATATTTCAGTTCTTTCAAAAGTATGTTTTGTTTTGGTGTGTGTTAGTGAAGTTATAGATGTTACCACTTCATAGAAAAGCTCTTTAGTCCTTAACCCTTAACTAATAGCTAGTTGGTTTTCCATTGCGTATCCTCGCAATTCATCAGCATCTTACATTCACACTATCATTATATAAAGCATTACCATAGCCTGGTGCCATTGTCTCACGCCTATAATTCTAGCTACTCAGGAGGCTGAAATCTGAGGATCATCGTTTGCAGGCAGCCTGGAGGGGAAGTTCATGAGACTTTTATCCCCCATTAACCACCAAAAAGCTGGAGAGTGGAGCTGTGACTCAAGTGGTATAGAGCTAAGACACAAACAAAACATACAAACAAACATGAAACACTAAAGTGACCATTAGTGGAAACTGGCCATTCATTACTTTTACATTTTTTTAAATTGAAAATACACACCGTTGAGGAACATGTGGAAAATTTGTTCCCAGCCGTTTTATAATAATCCTCCTATGACAACTAGTTTCCTTCTGCAATCAGCTTTTCATGATTGAAAGCACACAGCACAATACAACCTTTATACACTCCTATTTGATTCATTCTAGCCACCAATCAACATTTTTTTGGGGGGTGTCTGTTATCTGCATAACTGTGGTTCGACATTTCCCTACCCATCATACTTTCTCTCTTTAAAATTCTGGTTTCTTCTGGTTTAGATTTTGCAGAGAACATAGGGATTATCAGGTGCAGATTCCCTCGACATCCTCTCTGTCATCAACCCAAGCCCACGTGGACCCCTTCCCTCCATGAGAGGAAGAAGAGTCTCTGCTCTTATCCAAGGTCAGTTCATCCGGTATTCTGGAATCCATCCTTGCCTCTGTCCCCAAGGATGCTTTCCAATCAATTATGGCTGGCATCCATATCAGAGCCTTCCCTTTTCCACGGCTACTTCCCCTCAGTATGTAAACATGTTTAATCATTTCCTCACTCGGGCAAATTGTTTGGAAAGTAAATGTTAATGCGAGCGAGGGCATAACCCGAGAGGGCGTGCTGATAGGAGATCTGAGAATGAAGACTCCAGTTTGATCATTGGCTCCGATTCCATTTTCTCCAGTGTCCCTGGAGCATTTCTCCTCATTAACATGTTGATGTTAGAAAGGAAACCGCATAACAAGAGGTACATTAATTCAATGTTTAGACTGAGCACGCATATCATATGCTCAATCCACCACGTTTCTTTCCCACCATCAACCTAACTTTGCCACTTGAAAAAAAATATTGTACACTAAAATTGGGTATTGATGTGTAAATGCTGGAAGGGAAGATGTCAACTGAAAAATAAAAGCAAATTTTACATCAAATATTTTGGCTGGAAAGTAAAGTAGCTGATGTTTGCTAACTTGGTTTCTGTTGTATGATCTTATCAAATCAAGATTAGACTAATCACAAATTAGAAATCCACTCAATCACACGATAGGTATGTTTTAATGTGGTACTTAGGAATGTTGAAAAACTATAAATACTTCTTCATTTTTATAAAACTCATGTTGTATTTTGAACACTCCCCAAATTAAAGATTTAAGATGAATTTTAAGTTGTGACTATGTGTCTTATAGCTTATTCATCATTCTGCTATCAAAAATAGATTCTCAGCTACCAGAAAGGAACTTAAAAACCTCTTAGATACCATTGGTAGGAAAACTGATCAGGCAGCTAAGAGGGAATTGGGTTTTTGTGGATTTTAATACAAGGCACAGACATCCATTTGAATAAGTACACAATACACATATGCATACAGAGACACACAAGATTTTTCTTTTGTATATGAGTCTAAAGTATCCCTATCCTTAAATTTTAATAACACATGTCTGTATCTGTGACACTGTGGCAGTTAAATTTAATGGGAAAATATGACAGAATCATTCATTAATATATCTCTTTTAAACTTTTTAGCCTACAAATGGCTTGGCTGCAGGATGTTATAATTTCATTATTCCCCAGAGAAACTAATGCTTCTTCTTATTCCTCAGATTAAAGTTCTGGTACTTCAAGAACTCAAATTAGTTCATTATTAATATTGCCATGATTCAGTAAGTTTGGATCAGTTTTCACAGCAGTTAGAATTCTTTTGGTCCATTTTTATTAATCAGTGAGGCATATCTCTCTTTCTTGGCAGGCGTACACATTTAAATTTACACATACTTTGCATACAACCAAGATGGAAATGATCTAATTTGTAAAAATTTCTTTTTCTTTCCTTTGTTTTGTTTTTTGGGTCCTGTTGTGGGGCCTGAACTCTGGGCCTGGGCGCTGTCCCTCAGCTCTTCAGCTCAAGGCTAGCACTCTACCACTTGAGCCACATCGCCACTTCCGGCTTTTTTCTTTTTGCTCATGTGGTGCTGAGGAATCGAACCCAGGGCCTCATGCATGCAAGGCAAGCGCTCTACCACTGAGCCACCTTCCCAAAGAGAAGAGGTTGATCAATGCACAGGTTTTAAGATTTATTGGCTTATCACTGCCATCAGCCACAGTTTTACTGTGGTTATTTTTGTGTAAATATTTTTAATTGTTATTATAAAGGAGATCCACAGAAGGGTTATGGTTCTTTCAGTCAGTCAAAGAATAAATTTCTTTTTGGACAATGTCATCCTTTCCCTCACTCTTTCCCAGTTTTTTTTTTTTTAATGATTTCTTTCTGTTTATCTCAATATTAGAAACTGCAATATGTAGACTCTCAATATAGGAAGCTATATAGCTATATATTTCCTTCAGTTGAACTTCAGAAATGTCACATATATACATATATATATACATGTATACATATATGATATTCATATATGTACATATATACTATATATACATAGCATATATATAGTATATACATATATACTATATATCTACACATATATAGTACATACTATATATACCATATATGTACATATATACATATGTGTGTGTATATATATATATATATACACACACACATATATATTGCCGGAGACTGGGACTCAAACTCAGTATCTGATGCTTTGGCTCATTGGCTGACAATCTACCACCTGAGTCATGCCTCCAGACCCAGGGTTGAGTCTTTCTCTCTCTCTCTCTCAACTAGAATGAGTATGAAATATCCTCATCTTAATACAGGCTTGGATGAGACAAATGTATGATTCATTGAAGAATTTGCATAGTAGGGAAATGAAAATAACCACTGAAGGATTTGAAGTGTGGAGTACAATATCACTAATATACACTTAAATCTTGACATCAAACATGTCATGATCTGGAGAAAAGAACACAAAAAGCTATGCAGAAACTTGTAAGCAAGGAAGAAATGATCAGTATATGTACTTTTCTTTCCTGTTTCTACCATTTCTGCTAGACACCACTTCTAAAACTTATGTATGATATTCAGCATATAGTAAGCAAATAAGCTAAATAAATATGATATTTCCCGCATTGGAGATTGTTGTTACCTAAAGCATATTAACTCAGGCTGGGGACCCATCCTTCCCACCTCAGGCTCTGAGCATAGCAGTTGTGCCAGGATCTCTCTTCAGTCTACCCCTGTCCCAACCTTACCACAACCTCACCCTTGTTCAAACCCTCTTCGCCTACATCCAGGCATCCTCCACCTAATTGCCTTTCTGCTTTTAGTTTCCTGCAGTCTTTCTGCACAATGCTGCCCAAGTGAACTTCTACAAAGCTGAGGTTCATACTTGGCTTTAAACATCATCTGCTGCCTATCTATAGCTTTGGGAAGACCTTAGGCCTTTGTGGTAGTTGAAAGTGAACCCCATACGCAGGCCTCCACATTCCAAGACCTTTAGCTGGAAGTTGCAAAAAGAGGCCTGTTTCTCACCCTGTCTCTGGCCTTTCCATAAATCAGAGCTCAGTGACCCTGCCTGGGTGGATGGGGAGGGAGGAGGTAGGTCTCCAAAGCACCTTTATGATGGGACTTTTTCATGGAATTTCTCAATGTTATTGTAGAGTTGTACATTATTTCCACGCTTATTTCTACATTTACTCTCGACACCTTTCATCATGCACAGAAGCTGCTACTTGGTTATTGCTCGGCGTGTCACAATGAGTTTAATCATCTCTTCATTCACTTTAGCAGCTAAGAGGCCATCGGCTGCCAGGCAATGTGCTAGTACAGGAGAGATGGCTGTCATCAAAAACACACACAAAACTACATGTCTGCCTTGACATTACGTTCCAGTGAATGGTGAAAACAAATCCATGGTCAAACTGTATCAAGTGGCAAGTGCTAAAACAAAGAGGGAGCAGGGAATGGGAGAAGCAGATGGGCAGGTATTTTAGAATGGGGAAGGTGCTGGTGAGCGGCACTATGATACACTTAAAAGATCTGAGGGGGGGGCTGGGAAGGTGGCTCAGTGGTAGAGCGCTTGCCTTACATGTCTGAGGGCCTGGGTTCAATTCCCCAGCACCACATAAGCAAAAAGAAAAAAGCCGGACGTGGCACTATGGCTCAAGTGGTAGAGCGCTAGCCTTGAGCTGAAGAGCTGAGGGACAGTGCCCAGGCCCAGAGTTCAGGCCCCACGACCAGACCCCCTCCCCCCCCAAAAAAAGATCTGAGAGGGGTCAAGCAAACCACCTGCATATAGAAGGGGAAGAATCCTTCAGGAGAGAGGGGCGAGCAGGCTGACAACTAGAAACACGAGTGCTCCAAGATCACCAAGGAGGCCAAAGGTGCATTAGAAGGAGAAGGGGAATTGGATGCAGAAGGGATATTGTATTTAAATGGCCCAGCAAGGCCTTGTGAGCATAATGTGTTTATGTTGACTATGATTTAAAAAAAAATAATGAGTATCAAGGGGCCGGTGGCTTATACCTGTAATCCTAGCCACTCAGGAGGTTGAGATCTGAGGATCACAGTTCAAAGCCAGCTTGGGCAGGAAAGTCTGAGACTCTCATCTCAAACTCCTCAGAAAAAGCCAGAAGTGGTGCTGTGGTTCAAGTGAAAGAGAGCTAGTCTTGAGCAAAAGAAACTCAGGCCCAGGCCCTAAATTCAAGCTCCAGGATTGGCAAAAATAATAAGAAGGATGATTAAAGATATACATAAAGTCTAGTTTTCTTATATCACTCTAGATAGGAATGGAAATATTTTCACCCATTTGTTCACTTGAGTCATTCTAACATGACTGATTTATTACAACAGAATCCTGACTATTGGAGCTACTAAATTCCACCTAGAGGAAGAAATGAAATTCATGGTTTCTAGAGGATTGGAAAGCATAAAGCATCTTTGTTACCCTACCTCATAACCATTGAGAGTGTTCTATCTATGTATGTCAGCCTGAGGTCTCTAAAAGTCATTATACAAAGGGATGGCAGGGGAAAAACAGAGAAGGAGGCAACAGTGCTTGATATGTACTCATTACCTTGCTCATGTAACTGTATTTTCACAATAAAAATGTATTTAAAATAAGTCATTATACAAATAATAGATGAAATCACCAATTCAAGTTCATCTTCCCAATATAGAGGTAAGCACTAGATGATTTCCATGCTAACCCATTGGGTGTACTTTGCAGTTCAGACATCACTCTTAAAAGCTTTTTCATTGATAGATCATGGAACAGAAAAAAAAATAATGAATTTTTCTGACACCATTGATGCTAGCCCAGATTCGATGGAGGTATTAATTACTTAAACAGGATGCAGAATTTTCTAAATGATGTGCTCTAGGGTGCCTCTTGGGAGGTGTTTTAAGGCAGGTTCTGGTTGCCTGCTATTAGGAAATGATGTAGGGAGCGCACATAGTTCCTGCTCTGTCCCTGATGGCTAACAGTAAAATTTGAAGCTCTGAAAGCTGCTGGCCATTGCTGGATATGAGAAAGCACAACCAGCTTCTGTAATCACACACACACACACACACACACACACACACACACACACACACACACACACACACACACACACACACACACACACACACACACACACACACACACACACACACACACACACACACACACACACACACACACACACACACACACACAGACACACACACACAGACACAGACACACAGACACACAGACACACAGACACACACACACACACACAGACACACAGACACACACACACACACACACACAACCACAGGGAGCAAAAATAAGGCGGCCCATCTGGAAGGATAGATAACAGCTCCCAACTATTAGGCCATTTAAAATGATTTCCTTCTAGAGTTAACAATATTTACATGCTTTAGTAAAAGATAGGCAAGGTGAAGATAAAAGGTTTTCAAGTCTGTTTCTATTAAGAAGAACAACAACATGTAAAATATAATCATCAGGCATTAATGCCAGCTTCTCTCAATGGCAAATGTGTAACTGACTTGAATTACAACTTTTTGAAAGTTATGAACCTGGTCAATTATATTGAAAGACTATAAAATATATGAGGAGAAAAAAGCAATCGGGCACTAGTGGTTACTGCCTATAATCCTGACTACTCAGGAGGCTGACGTCTGAGACTTGAGGTTTAAGGTAAGCCCAGGCAGACAAATATGAGAGATTCATATCTCCAATTAACCAGCAAAAAGTCAGAACTGCAGGCATAGCTCAAGTGATAGAGCGCCAGATATAAGTATAAAAACTAAGAGTGTGGGGCTGGGAGTGTAGCTTAGTTATAGAGTGCTTGCCTAGCATGCATGAAGCCCTGGGTTCGATTCCTCAGTACCACATATACAGAAAAAAAGCTGGAAGTGGCCCTGTGGCTCAAGAGGTAGAGTGCTAGCTAGCCTTGAATAAAAGAGGCTCAGGGACAGTGCCCGGGCCCTGAGTTCAAGCCCCAGGACTGGCAAAAACAAAACAAAATAAAAACTAAGAGTGTGAGGCCCTGAGTTCAAGCCCCAATACATGCACAAGAAAGAGAAAGAGAGAGACTTTAAAATTCTGTTGATCAAAGTTCCACCATTATTTTACTTTTCAAACTATCGTTAAGTCCACCACTGGAAAGAATCCTCAGTTTTAAAGCAACTGTTTCGGTTTCAGTACTATCACTCCATAATTCCTATTATTTGAAAGCATTCCTTTAAAACCTGGAGTCTGTTAATAAAATGGCATGGTATGCCATTTATTCACAAGTGGAGTAATTTTTTTTTAAAGAAAAAGACATATTCTTTCTGTCCTCCCTGTCTGGCATGTTGACTTTGGAGGGAATTATTAAACCAGGATGATTCATTTATTGGTATTCTCCAAAACCCCGAGTCCATGACCTTGTGAAGGGAGGTCTCTTACAGCTCAGGAAATTAAAGGGGTAATACATCTTTCTCACCACTTGACAAAACCAGAACCTAGAATTAAATACCACCAGCGGATTAAAGACAGATCGAGGTGTTTAAGAATCTATGTTTCGATCAGGTTCCAAAACAGAGACTCTATATTGCCTTTCACCAGATATCCTCAGCTGAAATTAGGTAACTCTGTTTCTTCTAAATATTTGCTGAGTCCCAAATTGAAATGATCCCAAAAGAAAGAAAAATTAACAGGTTCCTAGCCCTCTGTGATTACATATACTTCCCTTACATACCATAAAGGGAAAAGATTTATGATTTATAAAGGCCTAGCACCCACACTACACATAGTAAAAATATTTCTACCCAGTACAATATAAGTACTTTTCCTATTTTAAATCAATAATTCTGACAAGTGTTGGCCCTTAGAATTGAAACATTTCATGATCCATGAAGGTCTTAAATTATATATATATATGCATATATATTACATGGTGTATATCTGGTTATGTCATTATGTATATCAGAATATACTATATTATATATATATGCTTATATATATATATATGTTCAGACTCTCTTTCCATCCATATAGAGCAGTGTGTGTAAGGGAATTTGTATAAGGTGGAAACATACTATATTTTCAAATCCTAGGCTAGCTATTTGTCATATATAGTTACTAACACCTCTTGCAATTTGTAGGAAAGTAAATTTCAATTAATTGAAACAAATCGAAGTAGTCACATATAGTTAGTAGATACGGTATTGGAGCATATGGATTTAAATTGTAACGTACATCAACCTACAATTAAGTGAATTGGATTCTAGCTATCACCTACTTTACAATCCTGACCAAGTGACTCAGGATGCTGTATTTTTATTGGTGAAGTGATAAACTAGATGCTTTCTATAATTTTTTGGAAAAATCTCTTATATCCAACTTAAAAATAAGCACATAGCATGAGTAGAAATTTATGTAATAATTTCTCATCCTGTTTAAGGTTTTCTTCCTTTAAAACAATATGACTGTCTATTTCACTTATATACAATAAACATAATATGCACCTGTGCATTTTAACAGAAAAAACGCAAGGTGACAGGCCCTTACAGTTGGTAGGCAGCTCACGTCGTTAAGTCTTACCACTTTCTTTGGATGAGCAATCTAAATCTAGATATCTTAATTTGTCCAATATAATATAGAGGGTTTTTTTTTTTTAAAGAACTTTAGCTGGAGCCAGTGTAAAAGAGAGCTATCTACAGAACCAAGTCATAGCCTAGAGGTCATGAAGAACAACCAAATGAAACAATGGTAGACTATGCGTCACCTATTCAAGTCTTTGAGATTATCTTTCTGTACTTATGTTGCACAATCAGGCTTCTAAATCGCTGTTGAGAATGCTTCCTTTATTCTGTGTCTAAGGGAGAGCACTAGCTTCAAAGGAAAACTCCTTTGTGTTACCCACTAAAGAAGTCTGGGCTCATGGGCCTCAACACATTTCCTCTGAGCTGGGCCATAGGAAAGGCATTGGGAGGGCACCATAGAAAGTAGGCCTCACTGGTCTAAGCCCTTGTGGCGCAGTGGGGAAAGTGAGCAAGCATTATAGGCTTGGGATAAAGGCACTGAGGAGGTGGAAGACTTGGTTGGAGTGGTATTTTTATGTACTTCACGGGCAATCTGATTAAGGCAGATAATAAAGAATTTGAATGGTTGCTAAAGTCCTCTAACAGGCAGGGTGCACCGCTGATGGTTTTGACATACAAGATTTCATTATCAACATCGATTCTGCTAACTGTGCTCAGGTGATTTTCTTCCTCTGTTTGTGATTGAAAAGTTTGGGAGAGTTTTCTTTCTCTGCTAGCCCCAATCTAGGAAGATAACTCTGATCTTGTTTCTAATGTCAGCCAAGGCTGGCCAAGAAAACGAGCAAATCAAAGTCCAACTAAGTAAAAGGATGAGTTTTTTTGTCAAATGTGGCTCACAGAAGCACAGCACAGCTGAAGACATGGAAAGCAAGCCTGGACATACTACTCGTTATTTAGAATTACACAGAAGCAATTTCAATGCTCAGGGTATTAAATAATGCTTACAATGGCACTATAGTCACTTGGCCCAAATGGAATAAAATGTGTTAACATTTCATGCTAACTAAACACACTCGTAAGTATCTATAAATTTTTCAGACTAGTCCAAATTTCACATCAACGGACAATTCTTTTTCTGAGTTCTGAATTCTCAGTTATCACCAAAGCCCATTAAACAAATATTTTAGCATTTTTATCATTCAGAATGCAATGAATGGACATATTATCAAGTTTATATACTTTTAGGAGAAGGGAGAGAAAGGAGCTTAAAATGCTTCAGAATAGGGAATGTGATAATGACTATGAAACCTCAGATACAGACACTTTGAGCCAAACTATGAAACCTCAGATACAGACACTTTGAGCCAAAAAATAATTTAATGGTATATAATGACATATTTAAAAATACCATCCCTCTTTCATGTTTTAAGAACTTTTGCATTTGTCAAAGAAAGAAACAATAGAATACCTGAAGGAGAGTACTTTGAAAAATACTATTTTAAGCCAGGTGCTGGTAGTTCATGCCTTTAATAGTCATTCAGGAGACTGAGATTCGAAAATAGTGGTTCAAAGCCAGCCTGATCAGAAAACTCCTTGAGACTTGATCTTCAAGGAACCACAAAAATGCCAGCCTAGAGGTATGGCTCATTGGGAGAGTACCAGCCATGAACAAAAAATAACAAAACAGAACCCATGACAGTGTGAGATCCTGAGTTCAAGTCCTGATGCCAGCACACAAAAATCACACACACACACACACACACACACACACACACACACACACACACACACACACACACACACACATTTAAATTTCTGAAGAGCTGGAAAATAGCGATCACTCATGCCCAAATCTAACATCTGAGAGCATCCAGTTGTGGTCAGCCCTTAGTTTTATTCTTGTGTCTAGTTTTATCAGACAGTGGGTCTGTTCTTTTTTAGAAAAAGTCAACTTTAAGCTCCAAATTCTGTCTTTTAAAATCTCACCCTGAACTTCTCTGAAAACCCAAAGGCCACGTAGACAGAGACACATGGCAGGCTTCAGCACATGCAGAAATGCCTGAACTGCAGTTTTTCTTTTGTCACTGTATCATCGATGCTGCTAATCTCAGATGGTTAGTCCTGCAATTATGGAGCATCTACCTTGGATTATGAAAACTCATTCTCTACCTGATGCCCCGACCCATAGTTTTCTAAGAGCTTATCTTTGGATGCTTCTAGCTCTTCATTTCATCATCTGAGACACTGTATATTTAAAACAACCCCCCAGGGCTTTCAAGTGCCCCAGCTCAGCATGTACTGCTTTCCACACAGAGTATATCTGAGAGAACATGGAAAAGAGGAGAACAGTGGTCTGCATTATGTTCTGTCTGCTTTCACTGGTGGATGAGAAAATGAAAAGTTGATAATGTTAGATGATGTGCTACCTAGAAGGTCAAAGTAACAATGAATAGGGCAAACACAAAGTACTACCAGCTGTAGTTGGTATGCATATGTGTGTGTGTGTATATATCTTAATTTTAATCAACTGTTCTAAGCCCTTACCTTTGATTGCCTTTGTATATGTTAAGTTTTCTTACTGGATATTTACCAGTAATATTACACATTTAGGGAATTCTTCATAGCTCATAAAATATTTCATATGAGTTTTTCATTTGCTGCTTATCATAATCCAGCAAGACAGATGGAATAAATTTTTATATTTTATGGATTACAATATAGACACTCACTTATTCTATAGTAGTTTCATGACCAAAGCTTCTGGGTTAGTATATATCCTTCTCTGCCAGATTTCAAGTTAGAACATGTGGATGCATACAATATTTGAAAGCAAATTTCTAGGAAGTATATATCTGATTAAAACTTACAATTATATTACTAGTATTTTCTCTCCTCTTTGAGATGGGTGAAGATGTACGGGTATTATTCAATTCATTAAGCAGAAGCAGTGATATTAAAAAAAAGATGTTTAGAACAGAGAAATATTTCATATTATGCAAATATATATGATCAAAAATCTAGTTTTCTGGGAAAAGGAATTTAGGGGTTATATCCCTTTACAGAAAGACTCTGAGTAGGATTGCTTGAAACTGAAATATCCTAGCACACTAAAAATATTTTGATTTATGAAAACCTGATTCATACAAAACTTTACAGGAATCCATCTGCTATATAAATCCATGCTCACCTGTAATTTACTCCAGAGAGAAGAACTGAGTAATACTAATAATAACATTCTTATATAGTCCTTCATTATATATTTTAAAGTGTTTTTCCCCCTAATTTACTGCATTTGTCTTTGGTAACCTTTTAAGACAGGCGGAAAGGGTATTATCCTTTCTTTACAGATGAGTAATTGAGAGGTTAAGTGATTTTCTCAAGGTCAGACATTCATTCATTCATTTACTACTCTGACTGATGTTGTTTTAACGGGCAGGTGGAGGGGGGTCAGCTGAGGAAGTAAGGCTCTTCCTTTTTTTTTTTTTAAGCCAGCTGTGAAGGCTATTACGATGGAGGCAGATGACCTCACAAATACAACGTTGAATGAAAGAAGCCAGGCCCCAGTGTGTACATACTGTAGGCTTCAATTACATAAAATTCAAATTCAGGCAAAGCTAATCCATGATGACAGGGTCAGTGGTGGCCACTTTGGGGACAGAGATTGGGGCGTAAAGGAAGGTTCATGATAGCATTCAATACTGATCTGTTTTATACATAGTTACATTCACTTTGTGAAAATTCACTGAGATGGCCACTACAATCTATTTCAGAGATTTTTTTCACTACAGGGAATTCTACATTATTTCAAAGAGTAATTTCTAAAGTCACTTTTAAATGTGCCTTAAAGGTTCAGTAAATATATCCCAGGAACATCTGTGATTCCAATTAAGTTTCTTAGCTGCACTGAAAAATGAAAGAGACTACAAACCAATCTGAACGTGTTAAAGAGAGAAGAAAAGGTATTTAGACAAAGAGCCATAACTATCTGCATTTGAGAATGTTTTTTGAGGAATTGAAGTACACTAAAACAACACAATTCATTTTGGACCAGGTCAAATATGTAAGACTGAATGATATCAGAGTAGATTCTGGGAATATCTCAGTGCTTTGGCAGGTACTTACTATGCCTAAAATCTTTAATTAAATCTCACATTCTAAACAAGGGATTCCAAGAAAATAGAGACTATGTTATTATTTGCCTGGCAAAAATCCTTCAAGAAAGGTAAAAATAGGGGGCTGGGAAGGTGGCTCAGTGGTAGAGCGCTTGCCTTGCATGCATGAGGTCCTGGGTTCAATTCCTCAGCACCACATAAGCAATAAGAAAAAAGCCGGAAGTGGTGCTGTGGCTCAAGTGGTAGAGAGCTAGCCTTGAGCTGAAGAGCTGAGGGACAGTGCCCAGGCCCAGAGTTCAGGCCCCAAGACTGGACCCAAAAAGAAAGAAAGAAAGAAAGGAAGGAAGAAAGAAAGAAAGAAAGGTAAAAATATACACATATTCTTTAGCAGTACCAGAGTTTAAACTCAGGACCTCATGCTTGCTTAGCTGGCATGCTACCACTTGAGCCATTCCTCCAGCTTGGCTTTTTGCTGTTTATTGAGCTTACTCTCTGGTCTCAGCAAGTTATTACCTGATTTCTCTCCTACACTCAAAGGATATACAAATCTATGTGTCTATATATGTCTGTATGAAGTCATTTCATGTGTGTGTGTGTGTCTGTGTGTATGCTGGTCCTAGGGCTTGAACTCAGGGCCTGGCACTGTCCTTGAGCTGTTTTTGCTCAAGGCTAGCATTCTACCACTTGAGCCACATCTCCACTTCCAGCATTTTTGGTAGTTAACTGGAGATAAGAGTCTCATGGACTTTCCTGGCTGGCTGGCATGAACCTAGAATTACAGGTATGAGCCACTGATATTGGCAACATTTTTTTTTTAAGTGACAAAGAACCAAGAGGCACAACAGTTTCATTCTGGATGGAGCCCTTTGGATAAAGAAAAACCTAAATAACTGGACAAGGTTTCCTGTGCTAGTTCAGTTACTTATACCTAACTAAATGGGTTGTTTTCAACAAACTGATATATTCTGAACTTTATCTCCCTGACAGCAGAGCTACCCAATCAACTTCCTTCCTTCTGCAGCATTTTTTTTTTTTGGTGTGGGGGGGTCCAGTGGTGGGGTCTGAACTCTGGGCCTGGGCACTGTCCTTCCACCCTTCAGCTCAAGTCTAGCACTCTACCACTTGAGCCACAGCGCCACTTCCGGCTTTTTTCTTTTTGCTTATGTGGTGCTGAGGAATTGAACCCAGGGCCTCATGCATGCAAGGCAAACGCTCTACCACTGAGCCACCTTCCCAGCCCATGCAGCATCTTTCTTATGCCCACCAACTTTCCGCTCTTCTGCTCTGCATCATCTCTGTACATGTGTCTAATCATGCATCACATGATGCACAGGCTGTATTACTCTTTAACTTTCAAGAATTTCACATTTTTGCAATTAATCAGATGAGGGAAACATTTGTCACACTTTTTTTTAATGGTACTGAGGCAATATAAATGAGGAAAACTGAGGCCTGGTGAAGGCATCTCAGAAACAAGGTATCTTTGAAACAAGCACTATCTTTGCTTCTAAGACAGACAACTGGATGTCTTCCTTATTTCTAGGATAAACATCTGTTTTATGGCAGGGTGCATTCTTACCTGGAAATGCCCAACACCATTAAGACACCTATCTCTGCCTAACTTGGACCCCCTGCCTTTACCACACAAATACCCCTGATGCCAAAGAGTGTCTCTTCTTTAGAGCACCCACACTCTGTAAGAGCCTGTCTCCACCGCTCTGCTTTTCTGTTTGTCTGCATGCCTGCATGCCTGTTTGCTTACTTACTTAATAAAGCTCCACCAAGTTTTCTTACCATTGTGACTTGTCCAGAAATTCTTATTCTGAGATTGAAGTCAAGGGCCCCAAGTGAAGACTCCCTTCACAAACCTTCACCTGCATCCTGCATTGAACTCAGAGCCTTGAGCATTCTCAGCTTGCTTGCCCATAGCTGGGACTCTACCACTTGACCCATACCTCCAGCCTAGCTTTTTGCTGGTTAATTGGAGATAGAGTCTCAAGGATCTCTACTTAAGCTGGTTTTGAACTCCCATCCTCCAGATCTTAGCCTCGTGAGTAGCGACTGGTGCCTGGCTATCATACACAATCCTGGACATAGTTTTATTTAAAAAAAAAACCTGGAATTTTTTAACAAATCATCTTTAGCACAGGAAAAAAAAATGAATTGAAATACTTGCCATCAAGCCTTGTTCTCCTGGCTTCCCTGGTTCTCCCTTAAAAAAAAAAAGATAATTTTAGTGATGTGTGAGTGTAATAGGCAATTTCAATCAATTGGTTGGGTTTTTTTTTCTTCCATTACTTTCTGGAACACATGAAATATGAAACACATTTTTCAGATCAGAAGAATATAATTACAGCAAGCGAATTTTGTAAACATCATAGGATTAACTAAAATTACATCATGACCTATTTACAATGAAGATGGGGTGGTGTTTTCATGAGGACAGATTTTTCTTATGCAGGGCACAAGCAGTTTCTTTTACTACAAGAAGTAAGCAACATGATGAGCATGAATTGTGATTTTTGTCTCCTGAATTAATAATGGCTAAAGTAACGTGTTTTAATAAAACTGATAGCAAAAATTCTTCCTTAGCATACCGCTGCTATCATTTCCTTTTTTTTTTAAAGGTCATTCTATTTTAATATATTGATGTCTTCCAGCACAAAGCCATAGTATTTTAGGTAACATGGTAATATTTTAGATAACGTGGAAACACTTTACATTACAAAACCGAATTAAAATAACATTAAAGTATAATTTTACTTTAACATAAAATACATATTTGTAAGTTAATATAAAACAGGCAAAAAAATTAAAGAATAGTAATTATCTCTGGGTGATAGAACTACAATTAAGTTTTTCTTTCTTAATGCTTATAAACAAACAATTATTTAATCCTCAGATTAGTAGGGAATTGGTTATCATGTTTTATTATATCATTATTATGGCTACAGATATTTTGGGTACCCCTGTCACTGTAAAGCCAATATATGCAGCTGTTACTGGTTTTGAAAATAAATACCTCTGGGTTCCTTTTTATGAAATAGTTTTATAATGGTTATTGTAGTATATAGATATTGACCCTGAGAAGATCAGTCAAGTTCAAATTATATTTGTGGATTTATTTTTGGAGGTACTGGGGATTGAACTCAGGACCTTGTACTTACAAGGCCTTGTGCTACCATTTGAGCCATTCCTCCTGTCCTTTTTGGGATTCTCTCCCTCCCTCCCTCCCTCCCCCTTCTGGACAGCCTGGATGCTGTCCCTCATCACTGATCTTCTTTGCTCAAGGCTAGCTAGCACTTACCACTTAAGCCACAGTTATACTTTTGGCTTTTTGGTGATTAATTGGAGATCAGTCTCATGGACTGATCGCTCCAGGCTGGCTTTGAACTGTGATCCTCAGATTTCAGCCTCCTATGTAGCTAGGATCACAGGGAGGAGCTACTTGTGTCTAGCTTATCCTATTTTTTTTTTTCAATTTTTAAGTAGTTGTATTTATAATTCTTTGCATTGCTGTGTTACCTTTATTAAACAGAATCATTGATCTAATGTTCTACTATTTCTTTATTTATTTTCATTATTTCTAAGTAGTTGCACAAAAAGGATTGCAATTCAACACATTAGTTTGTGAGTACAATGCATCTCAATCAATGCCACCACTGCCATTATTCTCCCTCTCTTATATTCCTGTCACTTGAAACTAAGAGTTGAGGTCACTTTTAAAGTTTTCCTATTAATATGTCCCTCATAGAAACGACCAACTGATATTAAAATCATACTTACTAATGTGCAATCCTCCCCATTGATTTTACTCTTATTTTCAGACATGTTATTTACCAAGGATTACATATGAGAAGTTTTACTTTGTGTGAAGAGCTTGGGGTTTTGTGTTTGCTGTGGACCCTTTCGAAAATGGTCTCCATCTCTCACTGTGTTTTTCACATCACAGACCTACCTGCGTGTGGTGGTGGGCGCATCTGAGAGGCCATGGCGTCTCCATCAGGCGCTTCCCGAGCCTTACCTGAACCCGTTTAGTTGCTGGCTCCGGGCCTCCCAGGTGCAGGGTTCCAGGTTGATGGAGCAGTAATGGCCTTTCCCATCATCCCCTTCTCTTCCACCCCCTCTTTCACACCACAGCCCCTTGGCCCTGCTCCATCCTCGCTCTCAGACTTCACTCTGACAGAAGACCAATGCAAACACCCATCCAGAAAGCAACTCACGGGCACTCCTGGCATGCCTCGGGGGCCATCTTTCCCTGTGTCCCCAGGGGGCCCTCTTGGCCCTGGGGGGCCCGGGGGCCCGGGAGGCCCGGCCTGTCCTTGATCACCCTGGAATGGGGAAGAAGACAGACCATCAATAACCACAGCCGATCAACACTCAGGTCTTCTTTTCAGCACTTGCAATTCATGTTATCTAATCTACATTTACACTATGAGAAGAACCAGAGCGACCAGAAACGTGAAGCCTGTCGGCAATTTACCTGCCAGCAGGGAGCAAATAAATATTCATGATGACTGAGCTGAGGAGATGTTGTTAAAATCAAAGCCGCTCAGGACCCAGCGTCTGGACTCGGGCAGAGAGTGTGTTATCACGGTATTCAGAGCTGTTATAAAACTTCTGTTTAACTTTGTCTGTGCCAAAGGGGTATCAGTTACATTCACCTTGTTCAATGGATGGCTGCATTTATAGTTTGACAGATATATTTACTTTTCATAGCCTATAAAATTTAGCCTATGTAGTTCCTGTCATATTGCCTAGCAATTTATAAATTAGCAAAGCTTTAAAAGTTCCTAAAGAGCTTAGGAATTAGATCTGTGACTGGCTCCAGTTTTTAATTTTTTCAATTAATAAAAACATAGCCTTTCTGTACCTTTTTACTTTGGTACCTTTTCTTTTTTGGCATTGGGATCACAGCTCTGCACCACCATGCCCAGAATGTTCTCTGATATAGGTTCTCTTTTTACCCTTGCAAGACACTTGCTAGTCTTCAACTGTGATCCTCCTATTTCTAGCTCCCCCCATAGCTGGGATTACAGTAGTGAACCATTGCACCCAGCCTTTTGTACTTTCATGTATAGGTCAAATGCATCTCACAAAACATAATCTTGTTCTAGTATAACTGCAAATAAAAACCCTCCCCATACTACCCATCCCCACCCAAAGAGCTCTATGGCAAAGCAACAGTATGCAGAGCAATTAACTGAATGTAAAGAAGCAATCAGAATCCAGCAAGAAGCAAGCACTACCTTAATCAGGCGGCGTTTAATGAGCTGCTGATCAGCAGAGAGAAACCCATGATTGATTTTAGGAAACACCATCTGATCAGTCAGGTGAGTTCAAAGGTTGAAGTTCAGAGATGAGAGAGTTGAAGAATAGACATCAGAAGGCCACAAGAAAGAAATAAAGATATATGCATTAGAATTATAATGATCATTAAATAAAATGGAACTCGCACTTGTGTCTGATAACAGACCTTCTGCCTTTTCTAAAAAGAAATATAACCCTCAAATGAGATCAGATTCTTTGTGTGCCTGAGTATGCAGGTCCTGTGGCTTGAACTCAGGGCCTGGGCATTGTCTCTGAGCTCTTTTGCTCAAGGCTAGCACTCTACCACTTGAGCGATAGCTCTACTTCTAGCTTGTTGGATATAAGAATCTCACAAATGTTCCTGTCTTGGCTGGCTTCGAATGGCAATCCTCAGATCTCAGCCTCCTGAGTAGCTAGGATTATAAGCGTGAGCCACCAATGCCTGAGAGATCAGTTTTTTCAGATGAAAATTAATGCTTTTTATACTCCTTTATCTTGCTGATAGTGTTGAATATATGTATATATGTGCATTTATTTATTCATTTTAACTAGTCTGTTCCCAGAGGCTGAGCTGCTGGGACTCAGCCTTCTGCACCCTGAGTAGAAAGTCCACAGACAAAGCACGAGTTCCATTTTCTGTCAGACATGTCAACCAGCATAACGCGGCATGAACCTGATTGCCACTTTATGGATGCCCAGGGCCCAGAACACTTCGACTGACTTAATTGGCTGGCAAAGCATCACAGAGCATTAAAATACATGCAAATCAACCCACGGAGGCGAGGCACACACACTGAGACAGATGTGCCCAGGTGTCTCCCAACACCTGCCTGGCCTCAGGTTCCTTCAAGCATGGTCAGGATGCATCCTCCTAAAACACACCTGACCCAAGCAATGCAGGGGAGGGCCTAGCTCCCCCACTACAGCCAACTGGCTTCCTGACAAGGGCACTCAAGTGGCTGGGCAAGCCAGTGGAATGGCTCTCCATTCTTGCGCACGTTTTTGCTGACTGCAGCTCTGACTGAGCAGGCGTGAGGATCAACCACAAACCTTGACGGTGACGATCTGATTGCTGTGCAGGGCAGCCACTGTGGGGAAGCCTGGCAGGCCCTATGGGCATAGCACAGCACCAAAACAACACGACACAAAACGTCACACAGACATGTCACTGGGAGACAAACAAGCACCTACCACTAATGCCTTCCTTTCCTGGTGTGAGTCTTGGAACATAGCCCAAAACAAAATCAAACCCAAGAGGACCTCCAAGGACCCAGACATCGTATGGCAATTCATCTAAACTGCCCCTAATGGCAAGTAGGTTGGGGGTCTACATGCGTGCATGCACACACACACACACACACACACACACACTGGTGTAACAATTTGATTCTCTAAGGTTAGTTAGTACAAATAGATAACGACAGATGTTGTTACAAAGACAACATTAATTCCTCTCTATTGAAACTCTGCTTGCAACACAGGACAGACAATTCATGTGTAAATTCTCCTAAAAAAAATGGGAAGGGAATTTTTCCATCTGATCAGAGTATTCCTGGGAATAAATGGAGTTCGTCTCACCACACACATAATCAAAATTTCTCTCTCTAACCACGGGCCGTCTCTCAGCTGCGGATCAGGCGTGCTGGCTGAGGTGGAGGATGGGAAGCTGTCTTTCATAACATGCGTGTTTCATGGTCACACTCTGCAGTAAGCACTTCTGTCATACATTTTCCCCCCAAAAACCTTGACAGTTCACACAAGCCCTTAGAGCAGAAAAGTGGTTTGGAATTATTTAACCAAGTGGGGGGAGACATATTTAGAGGCTTGCGTTTTAATAACTTCTCATTGCAGTTATCAACGAGAGATGTCTGTGAGAGACATTTTGTCTTGTCTCCATTTCTTTTTTTTTTTTTAGCAACATCTGACAGTAATGCCCTTATTCTAGCTAAAACACACATACACACACACACCAAATATGTTTATCACACAAATAAACAACCACCACAGCAATACATGGACTTAAGTTTCTTTAGATTCCCTTCCTCCCTTTCTCCTCTTCCCACCCAATGCTATTTGAAAGATGGTTTTAGTCACAAAGTTTCTAAGTTTTAAGTTTGATTAGTTTGGGGGATAGTTTCTGTTTCCTCTTCTTCTTCTCCCCTTCAATTCAGGATACGTTCTTCTTTTTAAGAAAAGCAATCAAGTTACAATATATAGACATTTCTTAGCCCTCCGGCCTTTGAGTCTTCTCTTTTAGTGCAGTGATTTCGTAGAAGCCAACCAGAGGAAATCTTATCCCCTTTTTGGCCAAACCCCTCCGATAAGGTTATGATGTAGCTGGCTAGTTTCACGGTGACCTGTGTCCTCTTTTTCTTCTCCCTAAGTAAAAAGTCCTTTAAACACAGACTTTGCACAAACTCAGAAATGCTACAAGTTGGAAAACAGATGTGTACAATTTGCTTTTGTTTTACTATGGAATATGAGTTTAAAATGTTATTAGATGGTAATGTGCCAACCTCTTTCCATCTGTGACTCATTAACCCAATATTACACAGTCCGAATTTTATATATAAACCTCATATTTATGTAACAAAGAACAAAAACAGATACAAACAAGGAGTCTATGTGGATCAGAATCTTGATTAGTGGTGATAAATCATCATGTCACTGGAAACAGAATTATCTAACAAAATAATTCTAAAAGTCTTTTAACAGCACACATGGTAGGCCTTTCAAATGTTTCTAAATATGAATGTATAAATAAACCACTCCCTATATATAGATTTGAGTATGTCCATCAGCTTGTGGTGTGATTTTTCAATAATCCTCCCCCCTCCCCCCACAACTGTACTTTCCCCACCAAAGCAAAGTTTTTTACTTGATTTGGGTTCCTATTTTAATTGAAAAAGGGAAGTGCACAGGTAATTCTCACCTATTATAGATTCTTTTCTTCAAATAGAAAAACTTTATTTGGGGAAGTTGATCTTACATTCCTCAGTGACATTAACCAGGAAAATAACTACTTTGGAGGGACTTAGAGCAAAGATTTCCTAAGGGCTTTGGGAGGTTACATGTAGCAAAGGAAAAATAGGACACGTGGAAGGATTCTCCTCTGAGCTGCAACATTTAAGATTGTGAATTTTCAAATTGGTATAAAAGTAACCCTTATGGTACAAGCCAGGGTCCTGGGGACATTCAAAGGAAACATTCCCTAAGAAGTCAACATTAATTAATGGTAAATAATTTTAATTCTTTTTTTCTGATGTTTTAACTAGGCCTAGGCACTGTCCCTTAGTTTTTTTTTCAATGCTGGCACTCTACCATTTGAGCCATAGCTCCATTTCCAGCCTTTTGGTGGTTAACTGGAGATAACAAACGCATGGACTCTTGGTTCAAAGCCACAGTTCATAAGCCTGGACTGGCTTTGAACCAAAATCTTCAGATCTCATCTTCTTCAGTAGCTAGGATTACAAGCATGAGACACCAGTGTTCTGCTTTAAATATTTTTATATAAAGCAAACACAGAGGTAAAATGCAAGTTGCATACAATTAGAACTTTTTATTCCATTTGTAATAGTAGTGAACCCCCATCTCAGGGTGGTAAACATCCTGTGCTGTTTGCAGGACTTTGCAAAGCACTGGTGCTGAGTCCTTAGCATAAGTTCCAGGCCAGAACTTCTAGGCTTCCTTAGGTATTCACAGAAATGAACTCTTTCATTAATGATGCCACTACCCTTCCCCTCCATTATCATTACCGTCCTTTCTGAATAAATGATATGGACATATTTCAGTTGGTTTTACATCTCAAAATTTTGCCTAGTACACAAATGGTTTAAGTGTGGGGAATGGGAAAGAATATCTTCAGAAGATCAAGGTGTATTGAATCCAGGAATAAGCTGAAATACTGAAATAATTTACATATTTTCACCCTAAAATATTTTTGAATTCTTTTTTGTCAGTCCTGGGGCTTGAACTCAGGACCTGGATGTTGTCCCTGAGCTTTTTCAGTTAAGGCTAGCACTCTACCACTTTGAGCCACAAGCCTCTTCTGTTTTTTTTTTTGTTTTGTTTTGTTTTGTTGTTGTTGTTAGTTAACTGGAGATAAGAGCCTCATAGACTTTCCTGCTGGAGCTGGCTTCAAACCACAACCTTCAAATCTTGGCCTCCTAAGTAGCTAGGATTACAGGTGTAATCCTTCTTGAATTCTTAAGAAACAGAAATTCAAGTGTATATTAAAGACTACTTTATACAGTCCATGTTCTGTCTGAAAGCATGAAGACTCAAGGGAACCTCATGAATCACACTGATAGAGTCTGAATAGGTGACCACCTGAGGACTGGTATTTCTACAGCATAACATGGCAGTTAAACTCTCCATCTTCTAGAGAAATAATGTGATTGTACCTTAAAGGGATCTTTTTTCTTTTTCACATTTTTTTTATTGTGAAAATACCGCACAGAGGGGTTACAATTACATGGGCAAGGTAATGAGTACATTTCTTATCAAGCACTGTTGCCTCCTCCTTTGTTTCCTTCCTCTTACCATCCCTTCCCATCTCCCCCCAATTCCCCAAAGGGATCTTTTTATATTTGTGCCAGTCCTGGGCCTTGAACTCAAGGTCAGACAATGTCTAAGGCTACCCCTCTACCACTTGAACCACAGCTTCACTTCTGGCTTTTTTGTAGCTCACGCCTGTAATCCTAGCTACTCAGGAGGCTGAGATCTGAGGATCGAGGTTCAAAGCCAGGCTGGGCAGAAAAGTCTGTGAGACTCTTATCTCCAATAAAAACCACTAGAAAACTGGAAGTGGCGCTGCGGCTCAAGCGGTAGAGCACTTGCCTTGAGCTGAAGAGCATAGGGACAGCGGCCAAGCCCAGAGTTCAAGCCCCATGACCGATCAAAAAAAAAAAAAAAAAAAAAAAAAAAAAAGAATCTCAGACTTTCCTGCCTATGCTGGCTTCAAACTTCGATACTCTGATCTCAGCCTCCTGAGGAACCAGGATTACATATGTGAGCTACTAGCACCCAGCCTAAAAGGAGTCTTGGCACAAATAATTCACAAAGATGCTTCCCACTACTTAGAGCCCGTAAATTCAAAATGTAATTGTTATTTTTTTTCATTGCTTTCTGAGTGATGATGGGTATTTCATGATTACATGATAGTCAGAAAATTTTGTATTTTGTTAAAAATATTCAATAAGGCAAGCAAAGAGCCAGAAATATAATCTTCAGCTTCTAATTCCAGAATTTTCTCATCACACCATTTCTGGATTTGTGATCATTTTTTCCTACTTTTCGTCTAGTTTAAATATTAGAAAAACTGTCTCACACTCAACAAGATTTAGGAAGTGTTTGAGTGTGTTCTCTGCTAGGCCTGGGGATTGAATGGTGAGTAGGGTCCCAAGTTCAGACAGTTCAAAATCCAGTGGGGAAGCAGGAGGTGATAAGCAGGCAGCAGCCATGTACAGCGGTAAGCATCAGGATGGTGATGAAATAGAGGGCCTACGAAGCAAAGAAAACGTGCATCTCACACGAGGTCTGAAGAGCCATGCAAGACTCCCCAGGCTGGGGTGAATGTGCTGGAGGCTGGTACAGCAAGAGTAAAGGCAATGACAGACATTAGGAAGAGGCCACAAGGGTCTAATGATGCAACTGTATCCTAAAGCTAGGGCTGTGGAAAGCCAACAGTTTCAAGGGCTATTAAAAGAGCAGGATTTGCAAGATGAAAATGTCTGTTTGGAAGGCAAAGACTGTGTTTCTGGCTAAAAATATGATGGAAAATGAGGAGTGGAGACTGGTGCTAGGTCTGTAGCTGGAAGAAGGGAAGGCTTGCAGAGGGAATAGTAGACAGGAAAAAAGAGGTAATTTTTGAAGCAGGTGATGCTGCAGATGATGCATTCAGGTAGGGATTTGCTGAACCTTGAACTATCTCAGAGAGCAATAGCTGGATATGCACTTAAAAGTGGAGTGAGGTACAATCAAGAGTTACATGACTATGTAAAGTCAGTGGGGAGAGGACAGACCCAGGACCAAGAGCCTAGGAAAGCGTTGGGCTCAAGGATGAGCCGAGGAAGAGTTCACAGTGCAAGCCTATAAAAGTAGGAGGAATGCTGACTTTCCTCAAGTCTATATAGGCAAGTGATTCAAAATGACATTCACAGACTTGCCCATTGCATCATTGATGATACTACAAAATGTATGTAAAATGACCTGGTGCTGGTGGCTCATCCCTGTAATGCTAACTACTCAGGAGGCTGAGGCTCATGGTTCAAAGCCAGCCTGGGCAGGAAAGTCTGAGACTTTTATTTCCACTAAAACTACCAAAAATGGCAGAAGTGGAAGTATGGGCTCAAGTGGTAGGTCGTTAGCCTTGAGCAAAAAGAAGCTCAGCACCCAGGCCCTGAGTTCAAGCCCCAGGAGCAGGACACACACGCATACACACCAACGATTTGTGGAGAACAAGCCAATGATGACCATTATCTCCGACAATGATGTTCGTTGTTAAGAATAACATCGTGTATGCAGGGAAAGAGTTGTTGATAAAGCATCAAGGGAGACCAACAGAAAATCACATTAGAATAAAAGATACGTGTTACATTGAAAAATGAAAATAGGCCGAGTTTATCCATACTGTACATGACTGTGATTGTGTATGCTCAAAATATATCACGCATGACAACATAACCAGCACGGTGGACATGTGTGTGCATAAAGCAAGATAAATATTCCTAGAAGCTGATGGAATGATTTCTAGCTAAGAGAGACCAGATGGGGAAATGTTATTATTATAGAATGTAAAAAATACTTAGGTGAAGGAACAACTTTCAGTAAATGGCAAGAACTGTTAAGGACAGAAGGTACCACTTTGGGCCACAGTTCCATTTCCAGCTTTTTGTGGTGAATTGGGAGATAAGGGATCTTATAGACTTTCCTGCCTGGGCTGCCTTCAAACAGTGATTCCTCAGATCTCAGCCTCCTAAGTAGGTAAACATTACAGGTATCTGCCACTGGCAGCCCACCTCGAAGTATTAACTGTAGAAAAATGTAGCTTTAGTTGTTGTTGACTATTTTCAACTGGTTCAAAAACTGATAGTTTCTCAAGGATATAGGTTGACCCATTGTAACCATGAGATGTACAAGACACTATGTTGAAAATGAACTTTACAACTTCAGAGGGATGGGGAGGGAGGAATGGGGGAGGTGGGGAGGGAGGGAAGGGATGGTAGGGGAAAAACAAAGGGGGGGGTAACAATGCTCCACAGGAAATGGACTCATTACCTTACTCATGTAACTGTAACCTCTCTGTACAGTATCTTTACAATAAAAATATATATGAAATAATTGATAGTTTCTTTTTCATAGGTATTCTAAAACTCCCATTCTAGTATGTTCTATCATAAACTTTAACTTAGTCACTCCAGTAGTTATCCTTTTATTGCAAGTAAAAAAAATGTGAGTTTTACAGATTTGAAGAAAGAAAACGATGCAATGTCTATATTGAAAAATGGCATTAAATGTTATAATACTAAACTGCTAAGTAAAGACAAACTATAAAATTACTGTGAATAAGCATAAGAAAGGCTCAGAAAGTCCAGCAGTGGTAAATGCCAAGTGTAAAAAATAGTGCTGAAACCTACACTTGTAGGTCAAAAAAGCTCTACTTAGGTATAATTTAAAAGATTCCACAGGTTGTTAAGAACTTTCCCAAATGAATATGGCTAAGAAGACAGCAAGCATGAAATACACGATTTCAGATATGGCTGAGATCTTATTGCTATCCTTTTATTTTTTGCCTGTCTGTGGGGCTTGAACTCAGGGCCTAGATGTTGCCCCAAGTTTTTTTGCTCAAAATTAGCACTCTGTCACTTTGAGCCACTGCTCCACTCCCCATTTTCTGGAGGTTAACTGGAGATAAGAGTCTTACGGACTTTGTTCCCTGGGCTGCCTTTGAACCATGATCCTCAGATCTCAGCCTGCTGAGTAGCTAGGATTACAGGTGTTTTCCGGTGGCTCCTGGCTTCTCACTGGTACCTTTATCCACAGACACTGTCTCTCTTGTATTCACTTTTTCATTTTATTCCTTTCAGCAATCATTTTCTTAATTGGCCCTCTGCTCATTGTATCAGCAGGGCAGGGCAGAATACAGAATTTGTGTGTTAATATTTCTAGGAACCAAAAACATCTAGAAAGATACTTTTTCTAAACTGGAAGAGAAGAAGGACTTTTCCAGTTTCCCAGAGCGTAGGAGACTAATGTGTGCTTCCAAAAAACACCTTCAGGAAGACATTGACACCTGGAGGAAGAAATATGAATGCAGATGGATAGGGATGTGTGGGAAAAAAATTGTCCTGCTTATATGACAGCATTCAAGTATCAGGAAGATGCCCCAGAGATGTATCAATGACACACAGTAGCTGACACACACAGCTGTAGCAAACATGGAGACTCATGACTACAGACCAGAGATCGGGAGACAGTCCTACAGGAGTAGGGAAGCATGGAAACTCCAGAAAGATACACGGCAGTTTTCTGATCAGCTTGGAGCCTGGAGGCCAAAACTCAGAAATGAAGGTTTTATAGAAAGTTAAGTTGGACTTCATATTCATGGCTGCTTTTAAATTTGGGGTTGAGATTCATGAGCCTCATTGAGATTCAACTGAAGCAAGAAGATGATGGCTGTTAACAAGACCAGTGTGCTGATAGGGGATCTAGGCCAGGCCCGGCAGTCAAGAGTCACCATTCCCCCCTCCCCAGACATGTCTCCTAAGTTGATCATCAAGACCCTGGCTGGGTACTGACACTTTCCTTCTCAGTAGAATCTTCAAGGTGAACCCTGGAACAATGAGAGCCTATTTTTTCCTTTACTGAAATGGATACAGGTAGTTGGAATATGGACATGGGTACTGCTCTATTCACTGTCCTATGAGACCTAGACCTTGCTGGTCTTTGGGGCCAGCAATGGTTCTGGGTTGTATGGTTCCTGATGGGATGTGAGAGCTCAGCTAGACTTTCTTTCTTTCCTGTACCATGAATCTTGGGATCCATTCTGAATCCCAAGAACATGGAAAGACACTATGGAAGTTCAAGTCTAGTGGAAAGGGAGAATTACCCCATAAAGATCAATCAGATGGAAAATATACTACATTAGTGCTCCAGGAGCACATCCTGTCTGGAAGGAGGAAGAAGAGCCCCAAAGGTAGAATTTGAGATGGTCTAATGAGCAATTGGGAATGCTGGGATACAACATTGGGTTTTAGGTGGTGTGAAAGCGTGAACATTGAGGAAAAGCTTGGAAATGTTGATAGATTGTACATGTGAGAGGTCTTAAAAATGTCTTAATGCCAGGTGCTGGTGGTTCACACCTGTAATCCTAGCTATGCAGGAAGCTGAGATCTGAGGATCGTGGTTCAAAGTCAGCCCTGGCAGGAAAAGCCTGAGACTCTTACCTCCACTCCACTACAATAGAAGCTGGAAGTGGAGCTGTGGCTCAAGTGGTAGAGCTCTAGCCTTACAGAGAAAAGCTCAAGGGCAATGTCCAGGCACTGAGTTCAAGCCCCATGGCTGCCCCCCACTGCTGTTATTGGACAGCAGTGAAGATCTTTGTACAATGAGGAATCCCATGCTGTATGTGGTTTAAGAAAGGCAACTTTCATGAAGTCAGAAACGAACAGATTAGAAACCAAGACACAGCCTGTAATCTCTTATGAAGAATGGACACACACACATACACACATACACACACACACACACACACACACAAACACACACGAGAAACGTTTAAAAATAATTTATATTAAATTTTAAGTTAAATTTGTAAATTAAAATTTAAAACATTACATTTTTAATTCAAAAAATAATTTTTCTTTTGGCAAAAGTAGGACTTGAACTTAGGACTTTGAGACTGCCCAGCTGGTATTTGAGCCATATCTCCAGCCTATCTTTCCTTTGGTTATTGTGGAAGGCTAGATCTGAGGATTGTGGTTTGAAGCCAGGTTGGGCATGAAAGACAATGGGACTCTTATCTCCAATGAACCACCAAAAAAAAATTAAAAACCCAAACAAAAAAAGCCTGAAGCGGAGCTGTGGCTCAAGGGGTAAAGCACTAAGCCTTGAGCAAAATAACCAAAAGATTAAAAAAAAGTCCTCAGTGACGGTGCTCAGTCTCTTGAGTTCAAGTCTTAGAATACCTCCCCCCAAATTGTTTAAAATTTGGATTTTTACATGTTAATCCGGACTGGTCTGATCAGTTGTTACCTGGAATACATATTTTGATCATTTACTTTAGTGAGATGTAAGTGTTTATAATTAACTCACATTTTGCAAGTAAATGCAAAAAACAATATTCATAAAAACTTCATTCTGTTATGAAATTGAAAACTCTCCAAGACTTGTTGAGAACATCAATTTGATTACCAAACACTGTATAGGAATTTATCTTGTCTTTAAAAAAAAAAGAACTATGCAAAAGTAAACTTCAACCAGGTCCCATCTGCATTTCATGCAGTGAGTGTTTGGAATATAAATTTGTGAATTTCAGAGTAGTTGAACTCTGTAACTTTAATTCTTAAGCCATCTTCCCTTGAAGATAGATCAAGACCCTAATAGGGTGAACTGCAGTATTTGTCCCTACATTTCTATACCACGTAAGAAGCTTTCCAGTTGACAAAGACTCACCCCACCTTGGCTGTACCCCAGTCATCCGCAAAGGAAGCAGTCTAAGTCCAGCACAGGAAGCAAAACAGGACCAGGAAAGAAGAGTGCCAAGCAAATAAAGGATTCATTAGCTGGCAGGGTACCTGCTACTGAAGGAAAATAGGCATTTGTCCAATAGCCTATGAGAAAAGTTCTATTCTATTATTATTTTTTTTTACTTTTTTTTATGCTCAGAGAAAAAGCCAAAAATGTCCTGCTGCTCCTCAGAAGCTAAATTTAGTATTCTGGGTCACTGGGTACTTGCTAAACTTGTTTGTAGGATATTAGGTTGAGTCTGCTCTAATATTCTTTGGGCATGGATTCTGGCTGGTAGCCTCTTTGCTGTCCCAGTAGAATACATGGATGGCTGGAAACTGTTCTATAAAAATTCACTGGTGTACTGCCAAGCAAGCCCCAGTGGCTCACGCCTGTAATCCCAGCCATTGAAGAGACTGAGATCTGAGAATAGAAGTTCATAGACAGGCTGGGCAGGAAAGTCTATGAGATGCTTATCTTCAATTAAACACTAAAGAAAGCTAAAAGTGTGCTTGTGGCTCAAGTGGTAAAGCACCACCAAATAACAACAACAAAATGTTGGTTCCATGCAGCCCAGCCTCAGTGTGGATGGTTATCCTTGTAATTCTTGTACACCTGAGATGTTCACCATCCACAAATAAAGTTAGTCGACAATAAATAACTAGACTCCTTGCAGTTATTGAACTCTTCAAAAGTGAGAGGAAGGAGGAAAGAAAAGGGAAAGGAAGGAAAGAGGAGAAGGAAAAGAAAAGGAGGGGAGAAAAGAGGAAAGGGGAAAAGAGAAAAAATAAAGGAAGAGAAGACAACATAAAAGAAACGTAGATACTTGGTGAAGAGAAGGAGAAAGCTAGGCCTGACAAGAAATACTAAACACTCAACTACTTTTGCTACTGGGAAAAACAGATGCTCACCCATCTTCACCTGCTTCCCAAGAAATCAGAAAGCCAAGCCTTTTGTTTTGACATGAATGGCTCAGATTTTAAATGCATGCTACAAATTCAAATTCAATAAAAAATTATAGTACAGACAAAAAGTATATTTGAGGGCAGGCTGGGCCACAGACCAGCAGCTGATAGTCTCTGAACAAGTACTGATTTTTGCTTGTTTGTTTTTTTTTTCCTTAGGGGGTGTATGGAGAAAGACTTCTTGTAGTTTTTGTTCTACCAGTACTTGAACTCAGAGCTTTGTGCTCTCACCCAACATGACTCCAGTGAGATCACCAGAGCTTGTTTATATAAAACAACCTAGATTATTATTATTTTCCCAGACCTGAGGATCGAACTCAGGACCTTGAACTCGAGAGGCAAATGCTTTTCCATCGAGCTAAATGCCCAATTGCTTTTAAAAAAATGATTTCATGAATTCAAAGCAACAGTTGGTCGGTTTTACAATTTAGCATGTATGAAATAAGGTCTTGGTTTTGTTTGTGGTAAATAAAGGAAAAAAAGCAAATGATAATGTGCTGTGTGTGAATGCATACATAGCCAAGGGGAGAAACATCCCTGCTCTCTTAAAATTCTAAATGCAATAGTCCAATTCACAAAATGCAGATGTGTTTTCATGGGTCTTTTTTTACTTGGACAGGTTTCCTATTTCAGTAACTACAAGGAACAAAGTTTACATCCTAAAAGCCAGGTGGCATCTGGGATTCTTAGATAAGGCACCAGTTCTACCACCTCATCAGCTACAACTTTTATGACTCCCATATGTGGCTAAAAAAAAATTACAGGATGTATGCCTATCATGTCCTGACCAAAACGGAACTGCTTTGCTTTACATAAGACACTGCCGGCCATTCTCCTTGAGCAATGGAGAACATTGACAATTATGGAGTGCACAGGGGAATTGGATTTGGTCATTCTGCAGCCCTGGGATGAAGGATCATCAACCTCAATGGCACGGTTGGCCTTGTTTCTTGACTTGTGGAAAGCACCCCGGAATAAATATGAGAAAGATAAAATATTTCCAATGGGAAATGCAAGAGTCAGCATCTTTAGCAAATAACATTATCCAATTTGAGAATTATTAGTAGCTTAATGTGCAAATAGTAATAGTTCACTTTAATTAAAGGAAGACTTTCCTTCTACTTTCTCCTTGTAGGATTGCCTTCACGATGACCATCTAACTAAACAAAAGACAAGAATGGAGGTGGGTGCCGACAGCACTCAGGAGGCTGAGATCTGAGGATCATCCTTCTACTGAGATAAGTCTGAAAGACTCGAATCTCCAATTAAGCCAGAAGTAGAGCTGTGGTTTAAGTGGCAGGGCAGCCCTGAGTGAAAAAGCTAAGGGACAGGGCCTAGGCCCTGAGTTCAAGCACACATGCACACGCATGTGCACGCACACACACACACACACACACACACACACACACACACACACACACACACACACACACACAGAATGGAAGAAAGCAAGGGGCAATACAGGAGGGTCCTGGAAGGTTCTGAGCTGAGCTGGAGAGCCCAGGCCTCGTGGGTCTGGGGTGGAGAATTCTCAGGATAGCACGAAGAGCATTTCACTTAGAAAGAAAAGAACATTGAGAGAACAGACTTCCATGTTTTAATCAACAGAGTAGAATGTTAATAGATGGTAGGACCCTATGATTGAAAACAAACAACAACAAGAAAATAGTTGGTAAGAAAGCAACAGTAACCACTTCCTATTTTCTAATTCTCTGCCAAACAGAAATATACACACACACATATATATATACACACACATATATATATACACACACACATATATATATACACACATATATAGCTATTTGCATTAAAAATTCCTACAAATACTGCGAAGTATTAAACACCAGGAAAAGTGAATTAGGAATCTAAATGTGTCCTGGCATAAACAGATGACTTCTAAAATAATAAGCATTTGCCAAAAAAAGTACCCAAGCGTCCAGTGTGAGGAGCAATAGAAGAAAAAAAAAAGAGAGATCCTGCAAAATATATTCTATTCAAGGCTAGAAGACAAGATGAAAGAAATTGTTACTGAAATTTTACAAAAGATTCATAGTTAAAAAACATTACATTTCTATTTTTTTTTTGATTGGTTGTGGGTCTTGAACTCTGGGCATGGGCATTGTCCCTCAGCTCTAGAGCTCAAGGCTAGCACTTTACCACTTGAGCCACAGCACCACTTACATTTCTATTTTTTTCTTTTCTTTGGTGGATCAAGGGATTGAACTCAAGGCCCCACCTTTACTGGAACCTCTGTGCGTGGAAATAGCTGGCATTACAGGATTTTGCTACCATGCCTGGTTTGTTTTTGAGGCTAGCCTTGAACCGCCATTCTTCCGCAGTAACTGGTATTACAAGCATGCGACATCATGCCTGGCCCAATTTGTTTCCTTTGTGATGGAGGTATGTATTTAACTGGATTATAGAATGACATCTGTCAAATATACTTTGACTATCTTTAGATACTAAATTGAGACACCTGAACTGAAAACTAATGAACACATTCTATTCATAATTGGCAGGACACTCTACCTCATTAATACTGCTACCACAATTCACGACCTCAGCCTGAATCAATCAACATTTATATCAATGAATGCAATTAATCCTCTCAGACTTGGGATCTGCAGATGGTCTTTACGTATGTATATCTGTTCTGATGTCCAACTTAAAAGCAGAAGCAGAGGAAGAGGAGGAGGAGGAAGAGGAAGAGGAGGAGGAGGAGGAGGGGGAAGGAGGTGATGATGATGGCATTTATTGGACTGCAGTCAGAAGGCACAGCAGTCTTTAACAGGAGAAATGATAAGCGCACGCCAAGAACATGGCGATTTAAGCAAAGAACACAATGTGAACCCAATAAACAAGCTGTTTTGTCTGCACACATAATTGAGGAACTAAGCAGTAAGTAAAAAAAAAAAATCACAGTTCAAGGTGGTAACAAACATGTTTAAAGCTAACCTAATTCCAGGCTGAATGAACCTGGTTGGTTATAGCCCACGTTCCTTGGGTCCAGGCTGCATCTGCACTAATGGACTTGGTTTCTAGCACTTAACCTTTAAGGAGAAACATAACCATTCAGGATGAGATACAGTCAGTAACCGAGCTAGTCAGCGGGCCCAGTCTGTGGCATGAGGAACCGATGGAGGATGAGGGGTTGGAGCAGGAGGAAAGGAGATGGGACATAAGAAGATTTCAAAAAACTTAAGACTGAATGAAGCCAGGCACTTGTGGCTCACGTCTGTAATCCTAGCTACTCAGGGCAGGAGTCGTCCAGGGAGGAAAGTCCAGGAGACTCTTATCTCCAATGAAGCACCACAAAAGCAGAAACGGTGCTGTGGCTCAAAGTGGTAGCCTTGAGCAAAAGAGCTCGGGGACAGTGCCCAGGCCCTGGATTCAAGTCCTGAGATACACCAAAAGCAAAAAGAAAAATCCGGAATGGAGAACACAGGGCATAAGCCCCTCCACCAGAAGGTCTCTTCAGTTATGGTAGGCTGCTATTAGTTGAGGAATGCAGCCAATGAAGGCTTGGACTTCTCTTAGAAGGGTCTTAGGGTTCATTCTAATTTCGAACATCAGCATTTCTATAAAGTCACTGAAGCATCGCTGTGTAGAAGAGGATAGTTCAGAAGCAGGACTAAAACAAATGTGTGGGAAGTAGACGCGTGGGGGTGTCAGTTGGAGAGTGGGCTAGTATCTGTTGGGTGGGTGATTGTATTACTTGGTGATATTTAGGACCAGCATGGAGTAGTGAGCTTTCGAGGTATGCTCCTATCATTGGAGGTGTCTGAACACAACTCAGGAACTATAAACATAAGACACCCTCCGGGGGTGGGGGGGTGCGTTGGACAATTGCCTGGCCATGAATTTATTTTGCAGTCGTGAAAATCTGACAGAGCAGCAAATGAACCCCCCTCCCCCTCCTCCCCACCCCACCGCATCCCATGTTATCTTCTTTCCCACCACCCTTTCAATATGCCTGTACTTCCAAGTGCTGGGTATACAATATGTACCACTATACCTGGCCCTGTATAATTTTTAAAAATAAAACCAGCAAGACTTATTAATGTTTCCTGGCTTGATAAATGATTTTGAATCCTAACAAAAGCTGAATTGTTATGTCAATTTTACCCCCAAATCACAGTAAGAAATGTTTTTTGGATACACACACACACACACACACACACACACACACACACACACACACACACACACACACACACACACACACACACACACACACACACACACACACACACACACACACACACACACACACACACACACACACACACACACACACACACACACACACACACACACACACAATTTTTCTATCAATGGAAATATAATATACTTCAGAGGATCCACTTTATGCCATTTAAAAAAATCCTATGGAACATCAATTCAAATTTTGTATTTGTTGCATTCACAGAAATCAGGTTTCAGTTTATTTTTATATCAAGGAAGGAAACAGAAAAGAGAATGAGATAATACTAGCTCAAATTAGTTTGTTCTCTTAAGAATTGTCAGTACAGCTCTAAAGGATGATTCTAAACAATTCATGAGCTTGGTTTTTATTGGTGCCCCAATAGGACTATTTTGTGAGGAATGTTTATAAGAGGGGATGTCTCCATTAATCCAACTATACAACCAGAACACAAAACCCCAGAAAACATGTATAACACATTAAAACATGACTGTTTCTAGAAGTATGCTGACTAGCATCACAAAGGAAATTATCGGGTTCCAACAAAAATCCGTGCAACTAAATTTTTATTATGATTTAAAATATCCATACACTTCGGTTTCAAGTGATATAGCTATCTACGGCAGATTATCTTAACTAATTCATGTATGTGGTTAAAGGGTCTAGAATAACTTTGAAAGTTAAGGTCATATTTTTTTTCTCAGAGAGATAACTCTTAATACACTTAAAGTCCAATGTTTCTGACTCTGAAACATGTCTAATTGAACGCTGGAAGTGGGTCTTTTAAACATCATTTACATATTATTGAATCGTTAGTTTACATAACTGGGTTGAGTTGTTTTTTATACATATACAATTTTTCTTACTTTAATTGGTATTCCCTACTTTATTGTGACTAAACACTGTTGACTGCTGTGCCAAATAGTGAGCTAGAATACTTTTTCAACCAACTCTGTGTTAACAGTTGCCTCTTCCTTCGTAGTTTGCTCAGTCTTTCATTTCTGATCATAACTTATCACCTTGTTCCCGATTTTCCAGCACGACTGCCCAACCCTTCCCAGTATTTTCTTTTTTTCAGAATCCAACACATCTGACAACTTTTATCCGCTCCTCCCAATCGCATGGACATTGCTATGTTCAACCTCTCTGGTGCCATTTGAAACAGCTTAGCTATCTGTACCTCACATGCCCCCAGTTAATGGATTCTCTCTGCATCCATAGGGATCCTTGTGATCTGCAGGGTCAGCTGACCTCGTGGTGCTGGGCAAGAGGCTCAGCACCACTGTCCGCTTTGTCTACCGCCACTTCTTTCCTTCTCGTGATCTACCGCAGTATTCTATGGAGGGTCGTTTTTCAGACTTCGCATGCACGTATGCCCAAGCCTCCTCAAGCACCTGGTGAGCTGATTCCCCATCTTTACTTGTCTAGCACTCATAGCAAGGCAAGCCCAGCCCATCATTCCATGCACATGCAGTTTCGTGCTGGTAGCAGGCTGTGTTCTGGTTGTGGTGGGTAGCCCAGACGCTAGAGAAGGACTTCTTAGTCTTATTTAACTAGAATAACTTTTGAAAAACTCTATTATGTTGTAGTTTATATCTTAAAGAATAAATATTAAAAATTAGCATGAACTACATTGGAATCTTGATATATAAAACTACTAAGTTTGAGCCAGTCTGGCAGGAAAGTGTGTGAAATTTTATCTCCAAAAATCAGAAATGGAGCTGTGGCTTAAGTGGTAGAGCCTTGAGCAAAAAAAACTCTGGGACAGCGCCCAGACCCTGAAACTACTAAGTATGAACTACTACTAACTTCAATCTTTGAATATATTTGGCATATTAATCAAGCAAATTTTGTGGCATGATAACAGGTTGATAATTACCAATGTAAGAAGAATTCTATGAAATTTTAAACCAAATAGAATGTAAGGTATCTTTAAAGGCAATAGTCAGCCTTCTTCCAAGAAAATAAGTGATTTAGCATCACATTGTTTTGTGATATAAGTATATCGTGAGAGATTTTTATCATAAGATAAATATGATCTTAATATTTAATAATTGCAAACTTGTGACAGTAGGGAGAAAAATCACCTAAGCAAATAAATGAAGTGGGTTGGGTGTCACTCCGATACAATCCAGAATGCAACCCTCTTCTAGGGCAGATCGACCCATTCAGCTTTTGCCAGACTGAAAGTTCAAAAAACTGTGGGCCCAAAGATACCAGATCTTCCCACTTTTCAAAATGAAGTGTTTTTTTTGTGGGTGCCCTCCTCCCTTTCCCCCAATCCTGGGGATTGAATTCAAGGCCTGGGTGCTGTCCCTGGCCTTCTTTTGCTCAAGGCTAGTGTTCTACCACTTGAACCACACACATCTCCACTTTGGGAGTTTTGGTATTTAACTGGAGGTAAGAGTATCACAGACTTTCCTGCCCAGACTGGATCTCAACCGTGATCCTCAGACCTCAGCCTCTTGAGTAGGCATAAGCCATTCCCACCTGGCAAATACAGTGATATATAAATTGTTTGATATTATAATATTAGTAATTTACTTAGCAAAGCCAAATTATACCTATCTGCTCCCAGAATCTGATACACAGTCTCTTAATCTGTGGCTTTAGGCTGTGTGCCATTAAGAGTGATTACAGTAATTCACAATAAAGATGATTGCACAGAATTTTGCAAACATTCCAGGAACAAGGAAAAATAAAGATTGTGTATTCCCTTACCTCCACTACAACCAAAGGCACTAATCTCTCTCATGAGAAGAAATCCCGAATCAACTGTGACAGTTTCTCAAACTACAACCAGTGGGCACATGTCATTTCATTTGACACATTCTAAATATCCTGGGTTATTAGAATAGTTACTATATAAAATTCTGGGTAGAGACCAGGACTCAAACATTGCATTCTTCCATGACACTTTTTATTAGCTCTCCATGGCTCCAAAGTGGAAGGAATATCACAGAGCCATATAGAGTTACATCATTCGCTGTCACCCTTGGCCTAGCCACATAGCAAGGTCTCCATTTTGATTCTGTTTGACTTTTCTGCCTCCAAGTGTGAAATGAAGGGTGAAGTTGTAAATCTTTACATTAACTTTCTGAACAAATCTAAAATACCTAATGGATTTCCAGATATTTCTTCTTCCTGTAACTCTTCAAAATCCATTTCCTTTTACAGTATTACTGAAAAATTGCGAATGACTGCTAAACAAAAGGGGGCAAGACTGAGGAGAGATTTTGTGCTGAGCCAAAATAAAAGAGAAGAGAAGGGAAAGAAGGAAGGGAAGGGAAAGAAAGGACGGGAAGGAAATGAGAGAAAAAAAGAAGAGGAGAGGAGGGGAAGGGGGAGAATAGCATTTTAGTCTATTCTAGAGTTTCCTGACATTGAAGATCCTTTAGCAGATTCACCTTTTCAACCTAAAACTAATCTATTAATCAAAATGGGAATAAATCTATCTTTATGTGAAAATAAAAAAATGGCAGGTGTAATGGAGCAGAGCTCCAAATATAAGCACCGTCATTATCTATCTATTTGTCAAAGAAAGCATGAGTGATTGTTAAAAGGTTATTTTGTGAGCTCTGGGGCTTGTACTCCAGGTCTGGGTTCTGTCCCTAAACTTTTGTGCTCAAAGTTAGTATTCTACCACTTGAACCAAAGCTCTCCTTCCAGCTTATTGATGCTAATTAAGCACCAATTAGGAGATAAGAATCTCAGGGACTTCTATGCCCAGGCTGGCTTCAAACCTCAATCTTTAGATCTCAGCATCCTAAATTGCTAGGATTACAGGACTGAGCCATTAGCACTCAACTACAAGATTATTAAATGATCATCATTTTTTCTCTTTCTTTGTGCCAGCTCTAGGGCTTGAACTCAGGGCCTTGCACTGTTATTCAGTTTTTATACTCATAGTTGGCACTCTACCACTTGAGCCATGCCTCTACTTCTGGCTTTTTGGTGGTTAGAGATAAGATTCCTTTGGATTTATCTGACCAAGATGGCTTTGGATTATGACTCATATATCTCAGCCTCCTGAAGAGCTAGAATTATAAGGCCTAAGCCACCAGTGTCTGGCTTTAGATGGTAAATTCTTTAAACACAGAAGGCATAATAGTCAAGAAATATGGTTAAATTGTAGCCAGGATTGTCTGTTACATGATGGATCTCAGCATGCTAATAAAAACAAAATAACTAAGGTTTTCCAAACATGGTTAAGACTGCTCATGATTCACCATCTTTACAATGCTTTCCTTCTCAAAAAATAGCTTAGTAAGATAAAAAACAAATAAAATTGAGAGTAGGGAAGAACCACAAGTAAAAAACTACAAACTACTATTAACTGGAAAAATATGTCAGAGCCTCATCAGTATCAAAAGTTTAAATTCCTAAAAAGACATTTTGGCGCTGGCATTCTAGACATTTCTTCAACTTAAAAAAAAAAAAAACAAAGAAAAACTAACATCTCTTGAATATGTCTCCAACTTGTCTCTAACATTCAAGTGAAGGCTGTTATTTTGTATCTCAATAGCAATGGTGAAAAAATAACAACAAATTCCATTTGGAAGTCAGAATCAGTCTCTGATGGGATTGTCAAAATCCTCCCCGTACTGGTCAGCTAAGCTGGCAAAGGAGTATTGCTCATGGTTTTCCTTCTATGCTAAGATATACAAGGGGAAAAAAAAAAACCCTAGCTAAGCACTGGATTATTATGGGTTAGTTACATTCTCTTTAATCCTAACAGTTCACATTGAATGGAACAATGCTTAAAAAAAAAAAAAAAGGCAGTTTGGGGCTGGACAACAGTGGCTCATACCTGTAATCCTAGCTGCTTAGGACTGAGGATCACAGTCCAAAACCAGCCTGGGAAGGAAAGTATGGGAGACTCTTATCTCCAATTAACCATCAAAAAGCCCAAAGTGGAGCTGGGGCTCAGGTAGTAGAGCTCTAGCCTTGAGCACAAAGGCTCAGGCGCAGTGTCCAAGCCCTCAGTTCAAGCTGCAGGACTGACACATGGGTGTGCACACGCACACAAAATAGTTAAAGGAAGACGTAACAAGTTAACTCACAAGACTTAGTAAATGGCTTTGAGCATTTATCTATCTTTTCCTTGAAAGAATCAGAGTATAAATAAGAGCGAGATCCCCTTTGTGTGTGTTTAGGGCTCACATATGTGAATCATATTCATTTGTGGGCAACTCTTTTTTTTTTATAAAGTTATTACAGACAGGCGCAATTAGAAGTAAATAGATAAACAGACATGTAATATATAATACATACTATATATTATTATATATAATATAAAATATAATATATAAATATTAAAAATATATAACATATAAAATACATAAAATAAAATATAATATAGAAATATACTATATATGTTCTATACATAACAAAAGGACAAGTGTCCAGTAATTGTTTATATAAGAAACAACTTGGGAAGCTTTTAAAAGACAATCAGAATAACACAACACATGTGACTTGGAAGGCAGGCTGGTCTCAGCAAGTTCTGTGCTCTGCTCTGTCCTGGTGACAGTCCCCTTCCTGGACACGTGCTTCATTTGGTACTCCTACCTCACCAGGGAAAGCATTTCCCTTTTGCAATCCCGGAAATCTCACAAAACGATGGCCTCTTCTCAAAGATGAGGTCAAGGTTCTGGCAAGGTATTTCAAGGTTGGGCCACAATTGAAATAAATGATAAACAAACTAACTCAGCTTCTAAAAATAACAAGCCTAACCAACGGCCTAAGGAATAAAAACATATTAGAGACCCGCACTAGTGGCTCATGCCTGTAAACCTAGCTACTCAGAAGGCTGAGATCTGAGGCTTGTGAATCAAGGCCACCTTGAGCAGGAAAAGGCCTTGAGATTCTAGTCTCAAATTAATCACCAAACAGCCAAAAGTGGAGTTGTAACTCAAGTGGTAGAGTGCCAGCCTTGAGGAAAACAGCTATAGGACAGTGCCACGGCCCTGAGTTCAGGCTCCAGTCCTGGCCCAAACTGGAAAAGCAAAATAAAAATCCCAACCCATTAGCAAACAAATATAGTCCAAGTTAAAAATTTGATGGTGTCCTTAGTTTCTTTTCTCTCCTGCCAATGAACTCAGACTACTCAGGATGACATGTGAATTTGAAGGAGGAAGGAATTACCACCTGGCCTTCTCTTCTGTTTCTTAAGGTTACAGTGAGTTCCTGCTATTGCGTGAGGCTACATGCTCCAAGCTCAGTCTTTCCTCTTGTCCACCTAGCGTAATCACTCAGCTTTAATTCTAAGAAATTCCTTTAGGCCTGAACGTCACTACTGTAGCTGCTATGGAAACAGTGGCCAATGTCATCAGTTCTTCAATACTTTGGATACAAATATGGTTTTTTTGTTGTTGTTGTCATTGCTTTACCACTCACCCCTTTATCAACAAGTTCATGCTGAATTCTCAAGCTAATAAAGCCTAAGAGGGAAGCCCAGAAATCCTTCTGTATGTGAAAACCACTGTGTTACCACATTAACAAGAACAGTGTCACGATTGCAGTTACTGTGATCACTTGTGCTAGTTAAAAACAACAAACTCACGAGTCACCCCAGTGGCTAGGAAGGATTTCTCGGAACATCTACATTCTCAAACCGAGTTTAACTGACTTCCAAGGGATAACAAGCAAGACTTCCTCACTCCGGCCACAGTCGGTGCAGAACTGCATTTGAGGGAGGATATTGCCACTGACATCCTTTTCCCACAAAGCCAGTCCTGTTTGCCAGTTGTGATTTACAGGCTGTGTCTGCAGCACGGAGCTGCTGGACACATTAGTGTAGGTCTGCTTAGGAAAGGATGCGGCTGTCTGGCATTAAATGACTTCCCAGAGAGCCATCTCATTCAGACCTCCAGGAACTGCTCTCCCTGAACACGATCTGGCAGTGCTCAAACCTGTTATTCCACCCATTCTGAAAGGATGAATAAAACAAAATATGGTCCTGCCCTCTAGTCCTGTCTGGAAATCCCCAAGGCACCACGAGTCTCTCTTTGTTTCCTTGATTTTTCTTCCTTGGTTGTAATTCACTTCTAACACCTCCAATTCTGCATTGGGGATTGATGCATAAAGAATGGTGGCAATCACATTGATTGTTAAGTGCTTAGCCAATCACTGTGCAATATACTCATTATTCAAAGATCTTACCAGTTCTAATTTAAATGTGAATTTCTTTGTTCATTTCAAATACAAATGTTTGTATATTTGCTGAAAGGCTTATTTTATGTTAGGAAATACTGGAAATCAATTCCCAACCTACTTTCCCCTTTGCAGCCTTCATTTGCAGGCTCTGATACAAACTGTAAATCTGCTTTACACAATTTAACACATCTAAGAATCTTATGCTTGACTGCAAGTGAAAATAGCATGGTTCAACTTCAGACAGAATAGTATTTCCCATACAATTTTATATTCAAGGGATGATTGCAAATGCATTACTATCAAAGAAGTCCTTAAATTATCTGGTCAATATATTTTTATAAGGTGCATTTGGAATGATCTTCAATATAGGTATATATTTTCTCATCTAAACCATTGCACTCTACTGGACTTCAAGGATGTGAAATGATGTGTGTTAGCCTGAGAACCTTGTAAAAAGAGTACTTCAGTTGAAATAAACAATGTACAGTCACAAGTGTGGATGAAGGAAATATTTCCTTTATTCCATAAACTACAGCAAAATCATTATGTGATGTGGCCATCATTACACTGAAGGGCAAAAAGGCAATCAGATAATTATTCAATGAGTCAGTATCCTTATCCAGAATTCTTTCCAGGGGTCAAGGATTCAATTTTTGTATTCTTTCATTAATAGAATTTTCAGTGAAGGGCTCACATTTCAGGAATTAAGTGATTGCACTGTTGTTTACCTGTTGTTGTTGTTGTTTGGTCGGTTGTAGGGCCTGAACTCTGGTCTTGGGCACTGTCCCTCAATTATTCAGCTCATGGCATACACTCTACCACTTGAGCCACAGCACCACTGCCAGCTTTTTTTGCTTATATGCTGCTGAGGAATCGAACCCATGGCCTCATGCATACAAAGCAAGCACTCTACCACCGAGCCACCTTCCCAGCCCCTGCACTGATGTTTTATTAATATAGTGAGTATGTATAAAATGTTCCTGATAACACTTTTTAATATACAAGTTTAGACAACTGGATTACTTTATCTATTAAGTAGGAATAGATGTACTCTGATAATCTTTTGCAGTAAGAGAGAAAACATGTACAATTTAATGTGTTATCAAAGAGTGATTCCTGAACCTTTCCTGATACCACCACCTCTCACTTTTTTTCTTACTTGATGAGTCTAGCATTCAACCCAAGGTTCCAAGGGAAATTCTGTCTACTCATCAACTCTTGTGTATAAATATCACTTATTTTTAAATTGATACATACTGGGACAAATGTGTCTTGGCTTCCAAATGTTCCTGGATTTAATTCAAGTCTTAGAGATTTAAAGTTTGACAGAGAACAATCAAAAGAGAACTCTGATTAGAAAGAAAACAACAAAAAAAAGAGCATTTCTAAATTTAATGAGCTTTCTGTTTCCATGCCAACTTTTGCAGAATGTGGAGCACAATAAAATCATTTTTGTCACAATTTCTTTTCATTGTGCTTTACTCAGTCCCTTTCATAGGCCATACATGCTGGGCAAAGAGAGGCACAGAGTTAAATAAAGAAAAACATCAAATTCATATCCAGGATCTAAATGTGTTTTTAAATTTTTCTTGTATCTTTAAAAAATATTTTAATATATATTTTTTATTTTAAAAATACTGTACAGAGGGGTTACAGTTATATGAGTAAGGTAATGAGCACATTTCCTATCAAGCGTTGTTACCCCCTCCTTTGTTTTTCCCCTACCATCCCTTCCCTTCCCGACTCCCCAACTCCTCCCTCACTCCCAAAGTTGTAAAGTTCCTTTTCAACATAGTGTCTTACATCTAAATGTTTTAAGCAGAACCAAAGAATCTGTTTTAATCATTCAAGTCAACAAAGGTTAAGATAATAAAACAAACTTCTAAATGCTTTTCTTTTGTGGAACTTAATCTGTCTTGCTGAAGATGTTTTCAAAGATGTTATCAGTTTTGCATAGTCCCAGCTGTTATGAAAATTTACTCTGAATACCCAGGGAAGAGACAAGAGTTTTATGAAAATAGTTAAGCCGAGCTCCTGGGTGGCTTATTGAAATCTTGAGAGCTTAGGACTCATTTCAAACCAGCTGTTGGCTGATGATGTTTAGAGCCCTAAGCACTCAATCTCTTAGTTATCAGGGCACTGTATTATTTGGCACAGTGATTGTGACCATCTAACTAACTGGATTAATATATGTTCAAAAGATAACTTTTATGATTTCTTTCATCCTGGGGCCTAATTTTGATGAATAAATTTGTTACAATTGGAGAACGTTTTAGTTTAACAATTTGCTCTTACATAGTTAAAAAAAAAACTTTGCTTATTTTGAAGTCCACATTTGTAAGTCATTACAAATATGCCTGAGATGAGAAAGGAAATAAGAACCATTAATATTAAAGCTCTGGATTTATGCCCAGGGTGTTGGGTTATGATGAGGACAGCTGAACAGAGAAAGTCACCTTAATAATGAAGTAATAGCAGTGGTGGGTGCAGAGAATTAGAAAGGCCTTAAAAAAAAATCTTGAGTCTTACTGGGCACCAGTAGCTTATACCTGTCATCCTAGCAACTCAGGAGGATGACATCTGAATATTCAGTTTAAAGCCAGCCTGGGAAGGAAAGTCTATGAGACTCTTATCTCCAAATAACCACCCTCCAAAGAAGCCAGAAGTGGAGCTATGGCTCAAGTGGCAGAGCATTAACCTTGAGCATAAAAAGCTTAGGGTCTGAGTTTAAGTGCCAGGACTGGCACAAAGCAAAAATCTTGTGTCTTATATTGCAAATGAGATACTGTTAATGGTCAAGAAATTTGATTTTTGTTTTTGCAAAGAGAGGCTCAAAATAAAAGCAGAAGTAGTAAATCAACTGATAGAATATATAAACTGCTATATGAAAAGGAGCAAACAGTTTGTTCATCTGGTTGTTCTGTAAAAAAATAAGTGCTAGTAGCAAATTTAACCAGGGTCTTGATGTATAGCTTTTAATCAGTGTCACTGAATTGAGGAAGCAAAAACTATAAGAAGGTGATTGAAGGGTTGAGGAGGTAGCTTGGTGGTAGGGCACTTGCATAGCACGTACAGAGTCCAAGACTCAATCTCCAGTTCTTCTCCTGCGTAACATACAACAACTAGGTAAGCTTACATTCCTTGGATGAGGATCACATTGCTTTGCTTTCTTAGTTTTCAGTATGACTGGGCAGCATAGAACTTTTAGGAGATAGATGATGTATATTCTTTTTTTTTTATTATCTTGTCTTTGTGTAGACTCTCTATCGTAGTTGCAAAGAAAAAAAGCCACACGTCTGTATTTGTTTTTCTTAGGGTTTTCAACCTTTTTCAGAAAGGCATAAAATCTCAGAGTTGGAAAAGGTCCTATCAGCCCTCTGGACATAACTTAAACACTGGGAAGAAAAGAGCAGGCTTGCAAATTTGGGTCCCAGTACTGCCTTATGGTGGATACGTGTGACTTACTTGACTCCAATTCTCATCAGGAAAAAAAAAAGGTCACATTAATATTAGTCCTACTAACACACAAAATTACTGGTGAGGTTAAATGAGAGAATACATGGAAAATGTAATCTGTAGGCATGTAGTTAAACCCTGGTTCTGCCACTATTGTCTATGGAGAGGATATTTAAATTTTCTGTCTTGGGTTACTGATCTGCGATATGAGAAAAATAAATAAAATCCTTTTTAGAGTTGTTGAACTAAGCTATGTTTTCACATGTTGTTGATACTTTCAAAGACCTTGGGAACACTGTTTATCATCAGCATCATTATTTTAACCACAACTATGTTTGTGATCTCCAGTAATTCACAACACAAGTAGCTTAGAAAAACAGCCTGGTCCACTGGAAATAGCACAAAGCAGAGATGTGAGAAATGGCTTGTAGCCCCATTATGCCAATGTGAACAGGTTACCCCAGATTCCTCATAAGAAATACTAGAAGCATAATAAAGGGCTGATTATAAGTGTGTGTGTTGTGTGTGTGTATATGTATGTGGTGTGTGTGTGCGCGCGCGCACACGCCAGTACTGAGGCTGGACCTCAGGGCCTAGGTGCTGTCCCTTAGCTTTTTTCATTCAAGGCAGGCACTCTATTACCACAGCTCCACTTCCAGATATTTGGTGATTAATTGGAAAGAGTCTCATAAGACTTATCTACTCGGGCTGACTTTGAACCATGATCTTCAGATCTCAACCTTTTAAGCAGCTAGGATTACAGGCATGAGCCAATGACTGCCAGCCTGATTATAAAGTTTTCATATGTTATTTTATTAATCTTTACCATAGCCATAGTGACATAGTGACTCAGTTAGAATTTGATCGCTGTCCAGCCTCATTCCAGATAGATTAGATAGTGTTTTCCTCTATTACGTTCATTCTTCCTGATAGCCTACCTTACTAACTGTTCAAAGCTTTGCAATGCTACACACAACTTACCTACAAAGGTGTTGAGCAAATGTGAAGACTGCAATTAGTAATTGTGATGATCACATGAAGTTTTATTTATTTCTACAACTACCCCTCAACTCCACAACTCTAATTCAGGTCATCCAACTGCTACTTCCATGTCAGAGTGTCAACATTTGGTGCTTTGAATATGAACTGAAGAAAGCCAACTCTGGGTCTGCGTGGGTTGTACAGCTAAAGCCCTGCCTCATTTCTACAGCCTAACGACCAAAGTGCAACGTGTGCAGAAATGAATTGAAGAGAAATGCAAATCTGTAATGACATTTCCTGGAGAACTAGTGAAATCCGAATGTCAAGATGCATTTATCTGTGGAAATCTAACACCCTGTGCCTCATAGAATCAAACCAACTGATTATGATGGTTATATTATCCCTACATTTGTAAACTCAAATTTGGCTCAAAGTATACCGAAAGAAAGCTAATGCCAAAAAAGTTAGGCCATTTGTCCCCATGTGAAATTTCATGACATTAACAGGACGGAAAGACAGGCAACTTTCCTCTCATTTACCCTTTACCTTCTTGTAGTCTGACCTCTCTCACTATTTAATAAAACACCAAATGCAAAGGCTTTTTTTTTTTTTTTAAAAGACTTCATCTCTGTGGCTCTCTTTTTATTGAGACTACTCAGCTGGCCACTATGTTTCTTGTTTTATTTTATTTTTTTGTCGTGGAGCCTGAACTCTGGGCCTGGGCTCTGTCCCTCAGCTCTTCAGCTCAAGGCTAGCACTCTACCATTTGAGCCATGGCATCACTTCCGGTTTTTTCTGCTTATGTGGTATTGAGGAATTGAACCCGGAGCTTCATGCATGCAAGGCAAGCACTCTACCACTGAGCCACCTTCCCAGCCCCTGTTTCTTTTTTTTTTTTTTTTTTTTTTTTAACATAGTTTGGCCCAGTTCTACCTTTGAATGCTGTCTCTTGCAGATATTTTGTCCTGATCCCAGCTATACCTAAAGATATTTCTAAAGGACATACCTAGGGAAGTTCTTCCTTCCCTCTCTCCTCTACCATCTTTCCTAACTTAATGATTTTACTTTTCAGCTATGGGGCATCACCGCCATGTCTGGATGGTACCATTTCAGGATTCTACTCTCACGCCTATGTTTGCTAGGCTATTTCAGCGAGCTGTCTCAGCAGAATCATAAATTCAACATAAGGAAATTCATCTGATGATTCCATCTTCCAGATCCTCTTCCTGGCCAATTATATCATGTATCAAACCAGCAACCTCAAGTTTATCTTTATAGTCTTGATTAACTTCAGCTCCACTTAGTACAGAAGCTTATTGTGGATTTTTACCTTCCTACTTTTCAATTTCACTCCTTTAAAAAAAGGAACTTTAATCTAGCTACTCAGGTCCTAGATGCAAATCCAATATAATAAGTTTATTGGCTACTTCTAGCTTCCAGGTTTAATTCTCATCAATTTCTCCTTTATTAGTTTCATCCCCGTAAATTCCCTTTCACATGCTCAAGTTTTTGCTTGGCATTTGAAGTCAAATGCTATATAGGTGAAGGGACTCGCTTTCTCTTTAATCCCATTCTTGTATCTTCTAGCAATGAGGTAACTATGTGACAATCTAACCATTAAGACCTGACCAGCAGTTTTCTATGGAATGGATGGGAAGTTTCCTTTTCTGGACTTGAAGGAGCCTTCTTGCAGTCATTACAGAATGGCAGATAGATTCATGGAGTTTTAGAGCACTATGATTGAATTTTACATATCACCCACTGCTTTTTCTAAACAACTGCTACCATTTCTACTATATTCCTCCTCTTCATTTTGTCTTCTAAAGGTAGTTCAATTACTAAGTCCTAGTAAAAGTATCACTTCTTTTATGGCTATACAAGTTGAGTATTTCTTGTGTCTATTGGGCATTCTTAATTCTTCAGAGAATTCTCTCTTTAAGTCTTCAACCCACTTATTGATGGGGTGATTGTTTCTTTGAGGATTTGTTTTTAGAGGATTTAATTTTTTTGAATTCTAAGCATATTTTAGATATGAGGCCCTTGTCTGTTGTATAGCTAGTGAAGATCTTCTCCCAGTCTGTGGGCTTTCTACTGATCTTGCTAGCTATGTCCTTTGCCATGCAGAAGCTCTGCAGTTTGATGCAATCCCATTTGTCTAAACTTCCTTTGATTTGTTGTGTTTTTGGGTCTTTATTAGGAAAATTTTGGCCTGTACCAAGGAGCCCTGGAGTTTCTCCTATTCCTTCTTGTAATGTTTTCAGGTTGTCTACTTTTACTTCGAGGTCTTTGATCCATTTGGATTTGATTATGGTACAGGGTGATATACAAGGATCTAATTTTAGTTTTCTACAGGTGTTGAACCAATTTTGCCAGTACCATTTACTGAATAGGCTGTCTTTCTTCCATACTATTTTTTTTGGCTCCCTTATCAAAGATTAGGTGGCAAACCAAAACACGATTGAGATTCCACCTCACCCCAGTTAGAATGGCTATAATCAAGAAATCTAGTAACAACAGATGCTGGAGGGGATGTGGCCAAAAGGGGACCCTAATGCACTATTGATGGGAGTGTAAGCTTGTTCAACCACTTTGGAAAGAAATATGGAGGTTCCTCAAAAGACTACACATAGAGTTCCCCTCCGACCCAGCAATCCCACTTCTGGGCATTTACCCAAATGATCACAAACAAGACCACACTAAAGCTACCAGCACAACTATGTTTATCACAGCATTATTTACCTTAGTTAAGATATGGAACCAACCCAGATACCCCTCAGTAGATGAATGGATCAAGAAAATGTGGTATATCTCTATCTCTATCTTTATCTCTATAATGGAATTCCATGCTTTCATCAGAAAGAATGGCACTGCCTCATTTGTTAGGAAATGGAAAGCCTTAGAAAAAATCATATTAAGTAAGCCAGATGCAAAGAAATATAGGTCCTATGGTTTCCCTTATTTGTAATAACTAGCATACATATAGGATAATTTTATCAGATGAGCAGAAAAACTCAAAAACTATATACATATGACCATAAAAGATGGTGCTAAGTGAAATGAACACCAAGATATGGACACAAGAGGTCTTTCCTTGTTGTTGTTTTTAACATACTACGTGATTTTGTTTCCTTTGTATGTTCTTCCCCCTATGGAATATCCCCTGTTGTCACTGTACTTGATGTTGGTACCCTGCATCTTGCATATACATTTATCTAATTTGAGGAGGGGAAGGAGAATAACAAAATGCTGAAACAAGGACATAGGATGACCCATTGTGGCAATGATATTCACAAGACACTATATTGGAAATGAACGTTACAACTTCCGGGGGAGCGAGGAGGGAGGTGGGGGAGGGAAGGGATAGTGGGAGAACACAAAGGAGGGGGTAACAATGCTTGACAAGAAATGTACTCATTACTTTACTCATGTAACTAACTATAACTCTTCTGTACAGCATCTTTACAATAAAATAAAAACTTAAAAAAATCACTTCTTCCCCACTTCTTCAATGATAAACTAAAGTAACTTTCACTTTCCTAAACCCTTGGTATAGTTCTGTAAGATACATCACCTATCAGCACATAGATTTCTTTTTGAGGTACCCACAATGTAACATTTTATATATGCATTCCTTAGTACTTATCAAGTCCTTACAATTCTATGTGAAAGTAGATGAACCAGGCAGATCAGAACCTTCTTCTGGGGGAGTTTATATTCTAAGGGAAGAGGGACCAAGTTTTTCATCATCAATAAATAAATTAGTAAAACAGGATCATTTCAAACTCAGATTGGACAGTGAAGAAGGAAGGTGCTAGTTGAGATGAAATCTTAATCAATCCCAGAAGAGAGTGAGGAGAAAGTTCTGGGCTGGGCAGAGTGTGGTGTGTCTGGAGAAAACTTGGAGAGCAGTGTGTCTAGAGGGCAGTGGGAAGAGAAGACGAGGGTGGGAGGAGATGGGGGGGAGAAGGGTCAACCTTAAAGGTCCTTGGAGGCCACATGCAATGGTGTGGATTTCAGTCTAAGATTTTAAACAGGGAGTAACATGATCTAATTTACAACAAAATGTAAAATGATCTCTCTGGCTGTTGTGAAGAAAAGGGATTACACAGGGTCAAGAGTGGAAGCAGGAAGATTAATTGGAAGACTTCTGTAGTAATCAAGAACATGAGATAGCGGTAGGTGGAGTCTGATGGCAGTAGGCACTTATGATCTGTATTGTACAAAACACAGCATCTTAAACATAGTAACGTGCACTCTGTGTCTACGTGCAGATATTCCTCAATAAATGTCTAATATTTCACCATAGCTTTACATTTAAACATTTCTGGATTTATTTTACCATTATAGCCTAATATACTTCTTTTGGTTTTAGGGACACCAAAGCAGGGTTTATAAAAGGGATCTTATATATAAAGAAACTATGTAGGTCCCATAATGGAAAGTTATTTAGCAATGAAAGCAAATATGGTGTACACTGTGGGATCATGTTAATTTTGGGAAGAAATAATCATTTGAAATGAATAGTACAAAGTGGAAGTCAAAATATATGATAGGCTAAAAATAGAATTTTCAAGTAGTAAGTTCTATGTTTTAAAAAAGAGTATAAACACCAGGCACTGGTGGCTCCTGCCTATAATCCTAGCTACTCAAGAGGCTGAGATCTGAGGATCATGATTCAAAGCCAGCCTGGGCAGGAAAGTCAGTGAGACCCTTATCTCCAATAAACTACTCAGAAAAAGCTAGAAGTGGCACTGGGGCTCAAGTGGTAGAGTGCTAACTTTGAGTACAAAGAGACTCAGGGACAATGCCTAGGCCCAAAGTTCTACCACAGGATGGGCAAAAAAGTATAAACTTGGTGTAGTGACATATGCATGCAATTGCAGCTACTTGGGAGGCTTAAGTATTCAAGCATAGGCCTATGTGTTTTAGTAAGACCTAGTCTCAACAGAAGGAAGGAAGGAAGGAAGGAAAGAAGGAAGGAAGGAAGGAAGGAAGGGAGGGAGGGAAGGGAGGGAAGGAAGGGAAGGAAGGGAAGGAAGGAAGGAAAGGAAGGGAAGGAAGGAAGGAAGGGAAGGAAGGGAGGGAGGGAAGGGAGGGAAGGGAGGGAAGGGAGGGAAGGGAGGGAAGGAAGGGAAGGAAGGGAAGGAAGGAAGGAAAGGAAGGGAAGGAAGGAAGGGAAGGAAGGGAAGGAGGGAAGGAGGGAAGGAAGGGAAGGAAGGGAGGGAGGGAGTCTGTCTTCAGTCAACATAGCTGAAATTATGTACCTAATCAGATCATTAATTTTAATTACAATTATAAAGACATTTCTAGTCCTAACTTTTTATTCTTTGCAAGTATGCAATCCTCATTTCATTTTCATTATATGATAAATCTCCTAGCAAGTAAACTAGCACTATCTTATTGGAAAGGAATGTTTATGAAATTCTAAGAAGCTTGCCTGTGACCTGCTTTGTTTCTACATTAGGAATCTGGGAAAAATCTGGACAATAGAATAGGGCCCTCCTCTTTCACATCTACCTTCCAGAACATTGAGGATCTTGCCCATGCAGATTTTTCCAGCATTTTGAATTAAATCTAATTCCCTTCAATACAAAAGAAAATCCAAGAGAAAAACAGTATCCTTTTTTTTTTTTTTGTCATTTTCCACCCCAAATGTTAAATGACCCTGAATTGTGTGAAAATTGGCCCCAGTCAGTGTGAAAACTGGCTGAAATCTATATGAAAGGCAGTCTGGGTTTGTCAAAGTAGTTCATGAACTTTGGCCAAACTTTCAAGGAACGTAGTCCAAGTCTTAGTTTGTACTGCAACATGAAACCAGGTGAATTTCAGACGGTGTCAGGTTTCACTCAGAAAATTTGGCCTAGCTTTATAATCAATCATCACTCTTTGTAACGATGAAAGCCAACACACCTTTGTGCAAACGAGGACTGTGTGCAGACTGATGACAGCTAGGCTGTGAACCAGCCCTGCACTTCCTCTGCCAAGGGAAGGGCGCGCAGAATGGAAAGCTTTCCCCCTCTTATCTGGAAAAGGCAAGCCGAGTGGTTTTGATACTGTGTGTAGAAAGACATGATATTCAACACACAGAGACAGGCCACGTGAACTATGACCACCAATAGAACAAGTGGCTCTGGTCTAATCATTTAGGAGGTATGAATGTGTTATTCCATTCACATTCATGAAAGTAGATAGCAGCACGTCTAACCTCTTTGACCATGAAGATGAGTGTTTAGCTCAGAGCTACTTATCAGCTATAGTAATTGCCATGAGGAAGTTACAATGTAGCCCGAAGGCAGATCATTATTCCTATAGGAAGAAGTGGCTGAGGAATAAAAAGAAAAATAAATCACAGCATCACATGCATCCAGTTGAAGAACCATAGAGACATAGTAACACAAAAGTGACTTTAAGCTTTTTATCAACTGTGTATTTTACTAAGGTTTCTCTGTATTATGCAGTATCACTGCATTCAATAGTGATCTAGACAGCTGTACATCTTATAGAAAGAGCTCTTTGGTTCCCAACCTCCTGAAAAATTTGAAATGTGCTTTTCGTGTGTGTGTGTGTGTGTGTGTGTGTGTGTGTGTGTGTGTGTGTGTGTGTGTGTGTGTGTGTGTGTGTGTGTGTGTGTGTGTGTGTGTGTGTGTGTGTGTGTGTGTGTGTGTGTGTGTGTGTGTGTGTGTGTGTGTGTGTGTGTGTGTGTCCTCTGAGTGATCGTGTGTGTGTGTGTGTGTGTGTGTGTGTGTGTGTATCTCTTCTCTTCCACCAAATCCTAGCTTTTGTGCACAGTGACATGAGAAAATTGAGAGGTATGTCTGAGCCACTACATCATTGGAACAGTATGTCTGAACATTCGGGTAATAAGGCACAGATGTGAAGCGGAGGACTTGGCACTACCAAGGTAACAACAAAGCATTCACCATTGGTCATAATGGTTGAAAGGGCCACATTTGAGACCCGTCAAAGAATGCCCTCTTTCCCACAGTGCTGAAATCCTGTTACACCTTTTACCTGTCTTAAAAAATCTAGGCTTACCTCCCCCACCCCCTCCCCAAGAAATTCAAGTATTATACAAACTTCTGCGAAATAATAAAAACATAAAAATGCATTAATTTTTTTTTATCTATCCAAAAACATACTTATGCAATAGCACGTAAAGTCTAAGTGCAGAAAAAGGCCAAATTCAAGAGCACGCCACACGGACTGGAAGTTGCAAAAACAATGCATGCAAATCTGAATGACCCCACGATCCTTTGGAATGGAGGCTGCTGCTGATTTGTAGAAGTGATTCTGGCCCTTGATCAGTAGGTCTAATCACTGTAACATGTTTTACTTATAGGCATAAAAGTCAGATGATACATGAGATACACACATTCATTATTAGTAAGGCCTTTCCATTGTCAAGTGGGAAGGCATCTCTGTTAGCCATTACCACATTCTGCAGCACAAAAGCAGTTTTCATGCTGGGGTACTTTCATTCATTAAGTTTGGAGCTGGAAACTCCATTTTTCTTAGGATAAGAAGATAAGAACTTACCCGAGGCCCCTGATCACCTTGTTCCCCCTGCAGAATGGGAAGATAGGAGGGTGGCTTTAGTCAAGACTCATTTGTGGTGCTTATTCAAAAGGCCAAAACATAAAACATGCCCGGGGTCAAACCGACATGGATGGTTCAACAATCTGGATCTTCTTACCTTATCCCCTTTTGGACCAGGGGGACCCTGGAAAAAGAAGAAAGAGGGGGAAAAAGTTAATGAAAATAACTGGAGATATATCAGATCTACTTTAAAGTTTTATATAAAGGACACAGAGATACAGCTGTTGTTGAAGTTTCCCAAAGCATTTTTGTTTGTAAACCATCATTATAATGTAGCTGGAATATGAAACTGATACACAGTTATATACTGATATACAAATATATCTTCAGTATATACTTAGGATAGGCTGAATAAATTTGCCCGAAGCAAATTTACTTATTTACTAAACAAGACGTAGAATACTACCTATGTCCTCAGTCACTGCTATTCTGACCTCTGGCAGTATAATTTTTCTTCCTATGTCCATTCCATGAATGAAGCCACAATACATATGTCTGTCCTCTTTTATTCAAAATGTGTGAAACTCATTCCTAATTTGGTGCACAGTAGCAGACTGCTCTTTCTTACTGCTTCATAAAATTCCACTATGTGACTACACCATAATTTATTTGTTCATGCCACTACTGATGAGCATTTATTTTTAGGAGTTTTTAAAAAAAGAGTATTGACAATTATAAAGAGTATTCCTATAAACATTTCAATGTTTATTTTTTCTTTTTAAAAATATGATCTTATTGTTCTTATTAAGGTATTTACAGAGGGGTTACCATTTTAAGTCAGATAACAAGTACATTTCTTTTTTGGACAATATAATCCCTCTTCCTTTGCTTTCCCTCAGTTTCCCCCCTCCCATCCTTGCCCTCAAGTTACATAGAAAACACAAGTCAAATCTCTCCTGGAATCACTTTACCTGGCAGAACAGCATTTTCCGCATAGTGTATACTAAGTAACATGATTGCATTTGTTCAGCCTTCCTCCCTTCTTTGCTGCATGCCCCCCTTTTGCTGGTATAAAAGAAAGAACAAAAGTATAAAAAAATACTACCATCACCCCCAAACCTTGTTTCCATCCCCTGGGGTTTGTTTCAATAAATAGTGTTTTAAGTGTTGAGAGAAGTTATACCTCTGGGGTCTTCCCCTAAGGGTGTCTTTCCTCCTTGAGTTTCACTGTTTGTGTGGGAATACCTAGTGTCCTGAATATCATGTCCAGTTATGTATTCCAGCTAGCTTTACCATGTTTTTCTTTTTGGGTGGAACACTATGTTCATTTCTGTAAGCTGTGTATGTAGGAATGGCACCATTAGGTAAGAAAGTATCTATATTTAGTTTCAATAGATATAGCTGAACTGTTTTACTAAAGGGTTTCTACCAATTATGCCCTTCTCTGCAATGGGAGAATCTGGTTTATCTTCCCAATACTTGTTAGTTTCTTTCTTTTCATTTTATATATTCTGGTGGGGGACTCTATTAAGTCTACTTGCTTTTAGTTTGTATTTCCATACTTATCAGTCAACACCTTTTTTTTTTATTTTGCATTTTCTGTCACAAACAGCCCACACTTTTTATATTTGTTTTGTTTCATCTGATTGTCCTATGCATTTTCTAGAGCACATTAGACATTATATGCCATGCATATGCAATGAGACGGGCAGAGATACAGGTAAGAAATTCTTTGCATCTTCTGGGTGAGTCTTTTCAATAGCTATACTGGGAGACAGGACAAGGCTGGGCAGGAAGAGACATCTAGGTTCTAGCAAATTTCCCCCATTCTCGTTTCCCCCATTCTGGTGACCACTAAGTCACAGAAGATAGCTGTGGAGCTATGAGCCACCTCCTGCAATGTGTTCTGCCCAGAGTCAGTGAGAGAAAAATGACCCCTAACTCCCATTCTCACTGGGGGCCATTCAAGTAACAGCTGTGAGGTGCTCGGGAACTTAACGTTAACAACCATAGTATGCCTTATATTTTCTAAAGTTTGCTATCACGTTTTCTATGTTTGTTAACTAATATTTTCAGCAAATCAAATGAGTAATGACTGCAGTCCAATTAAGGCTGAGGAATTAAGGTATTGTGACACATATGAATAATCACTAATGTGATTCCGGTAGGGTTTTAGTTTGGGAAGGGCAGAGGAAAAGCAAAGGCCTACCATCAGGAGTTAGGCAAGAAACGAGTTTGTAAGGAGATGGAGATAGTGGGTATTGTGTGGATGAACTGAAAAGGGACATGGGGACAAATACAGACAGAATACTCAAAGTTCATACACAATAAAGTGAGAAATGCAAAAGGAGTCTGAGGGGAGAGGACAGACAGGATGGGGAGAATGACGGAGGGATGACTGACCAAGAAGCACTGGACACCTGGGTCATGTTAAATTGTGACCCCCTTCTACAGCCTTTTTTTTTTTTTTGTGGGGATTCAACTCTGGGTCACTGTCCCTGAGCTCTTCAGCTTGAGGTGGGTGCTCTACCACTTTAAGTCACAGCACAACTTCAGTTTTCTGGTGGTTAATTGGAGCTGAGAGTCTCATGGACTTTCTTGCCCAGGCTGGCTTTGAACTGTGATCCTTAGATCCCAGCCTCCTGAGTAGCTGGGATTACAGGTGTGAGCCACTGGCACCCAGCTTGTACAGCCTTTTGAGGCTCAGATTTAAAGCTTGGGCAACATAATGGACATTCGTGGCTTAAGTTCATATTACTGAAGTCTGTTTTGACTTTTACATATACTCATTGATGCAAGAGTTCACATGAAAGACAAGGTGATCAACAAGCCAGATAGGGTAGTACTGAAGTCAAACGCCTTATTAAGATGACACAAAAAGTGACTCTGAGGGAAACCTAAGTACATGAAAGCCAGATGTCCCTGTGAAATCCTCCCCAACGCCTGGCCAGGCTTTACAGCTTAGCCTGGCTGTACAGGTGAGAGTTCAGCCCACCCCCAAGGCACTCTGCTGAGGCTACATGCAATGCAGAATTCAAAGCTCCCCTAAAATCACGTTCCACGGAGGAGGCAACAGAGATAATTCTTTTCCTCAAAGACCACTTCCCAGAAGCCACCAACATGTCAGCTAGCGCTCTTGCAATCCAGAGTGGCCTAAGCAGTGGATGCTTACACTTCATGAACACATGAAAAATTGCCATGGACAATGGAGCAACACAATACTGCTGCTTTAAAGGCAGACAGCATGGCGTCCTGACACCTGCCAGCTCTTCAGAAGCAAAGCTGAGGTCAACCTCCATTCACAGCTGTGGCGGCTGCTTGGGCCACTGGGGCCCCTCTGGGCCCTCACTTGTGTGTCTGGGATTAACTGCAGGTGTCTTCTCTGCTCACTGAAATCCCACTCTTCCTTCTGAATTGACCCTGTCCCCTAAAGACAGGGGTTCAGTTTCAAGCACTGCATAGATTACCTTGATAAACAGCGCATTTTGAAAGTTGGGAGTCATGTGAAAACATTACAAAGAAAAGTTAAAACACTACAAAGAAAGAGTAGTTATGGCTTTTTTTTCCCCCTCTACATTTACTAACCTTAAACATCAAAGTTAGGTCATGGTTTTCGTTTTTAGTTTTATGTCTTTAGACATAAAAAAAGTCATGAGCATAAATTGAAGGATAGGCATCAACCCAAACTAAAAGCCAATTATGTGGCTTAAACATGGATATTTATCTACGGTGATCTTGTATTTTCTAACTCTTCCAAATTTAACAATATTTCATGTGTCATTCAAACAACAGCATCAATGGCTGGTTGGTAATTATTTGAAGGTAAAGCTGGGGCTAAAAAGAGCATTTAGGTCAAAAGAAAGGAAATATGGTGAAATCAGAAGTCGTAAATAAGAAATGAGTCACAGCTTTGACTCCTCTCCTGGTCTAGTTTAGAATCCTGTAGACTGATATTTTATAAGGCCCACTTCAATAAATAAGAACATCAGAGACATGACCTTTGTAGTTTTCTAGCCCCTAATTGCATAAACACAAAAGAGGTGCGCATAAAAGTTTGTAGCTATTACTGTTTGAAGGGATGATTGGGACATTTTTTTAAGAGTGTGGTTAATGTGTTATAGATTTGCTGCTGAACTATTTATAAACGTCAGTGGCAAACTTCAGATTCACCCCGGTTCTAATGGTTTTAAATTTGAAAATTAGACTTACCACCTTCCTGTTCGTTCTGGGCCTGTACTGTTTTTTCAAAACCCTAACTTTATGTCTGCCTTCACAACGTCTGAAGTTTGCATCTTTCTTTCCTGATTGACTATTTCAACTAAATGAGAGAAAGAAAAGGCTAAGAGGAGCACAGTGAGAGATATTCAAGAAATAGTTGATCGTGTTTCAACCTATATAAAAGTAAATGATTTACCTAGATGAGGGAGTCACCAGAACGTGGCATCCCCCACGTGGCCTTTGATACGTGAGAGTTGACAATTTTGCTCACTTTGAACTGGAAAAACCTAGAAAAGGAATTATGTTTAACAAGAAACCATACAAACAAAGTGAAGCTTTAGTAAAAGTAGACAAAAGAAAACCCCAAGAAAACCCCAGAAACCCTTGCTGTCAGGGCTGCTGAAGAAATCATGGAGTTGATGTCAAGCCAAGAAAAAGAGTAGATACTACTTATAGATAACCTCTTCTGTTTCCTCCATGTTGCAGAATGAAGAGAACACAAAAGATTTACTTTTAAGTACGTGTATCTGACTATCAGTGGAAAAGGATCTGGGTCTGGAGGGCAGATGTATAAGGAGGATTTGGGGGTGGGATGAACGGTGCTGCAGGAAAGCTGGGATTGAAATGTGGTATTGCAAGGAGCTCTTTGCAGGTGGCCCAAAATAAGGGGCTCCAAGGAGGGTAAAGTAGTTCAAGCAGAAGCAAAGAACACGTGTAAGAGAGGACTCTAGGCAGTAAAAGAAGGATGAGGTTCAACAGCAGATGTAGAGATGGGGCTGGAGATAAGGAATAGAAAAAGCAGAAGGTTTTGGGAGGCTGGATATCTGCAATTTGGTGTTGGGGTTGGGGTTGGACTCTGTCATCCATTTAACGGGGCAGTGAGCAAGGTGCTTTGGAACTCTAAGAGCAGGGAATTGTTGCTGTCCAGGAGGGAGGCAATGAAGGTTTGAATTGTGGTTCAGCCATGAGAATATGGGGATTCAGGGCATAGATCTGAAGTAGAACTGACCTGTAAACTGGATGTGAGGGCTACTATCAGATCATCAACACACACCAAGAAGGCTTACTCATCGCAAAGTTTACAATGTGAATTTGCCCCAACCCATTAGCCTAAACTAATTCAACCCAGATAAATAGAGCAGTTCCAAAGCCAAACTGGAAATCATATGGATTTGAACCCTGGTTTTGGGGTTGTATTTAAAATACAAGGCATTGCCGGGCTCACCCCTGTAATACTAGCTACTCAAGAGCTTGAAATCTGAGGATGGTGGTTTGAAGGTGGCCTACAGGCAGGAAAGTCCATGAGATTCTTATAAATACCAAAAAGCTGGAAGCAAAGCTGTGGCTCAAGTAGAAGAGCCATAGCCTTGAGCACAAAAACTTAGACCTTGTGTTTAAGCCCCAGGACTGACACACACATACACATATACACACAAACACACATAGTGTTGGGAACTCCAGGTGGTTAAGTTGGAAATAGAAGAGAGAGGGAGTGAGAGGAAGAGAGGATGGGAGGGAAGGAAGGAGGGAGAGGAAAAGAAGTCTTTATAATCACCACCGAGAAGAAGAGCACACATGGTACCCAGTAGCCATACTACACCACCATTGTTCCAAAGTCCTGCTTCTGGTGTAAACTTCTGGACGAATACACCTTTATTACATTCCCCCCATCTCTGCTTTCAACTGCAAACTAGATACAGAATTCTTGTTTTTCATAGCCACAATTTACCCTGGTTGTTTAAGGAGGAAAAAGAGATAATGCCTTCTTCCACCTTGGTGGCTGTCTGGGAGCAGAGGATATCTTATTAGTGCCCCATGAGTATGAGTAGCTCCCCCTGAGGGGCTCAAGCAGTTATTACTCTATCAAACCTCACAGCATCACCTCTGGAAGGTGAATTAGTCCCCAATGAGCCTCAGTTTCTTCATCAATACTATGGGGAAAATATTGTCTATTGCTTGGCTAATACAATGTATTATACATGAAACAACTTATGAAGTTCCTGGCCTGCCAGCAGATTGAATTACTAAGTACACATTCTATGTTTCCTATTTCGTCATGGTAAACATGGTAAACATCAAATTTCTCTTTCAAATACTTTGACCTAATGCTGAAGAAGGTAAACATATGGGAAAGAGAAGTCTTGAAAAATGTGTAAATGACGGCTGGGAAGGTGGCTCAGTGGTAGAGTACCTGTCTTGCATGCATGATGCCCTGGGTTCGATCCCTCAGCACCACACAAGCAGATAAAACCAAGAAGTGGCGCTGTGGCTCAAGTGGTCGAGCGCTAGCCTTGAGCTGAAGAACTAAGGGACAGAGCCCAGGCCCAGAGTTCAGGCCCCACGATCAACAACAACAAAATGTCTAAGTGAGTGAACTGAGTGAAGGAATATTTGGAAAAGATGCAAATTCATCTGGATGGTTCAGGAGTAAGTACTAAGCCAAACCAAACTAAAACTTCACTGTTATTCTAACCATATTGTCCGACAGAACACAACAATCCTCATTGGTCAACCCTAGCATAGAGTGAGTGCTCAATTAATTTCCTGCCAGATTCATACATCCAGAAGGAAAAGAATGCAACAAAACCCTTGGTGTTCAAAGTAGTGCCATAAAAAGAATCATAAAAGAATCAGCTTCACTGTGGTTACCACGGGGTCGACTCTGCTAAGTCAAGGAAGGCAATTACTGTACCACTACACACACACCTATGGCTTTAGACTTTACACCTTGCGTTTTGCCTTGAAGATGAAAAGAGATCAAAGAGAGGAAGGGGGTAGACACAATGCAGAACTTAAAATATCAAAAGCAGACCTAGTTAGTAGAAAACTGATTCTTACAGATATAACTTTTGGGGCCCCTTTCTGACTATGAGCTCTTCTGTGATGTACATTTCAGCCCTGACCAAGTGTCTGTATGTCCCTGCCATTAGTCTAAAGTCATCAACAGCTTCCATACGGAAGCAATTAAGTGGGGGCTAGCAATGAAGGAAAATTTGGAGAGGAAAAAAAAAGAAGAAAACACTAGAAAAACTTTCAAAGTCAGACTGATATAGCTTAAGATTAAGGGTTTACAGAACAATAGGATTCATAAAGCAAAGGCTTCACTCTGGTTTTCTGTTCTAACACAATACAACTTACAACCAGGGCAATGGCTGATCCCACCAAACAAAACCAAAGTGTCCCCTCTTCCTAGTATGCCATTCTTTGTTCCTGGCCTCTGAGTGTTTTAAGAGATTGTCAAAGCTTCTTTTAACTTGGGAATTTTTTTTGTCTTTGCTTTTTTTTCAAAGGTCAAATAAAATGATCTTCATGGTGAAAGACTTGGAATTCTAAACATTCCTTTTGTAGAAAGAAAGTGTCAACTGTTCTCTAAGAGCCCCTGTGTTTACAGTTAATATTACAGAAGTAATATCGGTCGGTCTATAGTATTGTCTTCAGTGTGACTCAGATGTACTCACAATTACATCCATCCTTAAGCCCTGCACTTATTCCAACATCATTTGGTGCAGGTTGCATTCAGGACCAGAGTGGAAAGCCAGTTTGATTCTTTGCTTCACGTGTGCTGTTTTATAAAGCTATGTAGATACTGTAACATGCAGTTGACATTAAGATGTCCCTTCTACACTCAGAAGATATTCAGAGGAAATGAAACAAAGATAATACAAATAATACAAACAATAGTCAGGCAAGGTTAAGAGAGACAGTGAGTGAGCATGCATCTCAAGACTACATCCAATAGAAGCTGCATATCCTTCATGTTGAGAAGCTCCAGAGGTTTGCACAAGTCTCTACGACTGACACAATCCCCAGGTGTAAACTACATATTGCTACCACCTCCCTTGCTCTTGAAGAGTCAATGTAATCTACTACTAACCCCCTGCTCATTCCTCTCCAGCCTGGCCCTGTGCATCTTTCTCCCACTTGAATCTCCTTACTCATGACCTTGGATTTTTCTCCATGGTCTTCAAATACATTGCCTCACCCTCTCCTAAGACAAGTAGTCTTTTAGCCGCTTCTCTTCCTAGGGCATCTACCAACGTCTCCAAAGAACAGATGAGTCAGGAAGACAGGAACTGAGATTTGTAGAAAGAACTGGCTAAGTCTTCTCCGGAAAACAATGACCATGAACTGGAGTCCATGAGGATTGAGGGCTAGGAGGGAGGCACTGGCAAGAAAGAGCTGTGGAAGGGAAGCTGCTAAACTCATTCTCTAGTGTCGAGAAGGCCTACTTCAGCCTAACCTGCAGCCAAAGGAACTACTGCTTTGGGGACGAAGTCTGACAAAATCCATCAATGTCCCCAATGTCCAATTTTGTGCCTACAATTTCTTCTTTTTTTTTCTTTTCTTTTTTTCTTTTTTTTCTCCACTTCCTTCATCAGCTATTAAGTAAACCATCAAGGCTCTGACCACCACCTGCCTTATGTCCTACACTTTTTTTTTTTTTCCAAAATGCAATCCTTCACTTCTACTGCTAACCAGATTTCTGAGCCAGGGCTGATGTGTCCTAAGTTCAAGTTCAACCTGCTCAAGCCCCAATTCTCAATGTCTTGTCTGCCACACAACAAAGGTTCCAACTTAACTATTTTTTCTAAATGCACTGCTACTCTAAGAGCTTAAAACCCCAGTGCTATCTTTAATTAAGTACCATGTATTTATTTGTCTTTGGGGGGCCTAGCACTTGCTAGGTCGGTGCTCTACTGCTAGGCCACAACTTTAGCCCTTTTTGAAGCTGCTTAAGTTTTAGATAGAGTCTCACTTCCTGTCCAGGCATGTGCCCGGGTCTTGATCCACCTATATTACCCATCAGAGTTAGGAAAACAGGTGTGCCTGCCCACACCTAGATCTGAAAGGCTCACAAACTTTTACTCTGCTTAGGCTAGCTTTGAACTTCAATCCTCCCCAATCTCAGCCTCCCATGGTTAGGATTAGAAGCATAAGCCACTAGGACCCTAGAGACTTAAAGAGACACTTCTCAGAAGAAGAATGGACAACAGACATGAAGAAATGTTCAACATCTTTGGCTATAAAAAGAATGCAAATCAAAACAATACTGACAGAAGTAGTGCTGTGGCTCAAGTAGTAGAGTGCTAGCCTTGCACACAAAGAGGCTCAGGGACAGTGTCTAGATCCTAAGTTCAAGCCCCAGGACTGGCAAAAAAAAACAACAACTGAGATTCCACTTCACCCCAGTTAGAATGACAATTATCAAGAAAACTAGCAATAACAGATGCTAGTAGGGATGTGGCCAAAAGGGAACGCCACACTGTTGGTAGGAATGTAAACTTGTTCAGCCACTCTGGAAAGCAGTATGGAGGTTCCTCAAAAGACTAAACATAGTGCTTCTCTCTGACCCAACAATCCACTCCTGGACATTTAGCGAATGACCAAAAACCAGGCCACACTAAAGCCACCAGCACAATCATGTTCATGCAGTATTGTTTAGCAAAGCCAAGGTATGAAATGACTGAGGCAATTTAATAAACACTAAGCCCTATAGAATAGCTTTTCTACAATATCCCTTCAAGTCTATGCCCATCTTCCCATGTCTGCTCCTGGTACAAGCCTCAGTCTCTCCTGACCTTTTCCCAATACTCTATCCTACACAGTTTTATCAGATTAATTTTTCTAACTTGGTATTGAGTACAGTGGTGCATTCCAAGTCCATTATAATGTGCTGTTTGCTTTCCCTTTTGCCTTCTTTTGCCCAGTTTCCCATAAACCACCTCTCCTCATCCAGCCCTGAATACCAGCTATCCTCAGAATGATGTTGGTATCTCTACATATGCCATCTACTCAGAGGTCATCATGACACCATCATCAGATGATCTGCTAGGAGCCCTCACAGCACAGCTCCTTTAAACCTCTGACTTGGCAATGTTGGCTAAAGAACTAGAACTCTCAAGGATTTGTCTGCCCTGGCTGGCTTCGAATCTTGATCCTCAAACTTCAGTCTACTCAGTAGCTTAGAATTATGGGTGTGAGTTAATAGCGCTTGGCTTCAGCTGAAGAATCAAAATTGCAATTTTGAATAAAAACTGCAATTTTTATAGAGAATTGTGCATACCTTCAAATGTATATACAACTGCTTTGGGGGCATAAATGACCATATTTAAGCATGATGAAATGATGATCATTTTTCATGACTTTATCTTTGCTTTCTTTCCTCCTCCTCCTCCTATTTTTGGGACACTAGAGTTTTGAATTCAGGGCCTTGCACTGATTCACATCCTGAGCCCCTCCCCTTTTTTTTTCAGAAAGGCTCCTGTACTATGGTTCAGAGCCAATCAGGGACATTGATTATTCCTACCTATGTCTCTCACGGAGCAGAGATTACAGGTGTGCCCTACCATATCTAGCTTGTTTATTGAGATGGAAAGGGATCTCACTAACATTTCACCTAGGCCAGCTTTTGAACCATGATCCTCTTGAACTCTGCCTCCTGAGTTAGCTGAGATTACAGGCAAGTACCACTGTGCTCAGTTCTGCATTTCTATACTCTAGGATTAAATGATTTATCTGAAACATCTATACATGAATTACAAGATCAAGTCTCTACAGCTTAGTTTTAGTGTAAGTGCTTATGAGAGAAGAAAGGCATGTGGGCATCTGTCCAGGCCTGGAATGATGGACTTGTGTGCTGTTTCCTGTTGCATTCAGTTATGTGTGAAGTCAAACCAATGACCTTTATTTGACAGGGCAAAACTGAAGGTGGAAAGGCAGAGACATGCCCCGAAGTCATACAGCTCACAAGTAGTACAGAGGAGTTTGTGTCAGAGCCAGCCCTGAACTCCACACATCATTCTTTGCCATCTCCTTGTACACAGGTGCTAAAATCTGGTGTTTTCAGTAGATTCACTCATTTCACCATCAAGTATATGGCAAGAGGAAGGGTGGGAAAATACAGTCATGATATCCAATATATACAGATGGAAATGGAGCAAGACAACTTGAGGTGTGGGGAGGGGTTGGGATGGGGGGGGAGAAGATGGAAGAGGAAGACACTGATCAAGATGCATGGTACTGTCATGTTGGATTGAAACCCCCTTTTGTATAACTAAGGATACTTTCTCAAAGAATATTTGCACTAGAAATCAAATCAAAGTACTAAATACATGTGTTTGTTCAGCAAAAACCTGTGGTAGTAAGTACTGTTCAATAGTAAAGCATGTGACTAGCATGTGTTGGGGCCCTGAGCTCAGTCCTCAGCAATAACCCCCAAATGCACATTTTCTATATATCAACACTCGGACACAAGGATGAGTGGCCTGTGGAATAAGAGCTCCTGCAGATGCACAGCAGTGAAGGATTAACTTCTTCATTTGTGAAATCCCACACATTCTTCACCTTAACCCAGATGGAATCAAGAACAATACATTAACAAGGAAGAGAGCATAAAGCTGGTAACAGAAGTTCTTCTACCGATTTCAGTTGGAGAGAATTCTAAACGAAACTTCAACTCCGAGCTGATATTATATCCTTTAAATACACAAGTGACTGTGTAAAAATAAAGCAATGTGGATTCGAATAAAATAAACAAGCTGTTATACTATGTGCACTCTTAATAATATAAGCCACCTGGAGCACAATGGAGGCTTTCATATTCTCATACCAGTATTATTTAATAAAATGCCCAAAGTCTAAAACATTAATGAGTTGCACGATCATTTTCCTTATATATATTACCACCAAGTAATACAGATACTGGGGGATGGTGACACTTGGAGAATCTGGCTCAATTTACTCAAGCCAGAGTACAATAATGGTTTCATCAGAAAGTTCGAGCATATAATGGGTGAATCAAGGCCTTCCACACATGTACATGTGTGTGCACACACAGACCCAGGCATGTATACACGCACACACATGTACACAGGCTTCTCAAATTTCTCAGAATTGCTCGCTGTCCTCTTTGTGCCCCCAAACTCAGCCTCTAAGACTCTGAAAACCTCTGGATTGGAAGACAAACATGAAATATGGGAATTGCTAAAGTGTTAGGTTAGAGGGAGCTTAGTAGATAATTTAAAACATACGAAGATGAAGTTAAATACTGTCCCCCCAAATAGAATATGTTAGCCAGGAATCATTCCTTCCAAGGCAGACACAGCTTAAGTTTGGAGAAGTTTAGCAAAGCATCGTGAAATAGCAATGACAGAGGAAAAACAAAAGGAAATAAAGAAAAATGCACGAAACATCATCATCATCATCATCATCATCATCATCATCAAACAACAACAAAAAGGAAAAGGAAACTAGGAAAAGCAAACTGCTATCTTCCATCTTTTTCAAGTGGATGAAAGCCTGGTGCATCTGAGTACCTCTGTGTGCAGTGCTCACCAGTGTTGGCTTGTGGGTCCCCTGGCCTTTCTTCCTCACTGAGTAATGCAGAATGACAGCATGCACCCCAGATTGCTAAGGGAATTATAGGTACTTTATGTCCACAGTCAAGAGCCAAGTTATGAGGAGAGCTTTGAAACCCTAAAAACTTTATTAAGAAACAAACAAACCTTGCTATGGCATGGTAGCCTTCACTCAGGACGGTGGCTATTATTTGCTGTTTTGATATTCTCTGATAAAGACACCTACAAATTCATTTGGGGCAAAGAGAAGATCAATGTGTATATCCCTCTCTCCCCCCCCCCATATGCCTTTCCCTCCCTCCCTCTCTCTGCCAAGAGTACAAGACAGAATCTATTCTGGATATTTTCAGAAAACAAGTCATTTTAACAAGTTGGAGTTGTTCTTTGTGAGAAGATATTGATGTTGAAGCAATGTGGCAGGACACATACTCACCATGTACTACTTTTTGTTTTAACCATAGTCTTGATTATTAAAAATCAAAGCCAAAGCCTTGACCTCTACAAATAAAGTTTTATAAAATTAAAAAAATATAGGTATGGCCCTGGGTGGGATACTATTTATCTGTTCATTCTCAGTGAAGAATATCAATATAAACTACTAGAACGCAAGGAAATAAAAAATATATAAACTGTCCACATCATGTGGAAATGAGATACTGAGCCTGTTCAGTAAAGTCTCAGCCCTAGAAAATGTCAAAAGACTTGTTTTACATGTCCATATGTATTTACTTATAATATTTTAAGCTTAGGCCCTCTCAGCTTGCTTGGCTTTCTTGTTCAGCTGACACATTTACCACTAGAGCCATGTCTCCACCCTAGGTTTTTGATAGTTAATTGGAGATGGGAGTCTCACAAACTTGTCTGCCTAGGTTGGCTTTGAACCATCATCTTTCTATCTCAGCCTACTGAGTAGTTAGGATTACAGTTGTGAACCACAAGCACCCAGCTATGTGGCATTATTTATGACATGATTTGGCATTTAGAAAGAGGGAACATTGATCATTTCCTCTCTCCCTCAGCTTCGTTTTCCTATTACTTCTACCATTTACAATTTGATATTTGTTGACCTGCATGTGTAAGGAACTATGGTAAATGTTGTAGAGGATAAGAAAGATGAAAGAAGTGAAAATCTTGTCTTGAAGATCATGGAATCTTTTCAGAAACAGAGAAAAGATGCCTTTTCAAAGCAACTACAGCCAGGCATCAGTGGTTTATCCTTGTAATCCTACTCAGAAGGCTGAGATCTAAGGATCGCTATTCAAAGCCATCCCAGGCAGGAAATCCACCAGAATTTAATCTGAAATAAACCACCAAAAAAGCCAGAAGTATCACTGTGGCTCAAGCGGTAAATGGCTTGTTTTGGGCAAAAGAGCTCAAGGACAGTGCCTAGGCCCTGAGTTCAAATCCCAGGACCAGCACAATTTTTTTTTTAAGTAACTACAATCATGAGTTTAAGGCCAGCATGCATGATTATGTCATTTCAGGACTAACTGGGAGACACAGTGAGACTCCATCTTACAGAAAACAGAACAAATAAAACCAATAAGGAAAAAGAAGTAACTCTAATAAACCAAGAGAGAAAAGAGGAGGAAGGCAACTAAATTTTCTGAATACTTGTACATGCTACCCCAGCTACACCATGTTTTTGAGAGAAGACCTGATTATTTACAGATGGGGGGGAAGAGTTGGGTGACAGAATCATTGGCCCAAGATGGCATCATCGCATTTGACAAAATGGCAGAGCTAGGATCTGAACTATGATCTAACTGACTTAGAAATCTCTCTTCCTCCTCCTCCTCTTCATTTTTCTATGTTGTTGTTGTTGTTATTAGTGGAGCTTGAACTCTGGGCTTGGGCGCTGTCCCTTAGCTCTTCAGCTGGCTTCAAACTGTGTTCCTCAGATCTCAGCCTCCTGAGTAGCTAGGATTATAGGTGTGGGCCACCAGTGCTCAGCCTCTGTTCTTTAAGCATGAATATCAGAAGCTGCACAGATCAAGTACTATGTACACACACTGAGGCTTAAAGTTGTGGGGTCACCAGTGTGACCAAAACAGATTAAAGCAGGAGGGACTGGCTCCAGGCTGTTCTTGTGACACACTGAATAGTTCTCATTATCTCACTTTGAAAGACACATATTCACCCATCACTTTTCTAATTTCTTTTTCGTCTTTCTGCTGTTACACATCCTTTTTTGTCATTTATTTTCCCTCTCACTCACGACTTTGATGAGGGACATTAGTCACTTTATTGTAGCTCTCCAAGAATGTGTGTGTGTATGTGCATGCATATGCCAATTCTCAGGCTTTAGAGCCTGTGCATTGTCCTTGAGCTCTTTTGCTCAAGGTTAGCACTCTACCACTTTGAGCCATAGAGCCACTTCCGGTTTCCTGGTGGTTATTGGATCTCAGCCTCCTGAGTTGCTAGGGTTACAGGAATGAACTACTGGTTCAGCAAGAACTTCATTTCCTTTGAGTCAATGGTTTCTCAGGAACACCATTTCTATTTATACTCTACCATTTAATTTCTGGTTTAAGGATCATGGTTTTTTTTCTTTCATCAGTTTGTTTATGTGGACACTATCTCCCCTGGGGCCTTCCTTCTTACTAGGTTTGTACCATTCCTGTGGTTGGGGGCACACTGTCTTTTACTTTCCAGTCTTCTTAAAAATCAATTCTAACTCCATCTAAGTCATCGTCATTCAGCTTTAGGAAGATGACCAGAACCACTCACTGAATAATAGACAACTTTCTTTTTATAAACTTGTTTGTAATTTATCATCAGTGTATTAAAAAAAACCAGTCCCATTAATCTGGAAGCCCTTAGGAAGGAATGTATGACGCAGAAGTAAAATTGAGCTTCTCATTCCGTATGGAAGAGTCCTGTGACAGAATGCTGTGAATAAGATGACATGGGACAAAGGAGGATGAATATGGTAGAAGTAAATTGTTTGCTGCTATGGAAACAGAACAATAAAACCTGCCAAAATTGTTTTTTAGGCAGGAGGGGATGGGAGAGTATTAGAGGGGTGAGATTAGAATACATTGTAAACACATGTGGAAATGCAACAATTAAATACCCCCATAACTAATGTAAGCAATACATATACCTCTATATACACATAGATGAATGAGAGAACAATGTATAACTTTTGCAAAAAAAATACCACCCACCCCAACACATCTCATTGACATAAACATTTGCACACAAGTAACAAGTTGATCATTACAATTCTGTCTAAATCTTAAAAAACAAAAACTTCAAAGGATATCCAAGCCCTCAACTCAAAATATTTATGACAATTTTGGACGTTAGCTTTGTAGAAATCTGATTGTATCTTCCCAGAAGGATCATAATAGAAATATGGTTTATTTTCCCAACCTAACCCACAAGACGCTAATCCTAACAACTAAAAATACCCTTTTGGTTCCAGAGAAACAAACCACCATGAAAAGTGAGTTTGAAGATGGACTTGACAATCTCCAAAACAAGCTCTCACGATCCTGGCCAGCAACAGAGGGTGTGGACACGGAATTGTGTAGGTGAACCGCTCACAGAGGCCAGGGCTGGCAAGTACACAGCTCAGGGAGAGTGCTTCACTTGGGCTGGAGGACTCAGGGAGAACATTTTTGGAAATAGTCTTGAATAGAGGACAAACTCTCTTCCTTCTTCTCCTTTAATTAGCTGCAAAAGCATGCAGAAGAAGAGAAGGAACATGTTTTGCAATGTCTGTGCCCTTCCCTGCCCCAGAGCTGGCAACACACGCAAAGAGCTCAGGGTTTAGATGAACAGGATCAGCAGGAAAATATAGTAAATCCTGGGTCCAAAATTTAGAAAATGAATAATGAAATTTCTACATATGTGTGTGTGTATGTGTGTGCACATGTGTGCCAGGAGTAGGGCTTGGACTCAGGGCCTGGGGGTTGTTCCTTAGAATTTTGCTCAAGGCTAGTGCTCTTCCACTTAAATCCCACCTCCACTTCCGGCTCTTTGCTGGTTAACTGCAGAGTCTTAAACACTGGTGTGTCTAGGCTGGCTGTGAAGCTCCATTCTGACATGGCAGCCCCCAACTAGCTATATAATCTAGACCTAAAAAAACTGATACCTTTAAGGAAAAAAATAGTGCTTTAAGTCACACACACAAAGAAAGAAAAGGAAGAAAAAAAGGAGACAATTCCTCAAATTACAAGCTTATAAGCTCCCAGGACACTGTACATCCTCTAGGACTATTCATTTTTAGTGGTCAAATAACATCACAGGGACATTTTAAGAGAAATGTAATTGTATAAACGATATTTTTCAACCATTTGAAGCCCACAGAACCTCATTTCCATTTTTAATGTGTACTGCTTGCTTATTCACTCAATGTACTAAAGGATGCATATTAAACAGATATAATTTATAGTTATGCAAGAAAAAAGTAGGTTCACAGCAAAGTGTTAATGGCAGATGTCACCAGAAACATCGATAATTGCATCTTTTATGTGGGACATTTTTAAATGTTCATAATTTTGGTAGAATTTGTTCTTGCATATAAAAATCCTCTTTCAGGTCTATTTTGTTGTTGTTTTTTGCAAATGAAAATTTCCAAGAGGAATTGAGTTGGTAAAGTCAAGTAGCTACTGTTGAATATGAAACATAGAGACAGATAGGAGCATGTATAGAAAATAATTTGAAAAAATCTTAGAGCAAAGGTAACAATGACTGAATAGTAAATGAAAAGCATTAAAACTATTTTAATACACGAAAGTGAAGTTTCTTTGGAAAATGATACGGGTGCACTCATGTAAAGACTTAGTTTCTTGCACTGGTTTATTATCTTTGGTCTGCTTTAGTAACTGCAGCTGGTATTCAAGATTTGTTATGATGGTATGTCACTTTTTACAGCTATGTTGTTGAACATCTCCATACCTAATATGCTTTTCAAAATTGTATCTAATTTTACTGCGCTAAGGAGTTATGCTGCTTATGAGTGCAGCACATCTTGATCAAACTCACCCCTCCTTGCCACTCCTCCATCTCTCCCAACGCTCCCCTGCCGTTCCTCCAGCTCCCAGGTTCCATTCTCACGAACGTACATGGCATAGTGTGGCTCTATTTGTCTGTCATTCCTCATATTGACTTTAAGTCCTAGTTTCCAGGTCTTTTTCAAACCAATCTGTATTTTCCACTCTCTGTTTTGGCTGACAACACGCTTGTATAGCCCTACTCCAAGATACTGCTAGAATACAGGTCCTGTGTGTCCAAGACATACAAGAGCTTCTGATGCAGAACAGAAGTACCAAGAGGTCTGCAGCCAGACACAAATGACTTTCCAGAATGAAGGGCAATTAATTCTCATGTATTATACTGTATATAATAAACATATCTACAGATAGATATGAGGGCATGAGAGAAGATTTTCAGGGCTGTTATCAATTTTAAATATAATACATGATGAATACCTTTACTTTTGTCTTTGTCCCATGAAAACATAGCTATTCAAATTTAGGAAATAAGCTATTTCTTTTGCAGGAGTTTTCCCCCTTTTTCTCAAGGAGTAGTTTTCTACCACTTGAGCCACAGTTCTACTTCCAGCTTTTTTAGTACTTTATTGGAAGTAAGAGTCTCCTGGACTTTCTTTCCCAGGGTGGCTTTGAACTGCAATTCTCAGATCTCAGCCTCCTGAGTAGCTAGGATTACAGGCATGAGCCACCAGTGCCTGGCTTAATTACAAATTAATTCGGCTACATATTGGTGGCTAATGCATATTTAAGCTACTCTGGAGGCTCAGATCTGATGATCATAGTCAAAGCCAGCCAAGGCAGAAAAGTCTATGAGACTCTACTTCAATTAACTAGCAAAAAAAAAGCTGAGGCATGGCTCAAGTGGTACAATACCAGCCTGAGCAAGAAAGCTAAGCATGAGCGTAAGGCTCTCAGTTGGAGACCTACTACCCACCCCCCCTCCAAATTAATTAACTAATTTAAAGACAATTTTTTTCCTCATGAGTTTACTTAGGGACTTTCTTACTGAAGTATGTAGATTTTTTTTCCCTTAGCTATTTTTTTTTGTAAATCAAGATCACAAAAACGACAAATAATGTTGTTGTTGATTTAGTATGTATATTGTTGCATTATAGATAATTTATGCTTTTGACTACAAAGCTACCATGAAAACAGCAATCTAGGGGCAAAAGCGACCACCAGTACACTGGATGTAGGGGGGAAGAGATCGAAGGAGTTCAACACAGAGTTGTGCGTTACTGTGCGTAAGGTCAATATTGGTAATTACATTGTCTCCTTCCTCCAGACCATCTGACAGGCTATAATTCATGTTGCTATTGAGTCTGTCAAGTTTCATGTGCTATACCTGAGGACCTAGGGTTTTTTGTTTTGTTTTTTGTTTTTGGTGGTACTGAGGTTTGAACTCAAGGCTTTACACCTGCTACGCAGGTATTCTACCCTTTAAACCCACACCCTTCTTATTTAGGGTCTTGCTTTGGGTCTAAGTTAGCTGGGATCACCATCCTTCTATTTATGCTTTCTGTTATAGCTGGGGTGAAAAATACCACTATGCTCAGCTTTTTCTATTGAGATGGGATCTTAAGAATCTTTTTTTTTTCCCCCTGGGTGGACCTTGAACTGTGATCTTCCTGATCTCTCAAACAGCTAAGATTACAAGTGTGAATCACTGGTGCCTGGCTTTGCTGTTTTGTTTGCACTTCCATCTTTTAGATATATTCTTCTGCTCTCTCAAACTTGCTCAGCATTGTTCTTCAATATGATTTACGGCTCAAAAGACTTTCTGTTGACTGCATTCATGCCGAACTGTAAATCATGTTTGCAACAGTTGGTTTATATTGAAGAACGGAGAACAAAGTCCGTGTCTGTCCACACCAAATCAAAAGAAGCTAGTTAGGATCACAGTCTAAATAATCAAAGGCTACGAGGATTTACAACAACATGATTAGTACATGATTAATCATGTACTAATCAAACCAGCAAATCAGCTCGTACCCGATGTGAACCAAGTCATCCTGTCTCATATTAAAGTCCTGGGGCACTGACTCTAATCAGTTAAAGAGTTTTTCTTTATAGGCTGGTGCATTGTTAAACTTGCCATCTGGCCCCAACAGCTGATAGCACTCACACAGCCCTAGAGAGGCCCTAGAACTTTCCTCCTGGGACATATTTGGTGTCATGATTCCTAGCTCAGAGCTTTCTTTGACAAACACTACAGAAAAAACCTCTACATTGGTAGTGGGAGTGGGGGGTGGAATCTTATACAGCAGCGAATTGGTTAGAAAAGGGTTTACTCACCTGTGGACCCGGTTGACCCTGTAATGAAAAAGAAGAAAAACAATTACAAAATTGTCATCCACGGTGAACTTTTCATAATGGAAACTTAAACTACTTCAGAAAAATCTTTACAAACTCTAGTTGAAGATAACACTACTCAACTATGGCTAACTTAGCTTTCCTTGGTGACTTGAGACATCATATTGCACTTTAAGGGTGACAGTGATTGGAATGTATTGCACTTATACCTTGGTATGGTAGTTTGAAACTCCTTTATACAACTACTTAAAGATAATTTTAAAAAATTTAAGAAATTAGAAAAAAATCATACTGCATCTTAGTATCTTTACTCTAAGCTATTCATCTAAAATTTTGATGTTATGGCTTATTAAATATAATTCCAAAATGATTCATAGGTTGTAGCATACTCTAAGTTTTAACTAGGAAAAGGGAATATAGAAAGAGTAAGACTTCACATTATTCAAACACATGGGTTAATCACATCATTTTAATCAACAGGTAACTAAAAAAAGAGACAGGTGTATATATACATATATGTATGTATATATACATATATATGTACATGCATATATAATCACATCTCTTCTATGGGTTATATGAAAAATTAAAATGGAGGACTCTTGAAACTCAGAATCTCTTCAGGAGAATCTATTTGCTACAGTTGCTGAGATTTTTCTGGTTCCTGTGGCCATTCTACAAATGAGAGACGTTTCCTGATTATACTTAAAATGAAGCATTTCTATATCATACTCAGTAAATGATTTAGCAAAACATATACATTTGTGATTATATGCAAATATGCACTGTGCTATGAATTTTATGTTAGTGAAAGTGAGAACAAATATTAGCAATAAAATTTGACAGATGCATTTGAAAGTCTGTACAGTACCAAGCACTTGAGCACATTAATACATGATGTGACCTTCAGAGGAGTGTGTGTGTGTGTGTGTGTGTGTGTGTGTGTGCGCGTGCGTGTGCGTGTGCGTGTGTGTGTGTGTGTGTGTCCTGGAATACAGTGTACATGAAAGACAAGAATGGGTGGGTAGTAAACAGACTTCCCAGAGAATTAAATTAGACGAATTTGTAACTCTGTCCTAAGACACAGGCTAGCCCTGCAAATCTTACACAGGACGCAGGGACGGCGTGTGCCAAGTTCTCTTACTCAATGTATGTTGTGGGAATCTATTCACTAGTAAACACCTACAACAGCACAGTAGCTTCCATCTGCTGGCCATCATAATGGAGCCATCTGGCCCAGAGGAAAGTGATGAAGAGGAATCTGTGGTTTTGGCAATGCTTTAACACAGTAGGAACACAGGGCAGGAAGACAGCAGGCCAGAGTCACCAGGAAGAGCACCTCAGAAACTCTTTGATGACTGACATCATTGGGTGATAAAGATTCCATACAGGCTGACAAAGGAAGTATTTCAGAATGTCCTCATGCTGCATCTGAGAGGTTCACTGGGAAACAGAATCATCTGCAATCATCACTGGATATTTTTCAAGTCTATTCTAATTTTGGATGGTGAATGTTATTAATAATTAACTTGAGAAAGTTAACTTTCTTCAGTTTTCTAAAACATCCCAAATGACTATATATAAGTCCTGCTCAACCTTCACAAAACATAATGTAAGTTGATTTTTAAAAATAGAATTACTGAAAAGGCCTTTTTTTTCTCCCTCCTCTTCTTAGCAAATCACCAAAAAGTTTCTATAAATAAAAATCTGAATCAAGTACAATCAAGGCCGTGCCAAGGGAAACAGTTAAATCATAAAAAGACCAAAGCCAGGAAGGCACAGGCAGCTGTGGAAAAGGCTGAGGGTTCTGGGTTCCTGATTTACTGTCCCTTGGGGCACAAGCCATGCCCAGGGCTGCTCAGACACCAGGGGGAAGGAAGAAAACAGAGGAACTGACTTGCAAAGCCATAATCAGAACAGTGTGGTAGAAAAGCATCAGCCAACAGCAGATGCTTGACAGGAAGACTTCTAAGGATGTTAGATATTTGGTCGGCCATGGAGCATGATAAACGAGGAGAGCAATCACTGGAGGATGTGCTGTTACTTTAGGCAATTAAAGAGCAATAGCAGCCATTCTTTGTTGGGCTGTTATCACAATTATGGTTGCCAGAATGTGCTAGCACTCCGTTCTAAATCGACAAAGTCATTTGGATTTCTCACTGAGGCAATTAGTTTCACTACATGATACTTTTTCTTAATGGTGATAAATCTATGTCATTCCTTTTAGATGGGTCAGAGGCTCCCCCCCCACACTTTCTTCATTTAACACATGCACAAATAGAGACACAAAAAGCTGTAATTTTAAGTCCCAGTGCTATTTGGAACTATCGACAAGGATAACAGACTCAAAGATTTTTTTTAAACTAGAATCCATTTTCAATCAAAACCCCATTCATCTACAAAAACCCGAGGGAATATTAGAATTGCTCATGTAACTCGAAAGGTACTATGTCTGCTTCAAGGTAATTAGAAGGAAATTTCAACCAGAGCTCAGAAAGTTGGGTGGGATAATGCAGTCATAATATTCAATATACATAGGTGAAAACGGAAGCAGGTAAGTTGAGGGGAGGGGTGAGTCTGGGGGGGAGAATGATAGAAAAGGTGGCACTGATCAAGATGCATTGTATTCACAAACTGACATGCTGAAACTCTTTTGTACAACTACTTAAGGATAAAAGAAAGTAATTTAAAAAAGAACTCAAACTTGTCATTCAGAAACTCAAGCTGTGTGCTAATGGCTAATGCCTGTAATCCTAGCTACTCAGGAGGCTGAGATCTGAGGATTGTGGTCCAAAGCCAGTCTGGGCAGAAAAGACCCTGTGAGACTCTTATCTCCAATTAACCACTCAAAAGCCAGAAGTAGTGCTGTGGCTCAAGTGGTAGAGCACTAGCTTTGAGCACAGAGGTTCAGAGACAGTGCCCAGGCCCTGAGTTTGAGCCCTAGGACTTGCAAAAAAAAGAAGCAGCAGAAGAAATGGAGGAGGAGGAGGAGGAGGAGGAGGAGGAGGAGGAGGAGGAGGAGGAGGGGGAGGGGGAGGAGGGGGAGGGGGAGGAGGAGGAGGAGGAGGAGGAGGAGGAGGAGGAGGAGGAGGAGGAGGAGGAGGAGGAGGAGGAGGAGGAGGAAGAAACTCAAACTCAATGTTCATCTCTTTTAACATAGTCAAATTTGGATATATTCTCCTAAATTAAGGGGAAAAATCTATGTTTCGCATTTTAGAAACCTTACTTTCTAAAACAAATCATTTAGAAGATGATTATCATAACTTCTTTTTTAAAAACAATTCTCCAATTCATACACTTGGATGCCAAGCTTGCTTCTTTTGCAGGTGAAAAGAATATCTGTAGCAGAAGTGCATATGAAGCTGTAGGTCCAGAAACCATCAGCAAAGGAACCCAGAGTGGCAGCAGGATTGTCCTGGTGGCAGGAGATCTAATTCTAGAGAACCAATGGGAATCCTGTCACAGAATCACCTTGGTAGGACCCCTTAGCCTTTGCAGAGCCACCAGCCCTGGGTGTACGAGCAAGTGGAGCAGCAGCACTGTACAACAGTGTCTGTACAACACTAGCAAGCAGAACCCTTGCCCACCCTCCTGCCCTGGGAATCTGATCCCGTTCTAATCTCTGATATTCCAGAGCTCAAACTATACAGTGTTTCCGAAAGCGTCCCTGAACTGCCAGGAACGGAAACCATTCTGACAGGCTGACAGGGATATTGTTACAGAACGATTGGAAGAATTACTATTACTTGGGAAGTGGTTTATTTTCAAAATGTCAGTTCTCAAGTAAATATTCTACAAAGGGTTATTCTGGCTTTTCCACACTGCAGAATAAACACTTCCAAGTGGAAAGGAAGTCCACTTAAGCTGGAACGCAGGTATCTACAGACCATGCAGGTTCAGATCCAAATCCTACTGACTGACACAAAAGAGGATCAGTGTTCTGTTCTCCAAAAACCACCCCCCACTTAAAAGTCATCATACCAATTAATCTGAAAGGTCTATAAATTATTTTGCATATGACCCTCTACAGAAACAGTATAGGAAACTTCAAGAGGGTCAGTGCCAACTATTTGTTCAATTCAAATACAGATCAAAATATCTTACATTTTAGAGTCAATAATTTGCAAACGACAGAAGAAACAAAAGCATCACATATTGCAGGCTTTAATTTTAAAATGAATCCTGAATGTCTGGCAATTGTTCATACTTCTAACGACTCTTACAACTGAGACAACCATTATTCATAGTTTATAATACCTGTTGCATTTCCCTACAGGATAGCTTTTTCAGTAATTATTACTTTAGCTGCAGTTACATAATATTACTTAGGTAATAATAATGAAAGAGACTTTCAATTCAAAGTTTTCTTTTGAAAACAAAAAACAAAAAACAATCTTAATCCTCAATGCTTTGGGGGGTGGGAGAGGGGTGTTGGTTCTGGGGCTTGAACTCAGAGCACAAGCACTTGTCCCTGAGGTTTTTCTGCTCAAGGCTAGCACTGTACCACTTGAGCCACAGCTCCACTTCCAACTTTTTCTGAGTAGTTCACTTGGAGATAAGAGTCTTACAGACTTTCTCGTGCCCATTGGCTTCAAACCACAGTCCTCAAATCTCAGCCTTATTAATTAGGATTGCGTGCATGTACCACCAGCACCTGGCAGCAGAAACTTTTAAGTAGGATCTCTCTTAAGTTGCTAACTTTTTTCTATATTGCATTCATTTACTCAAAAGTCTGAGTGATTTTGAATTCCCATTTCCCACCTTCTTTGAACTCATAGTATTTTTAACTATTCAAAAGAAAATGACAAAATTCTCAAAATATAGCCTCCAAATTTCAGTATGTGAGTATACACTTAAATAAGTTTACCTTTATTCTCACCCTCGCTTTGGAAGTGGTCTTGGAGCATGAAAGGAGTCAGAGAGGTGTGAATTCAAACACCAAAGGTAAGAGGTCACAGCTCCACATTGCTATCAGCCCCAGAGTTTGTTAGAGTCAGCTGCTTTGTAAGCCTAAGTATTTGGGTTGGAATATCGCTATGTTATTTTATGCAGTCATATAAGGAACTCAGCGTTTGATTATGAATATGCATCATACTTTTCTAAATCACAACAACCTTTTTCACCACGCCATGCAATCAGGATTGCTACCAAGGGGTGAATGAATGATCAGTGTAACAAATACACATTTAGGAGGTTAAGACAAGTATGGAACATCTGGGATGGGGACCCCTGCTAGCTTTTTTAATTTTGAAAGTATATGCCCTATGATACAGAGGCATTTAAAAAAATTGTTATACCAATTTTCATTACATTGTATATATTGAATAATCTGGCTTCAGCTATGGCTAATAACATCCTTTAAAGTACGCTATTTTGACTGCTCTGCGTAAATGCTGCAAAGCATTTTATAAACATCTCTCAGTCTGATTAAATGTATACACACTCCAAACTTCATTTTAAAAAGTAAGTGCTCAAAGATGGGTATTACAGGCCTCTCTACATCTGTCCTGGATGTTCTGTATTAAATGCATGCTAGCAGATTCCAAACACCCAGAGAGTCAATTAATTCATAATGTCATAGTAAGTCACATAAAGCTTATTGCTCCAGCAAGGCAGAACCTAAAAATGAAAATTCACTTCAAAATTGGGGAGAAAGGGGGCTTTCAAGACCCACACGCTTCCAGTTGCATCATTATGGCCATCACGTACTATAACGAGTCACCAAGAGCTTCACCAATGTCATCTCCCTTTGTTAATTCAATAACCTTGCATATTAGGAATCATCTCGCCCATTTCATAGCTGGAGGAATGAAGTTTCAAAAAGGTGAATGTTGCTTAGTCATACAGGAAGCTGGAATAAGAACATGGAAGATTGGGAACTTGGTGTTCTCACTTGCATTATGCTGATGGCTCAAACTACAGACTTGGGTGAAATTATCGAGGGAAAGTAAGGAGTATGATTGTTAATCCCCCTTTTAATTAGATAAAGGCTATTGGTGCTTTAGTTAGCTTTGAAAATGCTTATAAACTTCTCTTTTGAAATGTTCAACATCCTGGCCATAAAGGAAATACAAAGTATCTCACTCCAATTAAACTGGCCAACATTGACAAGTCAAACAGTAACAAATGCTGGTAGGGATGCCCGGATAAAGGAACCTTATTACACTGTTGGTGGGAATATAAACTAGTACTAGTATTTGGAAAGTGGTATGGAGATTCCTCAAAAAACATAGAACTTTCCTATGTCTCATGGGCATCTACCCAGAACATTACAAGTCAGGATAAAGTAAAGACACTTGCACACCCATGTTCATTGCTGCACTTTTCACAAAAGCCAAGTCATGCAAACAGCCCAGATGCCCTACAAGAGATGAGTGGGTCCAAAATATATGGTACCTATATGCAATGGAGATTTTTACTCATTAGAAATCTGTCATTAGCAGAAAAATGAATAGACTTAAAGCAAATCTTGTTATGTGAGGTAAGCCAAGCTCAGTGAGACAAATGACTAATGTTTTCTCTCACATGTGGAAGCTAGATTTAAAACTTAACTGGACATATAACTTATACAGAGCTCCATGCATTTACACACAGACTAAAGGAGGACATATTAAGGAAAGGAATCCAAAGGCATTATTCCTCTGAACATCTAAAATCCTACCTACCAAAACAAATTCCAGGAAATGAAAACTTTTGTTATTGTTGTAGGTATTTTGTTCTTGTTCTCTTATTTTTTTTATTTCTGGGAGTGTAAAAGAGGGTAAAGGACTGGAGGGAGTAAGAGGGAACAAATGCAGCCATAGTATTGCATATATACTATGTAAAAATGAGCTATGTGACTTATGGGTAGTGACTGAGGGGGGAATGAAGGAAAGCGAAGGAAGGAATGATACTGGCGAAGAATTGTAACCCCTTTGCACACTTCCTTAATAGTAACAATTCTCTAAAAAAAAAAAAAGAATGTAAACGAAGAAAATAAAACCTCTCTCTCTTTGCCCCTCTTCCATCCTTCTCTTCCCACCCACCTCTCTGTGAGATCCACAAATGAATTCTCTAGAAAAATCATTCACTCCAGGCTAAGCACCCTGAGTAAAGAAATGTAAATATTTCAGGGAAAGAGAGAAAGTAGATCCTAGAAAGAAAATGGAGGTAAAGAAGTTTAAAAACATATGAAGCCACAGAAATCAGAAAAGAATTTTTCAAGAGAGAAGTTGATTCAATCAGAACTGCAAAGATTCCCATTGTATTTCATGAATCGAATACTGGAATTTCCTACTGTAAGTGCTTGTGTGATGAGGTAAGGAAATGGAGACAGGAAGAATAATGAGCTCCAGAAACGGCAGGGATATGGGGTACCTGAAAGATGTTAAAATTCTTAGTTTTGGAAAAGAGGGCTGGGACTAAGCAGCAATGGTACAGAGTCAGAAAGTGGAAATCACATGTACCAACCATTTGCCCAGCCTTATGTGGATAGTTTTAGTGACTAGCTAGAAAAGAAAGCAGCTACTGAAAAGGATACAGAGTTGAGCACATGTGTTAAGGTAAGGTCCTTAAAAATGTTCACAACACACATTGTATTCACAAAATTCTTTGGTGAATGGCAGCTCCTTTGTACAACTACTTAGAAAGACAGTAACGTATTTTTTACAATGTTCACAAACTGTTGAGAGACTTAAGAAATTGAGAGAAAAGAAAGGGCTTGAAGAGCAAAATCACTATGGAATGAAACACTTAAGAAAGCAGAGACAGAATAAAGACAGAGGGATATCATGTTTTCTAAGAAAAGCAGAGAATGAGGACAGATACAGAAAAACTTGGGTATGCACAGTAGAAACACATATTTCATGCTCCAAGCTTTGAGGCAGCAGTCTGTTGGAGTGGGGTGGAGGTAGGAAGATGAGTTCTCTTCTATTTATTTATTTACTCATTCACCTAATATATGTTTAGCACCTACACTGTGCCAGGATTCTGCAGTGTTTGAAGAGTAAATAAAGGTAAGTCCCTGCTATTACTCTTGAAGGCGAGACAGACTTTATGAGAATGTTTATAAATAATATGGCAGATGGTGACAGCAACTAATAAAACATATATGAGGAAAGAAGGGCAGGGAATAGGTTGGTGGGAAGGTAGCATGAGAGAGGATTCTTAGTGGAAGTATTCCTCTTAGGGGAAGTTCCTTTTAGGGGAAGTACTCAGAGCGGTAGGGTCGTGAGTGGACAGGGAGAAGCAGAACACAGAAGTGTTCAGGGCACAAAAAGAACATGGCTCTCATCTATCTCAATCTTACCTGTCGCCTCCAATTTCCTTTATTTCTGTGTCTGTACACTGAGTATCATGACTGTAATTACCCATCATTCAACTAGTTGCCCCTCCCTTAAACTCTCACCCCTTCTCAGACAAGGTATGTTTTAGCTTCTTGGTATACATTTTCTTAAACTAGCTATTTACTGTTCAAATGAGTCAAGATCATGGAAATCCACTCCTATGCATAATACTATACTTCAGTCAGTTTGATCATGGAGTGGTATTTTTAATGGTATGCCAGTTGTTGGTAGTAGAAGGCTCAATGTACACATTTTTTAAAAAGTATTCCATCCTTGTGCTGAGTACTCGTGGCTCATGCCTGTAATCCCAGCTACCCAGAAGGCTGCGATCTGAGGGTTGCATTTCAAAGCCAGCTCAGGTAGGACAGTTTGTAAGATTCTTATATCCAATTAAACACCAAAAAGCCAGAAGTGGAGCTGCAGTTCAAGTGGTAGAACACTTGCCTTGAGCAGAAAAGCTCAGGGATAGTGTCCAGGCCCTGAGTGCAAGCCAGCATGCACACATATATGCATATATGTGCGCACACACACACTCACACACACACATTCATCCTTATATAGATTCGTATTCAGGCAACATTTTTAAGCACCTACAACGTGTCAGGCATTGGGGGAAGAAGAAAAAGTAAATCTTGTACTCTTTCAACTGGCAATTTACTGTAACACAAAGAGGTAGAGATATTTTCTTCAGATCCTTTTCTTCCCATCTTTCCCAAGCACTGGAAGTCCTCATGACAGAGGATCAAATGGTAAAAACTAGCTATTCCTCTCTGTTAAAAAGAAATAGATTTTGTTGGGGGGGAAAAAAACCTCATTTTAACAGAAAACATTATATAATCAGCCATGTCCGGACAAAGTCAGATACTGTAATGTTTTCACTGAGAGCATCCTGAATACATGTCTTTGCTTCAGTCATAGAAATGTTCTTCCTGGAGACAGGGAATGTAGCTTAGCACTTTCTGAGCTGCTGGCTAAATTACCTCTATTGATGAGGCTCTGCAGGTTCTTTGTGAGTGTTCCTAAATCACTGCTGAGGGATAAAAGCAAGTGTTCTGTGAGCTGTAGCAGCAGCAGGCTCCTAGTCGACTGTGGGGGGAATTAGCAGATGCACCACTGCAGGAAGGCCCCCCACATCCCGCCTGGGGCATGGCTGAGTGGCCTTCCCCACAATGGTCTAAGAGAAAGGAAGTAGACTATGCTAAAGTAGACACTTGGATGCATAATTGGTGTGCAAAATAAAAATAAATTAGACTAGCCCACCAGGACCTTCTTAGAGGCGGTCAAAGTCTTTGGAAATAAAGTCTGCTAATGCATTCTTTTCAAAGCTTTTTGATAAATGCAAACCTAAGTCTTGAGGGGAAAGTTTCAGTCCAGTTCACACGCCGCACAGACACACAGACACATGGGCGCACGCGCACAAAGAACAGAGCGAACTAGGACACGAGAGTGAGGGAATATGGCTCTCATGCACCAAGTCTGTCAAGGCCCCCGGTCCTGCCATTAAGCAGGGGAAGGATTTCTTGCACTGATGTCAGAGGGCAGGTGTAGCCCAGATCTGGCTCCTTCAGCTCCTGGGTGTACTCCTGGGGGACCCATCTGCAGAGCAGTGGAATCCGGTCGCCTTGTTTGTACAGTCGCGTTGCAAACACAGGCACGAATAGAGGAAAGTTGTCCCAACCAGCAGAGGTCAAGCAATGAACCAAACCATGAATGCAGACCTTCAAAGTTTTTAAGGAAACAATAAATTCAGAGGTCTTTCCTTTCCTCCTCCCACCCCTAGAGAATGGAAATTTTAACCTATTTATCTCCTGGTCAAGAAATAGATTTCTCAGTTCTTTTCACTATTCCTCTCCCTCCCTTCACAAAGCACACAAGGTAGGAAAAGAGTAATGAGAACTCTGCTGTAGATAATGTATTCTCACATTAGTAAAAAAAATTTTCCTACAACAATATCTTTCATCATAAACACTTAACATCCAAGCTTTTGTGACATGTACATTTTGACCCTTACACTAATACAGTAACCTCACTGAAATGATGTTTGACTAAAAAAATAATATGAAGTGACTAAAACCAACATATTCAAATCTTTTAACTAAGTTCAATAAATTGCCAAACTTTCAACTCCATTTGCTATTTAAATTAAGTAAAATTAGCAATAATTTTGAGGCTTCACTCAAGCAATTAATGGATAATCAAGTAATTAAAGGGTAACATTTCTTGAGAAATAGGTAATACGTTCCCTTTAAAGTGGTCCTTAATGAGACAAGTTAAAAAAACAAACAAACAGGGTCTGGGAAGGTGGCTCAGTGGTAGAGCACTTGCCTTGCATGCCTGGGGTCCTGGGTTCGATTCCTCAGCACCACATAAGCAAAAAGAAAAAAGCCGGAAGTGGCGCTGTGGCTCAAGTGGTATTTTAGGGACAGTATTTTAGGGACAGTTGATTCTTCAAAAACATCTTTGGTGCTGGGCACAGGTGGCTCACGCCTATAATCCTAGCTACTCAGGAGGCTGAGATATGAGGATCATAGTTCAAAGTTAGCCTGGGCAGGAACATCCAGAAGACTCTTTTTTTGGGCGGGAGGGGGGTGGATCTGGTCGTAGAGCCTGAACTCTGGGCCTGGGCGCTGTCCCTCAGCTCTTCAGCTCAAGGCTAGCACTCTATCACTTGAGCCACAGCGCCACTTCGGGCTTTTTTTCTTTTTGCTTATGTGGTGCTGAAGAATTGAACCCAGGGCCTCAGGCATGCAAGGCAAGCGCTCTACCACTAAGCCACCTTACCAGCCCCGGGAGACTCTTATCTCCAATAAAACACTCAGAAAGCTGGAAGTGGCACTGTGGCTCAAGTGGTAGAGTGCTAGCCTTGAGCAAAAGAAGCTCAGGGACAGTGCCCTGGCCCAGAGTTCAAGGCCCAGGACTGGCAAACAAACAAACATCATTTATTCTACTTAGCAGAAAAATGTGATTTCTTGGGTGCACTCACTGAAAACAGTATCTTAGTCAATTTTTATAGATGCAATCTTTTAAAATTTGCTGAAAGTAAGTTAGAAGTACACATATGACAAATATTAATTAAAACTTCATATCCTACTATAGGGTTTTCATTATATGTATGTATGCTGAAATATCATGTATATATAATACAGTTCATATGTGCATATGTGTTTTTGTCTACCCATCTAAGTTTGAGTGTTAACACAAAGGGTTTTATGTAAGTACACAAATTCATACTATTTAACTCCATATGGGGACTTCAATGGATAAAGTTAAACATTTAGAAAAAACTTTGGTTAAAAGCAAAAAGTAGTAAGTTTGAAGATCTGCAATTCAGAATGACATTTTCGCACCATTGTTGGTATCCTAAGGTATTGCCAAGCCTGGCCGGCACTGAGTAAAGGCAGGTGAGAACAAATACTTAACAGAGAGGTATCTTAGTAAGAGATTTATCATACTGACATTAGTAACATCCCACCTTTCCTAGCTCTGTTCTCCAACGAAAACAGGATTTCACTCCTGAAATGACATTGTCTTCCAGTCCCCTGGCAAGAAACAGTCTAATAGGAACCATCTTTTTGACTGTTACCAAACTCTTCCCAAAGGAATGTGAGCCTAACTTACTGACATTATGATGTGTGTTATAAATCATGGACAGTCCCTACAGCAGGTTGAACCTTGTAAGCAACCACTTTAAGTCAATGGAGTATGTTCCTAAGCAGAGAATAGAGGAGGTCAATTTCTAGTATAAGTTTACATGAATGTAATGTCTATTCATTTTTTTTTCAGCAGAACATAATCTTAGAAAATTCTCTAGGTGCTTTTTCCTCTAAGTGATTCACTGAACTTTCTAGAAAATATTGGGAGCTATTATGGTTTCTATAAAGTATTACAAGTTCTGGAAATAAATAGAAATGATAGAAATGGTCTGCTCTTTAAGGTTATTTTTGATGATGAAAATAAAAGTTTACCCCTCATAATAATGACTAAGAGGAGGCTTTCCAGTCCAAGTTCGTTTACCTTGTGTTTTTGATTAAATATCTGCACATAGGAAACTTTATAATTTATAGGAAATACACAATCCCTGTAGTGAGTTTCCTATGAATTATGATATTTGATACAAGGTCAAACAATTTTTCATTTTGTTCAGAATGTTCCAGTGATCTGAAATTGCCATCAGCTTGTTTATGATCTTTCAAACTCTCTTATAAAGTCTATTAACAGCATGAAACTAAAGTTAAAAAAAGGAGAATTTCCTACCCTCCTCTCCCCTCCAAGTAGGAAAGTCAATGCCTATGGGAAAATAACATTCTCAACAAATAAAACCCAGGGGATCCAGTCAGGCAAAGGACTAAATCCTCATCTTTCACACGACTTTCAAACTCGTAAACAATACAAGAATTCTAAAATAGTTTCTTTTCAACTCATGCCCTGTCATGTACAAAGTAAGTTTGTGCGTAATGGCAACTCCAGATAAACTTTCCAGACATGGGGACTCGATGATTAGAGGCTTAACTTTAATATACAAAGTAGAGGGTTGGAGAGCAGTGGAGGGGGGTTGTCAGGATAAATAATTGACTCAACTCGAAGTGGAAGGTTAGGTCATTTCCTACACAAGGATATATATAGGGCATAGTGGGTACCAGTCACAACTGCCTAAAAGGAACCCACCAGCTGATTAGTTCCACTCCAAAGAAGGGTTTTGAAAACCCATTTCTTATTCTTTACCATTGATTGGACCTCTAAATGGAAGCCTACACATGGTGAAAGATATATACATTCAGCCATTACCACAGAAGGGTGATAAATTATCTGGGGTGCCTGCAGAGAACTCTCTAATTCTCTCTTTCAACTTTCCCTCTCACCTGTGAAAAAGTCTGAAACTGTATGCCAGTTGGTTGTTAATAATGCTCTCTTCCAGAGAGCAAGTTGAAATGGTTCCCCAAACTGCAAATCAAGAGACCAAATATGTGTTACTACTGTTGACTGAAATGATATATCAGAACAAAAGACCGTGTCTGCAGTACAGGACTAAAATATGCTTTCATGTGTCCTATAAAATCGATGGGGCTTTGGGCGGCACAAGGCTCTGGAATGCTTGCTTTTCTATTCCCAGAAGAAGAGCCTAACATAGACGTAGCTAACGGAAGCCTCCGAAAGGAAGTGTGTGATATGAAATTTAAAATAATTGTTTTTAAATTTGTAGTTTCCAGATTGGGTTTCCACGATGCTTGCCAAACCTTCTCCCTTCTTGTTCTGTGGGTTTGCTACACAAATATGGATTTCATTTGTGTATTCCTAGTGGTGATTCAGCCACTTTGGTGCTGATGCCTTTGTCTGCCTGTCTCCACTCTCCACAGGTCCATGCATGGGAAGGCTGGAGGAGGCAACATTTAGAAGGGCTACAGCTACATAAGTCAGGTAAAGAGTCTATTTCATTTTGGATGATGTTACCTCTTCCCTCGCTCTCTCCCAGTTTCTTCCTGTCCCTGCCCACAAGTTGTATAGTGAGTTATCACTGCCGTATTTGTTCACCCTTTGTCCTTCCATTTCTGGATTCCCCTTACTCCCAAGAGAGAAAAGTGAACAAACAAGACATAAAGGAAAGAAAACTAGAATGGCAATAAAGAAAAACAAACCTCTTATTTCCATTTTCCTGGAGTTCATTTCATGAATTATTATTTTGTAGGAGCATAGGCACAGAGGGCTTTGTGCCTTTGGACCACGCTTTCTTTTAACACACATTCTAAAGGCTGAGTTTCCTGAAATGTTTTATCTTAGAATATGTCAAGTGGGAGAGATCGTCTGGTAGCCATTCTCTAAAAGGTGTTGACCTTCTGTGTTTAGTTGTTGCACTGCAAAGAGATGTCAGCATTCTTGATCATAGGTCATTCTTGATCATAGGTGCCACCTATATGTCACCCTGGAATAATCTGTGGTAAGCCTGTTACTCCCTTCTCTATGGAGTGAAATAGAGAAATAGAGCTACTTCATAGGACAGTGGCACCAAATGATGGGTATAGAAGAGCTGTTAGTGTCTAACCTCTAATCAAATGTGTTGAGTTCTTCTTGCCACACCACGCCTGTGTATATGCAGTTCACAGACTAAGCTACCAGGTTATGCATGTGGAATAGGACAGGTGACTCAAGGAAGGGTTTGGAGGAGGGAAGGGTAACAGCGTACAGAATAGGGAGAAGAAAGCAGTACAGGACAAATGTGACTTAGAGGCAGACTTTGGAAAGGTGTTTAATGTAAAACAGTATGATGTGATGATTGAATTAAAAAAGATATATTTACAGGTCTCCATAGGCAAACAGTAGTAGGAACTCAACAATGGGATTAGGTATTTGGTGACAAGAAAGTAAAACAGGAAAGTCTGACACGATACTCCATTTGCTAGTAGACTGGTTATCTGATTGATATGTAGGTATTCAACCATCAAGCCATAGTAAATTTTTCTTAAAATGAGGTTCCTTCTAAGTGATCTTTCCAGTCATTTTGAATAAAGCCAGGCATGCAGTGAGGGGTAACATGTGTGAAGTCCTGGGTCCTACTCTGAAAAATATATTTTTTGACAGTATAACATGCTTGCCTTTTAGTCTTTAAAAGGAACATTCTTTCAGCTTCCTCTTGGTTTACATCTCTGATTTGTCTACCTTTTCGGAACCCAATTACCATTCTCTATCTGCCTTGTATTTCTGATGTGACTCTTGGAGAGTCTAGAATCAGAAGACAACCACAAACCTTCTGTACTTCCAGTATTAGTCAAAAAGAATCCTCTACCTGCTCCTCTGAGCTTTCCTTCTCTATCTGATGGCTTTCTGCCCATGATCAGGACAGGCCTTGGAAGGTTAAAGTTCTAAGATGGCAGAGTCTCCATCTACCTGGGGTCCCTGAAAACACTGCAGTGCACCATGTATGAAAGATAAATTTCTACTGTAAATAAACACTAACATCCCATTGTGTATCTGTCACAACAGTTATCTGTTCTAGAACAGATGGTATGCAGAAATAGTTCTCAAGAAAAAAATAAACCAACCATGTTGCCAAGAAAAACAATACTTTTGTATATTTTTTCTTTTTTTTTTAACACTCGGACTTATCTCAGTTTTAAAGGTAAATTTGGCCATGATCATGACCACTTATAGAAAGTTCTGCTTTCCCCAGACTCTACACTCACAACAGCAGAGAAAGTCTTAAAATTGCTGGCAAACTCTGCCCTCTACAAACATGGCAGCCTGAAAACAGAGGATTCTCTCCCCCATGCAAAAGCTCATCATTATTCTCCTCTCCTTCCTGTTTTTTGTTCTACAAGTCAAACTTAGGTGCAGGGTCCCCAAACAAACCACCTATTGGCCACTTTCTTAAAACTCTCATCTCCCATTCAGCCTTTAGACACAAATGAATCCTCTAGGTTTGTAGGGGAATTTATCTAGCTGTCCTGGCATTTTGTAGGGATACTACCTCCTACAGAACAAATGTTATGCTTCCCTCCATCAAGGGAACCCTATTATTATAGGAGAAATGCAAATTACTGCACACACACAAGCATAGAGAAATGACTATATGATTAAGCTGGAAGCTAACAGAGTCATTGTTAGAGCATTTGCTGAGAAACTCCATGGAAACATTTTAGCTAGTTTTCTTGCCTCAACAGGCAACGCTCAGGCCTTCACAGGATGTGCTACCATTACACAGGTAAGTCTGATATATAAGTTGATTAGATGGTATATAAAAGTTCATTTTAAGTAACCAGGAATATGAAGGAACACACATAAGATGTAAAATCTACCAATAACTAAAAAGAGCTTAATATGAACCACACACAATATAGGATCAGATAAAACACGGAGCCTACCAAGAAGAAAACACACCTACCAAGAAGGCAGTAACATTTAAACCTTATTTGCCTCAAAAACATGCAAAATGCATGGGAAATAGAGCTTTGAAAAGAGACTAAGAGCCAGTGGTCCTATAACCCTAACTACTCAGGAGGCTGAGATCTGAGGAGTGGGGTTCAAAGCCAGTCTAGACAGGAAACTCCGTAAGATTCTTATCTTCATTTCATCAACAAAAAGTTGAAAGTGAACTTGTGCTTCAAATGTAAGAGTGCCAGCCTTGAGCAAAAAAGTTAAGGAAATGCACTCAGGTCCTGAGTTCAAGTTCCTGTTCTGACATTGACACACAGTCTGACTCACTGATACACACACATACTCTCCCTCTCCCTCTCCTCCAGCCTCTCTCTCTGTGTCTCTCTCTGTGTGTCTCTCTCTGTGTCTCTGTGTCTCTCTGTCTCTGTCTCTGTCTCTGTCTCTCTCTCTCTCTCTCTCACACACACACACACACACACCCCTACACACCAGGGTTCAAGTTCCATTTATTTCTTCTGCATCATTGGGCAAATTACTTGACTGGCCCAACCCTGTTTCCTCTTTCATAAAATAAGTAAAAGAAATCTCTTGGTTACAAGAATGATGGAAACTGGTACCTAAAAGTAGCTCAAGCTAGGTAGCCGGTACTAATTTCCGTTGTAAGCATGCTCAGAAAAGACTTGGCTTTTGAATTTTAAAAAATCCTATAGTTGTTTTTGTCAATGTGAAGTCAAAAGATGTCAGAGTTTTACATCTAAAATATCTAAGGAAATTTTGTTTCCTAATTCATCCACCACATTGGCAGAAAGCGCACAGTAAGCTTAGCTTGGCTGAGTTTGCTTCATTCATCTGTCAACAAGATTCTAGGGTTCAAACCGAGTTGACGCCTGTTGAAGGACGATGGAACAGAGCAGGAGGTACAGCAGCGTCACATTTCACACCTCGGAGGGTTCGAGCTACCAACAATAACATCATATCTCTGTCAGTCAAGCACAGTTATAGGGCTTGATAGACTGATACAAATAAAACAGCCAGTTAAAAAAGGTCTCTTGACTCTTTGCTGGCTACAATGATTGGACTTGCTTGACTCTGTGACCTGCGAATGTTAAAATGGTGCTTACTTTAGGGACTAAACGAGAGAAAGACTTCATTCTCTACCCACATGGAAAAATAACAAAAACTAGAAGGAAAAATGTGCTCTTTTGAAAAGCCCTGAAGTTATTTCATAAATTCCAATGCAAATCATTTGCTTATTTCAATGTGAATCTATCTGTAAGGCATCCAAAACAGAAGACACCAATTTCATATTCAGGAAACAAAATTAATCTAGAAATATAGTTGCGGTATCTAAGCTAGATGTTCAAAGCCTCGTTTGGAGTTCCTTACAGCAATAGACTAATCCATGTTACCTTTACAAGAAAGATAATAGAAAAAAAGTATCTGATATTCACATAAAAACAAATTAAACAGCCTGGTGGGTGGCTCATGATTGAAATCCTACCAACTCAGGAGGCCGAGATCTGAGGATCATGGTTCAAAGCCAGCCTGGGCAGGAAAGTTCATGAGACTCTTATCTCCAATAAACTGCCAGAAAACTGGAAGTGGCTCAAAGTGGTTGAGTGTTAGTCTTGAGCAAAAGAGCTCAGGGACAGTGCCCAGGCCCTGAGTTCAAGCCCCATGACTGGCAAAACCCAAAACCATTAGATTATCATAAAATTGCTCTACAGTTGTTTATAGCAGAGACTCTAATGGTAGTAATAATTTTTTTTTGTCAAAATGGAAAAGAACAAGCAACTTCCCAAAGAAAAAAGTGAGGTGTGGCATCTAATTCATGTTTCATTTCAATTTCTAACATAAACCATTTCCATGTGCAAAACTGGACAGAAGAAACATCACTGTCCATCCACACATAATTCTAGTGTGATATACCTCACGTTTTCTAAAATATAGTAAGTAAAAATGTACTATTAAATTCCTTTTATTTATTTATTTTTTGGTCGTGGGGCCTAAACTCTGGGCCTGGGCGCTGTCCCTCAGCTCTTCAGCTCAAGGCTAGCACTCTACCACTTGAGCCACAGCACCACTTCTGGTTATGTGGTGCTAAGGAATCAAACTCAGGGCCTCATGCATTCGAGGCAAGCGCTCTACCACAGAGCCACCTTCCCAGCCCCGCCTAAATTAAATTTTACCATTAAGTATATTTTGTGTTTTTTTCTTCACGGTATTCTGAGAGCATTGTTTTAGAAAAGGACGAAAACTCGCAACTCACAGTGACAAACGAAATCTGCCATCATTCAATCAATGCATTACTTATTCATCCCATTGAAAGCCCAGGTTGCCTCCTGCACTACTGGAGTCTGATTCACAATAATGCGAAGATGAATGAGATGAAAATACACACCAAGACCCTGGGTTACGGATCATAATCTTTCTATTCAAATGAGGCCACCACACCATAGAAGTTCAGCCAGAAAGATGTTTGAAGGATTTATATCCTAGGTTCTGTGCCAAGGAATGCTCAGGAGAGGCAAGACTACTGAACTTCTCTAACTTCCTCTGGGCCTGTCCATTAAAAGTATGAAGGCCAAGGCCACTGCAGTTAAACTTACACTATATGCACTGATTTTTAAAAAAATCTAGCTCCTTGTATGTCAGTGTAACTGAATATGTTTTTTAAAGGCACAAAATATCTGGGTGCTGGTGGCTCAGGAATCTTAGCTACTCAGGAAGCTGAGATCTGAGGATCAAGGTTCAAAGCCAACAGGGGCAGCCAAGTCCGTGGGATTCTTATGTTCAATTAACCATCAGCAGCAAACCAGAAGTGGAGCTGATACTCCAAGCGATGGAGTCTACCCTTGAGTAGAACAGCTCGGGGACAGCACCCAGGCCCTGAGTTCAAGCCCCATGACTGACCCCCCCTCCTAAAAAAACATACAAAATAGCGACATAGTAATGAAAAAGAACAGAAGGAAAGAAGCTACACATATAAATGAAGATGATTCTAAGAAGAAAGAAAAAGGCCATGAATGCGGGAAGGTCAGATGGTCCTGGAGAGGCAAGTAGGTGTAAGCAGTAGACAGAACTTGGGATGAATAACACGCAGCGCATTGTGGCACTTTTCCCATGATGCCCTGGGCTCTCACTTGAATGTTTATTCTTCCCCAGATTCCTTGTGTGTCCACCCCTTAAAATAATCAGTCCAGGAGCACACACCCTAATGGGAAGAGGCAAGCGACCCCATATCTAACAGAAGGAGAGACTACAGTCACTCCATCTCATACTAAAAAAGTCTGTTTTGCTGTTTCCTTTGCATTCAAATAAACCTGCTCTACCTGCTTCAAACACATTTTGCCCCTTCAGTCTTTAATTGCTTGAGAAAAGAACCCAAAATTGTTAATAATTGAATATTATTGTTAATAAGTATCTAATCATAATAATGCTCCTATTCATTAATACTTATTCAGATGTAAGAAATATAATAGATATTTGTTATAAAATACATATTCTAAAGCAAAATTTGGTAGATATTTTTTAAAAAGGTAGATATAACTTCTTAGAAATCCTAGCTGGGCACTAGTGGCTCACACATATAATCTTAGCTACTCAGGAGGCTGAAATCTGAGGTATACAGTTCAAAAACAGCACAGGCAGACAAATCCAGAGACTCTTATTTCCAATTAGCCACCAAAAGTCTGGAAGTCGAATTGGGCCTCAAAAGGTCAATAGCTAGCCTTA